>NC_090445.1:322827921-323443690 GCF_031143425.1 Pleurodeles waltl | reverse complement strand
TCCTACATGTCTGGAGGTCCACTAAGCAAGAGGTCTCCCTCTTACACTCCTTGGTCTCACATGGGCCCGTCCAGCGATCCTAGGGAGCCCTTGGCTCCACTGGCTCCATGACCCATACTTTTTCACCAGGTCAAAATCCACCAGAGTGGCCTTTCGGTCATACCAGCGTTTCATTACCTCTTGGCTGGCCTTGTGGTTGCTCTTGGCTTTTTTCCAGAAGTGGCGCATTTGGTTCTGGAGGGCCAACATGTAGCAGACCACATCCTATGGGTGGGGGGTTCCCGAGAGCTTTCTCCCACCCCTCCTTGAGAATGGTCAGTAGTTCCCTGTCAGGGTAGCCACAGAGGAGTTTGAAGGGACTGAACCCTGCTCCTTTCTGTGGCACCTCCTTGTAGATGAAAAGAAGGCATAGCAAGATGACATCCCACTTACACCTCATGGCCTTATGCAGGCCTGCAATCATGGTCTTCTTGAACCGTTCAACTAGACCATTGGATTGGGGGTGTTAGGGTGTGGTGAACTTGCAACTTACACCACATGCACTTCATGTACGCAGACATGAAGTTAGTGCCTCTGTCAGACACTATCTCTTTCGGGAAACCTACAAATGGAAAGATACCCATCAGAGTTCTGATCACCACAGGTGCAGTTACTGTCCTCAGAGGAATTGCCTCTTGGTACCGTGTGGCATGCTCCACCAACACCAAGATGAACCTGTTGCCTCTGTCTGTCTTAGGGTCAAGTGGACCAATGACGTTAATGCACACCCTTTCAAAGGAAGTGCCAATGACAGAAAGTGGGATCAGGGGAGCTTTCAGCTTTTTCCCTGATTTCCCACTGGTCTGGCAGGTTGGACAGGACCTGGAGAACTTATCTGAGGCTGTCTTCATTCAGGGCCAATAGAAGTGTGCTGCAAGCCTGGCAATGATCTTGTCTTGCCCTAAATATCCTGGCAGGGGTATCTTGTAAGCCAAACCCAGTAGGAAGGCCTGGTAACACTGGGGGACCACCAGCACATGTGCTGCCCTAGCACTGGAACCTTAGACTCGCTATATAGCAGATCATTCTCGCAGCAGATTAGGTGATCTCCAGAGGCCTGCTGCATGAGCTGAGGCCTGTTACCTCAAGAGTGTGACACTCTTTGTTTACTTTGTAGAATTCCTTCCTGGTGGACCCACCTGCAACTTGCCAGTCAGCAAGCTCAGATAGGTCACCTAGGGCAGCAATGTTCTCCCTGGTTGGCTCAGGAACCTCCTCTTCAGGGACCCCGTCAACCTCCACAGTGGGAACTTCAGGAACTGGTTTCTCGCACCCCTTGCTCCGCTCCTTGGCAGCTGTCTGGGCCATTGTTCTAGGCTTCAGACACCCTTCACTCTCCTCCTGGGCAGCCATGGGCCAGGTGGTCATACAGACCCACTCAGGCAATCCCATCATCTCCAAGTGAGACATGAGCTCTATCTCCTTCCAGGTAGTGTGCTCCAGGTCATTGCCTAACAGACAATCTACATGCATGGCAGGGCTCACAGCAACTTTCAGAGTACCACAGAACCCCCCAGCCCCTCAAAGGGAACCAGAGTCACTGGTAGATGGCTCTCACAATTGTCGACGAGTATGACTTGGTGGAATGTGTTCGATAGGACCTGCTCTGCTGACACCAGATGACACTTGACAGTTGTCATGCTGGCTCCTGTGTTACACAGAGCCTCCTCCTGTTACCCAATAATGGTGGCCCACTGACTATACTTGGAAGTATAGACAAGCATGTGAGCTTTTGGCACCATATCTACACCCCCCAGGGACACTAGGGTTAACACTGTCTGTTACCCAAAACTATCTGGGACTATCTCCTCCACAAGCGCTACACTAGCCAATGCAGGTGTCTGCCCACCAGTGGGGGCCTGTGCCCTCTTGGGACATTTGGAGTCACCCTAGGAGTATCCATACTTGATGCACTTTGCACACTGGGGTACAAACCTCCCGGTCTTATTGTCATAAAACCATTTCTTTTTAGGATCCGACTGGGACTGGTTACCACTACTCCCTGGGGAATAATTTTGGGGGCCTTTAGAGAACTCTTTATTTTCTCCCCCCTTGTTCTTCTGTTGGGAACCCTGACCACCTTTGTGGATGTCCCCCTCAGATACCCTTTTGGACACTCTGGTGCTAGCCCAAAGGTCTGCCTCCTCCGCAAGCTTCCTGGGATCAGTCAGCTTACTGTCAAATAGGTTCTGCCGCAATTCTATAAAACAAAAACTGAGCATATGCTCTCTCAAGATTAAATGGTATAACCCAACATAATCATTAAATTTACTGCCCCGCACCCAGCCATTCAGTGCCTTACTGGAGTAATCAATGAATTCTACCCAGGATTGGTTGGGGAGCTTGTTACTGTCTTTGAATCTTTGGTGACACTTCTCAGGGGTCAGTCCAAATTTGGCAGTCAAAATGGCTTTCATGGGCATGTACTTGATCTGGTCCCTAACCTCTAATGTTAGAATTGTGTCCCTCCCAAGTGTTGGCATGTGTTTCCACAGACCCCCATCCCAGTGCTGTTCAGGAACCCCATGTGCCCTCAGTGCAACGTCATAAGCAGAAAACCACTTATCAATGTCATTTCCAACCACATAACTGGACACCAAATCCTTGGGTATACGAGCCTTCTTGTCTCCATCAGATACTGCATGTTTGATGCCACCATCACTGCTGGAATCTGCCTGTCTGACCTTAAGTTCCAGCTCTTTCAGACTCCGTTTATGAGTCAGAAGTAATTTATTTTCTGCTAAGGCTCTTTCAGCCTCTCTTTCAGCTTGCTTGGTTTCCTTCTCAGCCTCTATTTTTAATTTTGCCAACTGTAGCTGGAATTCTCTCTCCTTTTTTTTGCAGTCAGGTTGTGACTTGAGACACTGCTTACTGGCTTCACAGGCAGCATGAATCCAGGGGTGTCCCCCTAAAACACTGCAGGTAGCTCCTCAGAAGAGCCATTCGCCTGCTCCCCCAACTCATCATCCCCTCGAATGTGGGATTCTGCCCAGGCCCTCAGCACCATTTGAAACTCCATATTCTTGGTGGATTCTCAGTTGGGTTCCCCTATCCCTTTGCAGAAGCTTTTCAACTGCCTATGTAATCCTCCAGCTTAGCCAGCTCAACCTCCATGGCTTTACTTGTAGAACCAGCCAAAGACATAATGTATAGGATGTATTGAAAATGTGAAGCAGGGAAAAATTGCAGAAAAAGAACAAAAAATGGAAATGGTCTTCAAATGTGGGTAGTTAATGTATATGTAGCTATTGTATGGTACTGCAAAAACACAAGTCTTATTTTGATGCCCATGGACGAAGTGTCGAAAATCCAGAACGCGTTGGAAAGAGGGAAAGGACGCTGCAACAATCCGGCAGGGCCTTGCGGTGATCCTTCAGCTGCAAAGCAATTGCTGTGTTGATTTGGGAGGCACTGCATCAAATTTTGCCGGCGTTACATAGATTTTCTGATGCACTGGATTTTCTTCTTTTTGGTAAAGTCTTTAATGGCCTTGAGACCTCAGAACAGGAGGCAAGCTCAATCCAAGCCCTTGGAGAGCACTTGTGGAGGAAGGCAGAGTCGTCAGGCAGCAGGACAACAAGCAGGCCAGCAGTCCTTCCAGCAAAGCAGTCCAGGTAAGTCTTTTGAGCAGCCAGGCAGTCCCTCAGACAGAGTCTAGTTGTAGGTCCAGCAGTGTCTGAGTTGGTGGGGTCACAGACCCTGTATATCTAGCCAAAAGTGCTTTTGAAGTGGAGGAAACTTCAAAGAGTGATTTTGAAGTGCACAAGTTTCCCTTTTAACCCAGCCTTATCAGTCCTTGGTGTGAGGGCAGGCCAATGGCCTTTGAAGTGTAAGTGAGAGCCCCTCCACCCATCAGTATACAGATGAATGCAGATGCAGCTGAGTGCCCTGTGTTTATCGATGTCAGGGAGGAATGCACAAGGGGAGCTGTAAACCAGCACAGTCCTGACATGGATTGGAGACAGGCTGTTAGGCACAGAGAGAAGTAAGTGCAGAGAAATACCTACTTTGTGTCTTTTGTGGCATTTCTGAAATAGTAATGTAGAATCCAACTTCACCAGTAGGTTACATTTCTCACTACTATTCCAAACATGACAAGTAAATTCCTCTCAGATCATACATTACCACTTTTAAACATATAAGGGAATTCCTAATGCTGGCCTAGAAAGGAGCAGGCTTCACAGTAGTGAAAAACGACTTTGGGGGGTTTTCACTACCAGGACATGTAAAACGCACAAGTACATGTCCTACCTTTTACATAGCACCCTGCTCTATGGGTTACCTAGGGCCTCCCTTAGAGGTGACCTATTGGTAAGAAAAGGGGAACTTAAGGCTTGGCAAGTAGTTTTAAATCCCAAGTTGAAGTGGCAGTGATAGAGGCTAGAGATTATACACTGAAGTGCTACTGCCAGTCAATACAAGGGGACAGACATACCTTGAGGTGCTTACTTCCCTCATCCTGCATAGAGAATTACCACGCTCCCCTATTATGCTCCTCAGAACTCCTCCAGGGGATGATCCATACACCTAGTCCTCTATATTACATTCACTTAGACACCACTTACAACAAGTCTACACTAGCCCACCTGAACAAAACACAGGGCAGGCAACGGAGTTCTTAGCTAGTATCACCCCCACCAACAAGCAGGGGAAGCAATGCCTCCATCCATGAGAGAGGGACACATAACAATGGTGTTGAAGCTGGGTACAGACTCCTCGGACCCATCATATATCGACTGCTTAAGATGATTAAGACGGATGTTAAGATCCTCTGTAAATTGCTGGCACTTCGATTGCGTTGGTAATCACAAGATTGGTGCATGTAGATCAATGTGGGTTCATACCCGTTAGGATCACAACCATGAATCTGCGGCACGTCATGCATGAGACAGAAGCCTCACAGGACGAGCTGGTTGTGGTGTCTGTGAACATAGCTAAAGCATTTGATATTGTTGATTGGCAGTCTCTCCAGTGAGTCTTGATAGTGATGGGGTTTGGGCCCCAGTTTTGATCTTGGATCCAGCTGCTGTACACTGAACCCACGATCAGGGTCATGCTTGGTCGACCGTTCAAAACCTGTAATGGTAAGCAGGTGGACAAGGCAAGGGTGCTCATTATCCCCGCTATCCCCATTGTTCTTTACCTTGGCCATGGAAACCCAGGTGATACAAATCCAACAACAGATGGGGAGATGGGGATGGGAGATGGGACCCACCTAGTGTCCTATATGCAGATGATACCCTTTTCTACCTGAGATCTTCAACAGAATAGTTGCCTACTTTGCTCCATTATTTAAAAAAAATTGGGACATCACAGGACTCCAAATTAATCAGAGCAAATCCCTGGTGGTCCACTGGGGAGACTGGTGAGGGTGGACCCAATAGCACTACCAAATCTACATTTGCAGTGGGAGACAGACAAGAACAGCTTCTTGGGGGTTATCATTTCCTCTACCCCTCAGAAACGATCACAATATAATATCGACAAAGTGATAGTGGGTGTTAGAAATGGGGGTCTTTGGTTGGCAGACAGGTTGCCCCCTGTCCAAGCAAGGACCCTCACTCTAGTCAGGGTAAAGGAGAAACACACCCAGTTAACCCCCGCTCACCCCCTTGGTAGTTTGGCATGAGTGGAAAGGCTTAACCCAGAGACAATGTGTAAACTATTTGTACCAACACACACAGTAAGACACAGTAATACAGAGAAACGCCACAAAATGGACACCACACAGGTTTAGAAAAATAGTAAATATTTATCTAAATACAACAAGACCAAATACAATAAAAATCCACAGTCCACAATGAAACATATGACTTTAGCAATTAAAAACACAAAAACAGTGCTTAGAGGCACAAATGCTGCAATCTGATGATAAAGCAGCTTTGTGACAGAGTCGTTTCCCACAATGTGATGCCAATGGTGCCATTTACTGAGCCACAGGGACCCCTAGGTACAGAACCTTAACAAAGCAGGTGGAAAACAGGCCTGTGCACCTAGTGGGGAGCGTGGCGTTGCTGGATCTGATGCGGCGTCGGTTCCCGTGCTGCGGGGGGGAAGGAGCGGCGGCATCACAAAGAGGCATTGGGTTCTTGTTGCGGAGCAGTGGAGGTGAGGCGGCATTGGTTGCGAGGAGTCAGTCCCTTGGCCCCTCCGGCAAATTCAAAGTCCAGCGAAGTCACAATGCTAAGTGGCGAACTCATGGAGTCAGGATCACGTCACAGGGTCACAGGTGCTGCGACAAAGTCAAGTGTCATGAACATCGGGTGTACAACACTCCACTTCATGAGTTCGTGCAGATGTCAGCCGCTGCAGTGATGTTGGGCCTACGTTGATGGTAGGCTAGTCACACCTAGGCGAGTCCAGTCTTTGTCCCCCCTTTCACAGGCAGAAGCAGCAACTGCAGGATAGCCCAAGAAAGCACTGGCAGGGGCAGCACTTCTTCTCAGCTCTTCAGCTCTTCTCTTGGCAGAGGGTCCTCTTGAATCCTTGAAGTAATCTAAAGTCTGGGGTTTTGGGTCCAATACTTATACTCCTTTCTGTCTTTGAAGTTGTCCAACTTCAAAGAAAAGTCTCTTTTGTTTATAGGATCCTGCCTTGCCCAGGCCCGGCTCCAGACCCATACCAGGGGGTTGAAGACTGCTTTGTGTGAGGGCAGGCACAGCCCTTTCAGGTGTAAGTGACCACTCCTCTCTCAGCCTAGCCCAGCTGGCTCATCAGGATATGCAGGTTACACCTCAGCACCCTTTGTGTCAATGTCTAGTGGAGATGCACACACAGCCCAACTGTCAGTCTGACCAATGCAATGAAGGAATCCACAAACAGGCAGAGTCACAGAATAGTTTAGCAAGAAAATGCCCACTTTCTAAAAGTGACATTTTCAAACTAACAATCTAAAAACCACCTTCACTAAAATATGTATTTTTAAATTGTGAGTTGAGAAACCCCAAACTCCAAATTTGTATCTGCTCTCAAAGGGAAACTGACCTTTAAGGTAATTAAAGGCAGCCCCCATGTTAACCTATGGGAGAGGTAGGCCTTTCAACAGTGAAAAACAAATCTAGCACTATTTCACTGTTAGAACATGTAAAACACACCAGTACATATCCAACCTTTAACATACACTGCACCCTGCCCATGGGGCTGCCTAGGGCCTCCTTAGGGGTGCCTTACATGTACAAAAAGGAGAGGTGTGGGCCTGGCAAGTGGGTACACTTGCCAGGTAGAATTGGCATGCAAAACTGCACACAGAGACTGCAATTGCAGGTTTGAGCCATGGTTACAGGGCTACTTGTGTCTGTGGCACAATCAGGGCTGTAGGCCCACTAGTAGCATTTGATTTACAGGCTCCAGGCACCCCTACGGCACATTACTAGGGTCCTATTAATAAATCAAATATGACAATCATGGGTAGCCAATTACTCATACAATTTACACATAGGGAGCACTTGCACTTTAGCACTGGTCAGCAGTGTTAAAGTCACCAGAGTAACAAAAACAGCAAAAACAGAGTCCAGCACACAGCAGCAACCTGGGAAGTAGAGGTAAAAAGTTAGAAGACACCACACCAATGATGCCAGGTCTAACACGTGTCCCCCTAGCTGAAAGTGGCGAGAACTACCCAATCTCATGGGAGTTCTCATCACTAAGGTGGAAGAATCTAAACAGACCATCAGCACTGGCGTGTTCTGTGCCAGGACAGTATTCCACTGTAAAGTCCATCCCCTGTAGGGAAGTGAACACCACAACAGTTTTGGATTCTCACCCCTCATCTGCCTTAACCATCTGAGGGGCCTGTGGTTGGTGTGAACCTGGAAGTGAGTCCCAAACAAGTAGGGTCTTAGCTTCTTCAGCAGCCAGACCACAGCAAAAGCTTCACGATCAATTGCACTCCACCTACGTTCCTGAGGAAGTAACCTCCTACAGATGAAGGCTACAGGTTGATTTAGGCCTTCCTCATTTACCTCATTTAGACAACACTGCTCCTATACCATGCTCTGAAGCATCAGTCTGCACAACAATTCTTGAGAGAAGTCAAGTGCTTTCAGCACGGGTGCCGTGCACATGGCTGCATTCAGGGCATGGAAAGCTGTCTGGCAAGACTCAGTCCAGGTCACTTTCTTTGGTTGCTTCTTGGAAGTTAACTCTGTTAAGGGAGCAGCGTGGTGCCATACACCTCAACAAACCTCCTATAGTAATCTGTGAGACCTATAAAGGCTCTCAATTCAGTCTGGGTCTTGGGGGCTCCCAAGCCAGAACAGTGTCAATGTTAGGTTGTAGGGGTGCCACCTGGCCACTCCCCAACAGGTGCCCCAAGTACACTCAGAGCCCAGAACTATTTGGCACTTGCTAGCCTTAATAGTGAGGCCTGCCTTCTGCAGGGCCTCTAACACTTTGCTGCAAGTGTTCCTCCCAAATGGAGATGAACACAGCAATGTCATCCAGGTAAGCTGCACTGAAATCATCCAATTCAGCCAGCACCTGGTTAACCAGCCTCTGAAAGGTGATAGGGGCATTTTTCACCCCAAAGGGCATCACCCTAAACTGGTAGTGCCTATCTGGGGTAGAAAATGCAGACCTCTCCTTAGCCCCCACAGTCAGAGCAATTTTCAAATATCCAGACGTTAAATCAAATGTGTTGAGATATGTGGCAGCCCCTAATCGATCAATGAGCTCTTCAGCTCGGGGGATGGAGTGCGCGTCAGTGTTCATGATGGCGTTAAGCCCACAGTAATCCACACAGAACCTGAGTTCTAGAGTGGCACCAGGAGCAGCAACTTTTGGGACCAAGGCCACAAGACTTGCCCAAGGGGTATTGGAAAACTCAATAACCCCAAGAACTAAAATTTAGGATACCTCATCCTTAATGCTGACTCTAACCTTGTCAGTCACCCTGTAAACGTTATGTTTCACATGTGGACTGTCCCCAGTGTATACATTATATGTGCAGAAGTGCATGACTCCTGGGATCAAGGAAAAGAGAGAGGCAAACTGTCCCAACACTTGACGACAGTCCCTATGTTGTTCTAGAGTCAGTAAGGGTGAGAGGTTCACACCTTCCACTGAACCATCCTTCTCTTTGGCGGAAAGGAGGTCAGGAAGAAACTCACTTTCTTATTACACCCCATCAAAGGGGGTGCTGACTACAGGAAAAGGTTGGAAGGGAGAGCCTTACATTTCCCCCCACTCTTGCCACTTGCCTGACAAGTTTGGCAAGACCTATAGTGCACATCTGAGTGCCTGTGCATTTGGGGCTAGTAAAAGTGGGTGACAAGGCTCTCAACGGTCTTGTCCTGCCCTAAATGTCCATCTAAAGGCACATCATGAGCCAAACCCAGTAGGAAGGCTCTGAAGCACTGGGTACCACCAGCACGCGGGCTGCCCAGGCTCAGCAACCTTAGGCTTGCTATATAGGAGGCCATCCTCCGAATAAATCAAGTGTGAACCAGACTCTTTGCCAGATGCCTGGTCTGCAGCCTGCTGTTGCAAACCCTCCAGAGAACAGCATACCATCTGTGCCTCACAGAATGCTTCCCTGGTGGGTCCACCTTCCTGCTGCCAATGAGCCAGCTCGGGTACCTCCCAGTTCAGCCACCTGTTTCCCTGTAGGCACTGAGGTGTCTACCTCAGGTTCAGCCTCCACCCAGACCATGGGAACTTCTGGGGCGGTTTTCCCTCACCCCTTGCCCTTCCTCCTTCTGGCAGGCACTCTTTCAGGCTCCAGGGCTTCCTGACCACTCTCCCCTCCACTCTAGCCCAGATGGCTCATCAGGATATGTAGGCTACACCCCAGCTCCCTTTGTGTCACTGTCTAGAGGGGATTCACAAATAGCCCAACTGTCAGTCTGACCCAGACAGGGAATACACAAGCAGGCAAAGTCACAGAATGGTTTAAGCAAGAAAATGCTCACTTTCTAAAAGTGGCATTTTCAAACTAACAATCTAAAAACCACCTTCACTAAAAGATGTATTTTCAAATTGTGAGTTCAGAGACCCCAAACTCCACATCACTATCTGATCTCAAAGGGAAACTGCACTTTAAGGATATTTAAAGGCAGCCCCCATGTTAATCTATGAGAGAGCTAAGCCTTGCAATAGTGAAAAATGAATTTGGCAGTATTTCACTGTTAGGACATGTAAAACACGTCAGTACATGTCCCACCTTTAACGTACACTGCACCGTGCCCATGGGCCATCCTAGGACCTACCTCAGGGGTGCCTTACATGTATAAAAACAGAATGCTTAGGCCTGGCAAGTGGGTACACTTGCCAGGATGACTTGGCAGGTTAAAACTGCACATACAGACACTGCAGTGGCAGGTCTGAGCCATGTTTGCATGACTACTCATGTGGGTGGCACAACCAGTGCTGCAGGCCCAATAGTGGCATTTGATTTACAGGCCCAGGTGCACCTCTAGTGCACTTTACTAGGGACTTACTAGTAAATCAAATATGCCAATCATGGAAAGCCAATTACGCATACAATATACACAGGGAGCACTTGCACTATAGCACTGGTCAGCAGAGGTAAAGTGCCCAGAGTACTAAAAACAGTACTCAATAAAAACAGAGTCCAGCACAGAGTCAAAACATGGAAAGCAGAGGCAAAAAAAGACACGGGAGACCCCGCCAAGGATGCCTGGTCTAACAAGAGGAAATCTCGATCTTCAGAAGAGTCAACCGAAAAAGAGGGATGACACAAATGGGGTAGACAAGTACCAACAACATAGAGGAGTAAAGAGTAAAATGATGTTTGAAATATGTATGTTAATTGAAGTTTAGGAATGATACATTCCTAGTGCAAAACGAGAAAAACAAAAACAAACAAAGATGTAAAACTCATGTAAAATAATTATATATGGCTGTGCTCTTCATTGTTATTATGTTGTTGATTTAATTGTAAATGGTGCATTTTATGTATATACAAGAAAACAATAAAAATATTCTTAAAAAGAACCCAGACAGAAGTGAGAGCCTTCCTAGGCATTACTGGCTATGACAGAAGATTTGTTAAGGAATATAGCACCATTGTTGCCTCCTTAATCGAGCTGACTTCTAAGAAGCAGCCCAGATTGGTGATAGGGATAGAGGCTTGTCAGAAAGCCTATGATTTTCTCAAGGAAACCATGTGCACAGCACCTGTGCTCAGGGCCCCTGATTACTCCAAAGAATTCATTGTGCAGAAGGATGCTTCAGAGTATGGCATAGGGGCAGTCTTAGTACAGCTCAATGAGGAGGGTCTACACCAGGAGGTTATGTCCAAAGGAATAGAAGTGGAGTGCCATTGAGAGAGAAGGATTTCCTGTGGTCTTGGCACTGAAGAAGCTGAGACATACTAGTTTTGGACTCACTTGCGGGTTCAGACAGGCCACAGCCCCCTCAGATGGTTCACGCAAATAAGGGGTGAAAATCCTAAACTTTTGAGGTGGTCCATCTCCCTACAGGGAATGGACATTACGGTGGAGCACTTCCCTGGAACTGACCACACCAATGCTGATGGTCTCTCGAGAATCTTTTGCATTAGTGAAGAGAGCTCCCTAAGGGTTCGGTAGCTGTCCTCACATTTGGGGGGTTATGAGTTGGACCTGACAGCCTTAGGGTGGTCTTCCCACAACTTCTTGCCTGCCTCCCTCCATTTTTCTGATCTCATTTTTGCTGGTTTTAGGATTCTGCGCACTTCACCACTGCTGACCAGTGGTAAAGTGTTTGTGCTCTCTCACCTAAACATGGTAACATTGGCTCATACCTAATTGGCATATTTAATTTACCTGTAAGTCCCTAGTAAAGTGCACTAGATGTGCTCGGGCCTGTAAATTAAATGCTACTAGTGGGCCTGCAGCACTGATTGTGCCACCCACATAAGTAGCTCCCTAACCATGTCTCAGGTCTGCGCTTGCAAGGCCTGTGTGTGCAGTTTCACTGCCACTTCAACATGGCATGTAAAACTACTTGCCAAGCCTGAATTTCCCTTTTTCCTACATATAAGTCACCCTAAGGTAGTCCCTAAGTAACCCACAGGGCAGGGTGCTGTGTAAGTAAAAAGCAGGACATGTACTTACATGTTTTAAATGTCCTGGTAGTGAAAACCCACCAAAGTCGTTTTTCGCTACTGTTAAGCCTGCTCCTATCATAGGCCAGCATTAGAACTTCCCTTATATGTTTTTAAGTGGTAATTTCTGATCTGAGAGGAATAGACTTGTTTGATATAGGTGGAGTGATAGTGAGAAATCCAACTTACTGGTGAAGTTGGATCGTACATTACTATTTAAGAAATGCCACTTTTAGAAAGTAGGAACTTATCTGCACTTACTGCTCTCTGTGCCTTACAGCCTGTCTCCAATCTACATCTGGATTGTGCTAGTTGACAGCTCCACTTATGTATTCCACCCAGAAAGCCATAAATACAGGACACTCAGCTGCATCGGCATTCATCTGCATGTTGATGGGTCTCCCTGGACTGGAAGGGTGGAGGGGCTCTTAATTACACTTCAAAGGACAGTGGCCTGCCCTCACACAGAGGACTGGTAACCCCCCTCAGGGCTCCTGGCAGACAGGGCTGGATTGAAAGGGGAAGTTGTGCACTCCAAAACCGCTCTTTGAAGTTTCCTCCACTTCAAAGGCACTTTTGGGAATATATATATACTGAGTCTGTGACCCAACCAAATCAGACATTTATGGACCTACAACTGGACTCTGTCAGCGTAACTGTCTGGCTCCCCAAAGGACCCATCTGGACTGCTTTGCTGGAAGGACTACTGGCTTGCTTGTTGTCCTGCCACCTGCAGACCCCCAACTCTACTGGAGGGATTCAGCCTTCCTCCAAAAGTGCTCTCCAAAGGCTTGGATTGAGCTTGCCTCCTTTTCTGAGGTCTCAGAGCTATCAAAGACTTCACCAAAGAGAAGAAAATCCAGTGTGTCATAAAATCGACGCAACTCCTGCAAAATGCGACGCAACATCTGCCAGACTGACGGAGTGCCTTCCTTGAGGCTGAAAAATTACTACATCGCCTGCCTGATTGTCACAGCGCCTGTTGCCTTTTCTCAAAGCGTTCTCGATTTGTCACGTATCACCCCCGGATGTCAAAATATCCCCGCACTGCCGTGAGGAACAAAGGCTGCGCTCCTGGAAATCGACGCATCATGTTACCGCGTGGACATTATCCACGCATCCCCTCTGCCGTGTCAGAAAAACTGACGCACCACTTTATTTTCCGACACATCTTCTTCTCTCTGGCCACTCTGCTTTGTTATTTTTGACACATCCCAGGTGTTGTGTGTGGAAAGGATGCAACCACTGATTCTTGTGGATTGAGTCTCATTTAAACCTTTAAAAAGTGATATCTTAACTTGTGTATATTGGATTCGTGTTGTTTTGATCTTATTTTATTCAGATAAATATTATCTATTTTCCTAAACTAGTGTGAAGTATTTTTTGAGGTGTTTTCACTGTGTTACTTTATGAGTTACTGCACAAATACTTTACCCTTTGCCTTCTAAGCTAAGCCTGCCTGCTCTGTGCCAAGCTACAGGAGTGTGAGCACAGGATAATTTAGGTTGTGTTGTGGCTTACCCTGACTAGGATTGTTGCCCGTGCTTGGAGAGGGTGCATACCTCTGCCAACTAGAGACCCAATTTCCAATACTATTCTTTTACCAGCAATCAGGATTCAGACCCATGTGCAACAAGACAGGCTACTTCCATGATCAGGATTCAGACACCTGCTCTTCCATGATCAGCAATCAGGATTGAGACCCTAAGTGCACAAACTGGCTACTCCATGATCAGGATTCAGACAGGTGCTTTGCCACAATCAGGAATCATACCAATGTGAAACAACACAAGCTACTTCACGATCAGCAATCAAGATTCATACCCAACTTCTACAAGTGCGGCACTCTGGGATCTGTAGTCTGGTTTGTTCAGGCTACTCCACGGGACTCAGGCTCATATGCAGCAAGACATGCTACTTCCCAATCAGCCATTGAGACTCAGACTCATTAGCAACAATACATGTTACTCTCAGATCACAAAACTGTGTTCAATCCTGTGAAACAACACTGGCTACTCCATGATCAGGATTCAGAAACATGTCCAACAACACAGGCTACTCCATGATTAAGAGTGAGGACTTGGGGACATATGCAACAAGACAGTCTATTCCAGGATCTGCAATCAGACTAATATGCAATAACACAGACCACTCCCCAGTCACAAATCAGTATTCAGACGTGCTGCAGCACAGGCTACACACTGTTTCACAACCAGGGTTCAGGAACATGTGCAATAACAGTTTCATGTCTATTAGTTAGAACTCAGGCATATGTGCACTAAAACAGGATAGTCAATGATCAGCAATCATGATTCAGACAACTGGGCAACAACACAGGCTACTCTGTGATCAGAATTCAGAACCGTGTAACAGCACACCACAATTAGCAAATACCTCAGCCCCATCCACAATAACAAACTCTACTCCACAATCAACAGTCAGGATTCAGACCCATGTGCAACAACACAGGCTGCATCACCGTTAGCAATCATTACTCTGTTCCATGCAACAGCGCAGGCTAATCTACAATCATGATTCAAACACAAGCGTATCATCAAGGCTACTCCTCAACAAGTAATGAGAATTCAGGCCCTTACGGACAACAGAAACCTTGGTGTCTGATATAGGTGAGTACCACTGTGTTATCCTAGAGGACAATTGTAATTGTTCATCCTTATAAGCACTGTTCCTTAATGTAGGAAGCTGGCCTGGTGTGTGGTGGACACCTATGGTGTTGGCACTTTATACCAGGTCCAGGCAACCCTTATTTGTAAGTGGTACAGTGTCTAGGAAGCCAGAGCTCTCTAGTGGTAGCTGTGGTGAGCAGCTAAGACTTATCTAGGAGGAGAGTGAAGCACTTGCAATACCATGGTAGTTACACAGTAATTTATCATACAGGAAAGGAACCACACAGTGTTGCAAAAATAACGGTACTTTATTATAGTAACACTGAACTAGAATACTATATGCAATCCCCCCTCTCTGGAGGTAACTACACTCAAAATATACAAAGGTAAGTACTAAGAATTAGCATAAAAACATTAGAAATAGCAAGAAATAACAAGGGCCCTATAGCGGGGCCAATCCATATACTAAAATAGTGGAATGCCCCAGCAGAGAATACAGAGTCGTTATCCAAGGGCTGGGAGAGTATGGAACCCCAAGAGGTAAGTATCTAGAAGACCCCCAGCGACCTGGAGAGCAGAGGTAAGTTACCTAGTCATCCCATAGACAAACATGGGGACTTCGAATTGGAACAGTGCAAGAACAAGACCAGACCAGTGGAACCCAACAGTGGATTCCAGTTGAAGAGGACCTGTGAAAGAAGGGGACAGAGTCCGGTCCAACCAGGAGTGTCAAGACAGGGCAGGAGGCAATGCCCATCCTTCTGTGGGTAAAGATCCGGGACGACAGTGATGGATGCAGGCCATCTTCGGAGTCCAGGGGTTGCAGATGGGTCAGTCCTCCAGAAGACTACCAACAAGCACAAGCAAATGAAAGTTCTGAGCTGGTGAAGATTTGCAGGGCTGGAGAAGACCAGCAAGGTCCTGGCGACTTGACCCTAGGAGTGAGTCCAGGCTGATCCTCAGAAGACAGGAGAGGAGACAGAAAAAGTCTATACCTCCACAAGCAATCCAAGCAGGCACAATAGGTTGCAGTGAGGCCCAAGCAGCACACCTGAAGAGGAGTCCCACGTCACTAGAGCAGGAGAGAGGAGACTGTCCTTGCACAGGTAGAGTGCTGGGGACCGGGGCTACTCGGAGCCTGAAGATCCCTTGGTGCAGGAGTCAGCAAGCCCTAGTTGCTGCAACAGTCATGGTGCACAGGGATTCTGTCCTGGAGGAAGAGGCAAGGGCTTACTGTCTCCCAAGTTGGAAAGAAAGCAGAGAGGACCCAGGGAACCCCTAAACCACTACCTGTGTTGGAGAATCTTTGCAGATCCAGAGGACAGAAGATCTCAACAGCCGGACATTTTTGCCTTAGGTGCCTGCGGATGCAGGGGAGTGACTCCTTCACTCCAAGGGAGATTTGTTCAGCTTCTTTGGTGCAGCTGAAGTCTTGCCAACCCCACAGGATGCCATGGAAATGTTGCAAAGTGCTGACAGTTGTGTCGGTATTGCAGTCTTGTCCGGTACCTGTGAAGTCCAGTAGCATTTCCTGTGGCCAGAAGCAGAAGAGGTCATTGCTGAGGAGTCCTGGTGGAGTCTTGCATGTCGAATCTGGGGACCACCTGCAAGGGAGTCCCTAACTAGCCCAAAAAGGGTCTTGGTCACTTTGCTAGATAACCACCTATCAGAGGGAGTCACTGACATCACCTGCCTAACTTGACCACTCAGATGCTCCCAGGGGCCCCTGCCCAGCTTGGTTTCAAGATGGCAGAATCTAGTGGCCACCTGTAGGAGCTCTGTGCGCCACCCTTGAAATGGTGATGGACAGCAGAGTGGCCACTCCCTTTTCCTTTGTGTAGTTTCATGCCAGAGCAGGGACCTGGGGTCCCTGGACTGATGCAAACCAGATTATGCAAGGAGGGTACGAATTGTGCCCTTCAAAGCAAGCTGGTGGCGTGAGGAGGCTACCCCTCCCCAGCCTTGTAACACCTTTTTCCAAGGGAAAGGAGGTTGCTCCCTCTCTCACAGGAAATCCATTGTTCTGCCTTCCCCTGCATGATCTGGTCAAGCAGCAGGAGGGCAAAATCCTGTCTGAAGGTCTGCAGCAGCGTGGGCTGCTTGGAGATCTGGAAGACTGGTAGGAGTAAAACTGTGGGGTCCTCTAAAGGGCTTCCTGAGTGCATGAAATCATGCCACTAATACTGGCATCGGTATTGGGGTATGATTCCAACATGTTTGATACTAAACATGCCTAGGTGTTGAGTTACCATTATATAGCTGGACCAGTAGATAGCTAAAATGGTTTCCCTGCACTTATGAAATGCAGGGAATTGGAACTGGTGTTCATAGGGGCACCTCTGTTCATGCAGGGGTGCCCACACACACAGTGACCTGCACCCTGCCCTTAGGGCTGGAAGAGCCTACTATAGTGGTGACTTAGAGTGACCAGGTGTAGTGACCAGCAGTGAAAGGGTGCATGCACCTTTTCATGCAGGCTGCAAACGGCAGGCCTGCAGAACCGGTTTGCATGGACTCCCATGGGTAGCATAATACGTGCTGCAGCCCATGGGGGAACCCGGTGTACCAATGTCCTGGGTACCTAAGTACCATATACTAGGGACCTACATGGGTACACCTGTATGCCAATTGTGGGGTGTGAAGGGTACCAATGCAACCAAATTTAGGGGAGAGAGCACAATCACTGGGGTTCTGGTTAGCAGGATCCAGTGAAAACAGCACACTGACAATAGGAGAGAGTGTGCGTAACCATGCCAAAAAGAGTGACTTTCCTACACTTAATACATGCATGAACCCATCTCAGCTCATAATTCAGTCTAGAGTTCTAGGTAAACAAGGAGGATACTCAGAGTCACTCCAGCTTGCAAATTAATCCAGGAATCAAATCAAGGCCACAAAATGCATAAAACCACCTTGACCATTGGTTGTGGGGAGTATTTCTATGCCTGAATGTCAAGGCTATTATTTTGAAATGTGAATTCTGTGGGGGCAGATAAGGACAAATGTTTTGTTGCACTGCCTCCAATTTTGGGAATAGTCACAAAGCAGCTTTTTTTTTTAGACCTTTCATTCACCACCAGGTAAAAGCTGAATACATGCTTGTTATGTTTTTCTGCTCCACAAACTGTGGGAAGCCAACTGTGTCACTGGTCATGGCCCCACTCAATGATTGCAGTGTGGTCTGTACTGGCCCACCCAAATGTTCCACAGCAGACTATAACAGAGACCATGGGCCAGATTTACAAAGACTTTGCATCTGTGCTATCTCTAAACAATTGAAGACAGGGGTTTGCACCAGAATCCAGTACCTCCCTGAGGCAGGCGTAACAAGAACTATTTTCATTTCTCCTTGTGTTTCCCTGTTTGCATGTGTGCTACATTTTACAGCATAAATGTCTTTCCGCATAGTTTTTGTATAAGGGACTCCCTCCTACAGAAACTTTACATGCTGCGCTGTGTGGCATGATTTCTTTGTAAATCTGAGCCCTAACCTGGCAGCAAGATTGTCTTTCAACTAGAACAAATAGGACCACCTCAAACTTACTTGCCTTATCAACACTCATCTGGTGTAAGGAATTGGAATATTAATGGGGGGGATTGATAAAACCCCTCAAATAATAATTGCAGTCCTTGTCAGGGCAAGCCGGGGGAGTCACCAAAGAAACCTGTGCGTAACCCTTGGGTAGCTTCGCACAAAGCACTTAGGCTTAACTTAGAGGTAATGAGTAAATATTGATGCAGCACTCAAACAGTAATAAAGAAAAAAACACAACAGGAGAAAAATCCCAAACTACTTTAGAAAAACAGAATACATTTGAATAAAGCAAATTACACCAAAATAACAAAAATCCAAGCAGGAGAACCGGAGATATGAATTTTTAAAGCTTGAATTTAAAATAGTGTAAAAAAGCACAAAGCACCAACACCAGTTATCTGGTCACACTAGACCGGATCAATTTCAAAAGTTAAGATTGAGTGCAATGGAGTGCGGGTCAGATACAGGGACCTGATTCATCCTGGTGGAAAGTTTAACTTCTGAGATAAAAATGTTTATGAAAATGTGTTGTCAATGAGTTGTTAATGAGGCAAGCTGGATACGGATGATGGCAGGATGCTGAAAAGGCAGGACTCAGGTGGTCATTACAACCCTGGCGGACGGTGTTAAAGGTGCGGTAATACCGCAAACAGGCCGGCGGACAAAAAAAGGGAATTATGACCGTGGTGGAAACCGCCAACAAAGACAGCCACTTTAACACTCCGACCGCCACAGCGGTACAGACAAGCAGCGCGGCGGTCACCGCCAACAGACAGGAGGAAGACAATGTACCGCCCACAGTATCACAACCCGCCAATCCGCCACCTTTTCCGGGGCGGATTCACCGTGGATAAAAACACGGCGGAAACAGCTTTTGCAATGGGAAAACGCTCACCTCTACACATCCCACGAGGAAGGAGGCCACCATGGAGCTGGAATTACAAATCCTCCCTGCCTTTGTCTTCCTACTCATCTACGAACACCAGCGCCGGCGGTGGCGAAGACAACAGTGAGTACTGCACCTACGACATAGGGGAGGGGGGAGGCAAAAGTCAGGGACACACACACACAACACCCCCACCCTCGCGCATTACAACACACACACCAATACATTTCCAAACATCACAGTAACAACCCACAACCCCCCCGGAAGAATGATAAGACAAAAGGAAATCAGTTCAAACATTGTAATGTATCAAAATACATGTACCAAATATATACAGATATATATAAACACATTCAAAAGTATATACATTATGAGAAGTAGTGCAGATATGCACATATCAATGTCCGTGCACCACTGGGCCAAAAATGCATGGGCGAGGCCCACACAAGATACCTGTACATAAACGGAGAGAACACTGCAGGGGCATTAGATAGAAATACAACAGGCACCTCAGTGGGAAGGGAAGGGGGTGCACCTCAGCCGGATTACAGCACCACGTCAAATCCACGACGGGGCTCCATGCCCATTCATGTATCCTGGGGAGTGCAAAGCCACAGTCTCTCAAGTCTCTACAGTGGGTGGGTTGCCCACTGTACCATCCTGGGGAGTGCAAAGCCACAGTCTCTCAAGTCTCACAAGTGGGTAGGTTGCCCACTGCCAGATCCTGGGGAGTGCAAAGACACAGTCTCTCAATTCTCTACAGTGGGTGGGTTGCCCACTGCTGCATCCTGGGGAGTGCAAAGCCACAGTCTCTCAAGTCTCACAAGTGGGTGGGTTGGCCACTGCCATATCCTGGGGAGTGCAAAGCCACAGTCTCTCAAGTCTCTACAGTGGGTGGGTTGCCCACTGCTGCATCCTGGGGAGTGCAAAGCCACAGTCTCTCAAGTCTCACAAGTGGGTGGGTTGCCCACTGCCAGATCCTGGGGAGTGCAAAGCCACAGTCTCTCAAGTCTCTACAGTGGGTGGGTCGCCCACTGCTGCATCCTGGGGAGTGCAAAGCCACAGTCTCTCAAGTCTCACAAGTGGGTGGGTTGGCCACTGCCATATCCTCAATCAATCAATCAATCAATCACAGTATTTATAGAGCGCACTACGTACCCGTTAGGGTTTCAAGGCGCTGGAGGGGGGGGGGCTGCTGCTACTGGTCAAAGAGCCAGGTCTTGAGGAGTCTCCTGAAGGTGAGAATGTCCTGGGTCTATCGCAGGGCGGTCGGGAGGGCCTTCCAGGTCTTGGTGGCGAGATAGGAGAAGGATCTGCGGGCGGAGGTCTTGCGTTGGAAGCGGGGAACGATGGCGAGGGCGAGGTTGGCGGTGCGGAGTTGGCGGGAGGGGACGTAGAAGTTGAGTCTGTTGTTCAGGTAGGCTGGTCCAGCGTTGTGGAGTGCCTTGTGAGCATGGGTGAGGAGCTTGAAGGTGATCCTCTTGTCCACGGGGAGCCAGTGGAGGTCGATGTGGCATCGGCGGGGTACGTCGAGGACCAGTCGGGCGGAGGCGTTTTGGATGCGTTGGAGGCATCAGATGTCTTTTGCTGGGATGCCTGTGTAGAGTGCGTTGTCGTAGTCTAGTCTACTGCTGACGAGGGCCTGGGTCACTGTTTTTCTGGTTTCCGTCGGGATCCATTTGTAGATTCTACGGAGCATGCGGAGGGTGTTGTAGCAGGAGGAGGAAACTGCGTTGACCTGCTTGGACATGGTGAGGGCGGAGTCGAGGACGAAGCCCAGGTTGCGTGCGTGGTTGGTTGGTGTTGGAGGGGGTCCCAGTGCAGTGGGCCACCAGGAGTCGTCCCAGGCCGAGGAGGTGCGTCCGAGGATGAGGACCTCCGTTTTGTCGGAGTTCAATTTCAGGCGGCTTTTTCTCATCCATTCAGCGATGGACTTCATTCCCTCATGGAGGTTGGCTTTGGCGGTGTGTGGGTCTTTGGAGAGGGAGAGGATGAGCTGGGTGTCGTCGGCGTAGGAGAGAATGTTGAGGTTGTGCTGACGGGCCAGTTGTGCGAGGGGGGCCATGTAGACGTTGAACAGCGTCAGGCTTAGGGAGGAGCCTTGGGGTACGCCGCAGATGATGTTGGTGGCTTCGGAGCGGAAGGGAGGGAGTCGGACTCTCTGGGTTCTGCCGGAGAGGAAGGAGGAGATCCAGTTGAGGGCTTTTTCTTGTATTCCGGCTTCGTGGAGGCGTGTTAGTAGGGTGTGGTGGCAAACCGTGTCGAAGGCTGCGGAGAGATCCAGGAGGATGAGGGCTGATGTTTCGCCATTGTCCATATGCTGTCTGATGACGTCTGTGGCGACGAGGAGAGCAGTTTCGGTGCTGTGGTTGCGTCTGAAACCGGACTGGGAGGGGTCCAGGATGGTGTAGTCCTCGAGGTGGTGGGTGAGCTGAGCGTTGACGATCTTCTCAATGACTTTCGCTGGGAAGGGCAGGAGGGAGATCGGGCAGAAGTTTTTGAGGTCATTGGGGTCTGCCTTGGGTTTCTTGAGGAGGGCATGGATTTCGGCGTGCTTCCAGCTTTCCAGGAAGGTTGCGGTTTCGAATGATAAGTTGATGATCTTTCGAAGTTGGGGGGCGATGGTAGAGTCGGCTTTGTTGTAGACGTGGTGGGGGCATGGGTCTGAGGGGGATCCTGAGTGGATGGAGTACATGATCTTGCAGGTTTCCGAGTCGTCTATGTGGGTCCAGGCGGTCAGGCGGTTGGTGTAGTTGGAGCTGTCGGAGGTGGGGTCTGGCGGAGGCGTGGAGTTGAGGCTGTCGTGGATGTCGGCGATCTTCTGATAGAAGAAGGTGGACAGGGCGTCGCAGAGTTCTTGGGAGGGTGGGATGTCGCTGGCGTTGGCACTGGGGTTGGATATCTCTTTCACGATGCAGAAGAGTTCTTTGCTGTCGTGTGCGTTGTTGTTCAGGCATTCTGTGAAGTGGGAGAGTTTGGCGAGTCGGATTAGCTGGTGGTGCTTGCGGGTGGCTTCCTTGTGGGCTGTCAGGCTGTCTGGTGTGCGTTCGAGGAGCCATTTCTTCTTTAGTTTCTGGCAGGTGCATTTGGAGGTGATGAGTTCGTCCGTGAACCAGGCGGCTTTTTTCTTTCCTTGATTGTCGGTGGGCTTTTTGAGAGGTGCGAAGGTGTTGGCGCAGTCATTGATCCACCGTCGTAGGTTGTTGGCGGCGGAGTCTGGGTCAGTGGGGTCGGTGGGCGGGTTCTGGGCGAGGGTGCTGGTCAGTTGGTCTTTGGTGACTTTGCTCCAGCGGCGGTGAGGTGGTAGTTGGGTGCGGTGGTGTTCGGTGTGCTTCTTGAATGTGACGTGGACGCAGTGGTGGTCGGTCCAGTGGAGTTCGGTGTTGTGGCTGAAGGTGACGTGTTTGCTTGCTGAGAAGATTGAATCGAGCGTGTGGCCGGCGATGTGGGTGGGTGTGTTGACCAGTTGTCTGAGGCCGAGGTTGGAGAGGTTGTCGGTCAGAGATGTGGTGTTGGCGACGTTGTTGTTCTCCAGGTGGAAATTGAAGTCTCCAAGGAGGATGTAGTCCGTAGAGGCGAGGGCGTGGGTGCTCGTGAGGTCGGCGATAGAAGTGGGGGGCACAGATGGTCCTGGGGGTCAGTAGATGAGCGTTCCCCTGAAGGTGGTGTTGGGGTCAGTGTGGATCCGGAAGTGCAGGTGTTCGGCGGTCTTGAGGGTGTCGTCCGTGTGGGTGTGGATTTTGAGGGTGGATTTGTGGGCGATGGCTATTCCTCCTCCAATTCCGTTGGGGCGATCTCTTCTGGTGATCTTGTAGCCGTCCGGGATGGCTATGGCGATGTCAGGTGCTGAGGAGTCGTTCCACCAGGTTTCGGTCAGGAAGGCTACGTCTGGGGCGGTGGTGTCGAGCAGGTCCCAGAGCTCGATGCCGTGCTTTCGTGCGGAGCGTGTGTTGAGGAGTATGCAGTGGAGGTGGTTTGTGCTGGTTGTTGCAGGTTTCCTTGTTCTGTTGCAGATGAAGTTGCAGGCGCGGCAGGAGAAGGGTCCTTTGGTGTTCTTCGGTGTGGCCTGGAAGCATGTTGTGGAGGAGCCGGGGTTGAGGGCGATGAGTTCGCTGGCCGAGTAGCAACGTCTGTTGGTGCGGGTGTTGCGCGGACCAGAGGGGGGTTGGCGCTGGGCGCGGTCCAGGCGCGGACGGGCGCAGACGGGCTTACCTCTGGCACGCCTCTGTCGCCCCAGCGGAGCGTTCTCTGCGCAGACGCGCAGCGCCAGCCATTAAGAAGGGAGGGGGGAGCAGCTGGGAGGCGGGAGGGAGCGGCGAATAGGGGCGCGAGGGGGGCGGGGCCGCAGGGAGGCAGCGGCAGGGAGAAAACGGCAAGGGGGAGCGCACAAGGGGCGAAAAGCGGAATAACAGTTAACTAAAAAGGCACAATTGGAGGCACAAAGCACAAAAAAGCAAGGCAAGGCACTAAATACTGAATACAGTCACAAATACGATGAACAGTGGCACAGTGCACACGAGTCTAGCGACAAGCGGCGGGGGGCGCACAAGGGGCAAAGGGCAGAATACAACAGTCTAAGAAGGCACAAATGGAGGCAAGAAGCGCAAACAAAGCAAGGCACAGAATACAGTACAACAGTCACAAGTACGGTGAAAACGACACAATGCACACGAGTCTAGCGACGCTTACCAGAAGCCCACTAGACACCAGGGATGAGGCGCAGAGGATGCCTGCGGGTGGAGGTGGGCCTCGAACACGCTAGCAGCAGCGTGGGCGAGGGTCAGGGACACGGGCACAGCAGGGTGGTGCTGCGGACGTGGGGGTGCGAGCTCTTGACCGAAATCAGGTCAGCGGTCGCTCACCCTCGACGCGCAGCGCCAGCCATTAAGAAGGGAGGGGGAGGGAGGAGCAGCTGGGAGGCGGGAGGCGGGAGGGAGTGGCGAATAGGGGCGCGAGGGGGGCGGGGCCGCAGGGAGGCAGCGGCAGGGAGAAAACGGCAAGGGGAAGTGCACAAGGGGCGAAAAGCGGAATAACAGTTAACTAAAAAGGCACAATTGGAGGCACAAAGCACAAAAAAGCAAGGCAAGGCACTAAATACTGAATACAGTCACAAATACAATGAACAGCGGCACAGTGCACACGAGTCTAGCGACAAGCGGCAGGGGGGTCCTGGGGAGTGCAAAGCCACAGTCTCTCAAGTCTCACAAGTGGGTGGGTTGCCCACTTCCATATCCTGGGGAGTGCAAAGGCACAGTCTCTCAAGTGGATAACAGTCTCCACTGGTTCTGGAGGGGGTCTGGTGCCCAGAGTGCTTCATCCTGTTAAGGACAGAGGTAGTGGATGGATGGTCCCAGAGCTCGATGGCGTGCTTTCGTGCGGAGCGTGTGTTGAGGAGTATGCAGTGGAGGTGGTTTGTGCTGGTTGTTGTAGGTTTCCTTGTTCTGTTGCAGGTGAAGTTGCAGGCGCGGCAGGAGAAGGGTCCTTTGGTGTTCTTCGGTGTGGCCTGGAAGCATGTTGTGGAGGAGCCGGGGTTGAGGGCGATGAGTTCGCTGGCCCGAGTAGCGGCATCTGTTGGTGCGGGGGTCGCGCGGACCAGGAGGGGTGGCGCTGGGCGCGGTCCAGGCGTGGACGGGCGCAGACGGGCTTGCCTCTGGCGCGCCAGCAGCGCGTCTGCTGCGCGGACGCGCAGCGCCAGCCATTAAGAAGGGAGGGAGGAGCAGCTGGGAGGCGGGAGGGAGCGGCGAATAGGGGCGTGAGGGGGGCAAGGCCGCAGGGAGGCAGCGTCAGGGAGAAAACGGCAAGGGGGAGCGCACAAGGGGCGAAAAGCAGAAAAACAGTTAACTAAAAAGGCACAATTGGAGGCACAAAGCACAAAAAAGCAAGGCAAGGCACTAAATACTGAATACAGTCCCAAATACGTTGAACAGCGGCACAGTGCACACGAGTCTAGCGACAAGCGGCAGGGGGGGCGCACAAGGGGCAAAGAGCAGAATACAACAGTCTAAGAAGGCACAAATGGAGGCAAGAAGTGCAAAAAAAGCAAGGCACAGAATACAGTACAACAGTCACAAATACGGTGAAAACGGCACAATGTACACGAGTCTAGCGACGCTTACCAGAAGCCCACTAGACACCAGGGATGAGGCGCAGGGGATGCCTGCGGGTGGAGGAGGGCCTCGAACACGCTAGCAGCAGCGTGGGCGAGGGTCAGGGACAAGGGCACAGCAGGGTGGTGCTGCGGACGTGGGGGTGTGAGCTCTTGACCAAAATCAGGTCAGAGGTCGCTCACCCTCGACGCGCAGCGCCAGCCATTGAGAAGGGAGGGGGGAGGGAGTGCAAAGCCACAGTCTCTCAAGTCTCACAAGTGGGTGGGTTGCCCACTGCCATATCCTGGGGAGTGCAAAGGCACAGTCTCTCAAGTGGATAACAGTCTCCATTGGTTTCCGGAGGGGGACTGGTGCCCAGAGTGCTTCATCCTGTTAAGGACAGAGGTAGTGGATGGATGGTCCCAGAGCTCGATGGCGTGCTTTCGTGCGGAGCGTGTGTTGAGGAGTATGCAGTGGAGGTGGTTTGTGCTGGTTGTTGTAGGTTTCCTTGTTCTGTTGCAGGTGAAGTTGCAGGCGCGGCAGGAGAAGGGTCCTTTGGTGTTCTTCGGTGTGGCCTGGAAGCATGTTGTGGAGGAGCCGGGGTTGAGGGCGATGAGTTCGCTGGCCGAGTAGCGGCATCTGTTGGTGCGGGGGTCGCGCGGACCAGGAGGGGTGGTGCTGGGCGCGGTCCAGGCATGGATGGGCGCAGACGGGCTTGCCTCTGGCGCGCCAGCAGCGCGTCTGCTGCGCGGACGCGCAGCGCCAGCCATTAAGAAGGGAGGGAGGAGCAGCTGGGAGGCGGGAGGCGGGAGGGAGCGGCGAATAGGGGCGTAAGGGGGGCAAGGCCGCAGGGAGGCAGCGGCAGGGAGAAAACTGCAAGGGGGAGCGCACAAGGGGCGAAAAGCGGAAAAACAGTTAACTAAAAAGGCACAATTGGAGGCACAAAGCACAAAAAAGCAAGGCAAGGCACTAAATAATGAATACAGTCCCAAATACGTTGAACAGCGGCACAGTGCACACGAGTCTAGCGACAAGCGGCAGGGGGGGCGCACAAGGGGCAAAGAGCAGAATACAACAGTCTAAGAAGGCACAAATGGAGGCAAGAAGTGCAAAAAAAGCAAGGCACAGAATACAGTACAACAGTCACAAATACGGTGAAAACGGCACAATGTACACGAGTCTAGCGACGCTTACCAGAAGCCCACTAGACACCAGGGATGAGGCGCAGGGGATGCCTGCGGGTGGAGGAGGGCCTCGAACACGCTAGCAGCAGCGTGGGCGAGGGTCAGGGACACGGGCACAGCAGGGTGGTGCTGCGGACGTGGGGGTGTGAGCTCTTGACCAAAATCAGGTCAGAGGTCGCTCACCCTCGACGCGCAGCGCCAGCCATTGAGAAGGGAGGGGGGAGGGAGTGCAAAGCCACAGTCTCTCAAGTCTCACAAGTGGGTGGGTTGCCCACTGCCATATCCTGGGGAGTGCAAAGGCACAGTCTCTTAAGTGGATAACAGTCTCCATTGGTTCTGGAGGGGGACTGGTGCCCAGAGTGCTTCATCCTGTTAAGGACATAGGTAGTGGATGGATCTCTCCACTGGTTCTGGAGGGGGAATGGTGCCTAGACTGGATTAGGCTCCCCATGACAGTTCCTGTCCCGTCACTGTCCCAGCTGTACATGGGATAACGATGCTTAATGTGGCGGTGTTTTCCTTCTGCAGCGGTGCTCTGCCCTGTTCAGCGGTGCTTTGCCATGGCGGTCTTTGGCCTGTTCAGCGGTGCTTGCCCTGTTCAGCGGTGCTTTGCCATGGCGGTCTCTGGCCAGTTCAGCGGTGCTTTCCCTGTTCAGCGGTGCTTCGCCATGGGGGTCTCTAGCCTGTTCAGCGGTGCTTGCCCTGTTCAGCGGTGCTTCGCCATGGCGGTCTCTGGCCTGTTCAGCGCTGCTTGCCCTGTTCAGTGGTGCTTCGCCATGGCGGTCTCTGGCCTGTTCAGCGGTGCTTGCCCTGTTCAGCGGTGCTTTGCCATGGCGGTCTCTGGCCTGTTCAGCGGTGCTTGCCCTGTTCAGTGGTGCTTCGCCATGGCGGTCTCTGGCCTGTTCAGCGGTGCTTGCCCTGTTCAGCGGTGCTTTGCCATGGCGGTCTCTGGCCTGTTCAGCGGTGCTTGCCCTGTTCAGCGGTGCTCTGCCATGGCGATCTCTGACCTGTGCATTGGTGTGTGGCATGACGGTCCCTCATTGCCCAGCGGGGCTGTGGCAGCCGGGGCCCTCCGCCGGGCTCCGGAGGTGGTCTCCTGACCAGTGACGATACTTCTGCCCTCCTGGGAACTGACTCCGGTGGTGGTCTCCTGACTAGTGACAATACTTCTGCCCTCCTGGGCACTGACTCCGGCGGTGGTCTCCTGACCAGTGACGATGGTGCTGGCGGTGGCGTCCCGGCCTCCGGGGAGGATGCTGCCCTTCTCCGCCGTGCTGCTCTCACGAGGCTGTGCAGACTTCTTCTGGCACTTCACCACCTTTGGAGGAGTCACAGCTGACTCTGCAATCCCCCTGGGACCCTTGTGAGTAGTTTTGCCTCCAGGAGTCTTCACCCGGTCCCGTCGGCCACTTTCCAACTTGAGATGCTTTACAGGGGGTGGACTGGCAGTGCCTTGGCTCCGTGTCACACTGCCTGCCCTGGTGGCCAGTGCACTCCACACACCTGTAACACGCACCACTGGTACTGGAGTCTTTTTGGCTGAGGTGCTACTACGGGACTGATGAATTGGAGGGGAGGGGGCGGGGGCAAACAGGTCAACGTTGCAGAGGGACAGTTTCTGACGAACACTGGGATGGGTAGCTGGAGGGGGTCTGGGAGTGGAGGAAGAGGAGGTGGTTGTAGGAGGTGTCACTTTAGGTGTTTTGGGTGCAGGTACTGGAGGATGTCGTGAGGTGGATGGATGGTGGGTGTGTGGGTGCCCGCGTTTGTGTACTTTGGGAGGGGGCATCACAGACACACTGGGAGAGGACACAGGGGATGTGTAAATGGGAGTAGGGGTGGTGAGTGCAGGTGAGCAGTGTGTGGTGCTGGGTGTTCTGGTGCGAGTCCTAGTGCCTGTAGATGTAGTGCATGCAGGTGAGAGTGTAGATGACACTAGGAGGGAGGAGGGAGACGACGAGGAGGGGGACACAGTGGAGGCAGTGGATGTTGCTGTGTCTGCATGTGTGTGATGCTTGTGTGAGTGCCTGTGTGTTGTGTGAAGCTTATGTTTGCCTGAGCTACTTTTGGGTGTTGAGGTGTATGCATGCTTGTCTGATGGTGTGCTTGGGACAGACTGGGGTACAGGGGATTGGGTCTGGGTGGAGGAAGTTGGAAGGGGGAGGCTAGAGACAGGGACAATGGCTGCCATCAGTGCTGAGGCCAGAGATTGCAGGGTTCGATGATGGGCAGCCTGACCAGAATGAATGCCCTCCAGGAATGCATTAGTGTGTTGCAACTCCCTTTCTACACCCTGGATGGCATTCACAATGGTAGACTGCCCAACAGTGAGTGACCTGAGGAGGTCAATGGCCTCCTCACTGAGGGCAGCAGGGGTGACTGGGGCAGGGCCTGAGGTGCCTGGGGCGAAGGTGATGCCCACCCTCCTGGGTGAGCGGGCACAGGGCAAACGCTGAGGGGCTGCTGGGAGGGCGGTGGTAGTAGGGGAGGTAGCGGCTGTACCTGTAGAAGTGGGGGGCACAGATGGTGCCGCCACCACAAGGGAGCTCCCATCGACAGACGAGTCCGTGTCGCTGGTTGGTGATCCGGTGACTGACGTGTAGCTCCCCTCGCCCTCCGTCCCACTGGTGCATTCTGAGTCCGTGGTGAGGCCCTCCATGGCCATGTGGGATGCAGCTCCCTTGTGCCCCGGTGCCACTGTACCTCCGCCTGATGATGCTGATGCACACAAGAACAGGGAGAGCACAAAAAGGGGGAGGGGACGACAGAAGAAAGACAGGTTGAGTGCATGGCTTACCGCTACCGTTGGCGGACAATACAGACACAGCAGCCCCCTGCACTACGCCGTGCTCTTGGCCTCTACAGATGGTATTCCTGGGATATGGCCTACATGGCTATGGTGGACATCTGCACACATGGATGCCACAGGGGCATCTATACCTGTACTTGGCCCACTACTGAGGTGGGGTGGAGTGCCACATGCCCTGCATTACGGAGGGGCCCAGCCTACGTATTTCTGCCTGGCCTAGGTACACCCACAGCCCTCCTCCCACACCCAGATCCCCCCAAGGGCGCGCCAAGTCTCCAGAATGAGAGTGTACTCACCCCCGTGTGTCTGCTACCCATCCAACTCTGGGTAGGCCACCGCCAGGATCCGGAACATCAGGGGGGTCATGGTGCGACGGGCACCCCTCCCACGTTGGGAGGCCATCCCCAGCTGAGCCTCCGCCATCTTCTTGCTCCAGCGGCGACTGTCCTCCCATCTTTTCCGGCAGTGGGTGCCCCGTCTCTGGTGGAGCCCCAGGGTCCGGACTTCCTTGGCGATGGCACGCCAAATGTCCTTCTTCTGGTGGGCGCTGACCTACATGACATGCACAGGGGAAGAAGAGACGTCATTACCAACTGCACCATCGATGTGAGTGGCCCCCATCCCTACCCTTGCCATGTTGCACATGCATTCACAGTCTTTCATGTTCCCTGCACTCTGCCCCTTCCCTCTTACAACCAGCCCTCTCCACCCAGGTATAGCCCATACAACATGCTCCCTGTGTACTCACCTGTTGGTCTGGAGGACCGTAGAGTAGCGTGTACTGGGGGAGGGCCCTGTCTACTAGCTTCTCCAACTCCTGAGCAGTGAAGGCAGGGGCCCTTTCCCCAGATGCAGCAGCCATTGTCTCTTCCAGACCGAGGTCACAGCAGCACTTGCAGTGTAGGTCCTCTCCTGTCGAAGATCAGGTATCGAGTGATTGAACAGATAGAAAATGGTGGTCACGTCCGCGGCGGTGCGTATCATCACTGCCGGCGCACTTCGTCATTGGCTCCTGGGACCCATAGGGTCCAAAGTTAACCAATGCAGCATTGCGCCGCGGTCTACGACCGCCTACTGCGATGGTGTACAACGCCAGCGCAGAAACCTCACATTCCCATTGTCCCAGTTTAGAGGTCAGGCAGCCGCCATTTCAGGGGCCCACATGGCTTCATTTACTACTGCGTCACACATAGCTAGGCCTACACTCAACACACATACAGGAGCAGTTTTGTGTTTGGTGTCGTGTTATGTGTATCTGTGGGTACATACCTGAGAATTTGTTGACTCTGTGGTCGCTGTTGTCCTTCCTAGGCACCGTCAGCTGGGACATTTGAGAAGATGGCGGAATCCTCCGGTGTACCGACCGCTGGTGGACCTGTTGACAATGGAGGAGCGACATTTAATCGTCACCTACAGGTTTGACCGTTCCACTATCCAGGAACTATGTACCCTGTTGGAGCCAGACCTGATGTCACCAATCCGCCATCCCACTGGAGTCCCCCCTGACATGCAAGTGCTGTCAGTGCTCCATTTCCTTGCTAGTGGGTCTTTTCAGACAACAGTGGCCATGGCATCAGGGATGTCCCAGCCTATGTTTTCCAACGTGTTGTCCAGAGTGTTGGCTGCCCTGCTGAAACACGTAAGGAGATACATCGTTTTCCCTGTGGTGGAGGATTTGTCCACAGTGAAAGGTGACTTTTATGCCCTTGGACATATGCCCAACATCATAGGTGCCATTGATGGGACCCATGTAGCTCTGCCCCCCCCTCCACAGGAGTGAACAGGTGCACAGGAACCGGAAGAGTTATCATTCGATGAATGTACAGATGGTATGTATGGCAGACCAGTACATCTCGCAGGTAAATGCTATGTTCCCTGGCTCAGTACATGACGCCTACATCCTGCGGAATAGCAGCATCCCTTATATGATGGGTCAACTCCAGAGGCACTGTGTGTGGCTATTAGGGGACTCTGGTTACACCAACCTTTCCTGGCTATTGACTCCAGTGAGGAATCCCAGGACCAGGGCAGAGGAACGCTACAATGAGGCCCATGGGCGTACTAGGAGGGTGATCGAACGCACCTTCGGCCTCCTGAAGGCCAGGTTCAGGTGCCTCCATATGACAGGTGGTTCCCTATTCTACTCACCCAAGAAGGTGTGCCAGATCATCATCGCCTGCTCCATGCTTCACAATCTTGCTTTGCGACGCCAGATGCCTTTTCTGCAGGAGGATGGTCCAGATGGCAGTGTTGTGGCAGCTGTGGAACCTGTGGAGCCTGTGGACAGTGATGAGGAGGAAGCTGAGGAAGAAGACATAGACAACAGAGAGTCAGTCATACAGCAATATTTCCAGTGACACACAGGTGAGAACATCTTATTTTTTAACATTACATTCACTTTCACACTTCTACCTCTATCCTGTCTGTTATTTAATAGCAGTATTTGGTCACTGAGTTGTACCTTTCCATTACGGTTTCACAGGTGTGGTTACCAACGTGTGTCATCTGCTTGCATCCTTCAAGGACTTGTAATGTGTGACATAGGCATGTTGGCTTAACAATTGAGAACGCATTTTGACACTGTCATTGATAATACAAATTAACCAAATCACAGACTGACTCCAGATTGTTTTGTGGTTCAAGGGTGTTTATTTAAGTGCTCAAAAATGGAGTGGGGTTGTAAAATGGTGATGGGGGACGGTGGAGGAATGTCCATGGCAGAGTCCAGTCTATTGGTCACACAGGTGCACTGCCCATATGGGCATAGGAAGTGGAGCTGGAGCAGTTTAAGTATGGACATGGTAACAAAGTGGGACAGTGGGAGGACAATCAGGGTGGTCTCATTTCCTGGCGGGGGTCTTGCCATCTTGCTCTGTCCTGTTCCTGGATCTCAGGGACCACTTGCGTGGGGGTTGTCCGTCTGCAGGGGGTGGGGTGCTGGTGTGGTGGTCCTGTGTCGGGGCGTCCTGTCCACTAGCGCCGGCGGAGGTGGTGGGCAGTTCATCGTTCAGGCTAGGTTCATGGGCCCCTTGGAGTGCCACGGTGTCCCTCATGGTTTTTTGTATGTCCTTCAGCACCCCTATGATGTTGCCCAGGGCGGAGCTGATGGTCCTGAGCTCCTCCCTGAACCCCAAATACTGCTTCTCCTGCAGGCGCTGGGTCTCCTGAAACTTGGCCAGGACCGTCGCCATCGTCTCCTGGGAGTGGTGGTATGCTCCCATGATGGAGGATGGGGCCTCGTGGAGAGTGGGTTCCCTTGGCCTGTCCGCCCCCTGTCGCACAGCAGCCCTCCCAGTTCCCCTGTGTTCCTGTGCCTCCGTCCCCTGGACCGTGTGCCCACTACCACTGCCCCCAGGTCCCTGTTGTTGTTGTTGGGGTGGTGGGTTCTCCTGGGTTCCCTGTAGTGGTGGACACACCGCTGATTGACGTGCCCTGGGTACGGAGGTATGTTCCCGCTGGGTGGGTGCTGTGCTGGTGTTACCAGAGGGTGGAAGGTCAGTGTTGGGCTGTGCCTGTGCAAGGGGAACCGACTGTCCCGAGGCCCACGATGGTCCGGGCTGGTCATCAGGATCCAGTAGGGCAGAGCTGCTGTCGTCACTGTGGGCCTCTTCTGTGGGTGGAGTGGAGATGTCTGGACCCTCCTGTGTGGTGACGTTCCTTAGTGGTCCTGCAGGGATATAAGAGCATGATTATTGCATGTGTGTGTGTCATGGTGTGCAATGGGTGGGTGTTTGTGTACCCCAGTGCAAGCATTCCTGTGTGTGGGTTTGTGGATGATGGTTAGGGGGTTGTTCTGGGTATGTGCAGTGAGCATGCTTTGGTGAGGGGTGACCATGCTTAGTTGTGTCATGCAGGGCTTGGTGTTGGGATGTGTGGTTTGTGTTATTAGTACATTAGTGAGTAGTTTGAGTGATAGGGGAGGGGGTGAGGGTGGGGGTGTGTGATAGCATGCAGGTAGGGTGGGGGATATGATAGTTAAGATTTGACTTACCAGTGTCCATTCCTCCACCGACTCCTCCGAGGCCCTCTGGATGCATGATGGTCAAGACTTGCTCCTCCCATGTTGTTAGTTGTGGGGGAGGAGGTGGGGGTCCGCCGCCAGTCCGCTGAACCGCAATGTTGTGCCTGGAGACCACTGAACGCACCTTCCCCCGTAGGTCGTTCCACCTCTTCCTGATGTCCTCCCGATTTCTTGGATGCTGTCCCACTGCGTTGACCCTGTCGACTATTCTGCGCCATAGCTCCATCTTCCTGGCTATGGATGTGTACTGCACCTGTGAGCCAAATAGCTGTGGCTCTACCTTTACGTGACGTCGTGGTTTGGGTGATGTGTGGGGTGGTGTCAGTGTTGATGTGTGTGGTAATGTGTAGTGGTGTGTGGTGTATTGTGCGTGTAATGTTGTATGGGTGATGGTGTTGTGTGCCTCTGTGTGGTGGGGTTCTCAGTTGCTGTGCTCTCTGTCTCTCTGGCCTTCGGTCGTGACTTGTGGTCGTAGGGGTTTGTGGGTGATGTGGGTGTGAGTTTTATATTGTGTTGGGTGTGTGGGAGTGGTGTGTGTATGTGTATCAGGTGTGTGTATTTCGAATTGTCCAATGTGGCGGTGTTTTGGAGATGTGTGTGTATTTTGAGCGCGGCGGTGTATACCGCCAATGGAATACCACGTTTGAAAGACCGCCGCGTGAATTCGTGGGTCGTGATAGCATGGGCGTGTTTCTGTTGGCGTGACAGTGGAGGATTTGTTTCCGCCAGTTTTACACTGACCTTTGGTGTGGCGGACTTGTGTGGGTGTCTGAGTTTTGGCGGATTCCGAGATGTGTGTCATAATAGCTGTGGCGGAATTCCGTGGCTGCGGTGGTGTGTTGGCGGTCTTCTGCACGGCGGTAAGCGGCTTTTACCACCAATGTTGTAATGACCCCCTCAGTGTGGGTGTCTACAAAGGTGGGAAAGTTTCCAACTAATAGAGTCTATGTCTGTGCCCAGGAAGACCTTGATGTCAACGTGCTACTGCTCAGCATCTGCCCCGATAAAGCCCTCTACATTCTGGCTTACAAACTTTTCTGGAAGTCAGATCGCCTTCAGCAGGGTAAACCAGCAAGCTGAGTCCGACCAGCAATTCAACACCGGAAATTGTGGATTCAACAGCGGACCCTATCGCTGACAGTTCTCCAGACATAAAGTTGGCAAAAAGTGTCAAAGTTCAGATTTTGCAGTTTGGGGACAGGTGGAGAACACTCTAACAATAGTCAAGAGGCCAGGAGTGGGTGTCACCACTTGGGGAGGGGGGCTAGGACTCACTCTAGCAGAGGGTATAGAGCAGGGCAAGTTGGGACTGGTCAGCTGGGCAATTGCAGGGAAAGGTCTCTGGAAGCTTGGTGTGTTGCTATAGCTCACGTAGGTCAGCTAACTGTCATTTGGAGTCACTTCTGGGATCCTGGGTTCAAGGGAAGAAGGCCCAGTCTTTCTTGAGGTAGCAGACAGCAGAGCAACCTTTTTCTGATCTTCATAGTTTCAGGAGTGTTCAGAGGAGAGGGCGGTGCGGTCTACATTTATGCCTAGTCCCAGCCAGTCGGTGGGGAAACCACTAGAGTATTCCCTAGCCAATGCGGTAAAAGTTCCCAGGGGGAACTCTACCCACTTTTGCAGCACTTTCTATGTGTTTTATGTGTTCATTATAAACTATTCCACAGTGCCCCTCTCTCCTTAGCTCCAACATGGCGGAACCTTTGTTCCCCGGGTTAGAGCCCTGTGCCCACCCAGAGATGTGGCAAACTCTCCCTTGTGGTCACTACAAGGCAGTTCTGTGACAGGCTCCCCCTCCTACAGGGTCTGGAGCCAAGATGACTAGCAAGACACAGGGGCGGCAGGCCTTGGTGTGAACTAAGTTTACTGGTGACAGGGCAAGCATCATTTCAGTCTTATGAAGGGGTTTGGCACAGCCCTCCAGGTTGTCCTCATCAAGGAACAAAAACACCTTTCTACACCCAAGCCCCTTGTCCACTGCCTGGGAGCAATCCACATCTCATGACAGTGGAGCCATTAGCAGTCAGGTGACAATTGCAGAAAGACCCCTTTTGACTTAGGCAGGAAAATTGCAACTTTCTAAAAATGTAATTTTCAAAAAAGTAATAAAACATCTGGCTTAGTAATTAGGTTGTGTTGAACTTGGCCTCTGTGCACGGTCCGCTCAAATTGTTTCCCTTTACCACTCCTGAATTGCTGAATTTGTTTTTGTTGGCCTTAGGACTCTGTGATCTTTTTCCCTGCTAACCAGTGCTAAAGTGATTGTGCTTACTCGCTAAAGCATGGTAATATTGGCTTACACCTGATTTGGATATTTAGCTTACTTGTAATACCCGAGTAAAGTTGTATACCATATACCCATGGCTGGTAAACTAAATGGTATTACTGGGCCTGCAGCACTCATAATGCCAGCCACTTAAGCAGCCCCTTAAAACATTTCACATGCTTGCAATTTTAAACTGCCAATTCACCTTGGCAAAATAATCTCCTTGTCAAGCCTAAAACTCACTGTTACTTCCCTAAGGTAGGACCAAACTGCCCATATGACAGAGTGCATTGCAAATGAAAAGTTGAACATATACTTTTAAGTTTTACATATTATGTGTAGGAAGATGGCTATCTATGCAATGTACCAATGTAAGGGGAAACTATGGAGATAGTACAGGGTGACCCTTTCTGGCTGACAGGGGTTAAAATAATACACATAAAAGCTCTCTTTTGTGGTAGTTTGGTTGAGCAGTTTATTTATTGCACACACAGCTGGTAAGCGAGGCCCACACTCAATAAAGACATCCATAACCAATTTATAACAATAACACCTATTGTTATATGAATTTAGAAACCAAGATCATCAGAATCAGATAAGTACTTTTCGAGATATTAATTTTTATACATTTCAAAAGTTTACAGCACAATTTTTGGACTGGTAATGTTATCCTATTGATGAAAGACATATAATCCATCCAGGCACTTACCAACGACTTATAGGACTGTTCTTCTAGAGTTAAAGTAAGTATGGGGCAAGGTCCTAAGCAGCACCAATAGGTCACTTCCGGAGGCACTGGGGCATCCAGGAGTTGAGGTGCTTTTCAGTCTCAGGTGCCCTAATGTTATCCTATGGGATTGAAACAGATGCTACATATGGGCACTTGGCAACGACTTACAGGGCTGTTCTTCTGAACTTGAAGTGAGCATGGTGCAAGGGTCAAGGCCACAACAACAGGCAATCTCAGGGGGCTCTGGGGCATGTGGGTGTAGAGGTGTGTTACAGCGTCAGGTTCCCCATTCACTTCAATGGAGATCGGTATGGTTAGAAAGAGGCTGAAAGCAGGGTCTGGGTGGCCAGTCTAGGGAACCCACAGGGGCACTCGACCCGTGAGATGCTCCAGCACATAGGGACACCTTTGGTCCACTTTTCCTTGTGCTGGGGGGCTCAGTGCAGTGGTGTCTTTTGGCTTCCGGTTTGGGTGCAGAGTTACTCGCTGTTGGAGGGGGGCCTGTAGGAAGAGGCTGTAGACGACAACTGGAAATCCAGCCTTGTCTGACCTAAGGATGGGCTTGGCTCTTGTGGGTCTCAGGACCCCGTGGGCACAGTCACCTACCTCTGACTTGGGCTGTGGGTCGCGGGTGGAGAGGCAATTTGATGTGTCAGGTGGCAGCGGTCGGGGACTCCCTCTTTGCCTTGGGTTCTGCAGAAAGGGGACAAGCAGGTCAGCTGTGCCGCTATTAATGTGGGTCTCACTGCCTCTGAAGTCTCTGACATGCAGGTTGGTTTCCCTTGGCATTGGTGTCCAGACTGGACACAACAGGCCTTGGCTGCGGCAAAGGGTCAAGTAAACCAGGTGTTCGTACTGTGTGGCTCTGGTCGGTCCTGGCGTCCCCACACTTGGAGGGAGGATGGATCTGATCTGTAGAAGCACGATGACCACTTTTTGGGTGGATGCTGCGTCGGTAGTCTCAGTAAGCAGCAGGATGGTAAACTTGACCTTCTTTTTTGGTGCGGGCTGCTTGGGGGAGTAGCTCCTCTACTCCAAGGGATATTCTCTGACAAATGGCGAAGCACTGGCAGCCATCCAGGTTTCTTGGAGTCTGCACAGCAGCAGGACAAATCTGTTTCTTCAGCGATTGTCAGGGGCAACAGGCAGGCTGGCAGGGTTCGCTCAGGTGAGTCGTTGATCCTGTGTTCTCAGGTCAGCACTCTTCTTTGTCAACTCCTTCACTTTGTTCATCGAAATTTGAAGTCCTGATATCAGGGAGTCCCCTAAATACTCAATTTAGGGGCCTTAAGATTGAGGGATGGTAGCCAATGGGCTACTTACCAATGGGGTTACTACACCCCCAGATGACTACTTCCATTGGGGGGGTGGGCATCACCCAGCCCTAGAATTCCTCAATCCACCATACACAAGATGGTGGGGGATCTAAATTCAAGTTCATGTCAAGCTGGTCACCCTAGACGTGTGACCTCCCTGACAGTGCAACACGCCTCGTGCATAGCTAATTTTACCGCCTGTCGCATAAGCTCTGGGACACTTTGGAAAAGACCACCCTTAAATCATGCCGTCAGCTCTTACACATGGAGGACGATAAGCCAGGAAAACTATTGGCCTGGATTCTAAGTCGTGAAAGGGAGATAACTCCCATATTGTGCATCCGTAAAGGTCAGGGGGAACTGCAGGACAGGTCACAGGACATCCTGACTGCCTTCCTAGAGTACTTTAAAGTTGTGTATCGGGTGGGCCCCACCGGCCCAGAGGGTGTGATAGACAGGTTCCTGGCACAGGTGGGCCTACCTTAGTTGTGGCGAGGTCACATACAGGACCTGGGAGAGGAAATCACAGTAGAGGAGCTGGGTACCTCCATTAAGCCACTTAATAGATCAAAGGCCCCTGGGTAGGAACTGGTTTTCTGCAGAAATTTATCAGATCTACTCTACCTTGCTGAAGGATAAATTACTAGAGGTCTGGAGGGGCTCCTTCCGGCATCCTTACAGAAGGGGATTGCAAGCCTCATGCTGAAGCCAGGAAATGATGCGACTGACCCCTCCTTGTACAGGCCTCTTACCATGCTTAATTCAGACCTGAAGATATTTTGTAATCTCCTAGTGTGGAGGTTGCAGGTGGTGATCCCTGAACTAGTTCACAAAGACCAATGCAGCTTTATTCCTGCACGTGGTACCACCTATAATTTGCGCAGGCATAGCCATGTTCTACATGACACTCTAGGTAGTAAGGAGGAGAATGCATTGGTCTCCCTCGATCTAGGAAAAGCATTTGACACGGTGGAATGGGGATACTCAATGACTGTCTTAAGGGGCATGCGATTTGGGCCCTAATTCTGCGTCTGGATACAGCTTCTGTAGGCTGAGCACCCTATCCACATCAGGGTGGGAGGTGACTAATTGGAGCTGTGAACGGTCGGTAGGGGAACCAAGCAGGGGTGAACCCTTTCATCACTTCTTTTTGTGCTTTTGTAGGAGGCTGGCCTGTTTTGTAGTGGGTACCAACGGTACTTAACACCTTATACCAGGTCCAGTTATCCCTTATGGGTGAAATGTAGTCAGTGTCTAGAACCCAGGCTGTCTAGAGGTAGCTGTAGGCAGAGCAGCCAAGGCTGAACTAGGAGACATGCAAAGCTCTTGCAATACCACTGTAGTCACACAGTACTCACACACATGAAAGACAATACTCAGTGTTGCAAAAAATAGAAGTACTTTATTTTAGTGACACAAGGCCAAAAATACTTTGAAGACTATACTCCCTTAGGAGGTAAGTAAATTACACAATATATACACTAGTAACCAAAAACAGGTAAGTATATAGTAGGAAAACAGTGCAAATAGTGAAAATCACACTATGTTGCCATGGGCCTAGGGGGAACACAAACCATATACTAAAATAGTGGAATGCGAAAGTTGGTTTCCCACCTAGGCAAGTGTAGTGTGTAGAGGGGTGCTGGGGTGTAAAACAACACCAAAGGTAAGTAATAGACCCGACCCCAGAGCTCAGGAAATCAGGAGTAAAACACAGCAAGTTTCCTAAAACACACTAGAAGTTGTGTTAGAAGATAATGCAAGAACCAGAAGAGACTGCAAGACACCAATGATGGATTCCTGGACCTGAAGACCTGTGGAAGGAGGGGACCAAGTCCAAGAAGCACTGAAGAGTCCAGGGAGTACAGGAGCCCCTACTAGCCCAGATGAAGGTGCAAAAGAAGAACCACCGGTGAGAAGACAAAGCCAGTTTTGCAACAAAGAAGACAGATGCGGGCTTCTGGTTGGTGCAGAAGATGTCCCAACCTGGATGGATGAATGCAGTCTGGTTTGTGTTCCTGGATTCCGCCAACAAAATGGCGCTGCCCGGGACCAGGAGGGACCTGGTGGCCTCTACCCAGGAGGGGCAGACAGAGGGGGCTCTCAGCAACTCAGAGAGCCCTCAGAAGATCAGGCAGTGCACACAGGAGTCCCACAGCCTGGGGCAAAGGAGGTGCAAATGAAGGCCCATGCAGCATGACACAAAGGATTCCCACCCCACCGGAGAACCACTCAGGAAGCTGTGCGTGCAGGTTGGAGTGCTGGGGGCCTAAGCTGTGCTGTGCTGTGCATGAAGAACTTCTTGGAAGGTCACACACTAGCCTTGGAAACTGCAAGTCATGCAGTACATGGGGGTACTGTCTTGTGTGGGGAGGCAAGCTCTTACCTCCACCAATGTTGGACAGTTGGACGTTGGGACTGTCGGAGTCACTCCACAGGAGATTCCTTCAGTTCTTCTGGTGCAGGCTGAAGACAGGCAGTCCTTGGAGGATGCACGACCTGGAAACTGTTGCAGTTGCTGGCAGAAGCTTAAGATACAATGTTGCAGAAGTCGTCTTTGCATCTTTGTTGCAGTTTTTTAGACTTCCTGGTGCAGTCAGCAGTTGATCCGTGGGTGGAAGATGAAGTAAAGTATGCAGAGGATTTCTGCTGGAGTCTGTCTACCCAAATCTGAAGAAACACCCAGAGGAGAGGCCGTAAATATCCCTTAGAGGAGGACTGGTCACCTAACCAGGTAAGTACCTATCAGGAGGAGTCTCTGACATAACCTGCTGGCACTGGCCACTTAGATGCTCCCAGAGTGCCCCACCACCTTGGAATCCAAGACGGCAAAACCCAGGGACACTCTGGAGGAGCTCTGGGCACCACCCCTAGGGTGGTGATGGACATGGGAGTGGTCACTCCCCTTTCCTTTGTCCAGTTTCGCGCCAGAGCAGGGACTGGGGGTCCCTGAACCTGTGTAGACTGGATTATGCAAGGAGGGTACCATCTGTGCCCTTCAAAGCATTTCCAGAGACTCTGGGAGGATACCCTTTCCATGCCTGTAACACAAATTTCCAAAAGGAGAAGGTTTAACACCCCTCTCTCCCAAAGGAAATGCTTTGTTTTGCCTTCCTGGGATTGAGCTGCTCAAGCCCCAGGAGGGCAGACGCCTCTCTGTGAGGTGGCAGCAGCTGGGGCTGCCTGGAAAACCTCAAAAGGGTGATATGGAAGTACTGGGGGTCCACTGTGGAGCCCCCAGAGTGCATGGGATTGGGCAACCAATACCGGAATCAGAATTGGGGTACAATTCCCAATTGTTAGACACCTTACATGGCCATTTTCAGAGTTACCATTGTGAAGCTGGACATAGGTGTTGACCTATGTCCAGTGCGCACTTAAAATGGCATCCCCGCACTCACGAAGTCCGGGAAAATGGGCCTGGACGACGTGGGGGCACCTCTGCTAGTGCAGGGGTGCCTTCAAACACAGGTACTTTGCACCTAGCCTTCAGGGTCAAACACAGGTACTTTACACCTAGCCTTCAGGGTCTGAAGACCTTACATATAGGTGACTTATAAGTGACCTGGTGCAGTGAAAAAGGCTGTGAAATAGGACTGCCATTGCAGCTGTGAAATAGTGCATGCATTATTTCACACAGGCTGCAATGGCAGTCCTGAAGAAGCCTTTGTATGGTCTCCTTATGAGTGACAAAAGAAATGCTGCAGCCCAGAGGGATTCCCTGGTACCCCAATGCCCTGGGTACTTAAGTACCATATACTAAGGACTTTTAAGGGGAAACCAGTATGCCAATTTGGAGTGAAATATTGTGTCACCGGTATGTAAGGACAAATTTGGGAACAGAGAGAGCATGAGCACTGGGGCCCTGGTTAGCAGGACTCCAGTGACATTGTCAAGCATACTGACAAGAACAGTGAAACATACTGACAAGTAGGCCACAAACCATAAGCACAGGGGTCCTGAGTAACAGGATCCCAGTGACACAGTCAAAACACACTGACAAACAGGCCAAAAATGTGGGTAACCAAGCTAGAAAGAGGCTACTTTCTCACAGCTTGTGATTGAGCCCCTTGTTGCACAGGGAAATTGAGCACTGGGAGATCCAGGTGGACGATTTCACTCATGTAGTGTCATTGTATGTGGATGATGTGATCGATTATGTTCAATTCCCAGCCCAGTCGGTTCCACTCTAAATGCAACTGGTGGGAGCTTTAGGTGAGGTTTCTGTTCTAAGAGTTAATGTCCACAAATCGGTTTCCGATATCTGGGGATTTGGGTCACTCATACTGAAGCAGAACACAAGCTGAGGAATGTAGGCAGGGTGGTGCTGGGTCTTGAGAACTCAGTCATGTTCTGGAACAGGCTCCCTCTCTTTGGGAAGGGCAGAGAGGCCATAGCAAACATGGTCTTCTTCCTGCATCGTCTATACCTTGTCCAAAACTCACTTTTCCTGCTCAAGCGTTGGTTTTTCAGGAGGTTGGATAGCCTGTTAGTCTCCCTGTTATGAGCGGGTAAACGCAGTAGGGTGGCACTGGCAGTGCTTAAGAGAGACATGAAGGTTAGGGGGCTAACTGTCCTAGATATACAGTTTTATTATTACGCAGCACATTTGCAACATGTCGCTCGTTGGTTGGCGGAGCCCTCAGGAGAGACATGTGCAAATATCCATTTGTAGCGCAGAGGGCATGGGAGCATGACTTGGGGAGCCCATTGCAGACACTGATTGGGCTCGTGCATCTGCACTGGTACGCATGGTGTTGTGAAATAACAGGTCCAACCTGCTTCATTTCTATTTATTACACCACACCTACATTACACCTTATAAGCTAAACAGAATAGATCCTGCTAGAAGGGCCAAATGTGTGCGCTGTGGTATGACTTTTCTACATCTAGCTCAGGAATGCGTTGGGGTCCAGTACTTCTGGAGACAAGTAATACCACATATTGAGGAGGCCACCGAACTGGTGATTCCCCTGACACTGATTGACTGTTCATTGTGTGCCATGGCCAGGCCAAAAGGATGCAAAATCCCCTACAAGCTCACCCAACTATCTCTCCTCCTAGGAAAATGCTGTATGGCCATCTGATGGCTGGGCACTGGTTGCCCAGTGGCTGAGAGACATGATGGAGTGGGGAGTGGTGGAAGGGCACCATCTGAGGGTGGCCCACTCTGATGAAAAAGCGACAAAGGAGATAGCACAATTGCTTACAAAATTCACTGGGGCTGGGGACAAGAGCTCCGAGGGTAGCTCTGACACAGAGGGATAACTAACCTAGTCAATGCTGATACTGCTATAAATATGACGACCAGGTGAGGTTATGTGGTAATTCTTTTTCGATGTATTGCTCGTGGACTTGGTTCATTCAACGAACCGTACCTGCCAATGTATGTACCTCTCTGATGTTGTAATACCTGACATGATAGAGGCACTCGTATCTGTAGCCGTCGATGCTATGTACACCTGGGGTATGATGTGTGACACTGACAACCTTGCAATGTATGTTTTTATCATATGGTATGAATAAAATTAATAACCTAGTTTAAAAAAAATGTTTCCCTCCTGTCCTGGTGCCAAATGGGCCTCAGGGCAGGGGGTTGCCTCTCCCAGGACTGGGATAAGTTGGGGGTCACATACCAAAGGTGGCAGAGACTTTTAAGACCCTGGCCTTGATATGCAGATTTACTAGCCATCCTGTTGGCGGAGGTGATAATGCCTCCTGTCAGAGCATTTTTTCTGGCCTCAGAGAGCAGTAGTTCTCACCTCCAGGGGGTTAGAAGCTCATCTGTGGTGGCAGGCTGGTCGAAAGCAATCAGCCAGCATACTAGAGGACTAGTTTTTTAGCAACTCTAGGTGCTGTCTGGGTGCGTGTCATAATAAATCCAATACTGGCATCAGTATGGATTTATTAGGATGAGTTGTTTGATACCAAACACAACTATTTTTCATGTAGCCATTATGTAGCTGGGTCACTACATGATTTAAGATAGCTGTTCTGTCCCTTGCAATGTTTAGGAATAGACCTAGACATCACAGGGGTATATCTGCTCATGCAGATATGTACTCACATGTATTATAATGCACCCTGCCTCAGGGCTCTTGAGGCCTGCTGTAAAGGTGACTTACATATTACGCACTCATTGACTTTGGCATGGCACACAATGAGCGTGCCATGTCATGTTTTCACTCAGGGCTTGCACCCTGACACATGGTCTGCAATAGCAGGCTGTGTGCAATTTATGTGTGGATCCCTTAGGGTGGCATAAGTTATGCTGCAGCCCTTAAGGACCCTCTTTAGTACCCATGCCCTAGGTACCAGGGGTACCATTTACTAGGGGCTTTCAGGGGTGCTAAAGTACTGTGCCAATTGTGAATCAATCAGACATACTTTGTTTTAAGGAAAGAGCACTGGTACTAAGGTCTAATTAGCAGGCCTCAGTACACTGACAGAGTCAAAAACCAGAATTCAATTGTTCTAAAAGGGAGCAAAAAGTGTGTGTGGGGGGGGGGGTTAATCTGCAAAAAATGCCCAGTTTCCTACATTACCGTAGTGAAAAACTCACAAATGTATTTTTCACTTGTGAGGCCTACCTCCCTCATAGGATAAAAAGAGTTTAACTTATGGTATTTAATAAGTGGTAACTTTTATTTGGGAGCAGGAGGAAATACATACCATGTTTGGTGTCTAAGGAATTGTAGTTTAAAATCATTTTTAATGGCAAAGTCAGACTTAAAGTCACAATTCTGAAAATGCCACTTTCAGAAAGTTGCCATTTTCTTGTCATAGCATGTTGTGCCTCCAGCCTTTGTAGGTGTAGTTGGCAATTGGCCTTTATCTATTCTGCCCAGACAGCCACACAATAGGGAGACTGGAGGTTGGCAAAATGGGCCATTCAAGGCAGAATAGGGAGCGGAGCTATGCACAGTACTACTTGCACATCAAAAACACTGCCTCAGATCACACATAAAGAACTTTACACTAGCCTATTGTTACTGCAGACAGATTGGGACCAAGGCAGGGAGGCAGGAAATTCCAGACACTTCAAAACTGGCATCAGGTATAAATATGGGACCCCCTGACACACTCTTTAGTTTACCTCTGGACTTACAGAAGGAATCCCATAGGATTGCCCTGCTGCTAGAGGCCTACATTCCTGCTTGTACCCAGGACTACCAGAGTAGCTCCAAGGGCTAGTTGGCTGGCCTCCTGATAAAAGGCCCAGGAACAGTAAACACTCCAACCATCTTGGACCCATACCTGGACCCAAAAAGGTGCCCCTCCAGTTATGGACCCTGGGAAGTGTTGATAAAGGTGTCCAGATATCCCAAATCCAAAACGTGGGGCTTTTCTACCAAAAAGTGCTCTCAGAACTGGGAGGAGGCCAGGACATAGCTGTTCGCAGACGTACCCAAGGTGCATTCTCAGCAGCTGCCGCTACCACCTTCTCTGCAGCAGCATGTCCTGTTCAGAGGCTTCGCACAGAATAGGTAGCTGGCCTTGTGGAGCCCTCATCAGCTACAGCCTCTAGCTTTGTTCTGCTGGAGCTTTTTGACTTCAATAAAAGAGACCAAGTCAGAGAGTAGAAACTTCACCATGATTCCTTCCAGTGGCTCCAAGATGATGACGCATCCTCCTTGGATACAGCCAACTTCTTTGCCCCATTGAACTTTACCTTCCCAGACATTTTTCTTAAAAATGTCTTCTAAATCTAAAGGTAAGAGGAGACCCGGCCCAATCCACTTTGTGTATCCAAACTGCGCTCCATCGTGGTTGGCCACAACGTTCAATTTTGCCCTGGTGTTGCACAACTAGATGTCTGCGGTTGGCGCTTTGAGCCTTTATGCTCTATTTTTCATGGAAAAAACTTTATAACTCCAATTCTACTGATTGGATTTTGGTGTCAAATAATTTGATACATTTTACTATATTTTTAAAAATTGGAGTGGGATTTTTCTTGTGTTGTGTTTTCACTTTATTACTGTTTAAGTGCTGCACAAATACTTTTTAAATTGCCTTTAGGTTAAGCCTGACTGCTTTTGCACCAGGCTACCAGAAGGTTAAGCACAGGTTAATTGAGTGACTTTTTGTGATTCATCCTGACAAGGAATGTGGCTGTTTCTTGAATTGGGTTTCATCCCCCTCAACCAACATTCCAATTTCTCACAAGTTGTACTTTAAATTACTATTAAAACGAGTCCCTGCACCATTTTTCCAGCTGTTCCAAACTGACATGATGCATTATAAATTGTTATAGTGTAATTCAGTGCTTTCCTAAAGAAGAGCCAGTCAGCATATCCGCAGTGAAAAATGGTTTTAAAGGGCTTTAGAGGTTTTTCACTGTCAGGGTATGTAAAACATTACATTTACATGCCCTACTTTAAAGAAATATATATTTATTTATTAAGAATTTTCATGTTATACAATGCATCAACATCAATGGAGTTCAGTCACGTTCCCTCCCTCCTTGTGTCCCACCCAATGTCCACTTTAGGTATCAGTTGGTCCCCCCAGATTATTTTCAGCGGTTGACCACCAATCATCCGTCATGTTTAAGTTGCAATCTCTGTCTATAGCACCTAGCCTCTCCTGGCTTGCACCCTCTGCCCGTCTCCCATATGTCACCTTTTTTGGCAGTATCAGGAGCACGAGCACCTGACGGGCCATAACACCATAACTCGTCACTTTGACACTATTGTTTGCACTACTGTTCCCCTCTCTATGCAACAAAATCATCTATTACTGCCTCCTACGCCCCCAGGTTATCCATGATCTCTTCATTCCTTCTGCAAATTCTAAGATGTATCATCTCAGTCAAGGCCCATCCCATGACATCTCACGCCCACACCTCCCCATGTGGCCTCTCACCCCCATTTCAGCCTGTGGACGCACAACACTGTGATAGCGCCAGTGTAAGCAGAAGGAATTTGTACTTCATCTATTTTCCCTTGGGTTGGGTATTATGTTGAGTACACAGAGTTATGGCGAATGTTCTAGTGTATCCCAGTAACCTTCCCCAGTCGACTCACAACTGTCTCCCAGAAGCTCACTACTTCCTGACATGACCAGGCTAAATGTAGAAAGGAGGACCCCGCTATCTAATGCCTGTGGCAGTCCGACGACTTCGCGGGGTAGATTTTAGTGAGAGTGATTGGTGCGAGGTATGCACAGTGAAGGTAACTAAAATAGTTTAATTTGAATATCAAGTTACGTGTGGCCTCTGTCCCCAGTTGGCATGTCAAGGACCAGTCATTGTCCGTGGTTGTTCTCCCAGATCTGCCTCCCATGTGGCACTTACCCTCAGTAATGGCTGTTTTTTAATCTCCCTAGATGTCCCTCGCAGTGCTGACCAGTTTTGCGTTGGTCCGCATTGCCTGAACGTTTCTCTCGCCTCCTGGCATGTAGCACAGAGCTCTCCATGGTGGAGCTCACGTAGTAATGTACATCTGCCTTCTTTTCACAGCGTCTTGGACATTATCGAATCAATATCCCAGAGCAGGCCCAAATCCCATATTGTAAGTTCTCTATTGAAATGGTGGACGTAGTAGCACCCTGGCCGCTGTCTTCTCCAATATTATCACCCTTTGTCTTAAACCGTTCGGGACCCCTGCATCCAGTTCACGTACCATCATCAGTAGTGTCACCAAAGTGGCACTGAAGTATGTCTCCGCCACAATACGTTACTGCCAATTATCATCCACTGCCAGCCAGCTTGTTGATTGCTGGATATGAGCCGTGTAGAAGTAGAGTTACAGGTTGGGAAGCGCTAGACCACCTCTTTCTGATCCCTCACCAAGGTGCTCAGGGCCACCCGACTGTGCCTTTTAGCTCACACCAGAGAAGTGCCTTAAGCTTTTAAGGTATTTGAAGCACTGTGGACATCAGTGGATTTAGGGCCATATGTACCAACACATTTTCCCATAGACATAGAATGGGTAAATCCCTTTGCTACATCTGGCCCATAGTGAGGTCAGAATCAAGTACAGGCAGCGGGCAATAGGACTATTTTTGTGATTGCTACTCTTCCCATCACCGAGAGAGGGAGCGTGTTCCAGAACTTAATAGATGCGCTGAGACACTCGAGGATTCTCCCCATATTATATTTCTATTGCTAATCTTCCATGGCAGTTGCCTCAACCTGTCTACTTCCCATCTAAGGCCAAGGCGGGCAAGCGTTCCAGCGGGGTGTCACTCACCAATCCCATCAGGAAGAATATGGTTTTATGCCTATTCACCTTCAACCCTGAGCCAACACCAAAGGATTCCAATAGTTCCAGCAAGTGTGCCAGCGACTTCCAGGGAGACCTGAGGTAAATCAGGACTTCATCCACATAGAGTGAGATCACATGTGAGGGGCATATTTAGACAATCCTGGGTGTATTGTTTTCCAGCTGTCCACAAAACCCACGTTAGCCATCATATCCCTCAGCGCACTCACCATCCCCAGGTTCATCCCTGTCTCTGTAGAGGTCTGTCAAGGATCTAGCATGGGACGCAGCTGACATCCCCTACCCAGAGTATGGGTGCCTCCACATACCCCAATAGGAGATCTTGTATGTGTTAGAAGAAGAATCTGTCTTAAAGGCTTGTGGCATAAGAGTTCATGATGCATACCTCTCATCCATCTAATGTGCCATGTAGGAATGGGAATCGTCCCCCTATGTCCACTTCTGTACACATAAGTGTAAAAGGCATTCCTGGTGCTATCCTAGCGTCGTGGAGAAGGTGGTGTACAGCTATCCCCTCCATTTTCTAACCACCGTCCCCGCCTCCATATTTGTGAGGTGCGTCTCCTGCATGCAGGCCATGCCGATCTTATTGTGCCTCAAAAGGGACATCACCCTGTCTCTCTTGTTGGCGAATCCCCCTAACCCACTGATATTCCTAGTAATAATCCTGCATTTGTTTTTCATCTGACCAGGTATGTTCAATCTAGTCGAGGGTTGCTGCCCCATCTGTAATTTCCCATCCTATCAAGGGCCCCCCCTCAGTGGCATGGACTGGTGGGACAGCAGAGGATGGAGCGACAGTCTATTTGAACCCAACAGGTTATCATTAACATAACGCCCATCCAACCCACCCAGGGTAAACATGCTGCAATTAGTAACAAGAACCATGCTTGCCCTCCAGCTCGGCCTGGTAAAACGGCCAGTACAATACCTCTACCAATAACAAATGAAACAATCAACAGGGTCCCAATGTTGCCTTGATTAATACTTCTAATTGTGTTTATATGCATGGGGCTTGTTCCCTACCCGCACTTCATCCGACCGAATGGCCAGCCAGACAGTCAGTGATAGCTGTCCTACCACCCTGCCGATGGGGGTGGTGACACAGTGGCTGTTATCTTCTGTTGCATATCTACAAATCGCCTCCATCTGCCAGTATGAAAGAGTCTCGCACTTCTCCCCTGGGAGCAGTGCTCTCAGTCTGCTCTGCAAGGCATTGGGGGAACAAACCTGCTCCCAGAGGATAAGCACCAGGGTCTATCCTCTCAGTGTGTTGATCTGAGCCAACAGCTAGTCAGAGTTTCATGTAATTCAGGAGGGAGAGGAGCTTTGAATTCAGTAGTTATCATCTATACCTCTGCCTCAGTGGTATATACCTCTATCTCCCCATCCTCTGTGAGGGAGATGCCTCCTGTGATCACTGGTAGTCACCCTTTCCCCTCGGGCATCATGGTGCCATTCTCCTGGATGACAATGCATGGAGTGCTTCTGACAGTCGCCTTCCTGTACCATGATCCTTCCCTGCCTTTCCGCTTCCCCTGCCAGTTCCTGAAGGGGTGACCCATTCCTCTTGTCCTCTCAGCCCCCACCCAGAGTCACCTTGTTCCACATTTCCAGCCTGCTCCAGGCATCGTTTAGACTCGAAGAAATCTGACTTGTCACTGGCCACCACTCATAATTGGGCTGGGTAGAGTAGCATGTATTTTAAGTCCATGGCCTTGAGTTTCTGCTTTACCTCCAGAAAGGATTTCTGTTGTGTCTGTACTTTACAGGTTTAATCCAGGTAGATGGCAGTTTTCATACTGCATGGCCTCGGACTCCCTTGCCGCCCTGAGGATACAATCCCTGTAACAATAGTTAAGGATATGCACTGTGACCATCCTGGGAGGAGGGGTTTCTGGAGGGGGCTGCATGTTCAAGGCTCTGTGCTCAGAGTCCATCAAGGACATTAGGTTTTAGTTCTGTGCAAATCCATTGCCCAAAAATAAGTTCAGTTGAGCTCTTCTCCACACTTTCTGGGAAACCCAGCAGTCAGAGATTGTTGCGGCATGAACACCCTTCAGTGTCCTAGTGTCTTCCATTCGACTTTTCAGCATTCCAGTCAGGTTGACCATGTTGGTCATCTGAGGTTTTTTTAAGGGTACCAACTTCTGCTTGGAGCATATCAATGGATTCTTCTGCTTGCTGCACTTTTTTTCTGTAACTCCCCCCGCAGATCTCTGGGCAACAGATTCATCTCTATCAACACTGTTTCCATTTTCCCTTTGAGTGCAGTTCTGGAGCCATCAATTTCTTCAAAAAGGTCTGCTTGGTGGACTCCCCCACTGAGTATGGGAGATCTTGGGATGACCAAGACCCAAATGCCTGGTGGATCTCTGCATTAATGGCTAGGGCCTGGTGTACTGCACAATAGTGTTGCTCTGCTGAGTTTTTGCAGGTCTTCTTCTCCATAATACTGTTGTGGGTTGCCACGGTCTGAACCGCTTGTTAGGCCGTGCGCATGAGGTGGCCTTCCCTATCTCACCTTGGGTTTCTAGACCTCCTTCAGGCGGCGCGTGGTCTTCCTCTATTTCTGGGTAGGCTGTTCCCAACCCATTGTAATCCCAGGTTCCCAGGTGCTGCTGACTACCGGGCAATGCAGGAGCTCCTTGTGAGTTGGCAGTAGAGGAAACTCGAGGGGCTCTCTAGAGCCTAGGCTGCGGGAGTGCCTCCAGGTACCGCCTTCCCTCAGCACAGGTCAGTCTCTGGTGTGTGAGCGCACAGTGCAGAGGCAAAGAATCCCCGCACAGTGCCAGCATTGTGTCTCCTCCTCGACAGCTCACAGTGCCAGGACACTCCAGGCCACACGGCAGGCTCTTTCCTATTCCACTCTGATACACCCCAAGAGGCCGTCCAGCTTACCAGCCACTGGTCGCATGGTTGTCCTTCCGCTGGCCTAAACTGGCTCCGGCTACAGTCTTCCGCTGGGCACTGCTAGTGGGATAATGACGTACTCCACACTGATGAGTGTGTCACAGCCCCGAGTCTAGGCATATCGTTGGGCGCCGTAGAGTGGGCTCAGTTTGTCGTGCCATGAGCAAAGATTTCCCTGGCATAGTGCCAGAGGTATGACACAGTTGGGCAATGTGCAAACAGGATGGCTGTAGGAGTAGTTAGGATTACAATAGCAGGGTATCAGAGCGACTCTAAGACACATCCTGTTGGCCATCTTGCTAGGCCACACCCCCACACATGCCCTACTTTTTAAATGCCAGGCGCCCTGCCCTTTAGGTATTTAGGGCCTTCCTTAAGGGTGACATATGTATAACAAGCATTTACAATGCATCGGGTCTCGCGTTTGCTCATGTTAGAGCTGATCGCGATGTTAACTCCTAACCCGACTTTTCACCTATCGGGCAAAAGTGCATTTATGTATATAACCCGAAAAAGTGAAATGAAGTATGTAAAGCGCTCGACTTCTGCCAAGCGAGATCGCGCTCGTAAATTAGAGAAAAAAAAGTCCACGAGCCCGATGGAAAACAGCAAGTCTTGCATGTTTTCTGTACTTGGTCGCTGCGCTGGAGGAGGGCTAGCCACCGGAAAAGGCCTGACATATGCGTGCCTTCGACTGATGAAAGCAAGCAGATTTTATTAGGGAAGCCCACCAACCAATAAAAAACACTGACGTGAAGTTGACAGGGCTCGGAGCCCTTTTCTAAATACAAAAGAGTCTTGCTGCGAAACGCATGCGCGTGCGCATGCAACGCAGGCTCGACCCTAAAAAGGAAAGTTTAAAGCTGACAAAATGTTTATTTTGCTAGGTCGAATTGGCTGTTTTAAAACTGTCATGCTAGGGTACTGTGGTAGGGGGCTTAGAATCATGTTTTATATTGTCACTTTAGTGGTGGCGCAATAAGTACTGCAGCTCACTAGTGCCATTTAACTTACATGCCCTGGGCTCATGAGGTGCCATAGACTAAGGATTTAGAAATAATGTAAAAATGACAATCAGGGATTAGCCAATTGCACACATGGATTAGGGGTTGGAGCACATGTACTAGGAAATGTTTTACAGTGCCACTTTAGTGAGGGGGGGCACAATGAGTGCTGTAGCTTACTAGTAGCATTTAATTTACAGACCCTGGGTACATGTAGTAGCATAATCTAGGGTTTTACAAGTAAATTTAATGTGCCTATTAGCTATAAGTCCATTTTACAAGGTTTAAAAGGGAGAGGCCAAGGTTCCTGAGTGGCAGGAGTAAAGTGCGTCCTATGGCCAACAAAAATGGTCTCAGCAAAAGGGGACAAACATTTGGGGGAATACCACGCAAAAAATGGACACCGTGTTTCAGCCAGCGTTCAATTCACAGTCCTAAGCACGAGGCACATTGCATTCTGGAACGCGGCCCAGAATATATGGAGAAGCTCGTCAAAAACTAGGCCCCACCAGGAGTGTCCAGCAGCCAACTCGAAGACCACCTGCCATGCAGGGTTCGAAATACTAGAACACTGGAGCAGAGGCAAGGTCTAAAGCCATGGACTGCCTTCCCATCAGCCCTGAGGGCGCAGCCGAACACGCAGCATTCTGTACATTGTTGAAAACCAAGCTGTTCAAACAATCACCGACGAATATAAACACACGACAGACCCCCGTTGTGCAGAAACACCACACAGAGTATGCGCGTACTACTTAAGCTCCCTTCACCATCCCTCTCTAACAGAGGAGCTTCGATATAGAAGTTATTATGACGCAGCCCGCTCATGGTTAGTTTGTTCACAGTAACCTCATACGAAGCATTTCCCTATCCTGCTCTTACGTATTCTAAACCAAGGGCAGGGGTAACACGGGTCCATCACTGTAGGTACCAAGGAGTTTTCCCACGCAGAATAACAAAAACTAGGGAAACGTACATCCAGCCTTTTAATTATTTGAAGAACGGTAGTCAATGCCAAACAAAACAGGGAAAGCAATTAAGCTAAATAAGGCAGACACTAAATACTGAATTTAAACCCAGAAAACTTCCAAGCATTTGCCTCCGATTAACAAAACATCCTTTGGTTGAAATGAATAATTGACAACATTCGCCAACTCCTACTGCTGCCCCGTAAAGCACAGCTGGCTGCATCCAGATGAGGCTACAAGCAATCACAGAGAGTAGCGAGTCTCAATCTTACGACTGCAAACGTGAGGAACTCAAATCACGAGGATCTAGGATAGGATGCAAAGCAATAACAGGAAGGGGCACAACACAGCGAATGACAAATGTTTACAGTAATTAATCGATGAGCTGGACAACTGCTTATTGAATATCGCTGGCGCCAGATTATTCTGCTTTAAACCTACCAACTGAGTACATTTCAAACTATACCTTTGTGTGGGCAGTAGATTGTTTTGAACATTTCGGCTTTGACATGAATCTTCACTCCAGCTGCGCTAAGCAGCCTGGGAGTTCCAATGGCTGATCGATTTTCTGTATTGCTAAAAGAAAGAGATTTGCTCTGCACCTTGCAGTTGGCAATCAGGATGTCGTTTTTAGATTAGGCTGTAAGTAAATAGACTGGTAGTGTTATAAATGTTATTTTCTTCCAGGAAAGGCAGATGACTCAGTCATTAATGAGCAATTTGAACTGATTCACTCTAAACTGCCTGTGGGATTACATGGTGAAGCAGCTCTTTGGAACTGGGATGTGAACCAGGATCCCGAGTCCTGGGATTACCTCACGTGTGACTTGGGAATTCTAGGGACATGCTACTGAAATAACAGGAGACCCCTGAACCATCGCCTCAATAATGACAGACTAGGCTCCTCTGCAGGAGTATCTGGACAGAGGACCTCCCCTACCCAATGTGCGTGTTGACTTTGAAGAGTTTATTGAAAGACTGGATTTTTCTATAGCACCCAGATCAGGAAGTAATGAAATCCTATGTACAGTGGGTTAACCGCATTACTACTGTCAGTGGTAATCCATGGTTGGATAAGGCTACTGAGAATATCAGTGTTAATGGTAAGTATATTTACACCTAACTCTCAAAATTCTTAATTCAATAATTAATACAGACTGGTTACCTATAAGAAAGCACTGATCTATCTAGATTTTCACAGGCTTATTTTGCGCTGATTAAAGGGATATCCAGAAGAGAGAGGATCAACTGTGATCACAAGCACGACTAAGAAAACCGCTAGGAGTGCTCCATGTCATAATGATGAGATGAAGGAGCCACAAAGTTATTTGAGAAGTTGACTTAGAAAAATTTAGAGAGATTTACCCAGATAACAAATAGTGACAGTGCTTGAAATTGGAATTAAGTTAAAAAAATTGGGGGCAGAATCAATATTTTGGCTGATCTCACAAATGATTCCAGGCTATTGGTTCCCAAACCAACCAGAGCTACCAGTATTGAAAACATTGCTTCTTATTCTCGATATAGACAAGGAAGCATATTCCTCCCACATATGTTGGTATTGGTGGTGGCATTGTGCCACGAAAACAATTTGAAGCTTTGTGATCAAACTCCTGTAGGATTACAGCAGAAGCATAATATTATTGTCAGATAGGCACAACTTAACATGTTTAACTTAACTATAATAATTAACAAACGATGCTTAGCGGTAGTACATTTAAGGTTAGATGGGCAAAAGATGTAGGGGCACATTTATTGAAGCCAAAAGAAGCACCGATAACTACCACCTATTCCCTTGTAAATTTCAACACAATAAAGTTAGTAATTAATGAAGTTTAGATTGTTAATGCTGGTGCGGAATATTACTAAAGTGTGGCAGGGTTTACATCACATTAGTAGGGTATTCTCACATTGGCATGGAACAACTGAAACTTTAGAACACAAATTGTTCCAGTGTAAACGACTATAACTCCATGCAGTTATGACTAATTCAGACAAGGGTGCATTAAGTGTACTTATTGAATATTGTAATGTCATTAAAAGGTGTGTTGGTGCTTTATAGAATTCTGAAAGTAGTGTCTATTCAGTTTTATCTGATAACCTTGTGTTTGTGTGTTTTCACGGTGTAGATTGTTTACCTAAACCGCAGTTAAACTTAAATACATTAAACATGTTAATCACAAATATATACTACTGTATATATAATATACAATTGTGACCTGTGATACATCAAGGTAATAACAATAAAATGGATAGCTCTACTGGAAGATACTGGATACACACAGAGGGAAGTGATGAATAGTAGAATCATAAGGACATCGTCAAACTAAAGACTAACAAGTGGTCATTATAAATCAACATCAGAAATGAAGCAAAAAGTAAGAGACTCTGGACATCAAGCTGATAAGACAGCCCAACAAAGTGTATCGACCTTTAAGGTGGATATTTGAAAGAGAACAATAGCATAATCCAGCATTTGCAATTCATGTAGAAATCAACGAGTAAAGGTGGGAATAAATGTGATGTTTCAAGCACACTAACAAAATGGAACCCAGGTTGCTTTTGCTTCACTTTGTCAATAGTTGTTGATATTGTGAAATCTTTATTGTTAAAACCAGAAAAAATTGCAAAATCAAAACATTCTATAAAATCATTGCTGCAATCTAGTCTATCATAAAAAGTCTAACATTGACCATTAAAAAAAAGATTAGCCCCACGGTCGAAAAGGTATTCAGAATTTATCTTAACAAGTTTATCATAGCACCTAGGGCCATATGTACCAACGCATTTTCCCATAGACACAGAAAGGGTAAAACCCTTTGATACATATGGCCCCTGGTTCCATCATGATAACTGGGCTGACAGTTCATTCAATTCACACAGTTCCCAGTACCTTTTCAAAAGGACCTTTAGTAAGCGTCAAGGCGCCTCATTTTATTGTGCTAACTAGTCTGACAGCTCATTTTCAATTTGAGTAGATCTAGATCAATTTTCAAGGGAGTTCCACCTCGGATTCATCCTGGACCCGCTTCTCACCATGACCAAACAAATCAACGCCGTCTCGTCTTCCTGCTTCCTCACTCTCCGCATGCTCTGAAAGATCTTCCGCTAGATCCCCGCCGACACCAGAAAAACTGTGACCCACGCCCTCGTCACAAGCCGCCTGGACTACGGAAACACCCTATGCGCAGGAACCACCGCTAAACTCCAGAAACGTCTTCAGTGAATACAAAACGCCTCCGCACGCCTCATCCTCGACATACCCCGCCACAGCCCCATCTTCACCCACCTAAGACACCTGCACTGGCTACCCGTCAACAAAAGGATCACCTTCAGGCTCCTCACCCACGCACACAAAGCCCTCCACAACAAGGGACCTGAATACCTCAACCGTCGCCTCAGTTTCTACACGCCCACCCGTCAACTTCGCTCCACCAGCCTCGCACTCGCCGCCGTCCCTCGCATCCGCCGCACCACGGCAGGTGGGAAATCCTTCTCCTACCTGGCGGCCAAGACATGGAACTCCCTCCCCGCCACCGTCAGGACCACCCAGGACCACCTCACCTTCCGGAGGCAGCTCAAGACCTGGCTCTTCGAGCAGCAGTAACCCCCACCCCCTAGCACCTTGAGACCCTCACGGGTGAGTAGCGCGCTTTATAAATATGATTGATTGATTGATTGATTGTTTAAATATAATTCAATTGCCCAAACCGACTGTGAAGCTGTCCAGGCACTTATTATCGGTTACAATTATTCCTGCATACTTTTAATGGCCTTTTCGATGACTCTGTAAAAATCGGATCAATTTACAGTTTATTTGAGGATCATCTGGATTAAGCCTTCCGGTTATTGCCGACCTGCATGTAAGTATACTTCAATCCAAGCTTTTTTTAAGTAAGATGACCCAAGCTTCTGTTAACATAGGACATATGCAGATTAAATGTATAAAAAATTCTTTTTCAGCTCTGCATAATCTTCATGCTGTAGGCCCCTTATATTTCCAAGACGGTTGATCTACTAATGTCAGGAAATTGCCAAAACGTAACGGCATCAGCCTTCGCTTAATGAGGGTTGAGAATGTCAGGGTTAAATATTGAGGTTGTTTCATCCTGTCATAGCTATTAATGACCATCCAAGCGTGCGAGCATTTACCAAAGGTGTTTTTGTCATCTATGATTGAATGAAGTTTTAGTGCTCTATTGGCCACTTGCTTGAAAGTTTTTTTTTTAACAAGAAATGAAGATATTTGTGATGGCTAGAGGAAAGATTGTTCATGATAGCGGACCATAGGGCATTGTTTAATGAACTGCCCTGCAATGCTCTGATTTTATACCAAGATTTTATTGCAGGATATTTTCTTCCCAGCTTCTTGGTTGCAAGACCAAATTCTATGCGGACTTGTGCTCGAGTGGCATTTTTGGAAGATCAAATACTGTCTTATACATATTGGATTGAAAGTTGTCCAAGAGCAGGGCATCCTTCCCGTGTAAGGCAGCACTTGCATAAGCAACTGTTGGAAGAAATTTAGCAGCTAATATTGACAGCAGAAACTTAAAAGAGGGACCATCCAGCTTTTTACGCAGGATACAAAACCTGTGTGTTAGCGCCTTTGCTTTCTTAGTAATATAACGTTTATGCTCCATAAAGTTGAACTTATTATCTAGATAAACTCCCAGAAATTTAAAGCTGTTACCTTCCTCTAAAATCACATTGTCAAGACACATCTTGGTCGGCTGAGCAACTCCATTCGTGATCATCATTAAATTTTGTTTTGGTATTATTTATTTCTATCTATTCTAACAAGCTCATTTAATTCAGAAATTGATCTTTGTATTCCAATTTCAGTTAAACTCAACAGTACGACATCGTCTGCTTATGCAAGATGCTGTAAATTTAGAGGGCCCAGGCATGGGGGGTGCAAATTTACACATTCCAATCTTTTAGATAAATCAGCCATACACAGATTAAAAAGGTGGGGAACCAACACACACCCCTGTTTCAACTTATTTTTAGTTGCAATTTTTCTTGATAGCCTGGAGCCGTCTCCCAATTTAACCTGGACCAAGGTGTTTGAATAGAGGTCTTCAATAGTTCGCAAGAGGGTGATTGGAATGCACATTTACTTTAGCTTATGCCACAAAATTCCCTGATCAACGTGGTTGAATGCTGTTTTAAAATCCATAAAATAGAGATACAGGCCCACATTATGACTTTGGTGGATGGTAAAGCCCCTCCTCCGAACTTCCGACGGGGAGGTTGTCGCCATTGTGGCTGCATCTCCGCCTGGGCCTCTCCGCTGGCCCAGCAGGAAACGGCCTACAGCATTGTCTCCGGATCGTAATAGAGCCAGTAGCAATGCTGTAGTGCATAGGGTGCACCAGCAACCGTCGCAATGTTCACTGTCTGCTAAGCAGACAATTAACAGTGTAACAGGACTGGCCAGGGGGGTTCCTGTACTGCCCATGCCAAATGCATGGCCCCCCGGGGGTGCCATGCACCCTGTCTCTGCCTGTGTTTTCACAGGGGGGTTACCGCCATCAAACCACTGGCGGAAAAGGGGGTTGTAATCCCCAGGACGGCACTGCGCGCAGCGCTGCCCTGGTGGATTAGGACCGCCAGACCATCGTGGAGACGAAAACTGGCAGTGCTGGTGGTCCGACTGAGGTGCTACTGCTGCGGTCGTAATGTGGTGGTCGGACCTCCAGACCAATGTGGAGATGAAAACTGGCAGTGGTGGCTGTCCGACCGAGGTGCTACCGCAGTGGTCGTAATGTGTGTCCGGCCGCCACCTCAAGGGTCGTAATGAGACCCACAGTCTTTCCTTTAGTCGCTTACATTTGTCCCCTAGTAGAGTCAGTGCTAAAATAATAGCAGTCATGCCAAATCCCCTTCTAAACTCTGTTTGATTAGGTGGCATTAAATTATTTGCATTCAACCATTCAGTGAATTTGTGTAGTATTAGAGTGGGATAGTACTTGGTTTCAGCATCTATCAATGCTATAAGCCTATAGTTTGCTGGGACTAATGGGTCCCCACCTTTGAAGACTGGGTGTATAATTGACCTCCTCCAACTCTTTGGAATGGTGCCCGTAAGTTCAACTTCTCTGTATAAAGGAGATGGCATGCATGCCCAATACTGAGTGTCCATTTTAAAAATAGCCTGTGGAATGCAATTCAGTCCGGGAGCTCCGTCTCTTCACTCGGCTATTATTATCCTTTCCACCTTTTTCGGAGGATAAAGATTCAGTTCTTGATGGAGAGAAGTAGGAGAGTTGTCTTTTGCGTTATTAGTTGGGTAGCTATGCCCTGCAAGGCAGTTGATTACATTTTCTGCCTTTAGGGGTCAGCTGCTAGTTGACTGTCATCAGTGGCAGGGTTTTGTTGTTCCAGTGTCCTCGAAAGCCCTAAGGACAGATGTAGGAAGCTGGCTCTGTATATACTATATCAAAATGAGGTATAGTGTGCACAGAGTCCAGGGGTTCTCCAAGAGGCTTGACAGAGGCAATAATAGATAACACTATTGCTCTATTTGGTGTAGTGTGGTCGAGCAGTTAGGCTTATCAGAGGGTAGTGTTAAGCATTTGTTGTACATGCAGAAGCAATAAGTGAAAACACACACTCAGTGACTTAACTCTAGGTCAATAGGTTTTTATATAGAAAAATATTCTTTTGTTAATTTGTTTTTAGAACCACAAGATTCATTTAGCAGGTAAGTACATTAAATGAAAGGTACTTTGCATAGTAATAGTTGAGACTTTGAATAGATTCAATATTGTACAGAGTTTTCATTAAAATGGCAAAAAGCTATTTTAAAAGTGGACACTGCAATTTTCAACAGTTCCTGGAGGAGGGAAGTACAGTACAGTTTCAGAGGTAAGTACCATACTCACAGGTTCAATCTCCTAGGTATAGGTAGTCCACCGTTGGGGGTTTAAGGCAACCCCAAACATCCAGCACCAGCAACACAGGGCCGGTCAGGTGCAGAGGTCAAACAGGAGCCAAAATAACATGGGTGCCTATGGAGATAAGGGGGTACTCCGGTTCCAGTCTGCTGGCAGGTAAGTACCCGTGTTGTCTGAGGGCAGACCAGGGGGGTTTGAAGGAGTACTGGAGGGGCCCCAAGTAGGCACAAAACCACACTTTCAGTGGCATGGGGGCAGCCGGGTGCAGTGTGCCAACAGGGCATCGGATTCTCAATTGAACTCTATGGAGAGACCTGGGGGTCACTTAGGTGCTGCAGGCAGGGCACAGGGGGGCCTCTCGGACAAGCCACCGACTGGGAAAGGGTGAGGGCTGCCTGCTGGTCGTTGCTGCAATGGTGGTCAGTTTCTCATGGTCCGGGGGGCTGCGGGTGCAGTGCTTCAGGCGTCGGATATCTTTGTCCGGGCAGTTGCGGTCAAGGGGATCCTCGGGATTCCTTCTGCAGGCATCATCGTGGGGGTGCAGGGAGGTCAGCCCAGGGTGGACACGTTGTCCGAGTCACCTGGGGGCCTTCTCTGGATAGTTGGTTTCTCTGGACACAGGACGGAGGCGTCGGGTGCAGAGTGTTGGGGACTCATATCTGGAGTGAGGTGGAAGTTCCTTTAAAGATGGTTTCTTCCTTGTTGGTTGGACAGGTCCGCTATCCTTTGGAGTTCTTGATCCTTCTTGGGTGCATGGCAGTCCTCTGAGTCGGCAGAGGTGGCTGGGCCCACAGGATGCGTCACTGTGGTGCAGGTTCTCTGAAGTAGGAGACAGGCCGGTAGGGTCGCGGCAAAAGCAGTTGTCGTCTTCCTTCTTCTCTGCTGTGTTTTTCAGGTCAGTAGTGCTTCTTCTTTGTAGGTCATCAGGAATCTAAAATCCTGGGTTTAGGGTCACCCCTAAATACTGAATTTAGGGATGTGTTAGAGTCACTGGCTACTGTCCTTGAGGGTGGCTACACCCTCCTTGTGCTCCCTCCCTTTGGGGAGGGGAGCACATCCCTATCCCTATTGGGCTAAATCCTCCCAAACAAGATGGAGGATTTTCCAAGGAGGGGCTCACTTCAGCTCTGGTCATCTTAGGGGTGGACCTGGCTGAGGGGGTGACTCCTCCTTGTTTTTCTCCTTATTTCCACAGACTTGCTGCCAAAAGTGGGGGCTGCATCTGGGGGGCAGGGATCTCTACTAGCTGGAGTACCCTGGGCATTGTAACACCAGGCTTGAGCCTTTGAGGCTCACTGCCAGGTGTTAAGAGTTCCTGCAGGGGGAGGTGTGAAGCACCTCCACCCAGGACAGGCTTTGTTTCTGACCACAGAGTGCACAAAGGCATTCACCCCAGGTGGTCAGAAACTTGTCTGGAAGTGGCAGGTTGGCACAGACCGGTCAGTCACACACTAACAGTAGGGCTAACATACAGGGGGCATCTCTAAGAGGCCCTCTGTGTGCACCTCTCAATAAATCCCACACTGGCATCAGTTCTGAGAAGTTTGATACCAAACTTCCCAGTATGCAGTGTAGCCATTATGGTGCTGTGGAGTTCGTAATGACAAACTCCCAGACCATATACTCAGCATGGCTACCCTGCACTTACAATGGCTATGAATTGACTTAGACGATGTAGGAGCATAGTGCTCATGCAGCTATGCCCTCACCTGTGGTATAGTGCACTCTGCCTTAGGGCTGTAAGGCCTGCTAGAGGGGTGACTTACCTATGCCACAGGCAGTGGTTTGTGGGCATGGCACTCTGAAGGGAGAGCCATGTCGACTTAGTCTTTTACCCCACCAGCACACACAAGCTGCAAAGCAGTGTGCATGCACTGAGTGAGAGATCTCTGAGGGTGGCATAATACATGCTGCAGCCCTTAGGGACCTTCCCTGGCCACAGGGCCCTTGGTACCAGGGGTACCTTTTACAAAGGACTTAACTGTGTGCCAGGGCTGTGCCAATTGTGGAAACAAAGGGACAGTTTAGGGAAAGAACTGTGGTGCTGGGGCCTGGTAAGCAGGGTCCTAGCGGACTTCCAATCAAAGTTGGCATCAACAAAAGGCAGAAATTTAGGGCGTAACCATGCCAACAGTGGCATTTTCTTTCAACAGATTGCTATCAAATAAACTAGTCAAATGCATAACCCAGGATTCCTCTGAGACATTTGAGTTATTTATTAACTTTGGAGGTCTTACTAGAATGTTTACAGTCTCCCAAAAGGAACTGGTGTTTGCTTGCTTTGAGATGTAGATAAGCTTCGCCCAAAACACATCGTTCTTCTGTTGCCGATCTTCCCAGATCAGTTGTTTATATTGCTTCTTCTTTTTTATAGTCTCCCATGATGTTAGTTGGGCATTTGCTTTCTTTGATTTGCTGATCACCTTTTTAGGCTCCTTCTTTAAAGTTATGCTTTTTTGCAATAGGTACAATGTACGCCTACAGGCTTGCCAGTTTTTTATAGGGGAAGCATGTGATACCAAATTCGACGTAAAGACATTCCAGCATTCCTTGGGCTGGGTAGTAATGAGCGGGTTTGTCCTATGAGGCTCATGGCCCAGTACGACAGAGCTACTATCGAAACATTAGTCTACATTTGTTGACATAATCTATAATGATGCAGCCGTGAGAAGGCATGTATATGTCTAGATGAACTCCACCATTCAAACTACAATTAATCATGCTTCTCACCCTAATCACCTCCTTATTCAACTGTATGTCTAGTGCTCTGAAGAAGGAAAGAGGTAGTATGTGGGTGTGGTACAAACTACCTACATAGTAAATAGTGCTAGTCCGTCCTCACAGTCTCAGCACTAGTGTGCCAGGAGTCAAGAGATACACTCATTAAAACGAAGAGGTGGGAGTCCTTGAGGTGGTCCAGGGTGCACACAGGTAAATACCTGCGTTTCCTTTCTCAGCTCATGTCTGCACAGACTCTCCTTGATTCTGCTCCACTCAGCGTCTGAAGGGTGAAAGGACAGTTCGTTTAAAATGAGTGACTTTGAAAAGCACAGCAAGCCAATCTGTACATTTCCATGTCAGTGAAGATTTGCACAGAGCCTGCCTCAAGTTCCTCCACGTTCTACCATCAGATGAAAGGACGGCTAAGCTAATTGGCCTCCAGAAGCACAGCAAGCCAATGCGTGCATTACCCTGTCAGTAACAATCTGCACAGACCCTCCTTCGAGCTCTTCCAATCATCACCATCAGAATGGAAGGGCAGTAAATTTATAGGTCTCCAGGAGCACAGCAAGCCAATGTGTGGATTTCCCTGTTAGTAAAGATCTGCACACACCCTCCCTCCTTCTCCTCCACCCACAACCAGCAAGGTAAACTGATAGGCCTCCAGGAGTACAGCAAGCCAATCACAGGTCTTCAGAGCACCTTTAAAACGATTGGTCCTTGCTGGCTGCATAAAGACTTCTTACCAGTCATTGAAGGATGCATTCAAGAGATGACGGTGCTTTTTCTTCTGTTTGCCCATAACTGGTTAGTTTAATCAAAGTGCATATATTTTAAATCTAAGTGCTTGAACTGCATAAATGCCAATGACTGAAATTGTGAACATCGGCGAGACGGAGAAGCAACACAAGTTGTGGTCCCCAGAATATGTTCTTCTACTTGTGACCCAAAACTGGGAACTTGATCTAAAAAGTGACTCTTTCATCATGACTTTTTCTTCCTCATAAGACGTCTTCTTGTTGTATGTGTTGCTTGATGTAATTGTCTTCCTGTAGCGCCGTTAAAGATCATTCATTATGCAGCTCAGTTGCCCCTCTGTGTCACAAGTGGGTTTACCCAGGCATGAGGTGCACATCCTGGGCGGAATGGTGCATCACCTCGCTTTATAGGAATCGTTTGTCCCACCTTGTTGCTAGACAACTTTTTATGTGGCTCTCCCTCGAGGACATGACTGTTTGAGCCCAGTGGTGGTATGCTTGATTTTTGTGACCATCACCAGGAATGCTTAGGATCTTCAGCCATGGTGTGCAAACACAGAACAGATCCAGCTATAGTGCCGGGTGGCTACTTCACCCTCATACCAGCCTAATAGGAGACTGATGGTTGAAGGCAGCTGATTATAGTGTAGGGGTCACAGGTCTTTTTACCTGTACCCTTGGAGGAAAGTTACCTTACCTGCCATTATCTGAAACATATCTCATAAGTGTATCTTACCTTCTTTCCATGAAGTGTAGTGTTCTGTGCACTGATCATATGATGGTGTATAAGGTTTGTTTGTCTAGGAACATGTAGGCTTAAAAAAACAGTACACAGTTGGCCTTGGGCCCTGGTTTAGAGTCCTGTATATGTTTTGTGGTTTGGTGAAATGTACATATGCTTACCCGCAGTCCTCCTGGCTCCCACAATATCGGGGCTCATCTTTGCTTGCTTCGTGTTGAGTTTAGCATTGCCTAGAAACTTGGGTCCTTTATTAAGTGTGTCTAGTTTTGGCCGCGGCCTAAACCACATTGCATGATCTGTTGCTGCCAGTCCTTCTCTAGCCTCAAAAAAGCTAAGAAAGACTCATTAAGGCCTGAAAGGAGGAGAGGCTGACATTCATGAAAGGTTGGGCTTTGAAAGGCCCATAAATAACTCAAGTGTGTAGATCTGTGGGCTGTTCAACCCAGAATACTTATTGCACTTCTATGCCGAAGGGCACTATTTCTTTCGACGACTTTTCACATATACAGTCAAAGTTTTTTCTCAAACTATCCTAGACCACTTTATAAAAATAGACTTGACAGCACTAATGTTTCCAGTGATTACTCACATTACATTTGTTTGCCTATTTATAAGTTGATTTGAACATCAGTCTGAATTTCATCATCCAAGACAGCTGATTGGGATTGTACCATACTGCGTGTTGCCTGAAGTCACAAGAATAGTGTATAGACCAGATGAATGTAAACTGCAAAAGACACGTTTAAAATAAGTGGATACAATAAAATAACACAAAAAAGAGCACAGCAATGGGCACAAAGTGTTAAAAGAGGTGATGTATTGGGACCTAAAACAATTAGGGGCATTTCTTGTGCCCACTTTTCTTGCGCTCATTAATGCCCCCATAATGCCACCATGGTAGCGCCGTATTCATAATACGGCGCTCCATGGTGGTAGTTATGGTGACTAGCCTCACAATTTGTGACGCTAGTCTGACGCTGTGTAGAACTAGCGGCACAAACTATGATGCTAATCCTGAAAATCACCCAGAGGCCCATTGTCATCAATGCCTGCACTTAGCAGGTGTTAAAAAATGCAGATAAAAATGGCGCAAAGGAATCTTTTACGCCACACCCAATCCTGGAACGCCCCCTTGCATACATTATGCTTGGTGCAGGCATACTGTGGCGCAATGGGTTACAAAGTGGTGCAATGCTTGTAAATATGGCGTGTGGGAAAAGCCACCTTAACACCACATTTGCGTCAAAATAAGTGCTTCAAATGTGGCACAAGGTGGTATTAGGGGCTCATAAATATGCCCCATAGTGTTTGTAAACACATTTTTCAATCAAAGAGACACAATAAAAGGGATTCCCTTAAACAACTGGAAGTTGATTAGGAATGATTAAGAACTGAACACACTGTTTCCAGTGAAACCCTTATTTACACATTGTAGGAATATTTACACATTGTAGGAACTGGAATTGAAAAGATTATATTATCTGAAGAGAATCATCAAAAAGCGCGGCTCATTGGACCCTAACCACAGTCAAAAAAGGAACACACCCTGGCCCAAACTGAGTACATTGTAACAACATCATAAAGTGGCCATATGCACACCATTTCCAAACTGGAGAAAAAAATGAGCCTTGAAACAATTTACGATGTGCGAGAAGACAAATTTTGTTTACTTGATCAAACACCCCTGGAGAAAGGCCTACACAGGAGAAAACAAGAAGATCTTATTCACAGAACATGAAATCAACATTAGGATTAATAACCAAAAAGCTCCAATGGCAGTGCAGTGAAAGTAGTTGGGTCACTTTATTAACCAAATTAAGTTTCAGATTTTAGAACAAGTTGTGCCCCCAATATAGGAGGAGACATAGAAAATCTATATGTGGATGCACCATTTGAACACTTTGACAAAATGACAGGAATGAAATGAAATGCTTTGGCTAACCTACATGGGTAGATAGTGCAGATTCTCGAGGAGTTCGCTGACATAGAGAGGTGCTATACACAAGATGCCGAAGGTCTGACTTCCAAGAATGTTAACTAAATGTTGATGTGATTGTATAGTCATGTAAATTCAGAAAGATAAATATGAAATTACCATATTGATTGGTTTAAACATAGGACTTACCAATTGTATGAAGTGCTATACAGAACCATTTTGATTGTTGAAGGTGTCATGTTTGAAATTGGGTTACTGATTGAGGGGGGTGGAACCCTTACAATTCCTGTCAGGGTGATGTCACTATCAACCCCCAAATTAACCTGTGCTTAGATGTCTGGTTGCTTGCCACAAAAGCAGTCAGGTGTAACTTAGAGGCAATGTGTCAAGTATTTAGGTAGCACTTCAAGCAGTAATAATGTGACACCACAACACAAGAAAAATCCCACATCAGTTTAGAAAAATAGGGTAAAATCTACTAAATCATTTGAGACGACAACAAAAATCCAATCAGTAAAACCGGTAATATGCAATTTTAAACTTTTAAATAAAAATAGTGCCCAGAAGCACAAAGTGCCAATTGTGGTTATCTGGTTCTGGAGGACTGGGACAAAGTTGCATGTTCAGGTAGACCACACTGGAGCCAGGGCAGCGGTTCCAAGGAGCTACGAGATGGGGATGCAAAGTCCTGCACTGTTGTCGAGGTTCCCTTTGACAAAAGGCTTGTGATGAGAAGGCCTGCATAAACAATGCATTGTGCAGCAGCGATTCTGAGGAGACTCCATGCTGCGAATTGAGGTTCAACATCGGGATGCATTTTGCTGCAGCAGTTCCAAAGCAGGGCTGTGAGGAGATGCACCATGACGCATCGGGTATGAGCACAGGACCACAGCTGGGCCGGCAGAGCACCTTCAGTCCCACTTCCAAGGGTCCTGTACTGGGATAGCACCACTTGGGGGCTAGTACTCACAGCAGACAGAGTCCAGGTGCTAAGTTCAAGATGGTAGGAGCCTTTTCTGTCTCCGAGGCTCTGATCAGGAGGCCAGCCAACTAACCCTTGGAGTCACTATGGTGGTCCTGAGCTCAAGATGCAGGTCCAGTCCTTGTCTCTCTGGCAGAAGAGCACCAGAGTAGCAGCCCTTCTGGCAGAGCAGCACAGCAGTCTTCTCAAGTTTTTCCACAGGTCTTGAGGTGTACCAAAGAGTTGGGCCTGAGGGGCCATACCTGGGGCTTAATTACGAGTTTGGCAGAGTGGATTACCCCGTCACAAACGTGATTGATATCCTGCCCGCCGTACTACAAGTTCCATTATATCCTATGGAACTAGAAATATGGTGGATGGGATATCCGTCACGTTTGTGACGGAGTAATCCCCTCCGTCAAACTCGTAATGAGGCCCTTGGTGTCCACTTTGAAGTACAAGGTGGTTCTGGAAGTCCGCCCCCAGAGGTGTTTGGAATTAGCTGCTTCCCTGCCGTAGACCCAGCTTGTCTGGGCTCACAACAGTCTACTGTCAAAATCCTGTGTGGGTGTGCTGGTCAGAGCCTTTGTGATGTGCAAGTGTGGTAAGTGACAACTCCTCCCCCTCATCAGGTCAGAGATGTGCCATCTTGCCAGCCACTATTTAAGCACCAAATGGTTAGAACAAGAAAATGCCAGATTTCTAAAAGCGGCATTTTCAGAATTGTGACTAAAATTCTGACTTTACCATTGAAGAGGGTTTTAAATTACAATTCTTCAGACATCACGCTTGATGTTTCAACCTGCTCCCAAATGGAAGTTATCACTTTATTAAATGTACTAAGTTGATCAAATGTTATCCTATGAAGAGAGGCAGGCCTTCCTGGAATGAAAAACGGATTTCTGAGTTTTTCACTACCAGGCTAAGCGAAAGTTAAAAGTACCTGTCCTATTTTTTAAATACATTGCACCCTGCCCTCTGCGCTGTTTAGGGCCTACCCAAAGGGTGACCTGTATGTTTTAATAGGATGGTTTAGGCCAGATGAAAGGTTTATTTTGGCAGGTCGAAACGGCAGTTTAAACTTCACCCACATGCGGAGGTGATTGTGCTAGGGTGTCCTATATCAGATATTTACCCACTCCATGGACCCCTGGGCAATCTGATAGCCCATCTCCTGCCGGCAGCTAAGCAAACCATTCTACGTTTCTGGGGCCAACAAGCATTGGCATCCAAACATAAATGGATTGAAAGAATGTTCTGGGTTCTTAGCATGGAGAAACTGTGGAAATTGTCTAAGGGGAGGAGAAACTTTTCCTTAAACATTTGGATCACCTACTGGACTAATTCAGTAGTCAATTTAAGAGTGTCTCTGAGCACTGAAACTCCTGCACACCTCCAAACTTGATGAGTACTATACCACAATCCACTACCACCTCAGAGACATACAGGGCAACCACTGATACCAAGGAGCACCAAAACGTTGATATTATAGCAAACCAAAGTTGCAATGATACTGAAGAGGTGGGGTGGGGGTCTGGGATGACTAGAGGAAGGAAGGGGAGATTTGTTTAGGGACTACCTATTGTTCATTGTAGAGCATGTTTTTTACACACATGATTTACAATGGATGCATGAACGTGGCAACTAAAGGTTAATAACGTATTCAAATTTAAATTGCACATACAGGCTGCAATGGCTGGCCTGAGACTTGTTGAAAGGGCTACTTAGATGGGCGGCACGATCGGTGCTGCAGGCCCACTAGTATCATATAATTAATAGACACTGGGTATACATGTAGTACCACTTTACTAGGACTTACAAACAAATTTAATGAGCCAATTGGGTGTAACCAATTTCATAATTTTTAAAGGAGAGAGCACCGTAACTGGCTAGCACTGGTAAAGTGTGCAGAGTCCTAAAGCCAGCAAAAACGAAGTCAGCAAAATAGGAGGATAGAAGGCAAAAGGTTGGCTGAAAACCACTCCAAGGATGTCAGGTCCTATGGTGCAGTATCAGTGTTATAGACTACGGCCCAGATTTAAAAGAAAATGATGGAGCGCGACACTGCGCCACATTTGGCAGTGCCACGTGCTGTCATTTTCAAAATTCAGGGATGTGCTGTATTTAATAGAATACGGCGTGTCCCTGTGTTTTACCCAACACCAGCGCTAAATTTTCTGCCGAGCGCCAAGTAAGCCATCCTTGCACCATGCACTATGCAAGGATGGCTGCGTTGCAGGGGAGATTGTTTTGTGTAGACCTTTTAAATCTCGCCCCAAATGTACACAGTCTTATATCTGGTCTGCCAGGTTAAAGACGGTGGGAAGTAGTTTTTAGTGTGAATCATAGCATCACAGAATGCAACAGATGGCTGTCATTAACATTTTGCTTAATAAGAACACAAGGCTTACGAGGTTGGTTATGTGAAAAAAAGACACCACACTGTTTCTAACAGGATAGGGACACGCTCGCAGCAATGGAGGGTTCTAATTATCCGCCTGAAAGACAGCTATAACTGAAGCCATGTGGCTTGGATTCAGAGGGCTCCATTGCAATTCAGTACAAAAATAGCAAGGTTTATATGTACTGTTATGTGCGGGAATAGCGCACTGTTGTCGGGATACGAAGGCACGATCATACAAAGTTTAATAATTGGTCAAGATAGGGGTCAAAGTGTAACACTGTGGTTACGTCTGACTGAGCTTTCTTTAAATGTGACTGTTCTTAGGCACCACGATGAGATTACATTAAGGCAAGCACTGACAATGTTGACCTGGGCCCCTGGGGTTGTGTTCATTCATGTATTTATTATTTTTTATTTTTTGGAAAGAAGTAGCGCCTAGTCTATTTTAAAACGAGTCGTCATGGAGAGTTATAACACTGAATATGCATGGGAGAAGTTGTCAAAAGAAAGAAATTGTGCCATTCAGCATGGGAGTGCAATAGCTATTCTGTGGGGGTGGAATTCTCCACATATCCAATGGGCTTCCATAGGCTCCAGCTTCCCACCAGGCCCCCCACAATATTATAAATAATGATCCCATCTAGCCAGTGGTATACGTCGTCTGGACTCTGGAAGGAGCCTTTGTTTGTGAGTCCAGAGAGATATTTGTCCGTCAGGACTCTGCTGTCTCCCTTGAAGCCAGGTACAGGACTGGGATCCTGGAGAAGCCCTAGCACTGCAACATGTCCTGGAAGAAGAGGAAGAGGTATTGCCTTGTGTGTGGAGAGGAGGAGACCCCTCACCAGGAGAACTAAGAATAAGGTATAGCTATATGAAGCATGCCTGGAGGTTTCACCCAAGGGAGTCAGTTGCAGAAATCCATGAGGAACTTGCAGCCTAAAGGGTCGTGACTAATCCGAGAAGCATTGTGGACCAGTGAGTTGAGGGCTTGCAGAGTGTATGTCCGGGCTGCATATATGGTGAGTGTGCATCATGCCCACCTAGGGCTGTAGGTATTGTCAGTGCAGCAGGTGCCAATGGCACAAGGACCCAGGGACTTGGGGGGCCCAATGCATCCAAATTATTGCTTGCCCATTTTGTCTGCTTACATTATGGCTCATGATACTTGCTACACCATTGTCCCACCCAGTAACATCTCTGACTTTGTTAGTGCCAATATCTACCTGTTCTACTCTAGGCCTTGCAATAGCATCTCAGTGGCTGCAGGGATCACCTTTATTCTGGAACGGTTTGAATGATCTCTGTAACACATGCAGCTCTAGAGACATCACAACTCAAAGCTGCAGGTGGTCCTGAAATCTGGATCTCAGTTATCCATTCCTATTTGGTTACACATTGGGTATTTCTTTGTTGATGCCTTTTCACTGTGGGTGTTTTAGGTTAGTAACTGCCTGCATTTTATTGCAGCATTCCGTTCCTCCCACCTCCTTCCATGTCTCTGACATTTGTTTTGGCTTTATTCCAGTACTGTCTTCATTTACATTTGTTCCATCATTAAATCTTCAATAAAAGGTAGCTCTTAGGCTTCGTTTTTTTAATGCCATTTTACCACTGCCCAGTGTTTGTTGATTAATGTTCTTTTAGTGCAGCCCAGCGCGCGCGTTGATTTAATCTTAAAGTAAGCTTATTTTTGCTTATGTGTATGTAACATTAAAATAAGCTTATTTTACAAAAGAACCACCCAGTGCCTAAAAGTCTAGCTCAGTGCTTAGCCACAATATGCCTTTTCTTGTAGAATGTACCTAAACCTAGAAGCAATGATGTGAAAATCGCAGAGCTTCCGATCTGGACATCCGCACACAGGGCATTTCTTATCTCTTTTATTGGGGCCATAAATCATCTCTGTTATTGTTTACATTGAAATGCAAGGCAAGAAGCTTGTAAGACTTTTCATTCTGTCAACAAAAAAAGAAAATACTTTTCCAGCCTTATTTTCCAATTTCTGTTAAGAGGGTTACACAGCTCGAGATAGTGGAGTCATCTTCTCGTCTCTCCTCAAGAGCTTGTGATTTTTTATGTCAGTAGCCACCAGTGACCACCAAAACATGGCAGGAAAAGACAAAATTATGAGGCAGGGTTGCCCAAGCTTAACTCACAGAGCTACATCACCTTTACAGGAAACAAAGAGCTCACACAATGTTTGCTCATTCTGGTATTGTTTATGACACTCACATGAGTCCTCTGTGAAATGTAATGTTTCTCTCTGAAATTTAGAAGAGTGCATCTGTAGCTTCAGGACACAAATGTGTGCATTCAGTTCCTGCACACAGCCACCGCACCCCATATCTGCCCCCAGTGATATGGAGACCAAGTCCAGTTCACATGGGAGTGTTTCTGGTGGTGGCAGGAGCCACTACCCACCAGTCTGCGGATGCAGGACCAGGTCAATGGTGGATGAAAACAGTCAGCAGTGCAGCCCTGGAGACGCTGAAGAGTTCCTTGACTGATGCAGTCGATGTCCCATGCCAGAAGAAGGATTGCAGTTGGTTAGTGTTGTGGAAAACCACCAAGAAGCCTTGGCAAAGACAACTGTCATTAGAGAAGAAATGTGGGGCTGCCCAGGACCAGCAAGGTCTAGGAGGACTCAACCCATGGTAACCCCAGCAGTGAGGAGAGTCACGGAAGAGGAGGCGGCCCCCACAGGCAGCAAGCACAGGCGTCACAGAGAGGCCCACGCAGTACACCTAGAAAGGACTCCCACATCACTGGAGAAGCACGCAGAGGGCTGTGCGCCACAGGGAAGGGTGCTGGAGCTACACGGAGCCTGATAATCCCTTGGAGGAGATGCCAACAAGCCTTGGTACCTACAAGAGACACTGTGCACAGGGGTACTGTCCTGCGTGAAGAGGCAAGGGCCTACCGTCTCCCAAGTTGGAAAGCTGGTAGAGAGGACCAAGGGGACCACTCCAGACCCCCACCCGTGACGCAGGATCCATGCAGCTCCAGAGGCAAGGAGATCCACGCAGCCGGTCGTCATTGCAGTTGGTGCCGGCAGATGCAGGGGAGTGACTCCTTCGCTCCAAGAGAGATTCCTTCTTGCTTCTTGTGCAGGCTGAAGACTCATCACCCTCAGAGGACACACAGCCGGGGAAATATTGCAGTTGCTGGAAGGAGCCAGAGAAACAATGTTGCAGAGCAGAGTCATCGCTGTAGCTGCAGATTGTAAGTTCCTGTGAAGTCAAATTGTGGTTCCAGTGCCAGAAGTTGAAGTAAAGGTTGCAACGGAGTCCTGCTGGAGTCTTGCATGTCGAATCTGAGGACCCACCCAGGACGGAGACCCTAAATAGCCCTGGAAGGGGGATTGGTTCACCTAGCACGGTGACCACCTATCAGGACAGGGTCGAGACGTCACCTGCATGACTTGGCCACTGAGATGCTCCCAGAGGCCTCTTCCCATCTTGAATTCAAGATGGCAGAATGAAGTGGCCACCTGGAGGAGCTCTGAGCACCAGCCCTGGGGTGGTGATGGACAGGGGAGTGGTTACTCCCCTTTCTATTGTCTAGTTTCGCGCCAGAGCAGGGACTGGAGGTCCCTGAACCGGTGCAGACTGGTTTATGCAAGGAGGGCACCAAATGTGCCCTTCAAAGCATACCAGTGGCGTGGAGAGGCTACCCCTCCTAAGCCATGTTACACCTATTTCCAAAGGGATAGGGTGTTATCTCCCTGTCCCAAAGGAAATCCTCTGTTCTGCCTTCCTAAGCTTGAGCTGGTCAAGCAGCAGGAGGGAAGAAACCCGTCTGAAGACTGGCAGCAGCGTTGGCTGCCCAGAAAACCCCAGAAAGCTGGTAGGAGCAATGCCGGTGTCCTCTAAGGAGCCCCCAGAGTGCATGGAATTATATAACTAATACTGGCAACAGTATTGGGGTATGATTCTGACATGTTTGATTCCAAACATGTCCAGGTTTGGAGTTACCATTATGTAGCTGGACATAGGTAGTGACCTTTGTCCAGTACATGGGTAAAATGTCTTCCCCACACTCATGAAGTCCAGAAAAATGGGGCTGGAGTTCATAGGGGCACCTTCTGCTCATGAAGGAGTGCCCTCACACACAGGTACCTGCACCCTGCCGTCTGGGCTAGGAGGGCCTCCCTTAGGGGTGACTTATAGTGACCTGGTGTAATGACCTGAAATTAAAGGGTGCATGCTCCTTCTCACGTAGGCTGGAATGGCAGGCCTGCATTCACATTTTACATGGGTTCCCATGGGTGGCATAATACATGTTGCAGCCCATGGGGAACCCCTGGTGCCCCAATGCCCTGGCTACCTAGGTACCATGTACTAGGGACTTATATGGGGGCACCAGTATGCTAAATGTGGTGTGTGTGAAGTCCCAGCATTCAAATTTAGAGGGGGAGAGCACAGTCACTGGGGTCCTGGTTAGCAGGATCCCAGTGAACACAGTCATAACACACTGACACCTGGCAAAAAGTAGGGGTAACCATGCCAAAATAGGGTACTTTCCTACAGCATAGCATAGCATAACACAACATACCATAACATAACACAACAAAGCATAGCATAACATAAAACAACAGAGCCACATAATTCCACACCACAGCATATAATCCACTCCATTCCAAACCAAAACACATGGGTAAAACATTTTGCCATTTACAGTGCCAATGGCTCTAATTGTAGCAGATGCGAGACCGACTGCATTGCAAATGCTTGCTCCCGTTGAACACTTTTTGTTTTTGGTAATTATGTTTTTTCCGTACCTGGATTTTTGACAGTTTTATTGAATTCCCGGCCAACTGGGCTCAAACACGCAGAGTTGCCTAGCCTTTCGCTCAGAGTACTTTGGGCCAGATGTACTAAACTTTTTGCACGTCGCAAACAGCAAATTTTGCTGTTTGCGACGTGCAAAAAGCACATCGCGATGCCCAAACCCCGATTTGCGATTCGGTGTCTATAGGCCCTTGAGTAGGCTGAACCTGATAGCAATTAACCTGCATCATTTGATATGTAAGCCTTTATGGTGCTGGATGGCTTATGTACCCACGTACAGAACACTCTTTAAAAGGTAATACACCTGTAACATATGTTATTTTTGTAACAACTAAAACACATGCAAAGTAAATCTTCTAGCAACCATTACACTCAGTGTAGGCCACATATCTTCATGAAACTCCTAGATGAGTTTAATCCTTTGTACAGAGCAAAATATAGTAAACAGTTAAAAAATGACATAACAGCAGCAAAGCAAACTACCCTTCTCCAGTATTGCCATCCTGCACAGCGCTCTCATGCCCAGGTCTTGTACGTGCTATTTAAAATCACAAATGAGTAAAATTAAGATAAATATAAAAGAGATCTTCCTTTAAACTGACAAGTCAGAAACGTTTTGCAGGTTAGTTCAGTAGTGTGACTTTTCAAAATTGAAGCCCGGTCTATGCACTCTAAATAAATGGTCAACTTTTCCAATGTAATCAAGAGATTATAACCCCCTGATGGTCGCTAGAGGGACTGTATCTCTAATAGCTGAGTAGTGAGTAGTGCTTTTTTCCACATTAGAATTGCAACTGTCAGGAGTTTTTTTCCAAAAAAACTTTAGCAATCAATCCTTGAAGAAAGAGATTTTCTTGTCTACCTTTAGGTAAAAGAATACTTTTTCTTCAAAGTATTTCCTTCAGAGAATTGTTCCAAATTGCCAAACCTTGCAGTCTTGAATGGTTGTGACAGTTTATCTGGAGAGATCCAGAAAGTCAATAAAAAAATGTAGACCAGATCTCTTACAGATTTGAATCTCACATTGCACTTACTAAATTAATTTTTTTTAACTTGGCTGATGCACCTTATCTCTGAGAATTTAAGAAAGAAAAAAAAGAAACATCTGGATTAATAATCCTGGATTTTGCAGAGCCTCTCTTCTCAACATGGAACACGGAATTTTTCCAGTATCACTAAGACAGTATTTGCTCATGTTTATTTGGCTGCGGATCAAAGCTAGTGATTCTAGGGCCTGGTATACTTCATGAGTACAGCGGGTCTACTCAAAAGAACACCCACTTTGATGCTTGATTGTCAATCGAGTAAGTCTGTGCAAATTCCATCCCTGCACCTTCAACTATAAATGAGGGTAAAGTAATACTATAAATATGTACAGTGTGCTAATATATGTAATGTGTATGTAATGTGCTGTAAATGAATGTCAGCCTTTACCATGCGATCCATTGAACCGTGATACATTACAACGCAGTAATCACAAAGTGATTACCTTTACAATGTGTTGTATTAGATTGTTATAGTTTTACATTGCAGCCTAGCTGCAAAGTTATATTTTACTAGCAACACACACACACACACATATATAAATATATATATTTGTGTATATATATATATATATATATATATATATATATATGTACATATATATATATAGCCCCTGTCCTTCATTATAAGTATATTTCAAGACACAGAAGATTTCTGTGACTATATGGAGGAACAAGGTGGAAAGCCAAATTACTTTAGAAGATCATGGAACTGCGAGGTCCTTTGCAATATCCTTATAATGTACAGCAGAGGGTACTTTATTCTTTCTAATACATTGTCATACCATCACTCTTCTAAAAAACCACTCAAATACTTAACATGTTGGTTTTTCATATGAAAGAGATAGGATGCTTGTAATCATGAAGAATAAAAGTAGAATATCTTGTGTAACATTAAAAACACTAAAAAGTAGTTAAATGTGAAATGATATCAGTTTAGTAGAAGTCAGACTGAAGAAAATAAAACGTGACTCAGAATGTGTAGAAGCATGCAGAGGGATTCTGTATTTCCTATAGTTAACTAAAGTGTGCAAAAATAAACATTTTACCATAAATATCTCCTTTCTGCTTATCACTGTTTATCTAGAAAAATAGAGCAGGAATAGAAGAAGTCAGGTTTTGTTTTCGTTTTTAAACTGTAGCTTTAAGTATGCTTTGTGTCCTGCCTTTCCCCTTGACTGCTGGTTCTGGCAGCAGAGACTTTGGGAGATCAGAACTGAACTGCATTTCTTCATTTCAGCTAACTACAGACTTCACATGTTGCTTATAAGAAGAAAATGAGAGACCGATTTTTCAACAGGGATGATAGGCTCCTATGTGTAAATCCCCTTTTTGAGTATGAACCTTAAAACTCCTTACTGCCTGTAGGAGTTTGGCTCAGTTAAAGGTGTGCACCTATGTTGTGGCACCTATATTGAGTCAATGCAACCCTTCGTGATAGTGAATAGGTGTCCAAATAGCAGAAGCTCTCTAGGGGCAGCTGAGGCAGGCAGCTAAAGCTTATCCAGGAGGAATGTAAAGCATTTGCAATCCCACAGTAGTCAGACAATAACTTAGTCACAAGAAAGAGCCGCAGAAATGTTGCAAAAATAAAGGTTACTTTATTACAGCACTACTACTAAACTGACATTGGTATGTCTCCCTTTGGAGATATTACATACAATATACACATTAAATAACAATCAGAAGCAGCATAGAAATATACAGGGTCCCAGGGGAGGGCCAAACCATATGTTAAAATAGTGGAATGTGAAAGAGTGACTCCAACCAAGGTAAGTGTGGAGGTTAGCTAGTGGGTGGTCGAGGTTAGGAACACCAGAGGTAAGTACAGTAAGTGACCCCAGCAACCAGGAGTAAGTCAGTTCCCACCCAGTTGTCCCATAGGCTAACAGAGAAAGTAGTGGTTATTTTTTCCCCAGGAAGGTGGCCTTCCCTGGGGCTGCTGGGGGGGAGGGTGGTAGGTGCCCCCCGTATTTCATCACAGATTGTGCCCTGGGGAGGTGGTGGTCCCCGGGGCTGCGGGTGGGCCGGGAGGCCCCCACACTTAATTAGACACGAGCCCGTGGGAGGTGGCGGACCCAGGGACTGTGGAGGGGGGGCAGCACCCCCACACTCAAAATTTGTCATGCCCCCGGGAACTGGCCCATCCAGGGGCTTCATTTAAACAAGCGTGGGAGCCCGTGCTTGCTTTTTTTTAAAACAAATTTGCCAGCTCCACGGATCTGACGAAATGTTTTTTTAAAAGGCTTTTTTGCTCTGGAGGTGTCTCTCTGGGACCCCAGCACAAGTGCTACCCTACCCTGGCCTCTTTCTATGTTCTAATCTTTTTTTCTGGGACTCAGTTGAAGCCGAGTCCCAAGATGGCTACTAACACTTCCTTGTTGAAGTGTTGCCAGCCAAGCGGATCTCAGCATGAGGTTGGGAGGGTTTGTGGAGCCTTTGCATCCCTATATATACAAATTTCAATTTTCTTTAATATCTCGAAAACTGAACAGATTTACACCAAATAGCACAAAGTGTACTTTCTGGAACAAGTGTTCCCTTTCTGCCTAATTTGGTATAATTCCGTCCAGTGGTTCGGTCGCTATTCCGGTTCAAAATCCCTACGGGAATTAACATGGAAAAAACACATTTTGGGACCCTCCGATTGGGTGTGGAGTATGGGGGGGATATGTGTGTGTTTGTGTATATATATATATAGAGCCTATGTAGTTATAGTTAGGACCTGGTTTCCATAGGAAGAGCATTCTTTGTTTTGCCTATAACTTTGGTACAGCTTGACGAATCTTCACAAAATTTTAAAAACGTATACTTTGCTAAGTTTAGTTTCTGTCTTGAAAGTTTTGGGGTGATTCATCAAGCGGGAGCTGAGAAAAAGGGGGGGGTCCCAAAAATGCATTTTCCTCATTTATTTTTCCATAGGAACTTTAGACACACCTACAGCCCAAACCGCTGAATCAAATTACACCAAATTTGCGAATTTTCTGTGGTTTGGGGCAAATCCATTTTGTAGTTTCTGAGGTATCAGAGTTTAAAACATATATATATATAGGGACACGGATCCTCTGAGGATCCGGGTCTGGATTTGCAAATCCGAGGAAAAGCAAGGCCCTGATTGTCTGGTCACAACCTGACAGAAAAGTTGCAGCATCATTTTGTTTGTCGCATCGGCTCGGGATGGGAAAGGGACAGTGCAAAAACACATAGAGGGTCAGGATACAAGTACACTGACCCCATTGGGCAAAAAATTGTCCTATTCTTTTTTTTTCGTCTGATCCGTGGAACTGCAGATCAACGAGTAGTACCTCAGATCTGGACCTCCGGTTCCACCATTGGAACCACGGTTCCGAAGAAAAATTTAAAGAAAAAACACCCACTGCATCCAACCTCATGGTGCACACGGCCACAGGCTGTGTGCAGCTTGGGTTTGGGTGCATGCAGGAGGGTTGGCCAATAGGCCTGGCTATAGGCAGGGCCCTGCCACCAACCCCTTCCGCGCATGCCCAAAGGCCGTGTGCATCTCTGCTTTTATTTATATATGTGTGTGCTAAAAAAAAACCATAGAAATTCACTGAAGAAACAAAGGTTACTGTGACGTTGTAGTTAGGTCCTGAATTTTCTCGCACAAAACAATAGAAATTCAGCAGTTACAGTTATTGTTAACTGAAGTAACTATAACTCGCGCCCTAAGGTAACTATAACTTGCACCTGTGTTGTAAAAGCTGCATACCGTTGTCAACATATTGAGGGATAACATCTACACATGTGACTGTATGCAAGTCTGAAAAGATCAATGTCCACTTGGTACCAGGTACCTATGAAACGGGGTGCGTAAATATATATGTCTTCCTTAGTTTCCCTATATGTTTGCCTCACGAGGAGCAAATGTTCCTGCTCAGGCATCTTATACCGAGCCCTTCAACATTCTCCTGGTAGAACCCTCTCCCTTAGAATATTGTTAGCTCATACATTCCAACACTATACCAGAAAACCCATATTCATTCTTACTGTTGTTATTGTTAATTGAAATTGATATGTCAAACAATGGGCTTTTAGTGTGGCATGCACAGTATAGTACAGTCCCTGATTCTACACACCTTCCTTTGCACAGAAAGTAAACACACTCGAAACACATGAGGATGCTACATACCGCTCTACTCCTTGAACTCAGGCATTCCATGCCCGCTATAATACCGCCACATCCGTCTACAGTAATTAATGCATGCAGTTCCTCAAATCACAACATATGAATACAAAACACGTACACACTATCACATTACCGCATTCACTTCCAGAAGCACAACTTATCACACAAAGTAACTAACAAGTTACCTTGCTTGGGACTTCCTAGTCCCACCTGCCCCCTAAGTTGTTTTTTAAAATCTCTATTTAAGTAATTTTCCAATCAACAATACAATATGCATACTCGGGGAGGAAAAAGAGTCAAGAGACACTGCAGTGTTCATTCATGACAGGCTAGTTTGAGCGACACATCAAGCATCGTTTTCAATTGGAGGAGTCGGGGTAGTACATAATGGGTATAAGAGGTCACATAGAACAGGTGAAGCTTTGCAAAGCAGTTCCCAACCACTCTGTATTGTGATGTTAGCAGTCGAGTAGAGGCCCGAATGTCCGTCAATCACCGTCATCTGGTTCTAGGGAGAGCAGGTATTCCCGTAAAGGGGCCCATACGTCTTTGGGTCTGGATGTAGGAGGTTGTAATTGCTCATAGTCCTCGTTAACCTTTTCACCCCTTGACATGGTCTGCATCCAGTCCTTAGGAGCATGCTGCCCCAATGGAGCGCCATCTACGCTTAGCTAGGAGGAGGGCAATGGATGTGAAACGTCGGGTGCTCAGTGGTATGTCCTTTGGGTACCCTAATAAGGCCATCAGGGGTGTGGGCGCAATAGTGATGCCGGTCATGGCTGAGAGAAAGGCGAATACAGCAGTGCAGTAGTGGCTAACCAGGGGCCATGTCCAGGTGAGATAGGCGAAGTCGGTGTCTGGGACACTGGGATGTACGTGTGGGATCAATGCATGCGAGAACATTGGGCGTTGCATAGGCCCAATGGAGAAATTTCAAATGCAACAGCTTGGGTTTATGTTACTAGAAACCAGTTTGATTTGAGAGCAGCAGTATGCCCAGACTTTGTCGGCAAGGTGAACACCGAGGTGGTGTAAGGTTTCAAGGGAATGTATGCATGATAGAGTCTAGAAATCAGCTTTCTGTCCTCAGGGGTCAGAGATGAGCAGTGTCAGAGGAGGGGGGGGGAGTCTTCCGGAGCCAATGGGTAGGATGACACCCTGAAGCGCAAGGTGTGTTGAAAGGCGACGGAAGATGAAGTGGTCCACTAGTGAGGTGTTAGGGAATCAGATGCTGTCTAAGTGAGAGAGAATGTGGTCATCCGGGAGTAGTTCACGGTGTCAGAGAAATCATTGAAACAGCTTCTCCTGAGTGAGAGGAAGCCAAGGATTATCGAGAAGTGGCAGGTTCGGGGAATAAAGAAGGCCTCCCCCTAGAACACGCAAAGCTTCTGCCATGTTTCGCTGGTTGTGGAGAGCGTTTGTATGTCGGATGGGTCCATGGGGATCCACTCCAGAAGTATAGAAGAAAATGGAAGACTATCAAGTTGATCCCCATCTGGCTTGAGATAAAGAATTTGTGCATCTGGGTGATACCAACGGTGTGTATATTGGCATTTAGCCAGATAGTATGGGTCAGGGACTCCAAAGCTGCCCCACTCCTAGTGTATACTCGAACTGTATACTAGAGGGTATAGGGCTGGCAACCAGCACCTTATTAATCCTGAAAATAAGACCATGAAGCACGGTGATGACGTGCTGTATCAAGGGAAGTAGGATGTTGAAAAAAATATAAAGAAACCGGGGAAGGACTACCATTTTTAGGATGGCAATCTGGGTAGCCATTGAGAACAGGCGCTTTATCCAACGATCCACTTGGATGGAGAATTTATCAACAGCTGGCCCATAACTGAGTCATATGACTTGGTCCTTGTGGATGTGTATTCCCAGGTATATAGTAGAGTCAGCACACCACATCAATGAATATGCAGTGGATATCAGCTTGGTACATTCAGTCAGTGGGAATAGTTCACATTTTGACCAGTTGATACAAAGGCCTGAAAGGGTACCACAGTGTGTAATTTCACGAATCCGTGGGAGGAGATTCTCAAGAAGAATGACGAAGGAAGAGCAGTATATTGTCTGCATACATGGAGAGCAGAAGGGAGCCACGAGAAAGCTGTAAGCCACGATGAAGGTGTTGTTCCTGGAGGTGGTGGGCCTGGGGCTCCATAGAAATGATAAAGAGTAGTGGGGAAAGGGTTCAGCTTTCCTGGTCTGCTTAGCTATGGAGAAGGGTCCCATGAGGGATTTGTTAACCCGCAAAAGGGCCGTTAGAGCGGAGTAGAGGAGCATGATCAATGATGTGAATTTGCAAGGAAGGCCAAGTTTATTCAGGGTTGCCTTCAACCGCTGCCCTGCATGGAGTCTGATAGGCATCACTCCTTTGGAAGCACATGAGTAGAATAGACAGGAGCATGGTCAAATTTTGGTAATTTGGACATTTTCACATTTCCTGTCAAGGGAGCACCAGTCATCCAAAGATATATATATAGAGTTAATCATCCTTGTGGCTGAGGTAGGGCTCTTTTATATTGCCAGTTTGTGTCTATTAACCTGTTACAATAAGCATTTGGTCTCAGACAATCAGAATGAGAGCATCTGTGTTGTCTTTTTCCTGTCCCAGAGTGGGACGAAATAAATTCCAATTCACAGACCAGAAATCCTGAACCACGGGCTGCAAGCTTCTGTAGGGCAGCGGCGTTCGAGCACCACCGATATTTTAGCCATGGGGCTCGTAAAATCACACTTCAGCCAGGGCTCTGCTTGCCAGGCAGCAGCGAGGCCTTCGGACCCCCTTCTCCCGCCAGGTGCTGCTGCTGTACAGCACGAGCACAGGAGCATGACCACAGGAGGGGTGGCGGTTTCAGGTGGTGGAGTGAGAGTGACCCGAGATCAACTGTTTTCGATGAGTGTTACTGCTTGCCTCTTAGCACTACAGTTCCAACATCTGAAAATAAAATGCAGCCGTGCCTTTTCAGCACTTCACTGATTAACCTTTCAGTTTTTCGACGAATAAAGGCCTAAAGTCACAAGTAAAGCCTGACTGATGTTTTTAAAACGTCATTCATAATTGCAAAGTGGCCCGTTTTCTTGTGTGACTCCTATAGACTTCCTGGCGTGTAATACTTGCTTTTTAACATTATTTATGGGGGCTGAACGTTCCAAGATGCACAACATTGCTGACTAGAAGTCAAGATTGCCTAAAGGAGTCACTCATGACATAACGTCACATAAACACAATGTTTTTACATTTTATAAAATGCTCTAGTGAGTTTCTAATAGTTACTGTTTTATCTGCATGTAAAACCAAATTTAAATGTTGCTCACATATTTTATGGAAGTGCACCGTTTCATTCGCAACACGCATCACACTGGCAGTTTTATTAATGTACGGAGAAGATGTCCTTACCAAATTTCACTAACAGCCCAAACTATTATAAGATCGGAAAAATGGGAGTGTCAGTGACAGTGTGTGAGAGTGAATGTGTGAATGCGTTAGTGAGAATGAGTTTGTTACAGCGCATGTGTGTGTCCTATGCTTGCAAGTGTGCTGCTGGCCTTTGCATACTGGAGATAATTTGTGGCTTATGTGGGAGGCCCCATTGCATATGGGCGGGATTTTTTCCCTTGGCAAAACTTAGGTTATAGTATATTGAACGTAATTCTTGACACACAGGAACACCCACGGCAAAACACTGGTGCCGATATAGTGAAGGTAATTCTTAGCTTACAAGACAGCACACGTTACACACGCACACCTGGCAAATTGCTGGTCCTTTCGTACCGGAAGTAATTTTTCACAAATGGGTGCACCTATGGTATATGAGGTAATTCATGGCAACATTTTGGCACTGGGATAATGTATGCAGTTCTTGACATGCCATTTGGATTAGGGTGCACCCATTAATAGACAGGCTACTGGAGTTAGCTCTTGTCATATGCCGGACACCCATAGCAAAATTCTGAGCCTGGTGTGCTAAAGGTCATTTCAGGCATATGGGGTGACCCATGGTAAATTCTGAAAAAAATGAATCCAATATGCTCCTGAGCCAGGTCAGGCATCCTTGACACACCATGAACACACCATGAAAGTACTGTCATATTTCATAAATGAGCTTTTATGTTATCCCATTTTTCCAAAATTATGTAGGGGGACATCCCCACTGAACCCTCCCAGAAGAATTCTGGCTTACCTGCTTTGCTCTCTCACTGGAAATCGGGGCAAGTATTACACCCCATCACCAAGCCGTCTCTATGGAGTAGCAGCCGCAGGAAGCAGAGAGGGCAGTGTGTGAGCAGAGGGGACAGTGAATACGCAGAGGGTGCAGAAGCAGAGAATTGGCCATGAAATTAGCAGCAGTGTCCAATTTTCAAATGGAAGATCATTTTTCCTGTGAATACGCCTAACACCGGCCCCTCGTAGCTGCAATTATTTCCTGCTTATATTCAAAATTAGATCAAGTGACCCAGGCCCCACAAATAATTTTGTGAGCTTGGCACCCACTTAGGGAACAAAGGTGTTCTGCTCTGGGCAGGGCTAGGCTTGTTCACCTCGTTCAAGCTGCCAAAGGTACATGTTCCTAAGCAGCATTTTTGGGATTCCAGTTAGACTTTACATGAGCTGGAAGATTTGATAGTCTCTCCTTCCTGCCCCTCCCCACATAGCGAGAGAGAAGAAAGGAGGGCAGTGTAAGGCTTAGCTCATTGTTTCTACTGGCAGGGACCCGTCCGCCATCCTAACAAGCATTGTCCTGACACTGAGAGCACACAGGGGCACACCTTATAGGAATCTCACACACTCGGGCTGAGGTGGGGAAATTAATTTCTTTACAGGGCCGGATGAACCCCCTACAACAGCGAATCAGTAGATCTCACCCCTCGGATATCACGCTGCTGTACCCTGAAAAAAAGTTAGTCACTGCCACCAGTTAAGACTTAAGGCGGGGGAGGCAAACCTTCGAGATCATTGATAGGTGAGACCTTCTGGGGCCCCCCTTTCCTAGCAGCAGTCAATTGCTCTGCAAGTTAGATTCGGAGTTGGTCCTTTAGATAAGGGCACCTCAGGACCTGCCGCATGAATCATAGAGACACTTTAAAGAAATCACAAAAACAGCAACATTTGACAACTAATACAACGGCTGTGGGGTCAGTAAAAGGTTCTGGAATGGTCATTGGAAGGATTCTGAATGTCTCTGGCAGATTCTGACATTGGGGATCGCTGGGTGGAAGTGTCTCTGATTGACTCTTATACAGGGAGGATCCCTCCATAGGGCAAATACTGCTATCACTGAAAGGAAGGAGTACTAGAATGGGCTGACATTGGGCTCAATAAATGATGCTGAAATTCGTTGCTTGGAGCAGGTACCAATGTTAGCGGATAGAACATATACCAGTGTACTGCATAAAGCTGATACCGTGGTCACGGGATGTAGCCGGTATTTGAAATCAATGGATGGTGCCAGTACTGGAGTTCTGTAGATGGAGCTAGTACTAGAGTTCAATAGATGGGGAACAGTAGTAGAGTACAGCCAATCCTAGAGTACAACAGAGGGACCAGGTACTAGAGTTCAATGGATGCACCCCGGTACTAGAGTTCAACGGATGAACGTGGTACTAGACTTCACAGATGGACGTGGTACTAGAGTTCAGTGGATGGAGTTGGTACAGGAGTTCAACAGTTAGAGTTGGTTCTGGAGGTCAACATACAGAGGTGGTCATTCTGACCCTGGCGGTCTTTGACCGCCAGGGCGGAGGACCGCGGGAGCACCGCCGACAGGCCGGCGGTGCTCCAATGGGGATTCCGACCGCGGCGGTAAAGCCGCGGTCGGACCGGCACCACTGGCGGGCTCCCGCCAGTGTACCGCCGCCCCATAGAATCCTCCACGGCGGCGCAGCTTGCTGCACCGCCGCGGGGATTCTGACCCCCCCTACCGCCATCCAGATCCCGGCGGTCCGACCGCCGGGATCCGGATGGCGGTAGGGGGGGTCGCGGGGCCCCTGGGGGCCCCTGCAGTGCCCATGCCACTGGCATGGGCATTGCAGGGGCCCCCGTAAGAGGGCCCCTACATGTATTTCACTGTCTGCCGCGCAGACAGTGAAATACGCGACGGGTGCAACTGCACCCGTCGCACAGCTTCCACTCCGCCGGCTCGATTCCGAGCCGGCTTCATAGTGGAAGCCTCTTTCCCGCTGGGCTGGCGGGCGGTCTGAAGGCGACCGCCCGCCAGCCCAGCGGGAAAGTCAGAATTACCGCCGCGGTCTTTCGACCGCGGAACGGTAATCTGACGGCGGGACTTTGGCGGGCGGCCTCCGCCGCCCGCCAAGGTCAGAATGAGGGCCAGAGTCTTTAATGAAGTTCAATCAAGGGAGGTGGTTCTGGAGTTTAATGGGTGGAGTCAGTAGTGGAGTGAAGCTAATATTGAAGTTCCACGGTTCGAGCCTGTGATGGAGTTTAACCGATAGAGGCAATACTGGGGTGGAGCCAATACTCGAGTTCAATAGATAGAGCCAGTACTGGAGTTCAACAGATAGAGACAGTACTAAAGTTCAACGGATGGGGCCAGTATAAGCGTTCAATGGGTTGAGCCATTACTGGCTCATTGAATACAGAGAGTACTAGGGTTCAGCAGGTGGAGCCAGTAATGGAATGGAGCTGGAAGTGTAGGTCCACAAATGGAGCTTGTAAAGTAGTTCCACAGATGGAGCCAGTACTGGAATTCCATGGATGAAGCTGGTACTGGAGTTGAACACATGAGCCAGCACTGAGGTTCAGCCGATAGAGTCTGTACTGGAATTGAACAGAAGGAGCTGGTATTGGAGTGGAGCAGATGCCGGAATTCAACAGAAGCAGCAGACATTGGAGTTCAAACAGGTGGAGTTTATAATGGAGTTGGATCAACAGAGTTTAATGAATAGAGCAAGTACTGACATTCAATGGATGGAGCTAGTACTGTGGATCAGTGGATGGAGTCAGTACTGCAGTTCAATGGATGCAACCCTTACTCAAGTTCAGTGGATGAAGGTGGTACTGAGGATGCAGTCAGTATTGAAGTAAAGTGAGGTAGGATTTGTGGATTCCACTCAGAGATTACTTGAGCTGGAAGGTTTGTTGATTTCCCCTAAATAGGGAGAGAAAAGCAAGAAAAGGAGCTTTCTTTCGCTGTCTATGGCCCTGGCCGGAATTCAGGCCAGGGCCGTAAGCAGCAAAAGCTGCCAGGCTCCCTCCTGTGTACTGGTCTGCCCCATGTGCACTGCACACAGGATAGGCCAGTGCACAAGAGGCCTGAAACTGTAGTGTTCACTGCCTATGGCCTTGGCCTGAATTCAGGCCAGGGCCCTTTCAGTCCTTGTTTGTGCACCAGTGTACACAAGCAACAAAAAAAGAAAAGAGACAAGGACTTTCCTGAGACCTCCAGGGGATCCTCTCCTCGTTGTCTTCCCCAGCAACCTGGCTCTCTGCCTACCTCTGCCCCATGCTCCTGGGCTGCTGGCAGAGGGATGTCTGTCCCTAGATCTATCGTAGGTGTGCACTGCAGCCCAGTTATGGGCTACAGAGCGCAAGTGCAGACTGTCTGTGCTTGTGCTGTGGAGCCCATACTAGGCTGCAGTGCGCAGCGAGTGAGCTCCACTTCACTGTCCGCTGGCTGGGCTAGCAGAGTTTTTGGACAAACTCTGCACTCCAAGAAGAGCAGAGTGCAAAAAACTCAGTTAGCTCTACCAGCGGAGCAGAGCTAACCCTATAACTGTTGTGGCCCGAAATCTACTAAAAAGTCCCACCATGGGTCTCACAAGGAGCAAAGTCCTTCGGAAAAATCTCATAGAGGACTTAGGGCCATATGTACAAACACTTTTTCCCATAGACACAGAATGGGTAAAAACCTTTGGGACATCTGGGCCTTAGTCCCTCAGAAAACCATTCTAAAACGCATTAAGGTCATATTTTCCTGAAAAATCAAGGTCTGAACCTCCTACACCTCCACCATATTTTCTCACAATTTCAAAAAAGCATCATCAACACCGCCGATGGGGGATCATTGAGGAGCCCCTCACCTTTGTCAAGAAATCTTCTACTATGCTGTTGATGATGAAAACAACTACAGCGGCATTCACAACACTGACCACGATAATGGTGACAACAGTGACTGTGATTGGATCATCATGAATGACGACCACATTGTCGACAATACAGTCTACTGCACCCTTACCATCAACGGTCAAACTATTATCTGCCTCGCATCATCGGTGGCAAAATTAATCCCAGCGGCAGTACAAGTGAAACCGCTGTTGACGACCTTGGCGACAAAATCGTCAATGACATAGTCAAGGAGGGAACAATTTCAGGAGAGACAAAAAGAGGTGGGAAAATGAAGGCCCATATTTATGGGAAAATGACGGAACGTGACTGTAGGAAGTTGGCTCTGTGTATACTATTTCAAAGTAAGAAATAGTGTGCACTATCCTACCTTAGAGGTAAGATAGTGGCAAAAGTAGATAATTCTAATGCTGTATTTTGTGGTAGTGTGGTCGAGCAGTAGGCTTATCAGAGGGTAGTGTTAAGCATTTGTTGTACACACACAGGCAATAAATGAGGAACACACACTCAAAGACATACTCCAGGCCAATAGGTTTTTACATTGAAAAATATATTTTCTTAGTTTATTTTAAAAACCACAGGTTCAAGATTTACAAGTAATACTTTAAATGAAAAGTATTTCACTTAGGTACTCTAGGAACTTTGAATAATCACAATAGCATGTACAGACTTGGTAAAAATGGCAATACGCTATTTTAAAAGTGGACACAGTGCAAAACTCAACAGTTCCTGGGGGAGGTAAGTAAAGGTTAAGTTCACAGGTAAGTAAAACACTTACAAGTCTCAAAGTTGGGTCCAAGGTAGCCCACCGTTGGGGGTTCAAGGCAACCTCAAAGTTACCACACCAGCAGCTCAGGGCCGGTCAGGGCCGGTCAGGTGCAGAGGTCAAAGCGGTGCCCAAAACAAATAGGCTTCAATGGAGAACAGGGGTGCCCCGGTTCCAGTCTGCCAGCAGGTAAGTACCCGCGTCCTCGGGAGGCAGACAAGGTGGGTTTTGTAGGGCACCGGGGGGGGGACACAAGCAGGCACTGAAAGTACACCATCAGTGGCACAGGGGTGGCCGGGTGGAGAGTGCAAACAGACGTCGGGTTTTGTATTGAAAGCAATGGGGAGACCCGGGGGTCTCTTCAACGATGCAGGCAGGCACAGGAGGGGCTCCTCGGGTAGCCACCAGCTGGGCTAGGCAGAGGGTCGCCTGGGGGTCGCTCCTGTACTGCAGTTCGGTTCCTTCAGGTCCTGGGGGCTGTGGGTGCAGTGTTGGTTCCAGGCATCGGGTCCCTTGTTATAGGCAATCGCAGTCAGGGGGAGCCTCTGGATTTCCTCTGCAGGCGTCGCTGTGGGGGATCAGGGGGGTTGTCTCTGGCTACTCACGGGCTCGCAGTCACTGGGGAGTCCTCCCTGTAGTGTTGGTTTTCCGCAGGTCAAGCCGGGGGCGTCAGGTACAGAGTGGAAAGTCTCACGCTTCCGGCAGGAAACGTGGAGTCTTTAAAGTTGTTTCTTTGTTGCAAGAAAGTTGCAGATTGTTGAACAGGGCCGCTGTTCACTGGAGTTTCTTGGTCCTTGGTTGCAGGGCAGTCCTCTGAGGCTTCAGAGGTCGCTGGTCCCTGTTGGATGCGTCGCTGTTGCAGTTTTCTTCGAAGTTGGGAGACAGGCCGGTAGGGCTGGGGCCAAAGCAGTTGTTGTCTCCGTCTTCACTGCAGGGCTTCAGGTCAGCAGTCCTTCTTCTGGTTAAGGTTACAGGAATCTAGTTTCCTAGGTTCTGGGGAGCCCCTAAATACTGAATTTAGGAGTGTGTTTAGGTCTGGGAGGGCAGTAGCCAATGGCTACTGTCCTTGAGGGTGGCTACACCCTCTTTGTGCCTCCTCCCTGTGGGGAGGGGGGCACATCCCTAATACTATTAGGGGAATCCTCCATCTACAAGATGGAGGATTTCTAAAAGTAAGACTCACCTCAGCTCAGGACACCTTAGGTGCTGTCCTGACTGGTGGGTGACTCCTCCTTGTTTTCCTAATTATCTCCTCCAGCCTTGCTGCCAAAAGTGGGGGCAGTCACCGGCAAGGGGGGGGAGGTGGGCATCTCCACTAGCTGGGATGCCCTTTGGTGCTGTAACAAAGGGGGTGAGCCTTTGAGTCTCACCGCCAGGTGTTACATTTCCTGCAGGGGGAGGTGAGAAGCACCTCCACTCAGTACAGGCTTCGTTCCTGGCCACAGAGTGACAAAGGGACTCTCTCCATGTGGCCAGCAACATGTCTGGTGTGTGGCAGGCTGTCAGAAACTAGTCCGCCTACACTGGAAGTCGGGTATGTTTTCAGGGGGCATCTCTAAGATGCCCTCTGGGTGTATTTTACAATAAATTGCACACTGGCATCAGTGTGCATTTATTGTGCTGAGAAGTTTGATACCAAACTTCCCAGTTTTCAGAGTAGCCATTATGGTGCTGTGTAGTTCGTGTTTGACAGACTCCCAGACCATATACTCTTATGGCTACCCTGCACTTACAATGTGTAAGGTTTTGCTTAGACACTGTAGGGGGCATAGTGCTCATGCACCTATGCTCTCACCTGTGGTATGGTGTACCCTGCCTAAGGGCTGTAAGGCCTGCTAGAGGGGTGACTTACCTATGCCACAGGCAGTGTGAGGTTGGCATGGCACTCTGAGGGGAGTGCCATGTCGACTTAGTCATTTTCTCCCCACCAGCACACACAAGCTGTGAAGCAGTGTGCATATGCTGAGTGAGGGGACTCTAGGGTGGCATAAGACATGCTGCAGCCCTTAGAGACCTTCCCTGGCATCAGGGCCCTTGGTGCCAGGGGTACCAGTTACAAGGTACTTACCTGAGTGCCAGGGTTGTGCCAATTGTGGAGACAAAGGTACAGTTTAGGGAAAGAACACTGGTGCTGGGGCCTGGTTACCAGGGTCCCAGCACACTTTCAAATCATAACTTAGCATCAGCAAAGGCAAAAAGTCGGGGGGTAACCATGCCAAGGAGGCATTTCCTTACACAACCCCCCCAACCAAACGAAAGAGGATGAGACTAACCTTTCCCAAGAGAGTCTTCATTTTCTAAGTGGAAGAACCCGGAAATGCCATCTGCATTGGCATGGGCAGTCCCAGGTCTGTGTTCCACTATAACGTCCATTTCCTGTAGGGATATGGACCACCTCAACAGTTGAGGGTTTTCTCCTTTCATTTGCATGAGCCATCTGAGGGGTCTGTGGTCAGTCTGAACTACAAAGTGAGTACCAAAGAGGTATGGTCTCAACTTCTTCAGGGACCAGACCACAGCAAAGGCCTCCCTCTCAATGGCACTCCAATGCTGCTCCCTGGGGAGTAACTTCCTGCTAATAAAAGCAACAGGCTGGTCAAGGCCATCATCATTTGTTTGGGACAGGACTGCTCCTATCCCATGTTCAGAGGCAAATGTCTGCATAATGAACTGCTTAGAGTACTCTGGAGCTTTTAGAACTGGTGCTGTGCACATAGCTTGTTTCAGGGTGTCAAAGGTCTATTGACATTCTACAGTCCAGTTTACCTTCTTGGGCATTTTCTTGGAGGTAAGTTCTGTGAGCCGTGTCACTATTGATCCATATCCCTTCACAAACCTCCTATAGTAACCAGTCAAGCCAAGGAATGCCTTGACTTGAGTCTGGATTTGTGGAGCTACCCAGTCCAGAATAATCTGGATCTTGGGTTGAAGTGGCTGAACTTGGCCTCCACCTACAAGGTGTCCCAAGTAAACCACAGTACCTTGCCATATCTGATATTTAGATGCCTTGATAGAGAGACATGCTGCTTGCAGGGCCTGCAAAACCTTCTTCAGGTGGACCAGGTGATCCTGTCAGTTGGAGCTAAAGACAGCAATATAATCAAGATAAGCTGCACTAAAGGACTCCAAGCCAGCAAGGACTTGATTCACCAACCTTTGGAAGGTGGCAGGGGCATTCATTAAGCCAAAGGGCATCACAGTAAACTGGTAGTGCCCATCAGGTGTAGAGAATGCTGTTTTCTCTTTTGCTCCTGGTGCCATTCTTATTTGCCAGCATCCTGCTGTCAAGTCAAAGGTACTTAAGTATTTGGCAGCACCCACTTTGTCAATTAACTCATCTGCTCTTGGAATGGGATGGGCATCTGTCCTGGTGACAGAATTAAGCCCTCTGCAGTCCACTTAAAACCTCATCTCTCTCTTGCCATCTTTTGTGTGAGGTTTGGGGACTAAGACCACTGGGATTACCCCAGGGGCTGTCAGAGTGCTCAATAACTCCCAATTCCAGAATCTTGTGGACTTCCCCTTTGATGCTTTTCTTAACTTGTTCAGACAGTCTAAAAATGTTGTTTTTGACAGGCATGCTGTCCCCTGTGTCCACATCATGGGTACACAGGTGTGTCTGACCAGGGGTTAGGGAAAAGAGCTCAGCAAACTGTTGGAGGACCTTCCTACAGTCAGATTGCTGTTGGCCAGAGAGGGTGTCTGAAGAGATCACTCCATCTACTGAGCCATCCTTAGGGTCAGAGGAGAGGAGATCAGGGAGAGGTTCACTCTCAGCTTCCTGGTCCTCATCTGTAACCATTAACATGTTTACATCTGCCCTGTCATGAAAGAGTTTGAGGCGGTTCACTTGGATCACCCTTTTGGGGTCCTGCTAGTGACTACGTCTACCAAGTAGGTGACCTGACTCTTTATTTCTAGCACTGGGTAAGGGCCACTCCATCTGTCCTGAAGTGCCCGGGGAGCCACAGGCTCCAGAACCCAGACTTTCTGCCCTGGCTGAAACTCAACCATAGCAGCTGTTTGGTCATACCACATCTTCTGGAGTTGTTGGCTGGCCTCAAGGTTTTTGCTTGCCTTTTCCATGTACTCTGCCATCCTTGAACGTAGGCCTAGTACACAGTCCACTATATCTTGCTTAGGCTCATGAAGAGGTCTCTCTCAGCCTCCTTTCACAAGAGCTAGTGGTCCCCTAACAGGATGGCCAAACAGAAGTTCAAAGGGGGAAAACTCCTTTCTGAGGCACCTCTCTGTAGGCGAAAGGCAGGCATGGCAAGAGGACATCCCATCTCCTTTTGAGTTTTTCAGGGAGCCCCATGATCATGCCCTTCAATGTCTTGTTGAACCTCTCAACAAGACCATTGGTTTGTGGATGGTATTGTGTGGTGAATTTGTAAGTCACCCCACACTCATTCCACATGTGTTTTAGGTAAGCTGACATGAAGTTGGTACCTCTGTCAGAAACCACCTCCTTAGGAAATCCCACTCTGGTAAAAATACCAATGAGTGCTTTGGCTACTGCCGGGGCAGTAGTGGACCTGAGGGGAATTGCTTCATGGTACCTAGTAGCATGATCCACTACTGCCAGGATATACTGATTCCTTGAGGCTGTGGGAGCTTCAAGTGGACCCACTATATCCACTCCCACTATTTCAAAGGGGACCCCCACCACTGGAAGTGGAATGAGGGGGGCCTTTGGGTGGCCACCTCTCTTACCACTGGCTTGACAGGTGGCACAGGAGGCACAAAATTCCTTTACTTTCTGGGAAATATTGGGCCAATAGAAATGGTTGACTAACCTCTCCCATGTCTTGGTTTGCCCCAAATGCCCAGCAAGTGGAATGTCATGGGCTAAGGTTAGAATGGACTCCCTAAACTCCTGAGGCACTACCACTCTCTTAGTGGCATCAGGTTTTGGATCTCTTGCATCAGTGTAAAGGAGTCCATCTTCCCAATATACCCTGTGGGTTCCACTGACATTTCCTTTTGTTTCCTCAGCAGCTTGCTGCCTAAGGCCTTCAAGAGAGGGACATGTTTCTTGCCCCTTGCACAGTTGTTCCCTTGTGGGTCCCCCTGGGCCCAAGAGCTCAACCTGATAAGGTTCCAACTCCATAGGCTCAGTTCCCCCAGGTGATAGAACTTCTGCCTGAGAAGAGAGGTGCTTTTTCTTTTTCTGTGCTGAAGCTGGTTCCCCAGTCTTCTTTCCTTTTCTCTTGGAGGGTTGGGCCATTATTCCAGACTCCAACACCTCTTTTTCACCCTGAGCCTTGCACTGTGCCCTTGTCTTGACATACACCAGTTCAAGGATACCCAGCATGGCTGCATGGGTTTTGAGTTCTACCTCAGCCCATGCTGAGGACTCCAGATCATTTCCAAGCAGACAGTCTACTGGTATAGCAGAGGAGACTACCACCTGTTTCAGGCCATTGACCCCTCCCCATTCTAAAGTTACCATAGCCATGAAATGTACTTTAGTCTGATTGTCAGCGTTGGTGACTGGATACGTTTGTCCAGTCAGGTATTGTCCTGGGGAAACCAGTTTGTCTGTGACCATTGTGACACTAGCACCTGTATCCCTCAGGGCTTCTGCTCTAGTCCCATTAATAAAGAGCTGCTGCCTGTAGTTTTGCATGTTAGGGGGCCAGGCAGCTAGTGTGTCTAGGTCCACCCCACCCTCAGAGACTAATGTAGCTTCAGTGTGGACCCTGATTTGCTCTGGGCACACTGTTGATCCCACCTGGAGACTGGCTATTCCAGTGCTAACTGGAGTAGTAGTAGAAGTGGAACCTTTCTTGGGACAGGCCTTGTCTCCAGTTTTGTGTCCCTGCTGATTACAGTTACGACACCAGGCCTTTTTGGGATCAAAGTTTTTACCCTTGTACCCAAATGAGGATTGTGAAGAGGCTTTGGACCCACCCTCCTGAGCAGGTTTTTGGGCCCCTGTAGAAGACTCTTTACTTTGTCCCTTGGATGTCTCAACACTCTTCCCCTGGGGAGTCTTTGTGACCCCTTTCTTTTGGTCACCCCCTGTGGAAGTCTTGGTCACCCTAGTCTTGACCCAATGGTCTGCCTTCTTTCCCAATTCTTGGGGAGAAATTGGACCTAGGTCTACCAGATGCTGATGCAGTTTATCATTAACACAATTACTTAAAAGGTGTTCCTTCATAAACAAATTATATAGCCATTCATAATCATTTACACCACTGCCATTAATCCAACCATCTAGTGTTTTGACTGAGAAGTCAACAAAATCAACCCAGGTCTGGCTCGAAGATTTGTGAGCCCCCCGAACCTAATCCTGTACTCCTCAGTTGAGAATCCAAAGCCATCAATCAGGGTAGCCGTCATGAGGTCATATGATTCTGAATCTCTTCCAGAGAGTGTGAGGAGTCTATCCCTACACTTTCCAGTGAACATTTCCCAAAGGAGAGCACCCCAGTGAGATTTGTTTACTTTTATGGTTGCACAAGCCCTCTCAAAAGCTGTGAACCATTTGGTGATATCATCACCATCTTCATATTTTGTTACAATCCCTTTGGGGATTTTTAGCATGTCAGCATTCTCTCTGACCCTGTTTAAGTTGCTGTCACCATTGATGGGAGCTAAACCCATCTCTTGCCTTTCCCTTTCTATGGCTAGGAGCTGTCTCTCCAAAGCCAATCTTTTGGCCATCCTGGCTAACAGGAGGTCATCTTCATTGAGCCTGCCCTAAATGCTTCCATAGTAGCTTGACTCCCCTGTGGGAGAAGCAGCATCTCTGACAATCACTTGTGGAGTCAGGGTTTGAGGAACCCTGGTCTCCCTAACTAGGACAGGAGGGGGGAAATTATCCTCCTGGTCACTAGCTTCCCCGTCTGTAAGATTATCTTCAGAGGGGTGGTCTCTAGCAAACTCTTCCAAAAGCTCCCGGAGCTGTGCTTTGGTAGGGTTTGATCCAGATTTTATATTTTTTTATTTTACAGAGAGTCCTTAACTCTGACATCCTAAGATGCAGGTAAGGGGTGAGGTTGAGTTCCATCACCATCTCATCTGTACTAGACATTATTTCTTTAAAAATTGGGATACTTTTTAAGAATCTAAAACTATCTCTAGAACTTAATCCAAACTTTTACAAAACTTTTAAACTCTAAAAGAAATGCTAACAGGGACTAACACAAGGACCTAGCAGGACTTTTAAAAATTTAAAAAAATATCTCAAATTTCAAAAATCAGTTTCTAATGACAATTTTTGGAATTTAGTCGTGTGATCAGGTATTGGCTGAGTAATCCAGCAAATGCAAAGTCTTAGACTCCACTGCTAATCCACCAATGTAGGAAGTTGGCTCTGTATATACTATTTCAAAGTAAGAAATAGTGTGCACAGAGTCCAAGGGTTCCCCTTAGAGGTAAGATAATGGCAAAAGTAGATAATTCTAATGCTCTATTTTGTGGTAGAGTGGTCGAGCAGTAGGCTTATCAGAGGGTAGTGTTAAGCATTTGTTGTACACACACAAGCAATAAATGAGGAACACACACTCAAAGCGATACTCCAGGCCAATAGGTTTTTATATTGAAAAATATATTTTCTTTGTTTATTTTACGAACCACAGGTTCAAGATTTACAAGTAATACTTTAAATGAAAGGTATTTCACTTAGGTACTGTAGGAACTTTGAATAATGACAATAGCATGTACAGTCTTGGTAAAAATGGCAATAAGCTATTTTAAAAGTGGACACAGTGCAAAAATTAACAGTTCCTGGGGGCGGTAAGTAATGGTTAAGCTCACAGGTGAGTAAAACACTTACAAGTCTCAAGGTTGGGTCCAAGGTAGCCCACCGTTGGGGGTTCAAGGCAACCCCAAAGTTACCACACCAGCAGCTCCGGGCCGGTCAGGTGCAGAGGTCAAAGAGGTGCCCAAAACACATAGGCTTCAATGGAGAACAGGGGTGCCCCGGTTCCAGTCTGCCAACAGGTAAGTACCCGCATCCTCAGGGGGTAGACCAGAGGGGTTTTGTAGCGCACCAGGGGGGACACAAGCACGCACAGAAAGTACACCCTTAGCAGCACAGGGGCGGCCGGGTGCAGAGTGCAAACATGCATTGGGTTTCAGATAGGAAGTAATGGGGAGACCCGGGGTCTCTTCAACGATGCAGGCAGGCACAGGGGGTGCTCCTCAGGGTAGCCACCACCTAGGCTAGGCAGAGGGTCGCCTGGGGGTCGCTCCTGCACTGGAGATCGGTTCCTTCAGGTCCTGGGGGCTGCGGGTGCAGTGTTGGTTCCAGGCGTCGGGTCCCTTGTTACAGGCAATCGCGGTCAGGGGGAGCCTCTGGATTTCCTCTGCAGGCATCGCTGTGGGGGTTCAGGGGGGTCGTCTCTGGCTACTCACAGGCTAGCAGTCACTGGGGAGTCCTCCCTGTAGTGTTGGTTTTCCGCAGGTCGAGCCAGGGGAGTCGGGTGCAGAGTGGATAGTCTCACGCTTCCGGCAGGAAACGTGGAGCCTTTAAAGTTGTTTCTTTGTTGCAAGAAAGTTGCAGATTGTTGAACAGGGCCGCTGTTCACGGGAGTTTCTTGGTCCTTGGTTGCAGGGCAGTCCTCTGAGGCTTCAGAGGTCGCTGGTCCCTGTTGGATGCGTCGCTGTTGCAGTTTTCTTCGAAGTTGGGAGACAGGCCGGTAGGGCTGGGCCAAAGCCGTTGTCGTCTCCATCTTCACTGCAGCGCTTCAGGTCAGCAGTCCTTCTTCTGGTTAAGGTTGCAGGAATCTAGTTTCCTAGGTTCTGGGGAGCTCCTAAATACTGAATTTAGGGGTGTGTTTAGGTCTGGGGGGGCAGTAGCCAATGGCTACTGGCCTTGAGGGTGGCTACACCCTCTTTGTGCCTCCTCCCTGTGAGGAGGGGGCACATCCCTAATACTATTGGGGGAATCCTCCATCCACAAGATGGAGGATTTCTAAAAGTAAGAGTCACCTAAGCTCAGGACACCTTAGAGGCTGTCTTGACTGGTGGGTGACTCCTCCTTGTTTTCCTAATTATCTCCTCCAGCCTTGCCGCCAAAAGTGGGGGCAGTGGCCGAAGGGACGAACATCTCCACTAGCTGGGATGCCCTGTAGTGCTGTAACAAAGGGGATGAGCCTTTGAGGGTCACCACCAGGTGTTACAGTTCCTGCAGGGGGAGGTGAGAAGCACCTCCATCCAGTACACGCTTTGTTCCTGGCCACAGAGTGACAAAGGCACTCTCCCCATGTGGCCAGCAACATGTCTGGTGTGTGGCAGGCTGGCAGAAACTAGTCAGCCTACACTGGAAGTCGGGTATGTTTTCAGGGGGCATCTCTAAGATGCCCTCCAGGTGTATTTTAAAATAAATTGCACACTGGCATCAGTGTGCATTTATTGTGCTGAGAAGTTTGATACCAAACTTCCCAGATTTCAGTGTAGCCATTATGGTGCTTAGGAGTTAGTGTTTGACAGACTCCCAGACCATATACTCTTATGGCTACCCTGCACTTACAATGTCTAAGGTTTTGCTTAGACACTGTAGGGGCATAGTGCTCATGCACCTATGCCCTCACCTGTGGAATAGTGCACCCTGCCTTAGTGTGAGTTGGTATGGCACTCTGAGGGGAGTGCCATGTCGACTTAGTCATTTTCTCCCCACCAGCACACGCAAGCTTTGAAGCAGTGTGCATGTGCTGTGTGAGGGGTCCCTAGGGTGGCATAATACATGCTGCAGCCCTTAGAGACCTTCCCTGGCATCAGGGCCCTTGGTACCAGGGGTACCAGTTACAAGGGACTTACCTGAGTGCCAGGGTTTTGCCAATTGTGGAGACAAAGGTACAGTTCAGGGAAAGAACTCTGGTGCTGGGGCCTGGTTAGCAGGCACCTCCTCCCCGCAAACGTTACATTTCAATCTTGGAGATTGGCTCTTCTCTTGGCATTAACTTCAGCAAGAGTGGTTGGTGAGATTCAGGCTATCACCATTCAAGAACCTTTCCTACAAATCAGAAATGATAGAGTGATTCTGCCAGGGAATCCAGAATTCATTCCAAAAGTTCCATCAGACTTCCACTTAAATGAACAGATAATTAAAATACTTTTTTCCCAGATCCCAAAACTGCAGCAGAAATGGCATTGCATTCTTTGGATGTCAAAAGATATCTAAATGTTTACCTTGACAAACCAAAACCCTTCTGCAAAGCAAATCAGTTATTAGTAGCATACAGTGCTCCTAGAAGTGGTTATCCATTATGGAAACAGAGCATATCAAAATGGATATCGAATGCCATACAATCTTGACATCAAAAAGCTAGCACTCTACTACAAACAAAGGTGCTTGTTCATTCAACCAGAATTATATGGACTTTGACAGCGTTGTTTGCCAGTGTGTCTATCCAAAGTATCTGCAGGGCAGCCACATGGAAAAATAGTCACACCTTTACGCACCACTACTATGTAGAGTCTGCAGTTCACAGACATGAGACAGTGGGCCTGGCGGTATAACAGCCTCTTTTTCAGTAAAGGTGTGCCATTGTAGTAAGTGATTACCACCATACTCTAATGTGTCATGCACATTTTACAATGTTTATATAGGTATATATATATAAATGTATAGATATACGTACCGATGTATTTTGATGTTCATACAAAAAATGTGCCACTCATCAGCTATTTAATGTGATTCAAGCATGTGAATCTATCTAAGTTCCACTACTGGAGTAATAAAATAAGATACTTACCTATAACCGTAGTTTTACAGTATTGGTATCTTTCATAGAATCACATTACAATCCTCCTCCCATAAAAGGCTCACCTTCTCTTTGATATTGTACCTATTCACAGTTATGCACTGAAAACCTGAAAGACAGAAGCCTCTGAGAGGAGCTTTCTAGACGGTGATACAACATGATTAGGCGGAGGTTAAAGTTTAGTCTCTTTTCTAAAACAACAAAGATGTCTTACTAAACTGAAGGTTTTATGGCCTTTTCAGGCTATCTTTAACATTACACTGCTTTCTAATGGTACCATGGCACTCTCACTTCAACGACGGGGAATGATTCAAGCATGTGAATCCATGGGAGATACCAATATTGAAGAACTACAGTTACTGGTAAGTAACTTATTTTCTTATTGCTCTACACATGTTAACTTGTGACACAGACATTGTTCTTCTGCCACTAAGGAGGGCATGCTTGGTGGCCTCTTTAGGTCCAAGACAGGGCTATCTTAAAGGGACAAGCCTAGGCCCTTGTACACACTCTAGATTAGCATAAGCCTACGCCCACCATCTAAAATCCAGGATATTAGATGCTCACAGTTGGACACTCATGGCAAGGGATCATCTACGTCATGTAGAGGGTCACCAGGGGTCGCAGCAAAAACAACAGGGTAGCTCCCTGCAATCCCTGGTACTGATTTTGCGACCCCTGGCATCAGAGTAGGCAAATCAGTGACAAGAATACTAGGACAGCAGGCCATTGTAGGTGTTGGTTTCTACCCTCCTTTTCAGCCCATGTTTATTAAGCTAGTAGTGAATAATAGTATTTTATTCCATTTCAGTTCCCTATTAGCATAATGAAAAAGAAACATCCAGAACTGGACCAAGACCTTCTAAGGTAGCTGTGGTAAGTAAAATAAAATTATTTTGGATGCTGTGTGGATGCGGTGAGAATGAACATGTGTACATGTGTGCATTTGTATGTGTGAACATGTGTCTGTGTGTACTTGAAACCAAGAGTGAGTGACAAATAATGAAAATGACTGAGAATTAGGGGAAGATTTATCAAGACTGTGTGCTGTCGCAAAGTCATGTAAACTGACACAAAGGCCCTCATTATGACATTGGTGGTAGATCCCGCTTACCGCCACGCTGACGGCCGCCAACATACCGCTGCGGTGGCAGACATCCGTTCACCATATTATGACACACACACACCAATCCGACAGAATACTGCCACATGCACAAATCTGCCAGACCAAAAGTCAGTGGTAAAGTAGCGGGTTCAAAAGCCATACCATTATGCCAACAAAACAACGCCCATCACATTATGACCCACAGATTATCACGGCGGGCTCAGAATGGACACCCACAAAAAAACAACACTACATTGGCCTATACCAAATACACACACCTGGCACCCATACACACATCACACCCACACCACTATAAAACACACACCCACATTACCCACAACCCCTTACGAACACCAATTGCCACCAGGAAACTGAGAAGAAGAGCATAGAGACAACTAGACACACATACCACATACACCCATACACCCATCACGCACTCCACACCACACACCCCACCACATTACTCAACACACCCTCACCAACACACATCACACAACACCCATGGCACGATAAAGGCACCCCGTTTCACTGAGGAGGAGTTGAGGGTCATGGTGTAGGAAAATGTCAGAGTAGAGCCACAGCTCTTTGGAGCACAGGTACAGCAGATATCTATAGCAAGGAAGATGGAGCTATGGCGGAGAATCGTGACCAGGGTAAACGCCGTAGGACAGCACCCAAGAACAAGGGACGACATCAGGAAGAGGTGGAACGACCACGGGGGAAGGTACGTTCCATAGCAGCAAGACACCAGCTCTCCATACAGAGGACTGGCTGTGGACCCCCACCTCCTCCCCCACAGCTCACAGCATGGGAGGAGCAAGTACTGGCATTACTGCATCCTGAGGGACTCGCTGGAGTAGCCAGAGGACTGGACAATGGTAAGTCAATATTTAATCCCTATCACCCCCTCAATACCTGCATGCCATCTCACACCCACACCCTCACTCCCATCACTCCACTACATCCCACGCACTCCACCTACACATCTCACTGACCCCAATGCCAAGCCCTGCATGCCATACCAATGCATGGACACCCCTCCCAGCCCTGCATGGACACCCATCACTAAAGCATGCACAGCATAAGGAAACTAACAATCCCACAATACATCACCATACACAAGCAAACCTTGCAGGACAACACCAACCATAGAGGGGAAGCTAGGAAAGTACAAATGTCATACACTTGAAGCATAATACATCACTTACATCCCCACAGGTACCCCAGCCAATGTCAGTGGAGAGGAGGTGCCACCACTATCCAGTCCAACAGAAAAGGCCCCCAGTGATGACAGTAACTCTGGACTTCTGGATCTGGAGGACCTACCTGGCCCATCAGGGACCACAATAGACAGCTGGTCACCCAAGCCCACTCACAGACCATCGCAGAGTCTCCCCCATCAGGCACTAACACCACAGCACCCACCCAGCGTACCCAAACCTCTGTCCCCAGGACACGTAAATCAACAGTGTGCCCACCTGTACAGGGACCCCAGGCCACACCTCATACCCAAGAAAACCAGGGACCTGGGGACAAGGGCACAGTCCAAACGGGGAAACTGGGAGGACTATTGTGCACCAGGGGGAGGACAGGACCAGGGAACCAACTCTCCAGGAGGCACATTCCGAGATCCTGGGAGCCTACCAACATTCTCAGGATACAATAGGCCAGATCCTAGGCAACGTGCAGGAGAACAGGCGGCTGCAGGAGGGACAGTATCAGGGGATCAGGGAGGACTTTCAGGCCATTAACAACACCCTGATCCCTATAGCAGGTGTGCTGGCAGACATGGCCAACATCATGAGGGAGGCAACAGCACACCAGGGGGCCCCTACCACTAGCCAGTCAACTGAACAGCCCTCCACTTCCACTGCCGCTAGTGGCCAGGAGGCCCGCCACAGGACCCACAGGCCACCAGCATCCCTCCCACTGCAGAAGGTGAACCACCCTGCAAACGTTCCCTGTGACCCAGACAGAAGCCGGAGACAACTGCCAAGACCACCGCCAGGAAATAAGACTCTCCTGATTGTCCCCTTTGTGTCCCACACTGTCACCTTGTCCACCTTGAACTGCCTTTGCTCCCCTTCCTATGGCCCTTTGGACACTGCACCTGTGCTACAAACAGACTGGAATAATACCCTGGACTTTCCTCCATCATCACCCCATTCCACTGCACTTTCCCCTCTATTTCTTAGCACTACAATAAACGCCCTTGAAAATAACTCGACTACTAGTATTTCATGTATTGAAAATTTGGATTGATTAGAACAGCTACATCCATTGCAAATGAACTGTAAATAGTGAGAGCATGGAAAGAACGACCTGTAGCTGGCTGTAGTGATCACACCTGGACATTGTTGTCATATCACCAACATCTGTAAAATGATAATACATAGGTAACAGTAAGTAGAGGTAACAAGTGGGTAATGCCAGCATGCCACTGCCACACAAAATACAACAATAATCATAGAAAGGTGAAGTTGCACTGTCTCACCTGTGTGTCATTGGAAGTACTGACGGATAACTGATGTTCTGTTGTCCACATCCTCTGCCTCCTCATCCTCACGGTCTTCAGAGTCCAATGCTGCCACAGGGGCATCTCCAGTCACCTCCTCCTGCAGAAAAGGTACAGTGCGTCTGAGGGCCAGGATGGGAAACATGCAGCATACCACTACTATCTGGGAGACCTTCTTGGTGAGTAGCACAGGGATCCACCTTTCAGTTGGAGGCACTTGAACCTGGCCTTCAGGAGGCCGAAGGTCCTCTCAATGATCCTTCTGGTTTGCCAATGTACCCCATTACAACGTTCTTCAGCCCTTGTCCTGGCATTCCTCACAGGGGTCAGCAGCCACAATAGGTTTCCGTAGCCAGAGTCACCTGCAGGCATTGAGGGACAACATTTAGACACACACTATCCTATTAGGTTAACATCAGAGGCTTACACTAACATACACAGGGTGGGGACCGAGGTTCACCTATAAGCCACACCCTGTGCCTCTGTAGTTGGGCCATTACATTTAGGATGCTGCTATTCCTCAGGACAAAGGCATCATGCACCGACCCAGGATATTTAGCATTGACGTGGTAGATGTACTGGTTCGCCAGGCACACCATCTGCTCATTCATCGAGTGGAAACTCTTACGATTCCTGTAGACTTGTTCATTCTGGCAGGGGGAACAAATGCAATATGTGCCCTGTCAATTGCACCAATAATATTGGGGATATGTCCCATTGCATAGAATCCGGCCTTCACAGTGGCCAAATCTTCCACTTGGGGGAAAGCAATGTAGCTGCACATGTGTTTTACCAGGGCAGACAAGACTCCTGCCAGCACGATTGAGAACATTGGCTGTGAAATTCCTGCTGCCAAGCCCACTGTCACTTGGAAATAACGAGTTGCCAGGAAATGGAGCACTGAGGGGGGATCCCAGTGGGATGACGAATAGCTGATATCAGGTCAGGCTCCAACTGGGCACACAGCTCTGTGATTGTGGCCCTGTCCAGTCTATAGGTGAGTATGATGTGCCTGTCCTCCAGTGTAGCTAGTCCACCAGGGGTCTGTACACAGGGGTATGTCTGAATCTCTATTTTATCCGCAGCTGTAGGTATTTAAGGGACACAAGAGTGAGTAGGCTGTCACAATTGGAACAACTAAACCACAACAGCAGTCCACATCGCGCAATTATGTATTGGGGCAGTGTAACTTTCAAAGTATGTGCCCATTTATCCTGTGACACAGCAAATATCGATAGGCCTGCTCATCCCCCCCCTGAAATGATGACCGCCTGACCTGTGTGGAAGGAGAGGTGGAAGTGAGGTAATTCCACCGACGTTGGGCGTCGTGGCGGAAGCTAGTCATGAACTGCCCTGCAATTCCTTATTGAATAACATTGGGCCTATGGAGTACAGTTGCCAGTGGGGATGTATGCCGGCGGAGCCGGTGTACACCGCCGGGGACATGGCTGCCGTTTTCTAAATCATTCCTCACTTGTTTCCTGACCTGCAACAGTAGAAGACCTACACTGCATGTGCTGCTGTGACCTGTGTCTAGAACCTACCATGGCCCGTGTGACCGGGGAAAGGGCCCCAGCCTTCACTTTGGAGGAGTTGGAGCCACTGGTGGATGGGGTCCTACCCCACTACGGGCGGCTGTATGGGCCTCCAGACCAACAGGGAAGTACACTGTGGGCACTATGCATGTGGCATGAATGCATGGAGATGTGTGTGAAGGCATTGTGTAAGGGGAGGGGGATTATCGTGCGCTGGGCAATGTGTGTGCCATTGGTGATGGAAACGGGTATGGTGGGCCATGTGTGTGACAGTCTGGCTGTTAGTTTAATGGTGTTCTCCTGTCTTTATTGTTTCTGCAGGTCAGCTCCCATCAAAAGAAGGGAATAAGGCATGCCATTGCCAAGGAGTTGCGGACCCTGGGGTCTATGGCAGGCGGAGCATCCACTGTCGGAAACGTTGGGAGGACCTGAGACGCTGGGTACGGAAGACTGTGGAGGCCCAGCTGGGGATGGCCTCCCAACGAGGAAGGGGTGCCTATTGGACCCTGACCCACCTGATGGCCCGCAAACTGGCGGTGGCCTAGCCTGAGCTGGATCGGCGCTTGAGGGAATCACAGCAGCCACAAGGGGGTGAGTACAGTGGGTATCATTACAAATTTTGTCTGGTGAGGTGGTATCCGGGTGGTGGTTGTGTGTTAGTGGGTGCCCCTAAGGCCAGGCCAGACATTGCAGTGTGGGTTCTCTGAAGGGTAATGGTTGCATGGCAAATACTGGTAACCTAACTTGTTATTAGTCACTTTTTGGCAGGGCTGCGTGGGTCCCAGGTGTGCTGCAGTTGGCGGTGTGTGCTCCTTATGCCTTGGTGACTAGCCATATCACTGGTAGTGCAATGCATATTAAGCAGGCCTGTTCCCTGTGTGCAAGGGTGCTATGTACGCCAACTGTGATATTGGTGCAGTCATTGACCCAGTGTATCCTTTGTCTCTCTCCCCCCTTTCTTGTTTTGTCATCCTGTCTTTGTGTGCATTAGCATCATCTGGCGGAGGAGCAGGGGCACTGGTGACCGAGGGAGCTGCATCCCACATGACCCTGGAGGCAGAGTCCACCAACGCCGAGGGAACCAGTGGGATGGAGGGCAAGGGGAGCACCACAGCAGAGACTGGAGGGGATGACACAGACTTTGATACCTCCTCCGATGGGAGCTCCCTGGTGGAAGCGGACACCTCTGTGACCACCCTAGCTGCAGGTACAGCCGCCACCCCAGTACCAGCACCGCCCTCCCAGTAGCCCCTAAGTGAGTTGCCCGTGCCCGCTCACCCAGGAGGGTGGACATCTCCTTCGCCTCAGGCACCTCAGGCCCTGCTCCAGTGAGCCCTGCTGACTTGAGCGAGGAGGCTATTGACCTCCCGAAATCCATCTCTGTAGGGCAGTCAACCATTGTGAATGCCATCCAGGGGCTGGCATCCCAGATGCAGCAATGCAATGCATTCTTGGAGGGCATTCACGGTGGATTGGTGGCCCAACAGAGATCGTTTCAGGCTCCAGCCTCCTCTCTGATGGCAGCCATTGTCCCTGTTTCTACCGCCCCCCCTCCAACTACCACTTCCCAGTCCCACTCCCCTCAACCATCCCAGGCACACATACAGACGAGCATACACACAAGACGACATGCGAGTAGCACAGGCAAACACAAGCACCACACTTCATCCCACAGGCGCTCCCTCAAACACCATACAGTTGCAGACATGACAACATCCACTGCCTCCACTGTCTCCCCCTCCTCCTCTTCCACCTCCCTCCCAGTCATGTCCACACTCACACCTGCATGCACTACATCTACATCCACTATCAGCATCACCACACCAAGCAGAACACACACCTCACTGGCAGACACCTCCACAACAACCATGCACGCGTCCCCTATGTCCTCTCCCACTATATCTGTCCCCCTCAAGGGGCACAAACACAAGCATTCAGACACCCAACAGCCATCCACCTCACATCAGCATACAGCCCATGCACCGGCACTCAAATCCACCAGACATACACCTCCAACAACCACTTCCTCATCCTCCACTCCCATTACTCCTCCTGCCCCAACATCCCTAAAAAGCTTTTCCTTTACCAAATTGACCTCTTCCCAACCCCTACCCCTGTTCTGCATGTGTGGGAAGGGTACCAAGGACACAGCCCAGCACATCAGCCAAACAGTCCACGGGGACAGTGGTAGCACCACCTACTCGTGGTGGTAAGGATACCAGACCTACAACACAGAAGGGGAAAGAGCCAGCACCACCAAGGAAGAAAGGGAAGAGCCCTGCATCACCAGGGAAGAGTGTGAAGAATCTTGCACCAGCTGTGAAGAAGGGGAAGGGGACTGCACCAGCTGTGAAAAAGGGGAAGGAGCCTGCACCAGCTGTGAAGAAGGGGAAGGAGCCTGCACCAGCTGTAAAGAAGGGGAAGGAGCCTGCACTACCAGGCAGAGAGGGGAGAGCCCATCCACACCTGCCAGGAAGGGTAAGTGATCCACGACCCATGGACAGGAGGAGACGAGGCACTCTATGCCAGGGGAAGTTGTCAGGCTAACACAGCCACCACCACCATCTGTCATGGGGCCCCCACCACCAGCTGTGGAAGTGCAGCCATCAGGGAGTGCAGGGGCTGGCCAGGAGGCTTCTCCAACCACCACCACCACAATGCAGCCATCATGGAGTGCAAGGGCTGCCCAGGAGGTTCCTCCAACCACCACCACAATGCAGATATCGGACAGTGCAGAGGTTACCCAGGAGGCTCCTCCAACCACCACCACAATGCAGCCATCAGGGAGTGCAGGGGCTGCCCAGGAGGCTCCTCCAACCACCACCACAGAGCAGATATCGGACAGTGCTGGGGCTGCCAAGGAGGCTCCTCCAACCACCACCACAGTGAAGATATCAGAGAGTGCAGGGGCTGCCCAGGAGGCTCCTTCAACCACCACCACAGTGCAGCTGTCACCGCCGGCGGAAGTCTTTAGGCCACCCTCCAGGGGCTGCTGTGCTGGCTGTCCTGTCCAGAACCAGTGGGCAAGTCACCCACTTGAGAGACTGTGGCCATGCACTCCCCAGCACAGAGTAATGGGCATGTTGCCCCCTCCAGAACCAGTGGGCAAGTCACCCACTCCAGAGACTGTGTCCTTGCACTCCCCAGCACAGAGAAATGGGCATGGAGCCCCCTCCAGAACCAGTGGACAAGTCACCCACTTGAGAGACTGTGGCCTTGCACTCCCTAGGATGAAGCAATGGGCATGTTGCCCCCTCCAGAACCAGTGGGCAAGTCACCCACTTGAGAGACTGTGGCCTTGCACTCCCCAGCACAGAGAAATGGGCATGTTGCCCCCTCCAGAACCAGTGGGCAAGTCACCCACTCCAGAGACTGTGGCCTTGTACTCCCCAGGACGAAGCAATGGGCATGTTGCCCCATCCAGAATCTGTGGGATGTTCCCATATCCAGCTGATGTGCCCCCCCCCCACCCCCCTGAGGTGCCTTCCCACTTGCAAAATGATGCCCCTGCAGTGTTCTCTATGACTGTGTCAGGAAACAGGTTGGGCCTTGGACTGTGCCCTGTGGCCTTGTGCGCCCTAACTCTTTGGACTGGGCATTGGCCCATTATGGACATTTGTATATATTTGGTTCATGTGGTGGATTTTGCTATGCCAATAGATTGTCGTTACTCCAGCATTATGGTCTGTGTTTTATTAAGCCGCGGGTCATGTGCGATTGGTTTACGTGTGCAGCTGGTTGTATGTTTGGTGGGTTGTTAGTGTCGGGTTTGCGTTTTGCGCATGTGTGTTGTCACTCTCGTTTTCCTCCCACCTTCCCTTGTGTGGTAGGCGGTTGTACTCACTGTTGTTGTCTTCTTCGGCGTTGGTGTTCTAGGTGGAGCATGACGTAGGAGATCATCTGGAAGACTTGCACGTCGGGTTCCATGGTGGCGTGGTTCCTCCCTGTGTCTCCAATGGTGAGTCCTTTCACTTCTGAGCTCTGTTTCCGCCAGGCTTTTGTTGGTGTTGGTACCGCCTCGGAAAAGGTGGCGGTTTGCAGTGTCTTAATATGTTTGGCGCCTGGCTGTTGACGGCTACCGCTGTGGTGAATGTGGTTTCCGCCGTGGAGGTTGGTGTGGTACTTTGGCTGTCTATGGGAGTGATCACCGCCATGGTCATAATTTGGCTGTACTGAACGCCAGCCTGTTGGCGGTATTACCGCTAATTTATCACTCTCTGCCAGAGTCATAATGAGGGCCAAAATCTTGATAAACTATTTATTTTCCAGTGCAAAACATTGTTTACTCTGGAAAGTAGCACAAAAATGCTTTAGGCTGTTTTGTGCTACTTTGCATCACAGGGTCAATGATGGGTGGCCATTCCTTGCTACAACCCAGATTAGTTGGAGAATGTTTTAATTTCTTCTAACTTTTTACACTTTGCATTTGTGTTATAGTATAGAACGCACATGCAATGTGTGAAAGATTTGTCTGTCCATAGTATTTTGTTCTGGAAGGTTACCGTTCAAGTACAAAATCTATGCTAGAGATAATGTGCACACCTTTGCACCAGGGTGCAAAGGAATATGTGTGGTGCTAGGGTGCATGTTTGTGTGCCAGCTCTGGGGAAGAGAGCAGCAGTGCCATATCTTAGTAGCTATGACTCTGTAATGCTATCTTCCTCTAGTGCAATGCAGTATATCAACTGTGTTTTATTTTTGTAAATGCCTACTTAGTGAGAGTGATGCAAAAAAGTGAGAGTATGTGGTTGAGAACTAATAAGTATGAGTATGAGGTAGTGGTAGAGAGTGTGAAGGAGCATCAGTAAGAATGGGTGGAGTGAGTGGCAGTAAGTGAGTGTAGCAGTGAGTGAGAATGAATAAGTGAGTGCAAGTTAGTACAATGAGTGAGTGAGAGTGTGAATGGGTGAACAGAAGGGAGCATGAGTGAGAGTGATGTTTTAGATCTGCAAGTGTGCCCTAGACCATGGAATACTGAAGGGAATTCTAGTCTTGAAGAGGCACATATGGCACAGTTCTGGCACTGGCATAAAGGAGGCAGTGTTTCCCATGACAGGCACTTGTGACAAAATGCTAGCTGTGCTATGACAAGTATAACACTAGAGGTTATACTTGTCATATGTGTGCACCAATGGCAAAATGCTGGCACGGGCACATTGATTGTAATTCTTGGCATAGAGACACCTGTGGAAAGCTGCTAGTGCTGGCATACTGGAATTCATTTTTGGCATGGGGTGGCAAATGGCAAAATGCCGATGTTCACACACTGAAGATTATTTTTTACCTAAGGGAGGACATCCATGGTATATATGGAGGGCATTCATGACAAAATGCTGGCCCTGAGATAATTTTTGACAAAGGGGTCACCCATGGTTTATGGATTATGGACAGCACTAATGACAAAATTCTGGCAGTGGCATAACGTATAGAATGTTTTGACTAACGGGCCTCCCATGACATGTGAGGAGCTCCCATGTTAATATGGTGAATCTGGTACAATCAAAGTAATTTTTGACGTATGCACCCCAGCACATTTTGGGAAAAGTGGCATCAACTTCTGGGGATAGTCAGGTTAACTTAGCCTGCCACACCATGACAGACTTGAATATTTTATGAGTATTTTTTTCAGAGCCTGTGGCTTTTTAGCAGAATTTAAATGCACCATCTTGTAATATTGTTTCAAAAGACACACTCTCTAGAAGATGTCAAGTTCACTCACTACAAATCAGGGTAAGTATTACATCCCACCACTCTAAAACATAAACATTCCAAGAACAGAAGGTAAAGAGTATCTCGATGAACACTGTTTCCTTTCTTTAACTGCCACTGGGACCGAGACTGGGACATTACATGATAGGTTTTGTAAAGTTAATAAACTCAGCAGTGCAGGGTGCATTCTTCTGCGTAAATAAAAATGGAACTAAAAACAAAAAAATGTTAACAAATTACTGCAATGGCTTATTATTGTGAATACATGGAAAAAAAGTGCCTGAATAAAGCCTTCACCTCTGTCCTTCACATGAGTGATATAGCCTTTGAAACAATCTTGAATCAAAATGCACTAACAGTAAGGAATAATTGGGGCTCCCGGTTTTATGCCATTTACTGTTTTAACATTTCTGTCTGCATTTATCAATATATATTTTTTGGCCATCCTATTGGTATTTATCTATATCTAATGTTCTGTTTTGAGGACAAATGAAGTTGTAAAATTGTATATTTCTCCATTTATTGAATTCTCAGTGGTACACTCATACGTGGAGGGCTGTCACGTTTTACCAAATTAAGCAGCCATAAATAACACAACACTACACCCACATCTGCAAATTAGCCTTGTACTACAAATATATGTTAAAATATGTTTGTATATAAGGACTTTGTATCCTGCTTTTAACTTCCCATGCTGTTTATCTTCTCATGTTTTGCCTTGAATTCATCAAAGAAGTTCAGTCCTTTTATGCTTTTAAAAACAAATACAGACAGGAAACACAATATGTTTTGTCTGTATCTGTAAAAATCAGTAAAAACGTTAAACTGGGAACCTTAGAAATAATTTAGGACTGTAACATACTTCATATTCAATATATGATCTATGTCAATTAATACATGTGGACATAACTACTATTTTTTATTTTAAATCTCTTTCCTCTCTATGATTTATTTTCACATTTCTCAATACAGGATACAGTAAAGGAATTATTAAATCTTGAACGTTTGTGGCATAAAAATGTAGGTATGCAGTGTTGTTGTGTGTTTGTTTTGTGGCACTATATACTCTTCAGATGAACACATAGTTTTTCAGTTAATACTAAGAGAAACCAGTAATGACCCCCTTGCATCATGTCAGCACCCTAATACAAGTCGTACCTAAAACATACACTTGTCAATTCTTATGATGCCATCAGGGTTAAGTTATTGTGACATCACTTTCAACGAAGATTGAGAGTCAGAGGTCATACGATGTCACTTCCTGTGATGTCACTAAGTTCAAAGGTGTGTTACTTCTACCACACCTGGCATTTTGGTGAATCAACGTCCATCCAGGGATATATCTGTACACCGTTCAGGTGACATTCCCATCCCAACAATGCTCATGATGTCACCCCAAGTCAGCCAGTCAAATTACATCAGAATCAAGTAATTCTGGGGCGGCATCAGCAGAAGGTGTCAGCAGCATGTGACATTGAAGTAACCTTAATTGGGAAACCTGCCCTATAGAGACTATGGCCCTCATTACAACATTGGCGGTAAATGATGCCTACGGTCGAGCTGATGGCCGCCAACACACCGTGACTGCGGCGGTATACCATATGACCCACACAGAGAAATCCACCACCATACAGACACCCACACAAGTCCGCCAGACCAAAGGTCAGTGATAAATTGGCAGTACCAAAACCCACTCCATTACGCCAACAGGAATACGCCCACAGTATTAGGACCCACGAATCACCGTGGCAGTCTTTCAACCGCGGTAAACCATTGGCGGTACACACCGCCACGCTCATAATACACACACACTTACCAAACCACACCACATTGGACAATTCAAACTATACACACTTGACACACATTCACACACCACACCCACACACCCGCAACACTATAAAACACCCACCCACATTACTCACAACCTTTTCAAAGAAAAAAAAAGATAGCTAACAGAGAGAGAGAGACAAGCCAGGTGCACCCACTCAATCTGAGCCACAGAACACCATCACCCATACACCATCCACGCACCTCATAGCACACACCACAACACATCACCCCACACATCCTCACAGATACCACTCACACCACATCCATAGCACCCCAAAGACACCCCAGGTTTTCAGAGGAGGAGCTAAGGGTCATGGTGGAGGAAATAATCCGGGTAGAGCCACAGCTATTCGGATCACGGGTGCAGCAGACGTCCATTGCAAGGAAGATGGAGCTATGGTGGAGAGTCGTGGACAGGGTCAACGCCATGGGACAGCACCCCAGAACAAGGGATGACATCATGAAGAGGTGGAACGACCTACGGGGGAAAAGTGTGTTCCGTGGTTCCAAGACACTAGGTAGCCGTACAGAGGACTGGCGGTGGACCCCCACCTCCTCCCCCACAACTATCAACATGGGAGGAGCAAGTCTTGGCGCTCATGCATCCTGAGGGCTCGCAGGAGTAGCAGGAGGACTGGACTCTGGTAAGTCAAATCTTTACTACTATATCCCCCACCCTACCTGCATGCCATCACAAACTCCTACCCCTACCCTCACCCCATCACTCCACCACCTCACATATACCCCACTATCACAACCCACCCATCCCAATACCAAGCCCTGCATGCAACACCCATCACGAAAGCATGCCCATTAGAGAGAATCACCTAGCCCACAAAATCACCACCCACACAAGGCAAAGCTGACAGGGCAATCACAACTATACAGGGAAACACACCCATGCACAAGATGGCACACGCAGATACAATAAAACTGCATTTACATCCCCACAGGACCCCCACTCAACGTCACCAGAGAGCAGGAGCCACTAACATCCAGTCCCCCCACAGAAGAGGCCCACAGTGATGACAGCAGCTCTGCACGCCTGGATCACGATAACCAACCTGGCCCATTAGGGACCTCTGGACAGTCAGGTACCCAGGCACAATCCCATACCACCACAGACCCTCCCCCCTCAGGAAACACCAGCACAGCACCCACCCAGCGGGCCCATACCACTGTCCCCAGGACACGTCAATCAGCAGTGTGTTCACCACTACAGGGACCCCAGGCAACCCCACAAACCCAAGACAATCAGTGGCCTGGGGTCAGTTGCAGTGGGCACATGGTTCAGGGGACAGAGGCACAGGACAACAGGGAAGCTGGGAGGACTGCTGTGCGACAGGGGGAGGACTGGCCCACGGAACCCACTCTCCACAAGGTGCTTGCAGGGATCCTGGGAGCACACCACAATTCCCAGGAGACCTTGGGCCAGATACTGGCCAAGTTGCAGGAGACCCAGCGGCTGCAGAGGGACAGTACCTGGGGATCAGGGAGGACCTCAAACACATGCACACCATCCTGGTCACCAATGCAGGGATGCTGGCTGACATGGCCAGCACCATGAGGGAGGCAGTGGCACACCAACGGGCCCCTGATACTAGCCACACCGAAGAACAGCCCTCCACCTCCGCCGGCGCTAGTGGACAGGACGCCCTGCCACTGGAACAACAGGCCACCAGTACCCCACCCCCTGCAGAAGGAGAACCACCCTGCAAACGGCCCCTGCGATCCAGGCAGAAGCCAGAGAACATTGCCAAGACCCCCGGCAGGAAATAAGACTCTCCTGATTGTCACCCTTGTGTCCCGCTCTGTTACCCCGTCCACCTTAAACTGCTATTGCTCCGCTTCCTATGCCCCATTGGACAATGCACATGTGATATAAAGACACGGGACTCTAACTGGACATTCCTCCACCATCACGCCAGCCCATTGCACATCCCCCTCAACCTCTTAGCACTTAACACCATTAAAACAAATACAAGTCTGGAGTCTGTCAATTGATTGAAATATGCATCAGTTCAACAATCAGTAAACATTGCAATTCATATGTACAGTTATATATACATTGATATGACCTGTAGTGGGCAGCAGTAAACACACCAGGAGCCAGAGTGGGGCACAGAGATCTGAAATTAGAGATGCCAAAGGGTACAGTAAGTGGCCATAGACATAGGGAAATCATGCAGCCATGTCCAATGTCCAACACAAAACTGCAATGTAAAGTGAAGTTACAGTGTCTTACCTATGTGTCACTGGAAGTACTGCTGTATGAGAGAACGTCTGTTGTCCACATAATCACCCTCTGCCTCCTCTTCCTCACTGTCCACAGGCTCCACCACTGCCACAAGACCATCTCCAGGCTCATCCTCCTGCAGAAAAGGCACCTGGCATCTCAAGGCTAGGTTGTGCAACATGCAACGATGATCTTGCACACCTTCTTTGGTGAGTAGTACAGGGATCCACCAGTCAGATGGAGGCACCTGAACCTGGCCTTCAGGAGGCCGAAGGTTCTTTCAATTATCCGCCTTGTTCTCCCATGTGCCTCATTGTAACGTCCCTCTGCCCTTGTCCTGGCATTCTTTACTGGGGTTAGTAGCCATGAGAGGTTGGGGTAACCAGAGTCACCTGCATATATCGAGGGATACCTGTTATCCACACACTCACCCTTAGGGACAACCTCATACCCATACACCAATACATACTGGGTGGGGACCTTGGGCTCACCTATTAGCCACACCTGGTGCCTCTGGAGTTGAGCCATCACATATGGGATTCTGCTATTCCTCAAGATAAAGGCGTCACGCACAGAGCCAGGCTACTTGGCATTCACATGGGAGAGGTACTGGTCCGTCAAACACACCATCTGCACATTCAGAGAGTGATAGCTTTTTCTATTCCTGAACACTTGTTCATTTCTCCGGGGGGGGGGGACAAATGCTACATGGGTACCATCAATGGCACCAATGATGTTGGGGATATGTCCCGGGGCATAAAAGTCAGCCTTCACTGTGGCCAAATCCTCCACCTGGGGGAATACGATGTAGCTGCGCATGTGTTTCAGCAGGGCAGACAGCACTCTGGCCAACACGCTGGACAATATTGACCGAGACATCCCTGATGCCATGGCCACTGTTATTTGGAAGGAAACACTTGCCAGAAAGTGGAGCACTGACAGGACCTGCACTAGAGGGGGGATACCTGTGGGCTGGCGGATAGCTGAAATCATGTCTGGCTCCAATTGATACACAGTTCTTGGATTGTGGCCCTATCAAGTCTGTAGGTTAGGATAATGTGTCTGTCCTCCGTTGTCGCCAGGTCCACCAGGGGTCTGTACACTGGAGGATGTCTCCATTTCATATTCATCCTCAGCGGTTGAAGTCTAGGGAAGAAAACGGTGAGCAGAGGGTCATATTCACACATCTATTGAAATAATGATGCATATCTTCATTTACAGAACCAGTATGTAAATCAGAGGGTCCGTTGATGTGCCAATGTCTGCTGTGACGCAGTTAGCAGTTAGGTGCCATGGCCTGTGCCCCCCTGAAATGCGGCTGCCTGACCTGTGAGGAGGAACAAGTGGAAATTAGGTAATTCCGCTGGCGTTGTGTGCCATTGTGGTCGGCGGTCGATGACCGCCGTGCAACCTTGCATTGGTTAACCTTAGGCCCTATGGGTTCCAGGAGCCAATGCCAATGTACGCCCCGCCGCAGACGTGACTGCCATTTTCTATCTGTTCACTCACTTGCAGTGTAGGTCCTTTCCTGTTGAAGGTCAGGTAGCAAGTGCTGTTGTGACCTGTGTCTGGAAGCGACAATGGCTACAGTGTCTGGGGAAAGGGCCCCTGCCTTCACTTTGGAGGAGTTGGAGAGACTGGTGGATGGGGTCCTACTCCAGTACACTTTACTCTGTGGTTCTCCAGACAAACAGGTGAGTACACTGTGAGCATGATGAGTGGGCCATGAATGTATGGAGTGCTGTGTGTGTAAGTCACATGCATGGGGGCGCTGAGGTGTCCTGGGCAGAGTGCTGCAAGTATGGTGGTCAATGTATGTGCGTAAGGGGATAGGAGGGATATGGTGGGCCATGAGTATGACAGTCCAGACAGTATGACTAATCTCTTTTCTGCTCTTTTTCCTGCAGGTCAGCACCCATCAGAAAAAGGGTATTTGGCGTGCCATTGCCAAGGAGGTGCGGACCCTGGGGGTCTTTGACAGGCAGAGCACCCACTGCCGCAAACAGTGAGAGGACCGGCGCCGCTGTGCAAGGAAGACGGGGCAGGCCCAGCTGGGGCTGTCCTCCCAACGAGGAAGGGGTGCCCGTCGTACCCTGACCCCCCTGATGTTCTGCATCCTGGCGGTGGCCTATCCGTAGTTGGATGGGCACTTGAGGGCATCAAATCAGCCACAAGGGGGTGTGTACAAATTCAGATTTGTCACTTTGTGTGCGTTAAAGTATTACTTGGGTGGGGGATGTGGAATATGGGTGCCCCTAGGCCAGGGCGAACATGGCAGGGTAGGTCCCTATTTGCGCTGGCTCTGAAGCACTCCAACCCCAATAGTGTTAGTGGGCATCTACTACTGGTCAGGGTCCTGTGGGTTTCAGGTGTGCAGCTCATGGCGTTGGGCATTGTACCCCATGGGCTGGTGACTAGCTATGTAACTGGTAGTGCATGGCCTAGTGCATAGGGCAGCTCTCTGTGTGTTGTGTACGCCAACGGTAGTGTTGTGGCTGGCATTGACCAAGTGTATCCTCTGTCTCTCCCCCCCCTTTTTGTTTTGTCACCCTGTCCTTGTGTGCATTAGCATCATTTGGCTTAGGAGCAGAGGCACCGGCGACGGAGGGAGCTGCATCCCACATGGGCCAGGAGGCCGAATCCACCGAGGGTGAGGGCACCAGTGGGACGGAGGGCGAGGGGAGCACCACAACGGAGACAGGAGGGGACACTACAGACAGCGACTCCTCCTTCGATGGAAGCTCTCTGGTGGTGGTGGACACCTCTGTGCCCACCCCAACAACAGGTACAGCCGCCACCCCCCCTACCCCACACCGCCCTCCCAGCAGCCCCTCAGCATGTTTCCCGTGCCCGCTTACCCAGGAGGGTGGGCATATCCTTCGCCCCAGGCACCTCAGGCCCTGCCCCAGTCAGCCCTGCTGCCCTCAGTGAGGAGGCTATTGACCTCCTGAGATCCCTCACTGTTGGGCAGTCAACCATACTGAATGCCATCCAGGGTGTCGAGAGGCATTTGCAACAAACAAATGCATACCTGGAGGGCATTCACTCTGGCGTAGTGGCCCAACAGAGAGCATTTCAGGCTCTGGCCTCTGCACTGATGGCAGCCATTGTCCCTGTATCCAGCCTCCACCCTCCAACTTCCTCTACCAAGTCCCAATCCCCTCAATCCCAGCTTATCCCAAGCACACCTTCAGACCAGCATTCACCCAAATCAACACACAGAAGTGGCTAAGGCAAACACAAGCACTACACTTCATCTCACAGGCACTCACACAAGCACCATCCCCATGCAGACACACCAACATCCACTGCCTCCACTGTGTCCCCCTCCTCCTCCTCGTCCACCTCCCTCCCAGTTGCGTCTCCACTCACACCTTCATGTACTACATCCTCATCCACTACCTCCATCACCAGCACGCCCATCACTACACACCCCTCACTGGCAGTCACCACCCACACATCCATGCACATGTCCCCTGAGTCCTCTCCCACTGTGTCTGTGACCCCTCCTCTCAAAGTACACAAACGTAAGCACACACCCACCCAACAGCCATCCACCTCACAACAGCATCCAGCTCATGCACCTGCACCCAAACACAGCAGACTGATACCTCCGACAAGCACTCCCTCTCCTCCACTCCCAAACCTTCACCCTCTTCCCACCCCAATGTCCCTAAGAAGCTCTTCCTAGCAAACTTTGACCTCTTCCCTACCCCCTGTCCTTCACCTCGTGCTAGGGTGACCAAAACCCAGCCCAGCACCTCAGCCACCAAATCCACGTCCGCTGTGGTGTCTGCAGCTGTCAGAGGCTTAAAGGGGGCACCCATCAGCCCAGCCAGAGTGCCACCAACCCCTGCCAAGGCCAAGAACATTTCTCCACCTGGCAAGGTAAAGAAGGCGACAGCATCCAGCAAGGGGAAGGAGCCACAACCACCCAGCAAGGCCACTTCAAAGACTCCAGCTGCCAGACCCAAGGTGACACCACCATCTGCCAAGGGCAGGAAGGGGCACAAAACACCAGCCAAGGCATGTCAGCCGTCCGAGCCTGTAAGTGAAGGCCTGGTGGCTACCAGCACAACCGCCAGCACCGGCACCTGCACCGCGGCCAGCACCGCCACCTGCACCGCCGCAAGCACCACTACTGTCAGCACCAGCAGCCCCAGTGGGCAGCCATCCGAGGCTGCAGGAGAAGGGCTGGAGCCTCCCCCCACCACTGGCAGCACCGGCACCCGACCACGGCCAGCACCGCCACTTGCACCACTGCAAGCACTGCCGCAAGCACCGCCACCTGCACCGCTGACAGTAGCACCACTGCCAGCAGCACCACTGCCAGCAGCAGCAGCAGCAGCCCCAGTGGGCAGCTGTCCGAGGCTGCAGGAGAAGGGCTGGGGCCTTTCCCAACCACTGGCAGCACCACCACCAGCACCAGCACTACCAAACTGTGCAGCCATAGCCACTGGCGGATGGACTGTAGTCCTCCCTCCATGGACTATAATGCATCCTGGTCACTGCAAATCTCGTGGCTCTGACACCCATGTGAGGGACTGTGACCTGGCACCCCCATGTGCTGCATTACTGGGCACAAAGCCCCCTCCAGAACCAGTGGAGAAAGGCATCCACTCACCCGATCCTTGGAGGATGAAGCACACTGGGCACCAAGCTCCCTCCAGAACCTGTGGAGAAATTCATCCACTCACCCTATCCTTGGCAGGATGAAGCACACTGGGCACCAAGCCCCCTCCAGAACCAGTGGAGAAAGGCATCTACTCACCCTATCCTTGGCAGGATGAAGCACACTGGGCACCAAGCCCCCTTCAGAACCTGTGGAGAAAGGCATCCACTCACCCTATCCTTGGCAGGATGAAGCACACTGGGCACCAAGCCCCCTCCACAACCAGTGGAACATGTCACCGACTTGAGAGACTGTGGCTTTGCACTCCCCAGGACCAAGCAGTGGGCAATCCACCCACTTGAGAGACTTGAGAGACTGTGGCTTTGCACTCATTAGGACCAAGCAGTGGGCAAAGCACCCACTTGAGAGACTGTGGCTTTGCACTCCCCAGGACCAAGCAGTGGGCATGGAGCCCCCTCCAGGAGCAGTGGCGTAGTACCATCTTCCGGCTGAGGTGCCCCCCCCTCTGCTTCCCCCTGAGGTGCCTGTGTGTTTTTCGAACTGAGGCCCCTGCAGTGTTCTCTCCGTTTTGAGGAAGGAGTCAAGTGTGGGCTTGGCCTATGTGTTATAGCCCAGTGGGCCACAGACTATTTTTGTGTGGACATTGTCCCTCATTTTGTATATATTGTGTATATTGTACATACTGTTTATTTATATATGAACTTATTTCTCTAAATTTCTAATATTACACTATTTTGACTCCATTCCTTTTGTCCTTGCGTTATTCCAGAGGGTTACGGGATGTATATGTAATGTTGTTGCATGTGTTTGTGTGTATGGTGTTAGGGGCTGAGGGTGGGGGTGTTGCGTGTTGCGTGTGTGTGTCACTCTCTTTTTTCTCCCCTCTCCCCTGTGTACTAGGTGCAGTACTCACCGTGGTCGTCGTCGCCGGCGTTGGTACTCCTAGTATATGAGAAGATACACCAGCATGGGTAATACCTGTAGTTCAGGCTCCATGGCGTCCTGGTTCTTCCTTGAGTGCTAAGAGGTGAGTGTACTGTTTCCGCCGTACTTTTGATGGCGTTTGTACCACCCCGGAAAAGCTGACGGATGGGTGGGTTGTAATGGGGTGGGCGGTACATTGTCTTCCGCCTGTCTGTTGGCTGTTACCTCCATGGTGTTTGTTGCTACCGCCACGGTGGTCGGTATGTTAAAGTGACTGTATGTGCTGGCAGTTTCTGCCGTGGTCATGATTCCATTTTTGTTACCGCCAGCCTGTTGGCGGTATTACCGCTGCTTTAACACGGACCGCCAGGGTTGTAAGGAGGGCATATGTACTGCCAAAATACTCTTAAGTTTTTTTGTGATGTGGTATTGGCGGTAGCAATAGTGGATGCATGGAGCCATGGGTGTGTGGTGTATTCGGTAACAGAAATCCTTAAATATATGCGCAGATGATGCTTCATTGTAGGTCAGAGGATCTAGGGGCCATGGGAGACTATTGCATTTCGTAGAGACGTGTAGTCCCCTCCTGTTTCAGACGATGCTGGTGACAGGCATGGAACCCCGTCAGAATAATTGTGTTCTGCATATGTTCTACCTCCTTATTGTGGTAAAAAGGTCTTTGGATGTGGTCTGTGTGAAGGTATGTGTATGGAAATATGTTTTTTACGCAAAATGCAAACCGCCGTTTTACCTGACCTAGTATCGTGGTAGCTTGCTAAAGGTGACATATTTAAACAATAAAATGTTTTTAAAAAATACCTTCAGATGTATTTTTGACATTTCGACGTGTGAGAATACCAAATTATTTACTTTTGTATAGTACTCATGCAGTGAAAAGAACTCTCCAGGGCACTAATAAAAAAAAAAAATGATCACAAACCTCTAAGGGACAGGAAGGTTAACCTGCCACCATTTCCTAGGACATACTTTCTGTAGACTATCACTAATAAGTGCGTTTGACGTGGTTCGTCATCATTGATATTACCGGTATGAGCTCCCTTTGTGAAGAATAATTGCATAGGATCACGAACTTCCTGCGCATTTCCTATAACTCCTAAACGATTACTGTGGACTGCAGGTACTGTTACCACATAAACTCGCGCCAAGCTGCTGTAACTGAAAGATGGTCAGCACACCAGCCTGACGCCATAAAATGATTGCATCGTTGCAGCATTCAGCGGTATAAACTGCTGAACGTGCAGCCGCCTCTCACATCCATAGATACTGTACAAAAGAGTATAAAATTAGGTTGTTTCCACCCCTTTCATAAACTGGTATTTGCAGCAAGTGAACGCACCGGTCAGACTCTAGACCTACATTTTGAATACAAGTGTCCCCGGGATTCAGGTACAATAATATCCAAATACTCTTCGCAGCATTTGGTGGTATTCTTTTTCAGAAACCTGACAATAGGTGCCTTCCAGTGCTTAATTTGTGCTTGTTGTTTCTGGTGCTGAGCACCGGCATTTATTTCTGAGGACGGCGCTTATTCTTCTGCCCCAAGCATTTGCTCCGAGCAAAAGACACATATAGGAAAGACGGAGGAAGAGAAAAACGAAAAAGCGTCACAATGGGAGAAAGTTGCAAGAGTGATTTGAAGGGGCAAGGACTGGCTTTAAATGTATTGAAAAGGCCTGAGTTGGCTTCGGGGATTACGCTGTCTCACTATTCCGTGTTCCCACATTCAATTGTACCAACCCCGTGTTTAAGAGGTGGGCTTTGAGCACCGACACCTTTTTACTTACAAATTAAGCACTGGTGCCTTCCCAGACACTGCTAATACCCAGAATTTGTTTTGCCTGTGGCAAGTAATCTCTTCACGCGTGCCAACTGACGTCTTCAAATGTTTATTGGCAGAAGAAAAATGTATCTGTGAATAATAGAATCGGTGGACTAGGAGGTCTCATAGCAACCGCAAAACAGTGAGCGCCACTAAACAAATGTATAGCATTTTAGAGACAGGCTTTCCATGGGAGGCGCATGGTTTCAGGTGCCGGAGACTGAGATCACGAGAAAGAAATAACTTCCTAGATTGATCCTACTAAGGTAGTTTCCTTCCTGCAAGCTAAGGATCTGGGAAACAGGATCTGGCTGGTTGCTGGGCATCTGGTCACTCTGATTGTACCGGTTTAGGAGGAAACCTAGCATAACTCAAGAAGCGACTTCTGGCACCTTAACTCGTGGATGGATGGATGGCCCTTGCTCACGCCACACTAGATGGAGACTAGTTGGTGCGAGTAATGGTGAAATAGTGGTCTTTTTTCTCTGGTGGTACAAAGGACAGTGTTCACCTGGCTGTCACCCTCTGAAGGTTAGCTCATCTGCACTTCCATTGTTATCAAAGTTGCCCACACGGTCCCTAGTGGGGATCCTGGCTTCAAAACACCCTGGAGCCAAGACCCCTTGTTTTTATTGAAAATAATTAAACTATACATATTTACTTGCAGGGGCTGCCAGTAAGCCCTCGTTATCCATTGTGGTGTAATGTCATTCACATTTTGCTTCCACCTACCACAACATACAGCTTGGAGCATAGTTGTATCCCCAGATGTTTCTGACTATGAGTGATCGCATCCTGTTCCAGTACAGTGTGCACATCTTCTCATTGAGTAGTCTTCCTAATTGCCAGGGACTACTGGTGCAATGTGTACTTTTACATAAAATGTATATATATATTTAAATTTTAGACAACCCTTGTTTTCATACAATGCGTGCCTTCATACAAAAACAGTCTCAAACAAGGTGGGCATCCAAGGCCAGACCTCTTGCCGTTGCCAAACTTTGCTTAGATTGTTGCGCACTCAGCAGCTCCCCGCAAGTAAAGTTCAACAAAAACAACAAAACAAGCACTGATAAATCCAAAAGGCGGATAGCCAACGCCAGACCCATTGGTTTTGCCAAGCCTTATTTAACTGAGTGGCTCATTCACTCTGCTTATTGCCCATGAGGACAGCCCTCCTCGCCCTGAGTATCGAGCAGGTTGGGGACAGGATTTTGTTTCTCTCTTTATATTTAAATCTTTTTATTAGCATGTCAAAATAGAACCATCAGCATCACTAATAAGTCTTCAAGGACTAATCAAAGATCGCAACATTGTAGTGGTAGCACAGGCTATGAATCAAAATCCGAACCATTCTGTGATGCCCTAAATCATTCCCGGCCACTTCTATTAGCACACACATAGTGTTTTTCTGCCCTACCACTACTTAGAGATGCAACGGGTATGGTATGATTGGTTGAGCCTTCAAATTGATGAAAGATGTTCTACAGCTTCCTCCTCTTCTCCAGAGTTGTTTGGCACACACCACCGAATCACAGAATTCCATAGCTTTAGTTTCGGATCTGTTGCTTCCTGCCCCATGTCAGAGTATGTCTTCGCTAAGAGTTTCCTATTTTAAAACCACCATGTCTGTGCCAGGTTTTTCTTTGCTCTCTTTTATTCCGGAAAGGCGGTATGCGCTTTTGAATCTGACGGGGTGCTGGTTTTCAAATGGTTACACTTCTTCATAAAAAAACACTCCATGGTGACCCTGAAATCAACTGATCCTCCCATCCTCTGGAAACCAGTCTCAAACTCAGGCTGTCCTGACATTGTTTAGCCTTTCTATTTTTTTCGCAAGGATCATCACCCCTCCGCTTTCATTCCTCTATGCCCATCTTTGAGAGGAGGCTATTCTAGGAATCTATCGAAGCCTTTGGGCCTCTGAGACAGGCCTTCCACAGAAGGCCTTTACTGAATCAAAACCATTCACACCATCTGTAGTTTGAGGCTCGGACTGGAAATATTCCTACGGTGGGGCTTAATTTCTGGTTTTCTTAGTTGGGGTCTGCCCGCTGATACTTTTGTGATCGGCTCATTGCGCCTCTTTCCAGACAAGCTAAAGTCTCTTATTGCAGGACGAAAATCTTCCTTCCACTCACCAAGGTCGAAACTCCAGGGCCTAAGCCTCTCTTCCTGCAAGGTCAATTCACTGTAGTACCCTATGGTGTTGGTGGTTGATCACACCATTGAGTTGTGGAGGCGGTAGCTGGAAGCCCTCCCTTTACTGCTGCAGTCACAATCTCTGGGCCCTACTGCTAATGGAGTGGCTGTAAGAGGCACGCCAATCAGTCACTCCTCACCAGATCACCACCACTGTCCATTCTTGGAAAGCTGTCAGCTTCTCTGCATTGTACCTCAGCTGTGTTAGTGTAGAGAGGTACGATTTTGAAACTGTGTCAAATCACTGGACTGGAAATCAAATAAAAAATCCATACCTTAAACCTTTCATCAGTCCACTTGCCTCTGAGTAAACATTTCAGAATCCATCTCTAGAACTTCTTCAGGAGATTCAGAAGCATCTGATTCAGGGAGCTATTGAGATGCTACGGGGTTAAGAGAAGGGTCTTTGGTTTTCCTCTAGCTGCTGATTTTATCCTAAATAGACGTTGGGCATTAGGCTTATCCGAAACCTTCATGATCTGCACCAATTTGCTACTTGTGGATGCATTTTTTAGGGTGATAGTAAGGAGTCTTTGTATGAGAAGGACCAGGCGACGTGTACAGAACTTCAAGGCACCACCTTTCATGTTACCGTCAAGGAAGAGCATTGCCAATACCTCTGGTTTCACACTGGGGTCAGGATCAGCACTGTCAGTGCAAATGCCTCTCACCTGGCTTAAATTTGACTGTGAGTCTATGTACAAAGGTTCTCTCTCCTGTGGTCTCCCACTTTTGCCTTATGGGGTCCTACCCTAGTACATTACTATTATTGGCTGAATGAAGCTAAACTGGACTCCCCTCCACCAGAGAGAAGAGAAGCACTGAGGCAATAGGTTGCCTACTTCACATCTAATGATCTGTGGGATCCAATGTTCAGATAACTTCAGAATTTTTCATTTTAAGCGGCCTTAAGAGATCAGGGGTCTGGGAAATTACAAATATAGATAGAAATATGTTATGGACTTGCAGCACACCTTGAAGGAAATTTCACTAAATTGTAGTAGAACGCATGCACAAAACTCAACAAACCATAAAGATTGCAAAATTAGAGATAAATTCCTAATAGGAACGTATTGCAATATGATTTTAATGTCACAGGCTGAAAACATTCACATAACTAAAGCATTTTGAAAAAACTACAAGGTATAGTCTGAGATCAGGCATTATCGGGATTGCTTAAGGTTTGCATCTTCAGCTTTTCTTTCATACCATTGCGAAAGGCTATTCAATTCCTAGATGCAAGGATGACAGGGATGAGGCCTTAGGGTTAGTAAAAAAGAATGAAAGTCTCCAGAATTGGACTATACTGACTCAAAAAATGAGAAGTGCCACAAATAAGGATGTGGGCTCGGTAAATAGGAAAAGAGATGAACCTCAGAGGTGACGTGAGCTTGGAAAGAGATCAGACGTATGCACTGAAACATCTCACCTAGTTCGTCTTTCTTTTCTTCCCATTCCATTCCATTGCAGGATCCACTTCATTAGCACTGCAAAGGCTGTTTTGGCAAAGCTCGCAAGTTAAACAAGCATTTGTGATGCAATGAGTATCTCATTTGCTCCAGTTAGAGCTGTTAGCATTGTAAACGCCTGACCAGACTTTTCCGGCCACAGAAATTGAAAATGATAATTATACAGATTCACATAAGTGAGCCGATTCACAGCGCCACAGCCACCATGAGCATCAGCATTAAGAGACACACAAAAGGAAAAAGGAGTTTGCTCACAGTCAAACCTATCAGCAAAAGTGCAATTAGCCATGTAACAGGGTTGATGGCCAAGGCGGTAACAAAACCTCCTCAAGGAGGGACAAAGGTAAACCATTTACTAATGTCATCAAAGGATTTTTGAAGGGCAAGCCCACAAAGGAGCGGTAGTGATTGGCGTGAGGTGGGCGTTTTTAAAAGCCCAGATACATACACGCCCAAAAACAAAACATAACTGGGATGACTGAGGGCCAACAAACAACTCTGGCTGCGGAATGTAGGAATCAACAATGTAACAAGTACGAACTGTCAAGCATGAACAATAAAGAAACACTAGTCCTTGAGATTCAAGTCCCATGAGTCCTTTTACAATACTCCTAAGAACACATGTGTGGAGCGCTCCTCCACCTTTACCCCACACGTGATGGACCTTTAGGAACCAAGTCTCATTTTGGATATGCAGCCCATTGCATGCTACCGGGTAAACTATCTGTAGAGTAGACTGAGTCACCCCTAGAGTGGGAAGACACAAGGGATTGCACTAAGGCAGCAACAGCAGTAGGCACGTGCATCTCCTCAGGGCACTCGTGGGTGGAGGCAGATAGAAGCTTTGAGTCAAAGTTGGTGATAGAGGCAAACTATCCTTTAGCTACCACCCTCGAGAGATCTAGGACCAACAGAGCATGGGGACCAAGTGGCTAAGTGGTAGAGGGAGACAGGGGCACAACATGCCAAGACAGACACTGACTTTTACCATCGAGTCTAGGCCCAGTTCAACAGTGTTGGTTGCATCAGGTGAGACTCAGACACCTTACATAGCAGAAAGGGCCACTTTATCACGGCAGATCTTTAACGTAACACTATTACTGGCTAAAATGTAGCAGTCCATACATAAAAAAGTAGACAAGTCCATACACAACATCGAATAACACGACTGTAGTGTGCACACGTAAGGAAGAGGCAGGAATGACAAAAGCTGATCCAAAGAAGTAGATTTATTCTGCACCAAAGACCCACGACTGACCATCCGAACCGAGCAGTTCCAAACCCCTCAGCCCTGCATCAGTATTCCAGAACCCCATGACAAATCCCCCCATAACAGCGCATAACATTCCTAAGTTCAAATGACATAGCTCTCATACAACAATGACTCAGAACAGGGTGAAGAAAGTCTTCGTACCCAATGTCTACCGTAGTAAAGGTAGCTGGCAGACCGTGCTAGAACCTTCATTGCCCTAACCCAATATAAACCCATAGACCCCCATCCTCATCCTAATTAACCTATTCTGTGGTGAGCACCACTCACCCATCGAACCCCGGGGAGATGCCACCTGGGTTTTAATACCCCTCCAGGGTGTCACTTATCCTGCAACATTGAGTTGGAGGGTGAATCTGCATCAGCAAATGCTTCTGGAGGCAGTCCAGCTCCCCAAAAAGCATTGAACTATGCCCATGCTGCTTCATGTTTTGGCTGTGTGGCTGTCATTGCAGGCAGTTAAATGCAGCCAGAGAACCTACTTGCTTTTGAGAAGTGCTGCTACCCTACCATTAAAATGATTGTACCCTTACTGACAAGTGCAAACACTCTTCCTCTTACTTAGTACTTGACACAACCTGCTCATGTGGAGCATTACTTACAGGGCTTTCCTCTAAACAGCAATAAATCAACATGCTGTATGTATAAACAACATCCCGAAGGAGTAGGTAGAGGCTCACAGTGTTCTGCGAACAGTGAACGACTGTCGCGTGTCGGGTTGATGCAAGGGTGTAACACGGGTCCATGCAGCACAGCAGGGCACCACCCATTAGGACGCCCCCTAGTAAGCCTAAATCCTATGAATATCTGTGGCAAATGGGGGCCACTCACAATATTGTCCAGCTGGGGAATGGACACAGTAGTTTGAGTTATGCCACTTAGTTGATGAGGGCATGGAAGAAGATCACAGCATACATCTAGTTCAATGCACCACACATAGATGGGATTCACGAAGACGTGTTCCTTCTTAGAATAGCCGTGGATCATTGGCTCCACCTTGTAGGAGGCTGGCACTCTATATAGTGTACAAAAATGATGTGCACTGTGCAGAGAGTCAAAGCAACCCCACCTTGGTTTACAGAGGAAAAATCTAGACCTTATGTAGCTTGGTCAAGCAGTTAGGCCAATCTTGGAGCAGTGCAAAGCATTTGTTCTACTCACAGTATCAATATGAGTGGACACACTCAAAGAAATAGCTCAAGACCAATTTACAAAAATTCTTCGTTTTTTAAATAAAAATTTTAAGACCTGGATCTCAAAATCGGGTAAGTACTTTTTATGTTATAATTTTTCAAAGTTTCGAAAAAGTCTTGCTTTTGTGCGTAATTACGCAGCATAGGACTCAATAGGAGAAAGCTTTAAAAATGCATATAAAATCAGGCAATGCGTTTATCATTGTCTCCTTTTGTGTTTCGGTCAAGGTCGTCAAGAGGTCCTGTGGACCAGCTGGAGGCGTTCAGGCGGTACCCGGTTTTGGCAGGAGCAGCCACTGAAGAGTCCTTGGAGCTGGTGCAGGACCACTGCAGACGACCACTTGGAAAAGCAATGCACAGGCAAACTACAAGGTGAGTCTGTTGGGTCCTCTCGGAGTGTAGAGGTCGCATGGGGTAGGGGACCTTTAGTTCACAGCTGGTTCTCCGGTGCAGGGCCCAGGGAGACTGAGGCAGAGCAGATAGGTGGTCCGAGAGCTGTGCGTAAAGGTGCTCTTGGAAGCAGGAGGCAGGTCACTTTGAAGATGGAATGCATGTCAGCAGGGCCACTTTGGGGGGTGGTTCTTATGTGTCCTAAAGTCCCCCGACTGGGGCTTGCTTCTGATCCTTTGGGAGTCCGGAGCTGACTTTTCTTCTGGGTGTCTGATATTGGGGGTCGGGTCCAGTACCCCTGGATATTGCACGGTTTAGTCACTGGAGGTTGTAGTGCCACCAAACGTGGCACACTTGCAGGTTTTGTCCTCAAGGTCTGTTGGGTGAAATGCAGTCTGGCTGCTGTGTCCGGTTCCTTGGCCAGCAGCCAGTCATTGAACTGGACTTCACTGATCTTTTGCTTCTTCGTTGCAGGAAGTAATGCCTTCACTCTGGGTGGAGGTTTTCTGGGGTTTTAAAGAGTCTGTTTGATGTCCATGCAACCCCTCAGCGGTGATTGTCAAGTCCTGCCTGGAGCAGGTAAGGTTTGGCGCCTTTTTCTTTGCGCAGCAGGAATGCAGTTCTTGAGGCTTGGGTCTTCCTTGTTGCTGGCCTTCTTGTGTCCTTGGAATCTGATCTGCAGGTCTAGGAGTGCCCACTAAATACTGCATTTAGTGGGTGTATAGGGGAGTACCTAGTGGTGACCAATGGGTCATGTATCTTAGTGTGGCTACACCCACTATGTGACTACCTCCTGTGGGCAGAGATCACTTCCCTATTCCTGGTAGGCTATTTCCCTACCATTCAAGATGGAGGAAAATGAAATGGAGAGGTCACCTCGCATGCAACACCTTAGGGGTGGCCACTCCTCCTGTCCTTGGTGCATTTTTTCTGCAGTTGCTCTCACCAAAAGTCGGGGTTTGCAATGGGGGCAGCCATCTGCTGCTAGCAGCAGGGCTTGGGTCGATTTTCAAGGACGGTAAGCCCCTTGAAGCTCATAGGCAGGGTTGTGCACATTCCTGGGGGAGGAGGTGTAACACCTCTGCCTAGGAAGGGCTTTATTTGTATGAACCCACAGAGCAAAGGTTCTCACCTCAAGGTTCCAGTATCTTGTCTGGTGGTGGCAGGCTGGTTGTGTGGTTGTGTCCGGCCTGTAACCTTGCCAGTTGTAGTTAGCTTTTGCAGGGGTCACCTCTCTAGTGATCCCTGGGTACATTCTGCAATAAATCCAATACTGGTACCACTTTAGTTTTACTGTTCTGGATTGTTTGATACCAAACAACCCAGGGTTCAGAGTGGCCATCACATGGCTGTGAAACTCTTACAGACCAGTGTCTAGCACATGAATGTAAAATGACTGTTCTGTTCACTTAAAAAAGTCCCAGGTTTGGCAGGAACACAGTAGGGGCATATTGCTTATGCATCTATGCCCACACATGCAGAAGAGTGCACCCTGCCTTAGGTCTGACAGGCCCACCAGAGGGGTGACTTCCCTATATTGCATGCAGTGTTTAGTGGCTAGGTCACACAGGCTGTGTGTCATGTCCGTTTGCATTTTAGGATTGCACCAGGGCACTTATCCTGAAATGGCAGTGCTGGGTGCACCTAGATGCATGGTCCCCGAGGGTGGCATAATCTGTGTTGCTGCCGTCAGGGGCCCACCCTTTGAACTCTGGGTGCCCAAGTACCATTTATTAGGACTTACAGTGGCAGCTAAAGGAGTTGCAAAGTGTGCCAGTGCATCACAACAGTTTTGGGAAAGAGATCCGGCCCAGGGAACCTGGTTAGCAGGGGTCCTGGGCACTAACAACTTTGAAATCACATCAAATACCAGGCAAAAAGTGGGGGCTAACCATGTCAAAAGAGGCACTTTCCTACACTCCTCTGAGGTATGAAGTAGTGCCCTAACATTAGCTCATAGTGAGGCACAGCTGTCACCTTTTCAAGACCACAGAGTGATATTTGCTTAGTGTTGACTGTCAACACAGGCATACCGGGCAGCATTTGAGAATGTCAGAGGAGAGCAGGCCTGAAGCAGAAGAGAAAAAGGTAACATAAAGTATTTGAGCTTTAAAAAACATAGGTACTCTCCCAGCCTATCTCACCTTCATGATTCCATTGATCAGGTATCCTGTAGAGCTGGTGGCCTAAGGCCCCTGTCAGAGGTAAATTGCCTTGGTACACAAGATAAGGCACAGGGTTGCTGGAAACAGAGACGCGGAGAGGAGCTCCATTCTCATGCTGTAACATTTATGCATAGAGAGTTGCATGTTTATTAATGGCAATGCAGCTAATTAAAGTTAGAAATAGGTCTTTGTCCAATGGCCCGCCCTCTGAAGTTGTTGACCTCGGCTTCGCAAAAACTTCTGACGTGCCTGATCAGGCAAGCCCATATTCCAAAGTCACTAACTTTTCTACTGATGTGCACTGGTTCACAATTGCAAGTCTATGATGGCAGTGTCAGTTTGCACAATAGCTGAGCACCTGAAGCAACACTTGCCTTATATTGATACTCTGAAAAAGTCAAGCTCTGTCCCTTACTGTACTTTTACGGCAAATCTTGTGATCCCCTTCGAAAAGTCAGTAACACAGTAACAAACATGTTAATGGCAGACCCAGATCTCTCTCAGTCATCTGCTGCACATCAGAAATTGTTGGTGAAAATGGTTAGTTTGCAGGTTTGAGGGTGTGACTTGGAGGAGGACTGGAGACTCCCTCAGAACCATAGAGAATGTATGTGGGGACTGTAGGGTTACTAAGCCTGCATGCTTCCACTGACAATGCCACTTAGAAAGGCCGGTGATTCTGGTTCCCAGATCACCTGAGGCCTGGTACCCTAACCATTGAGGACACTTAAGCATACATGCCAACATTTTAGAAGAGAAAAGTGGGAGATTTCTAGAAAAACACTGGGAGAATGTATTTCCCCCACTGACTTCTATTGCGACTTGGATCAGGTTACAGTTACGTATGGGATTTGCAAGTCTGCTGCTGCAGGAACGGATATTACATATACAAATGTACATTTGTTTCCCTTACCTCAGGAGCACGGAGAAAGTGCTATGGCAGGCAGAGAGAGCATGGTGCAAGTGCTGTGCACTGGCCTGCAGGAGCAGGTTACTGGTAGTGCATACTCGAGTTACAGAAAACCAGGCCCTGTCAGTTGAAGCCCGCAGAGGAATCAGGTTTTTACCGCAGGAATCTTGAGGCAGTAGACTAGCCTTGAAATTGGTAGTCTCCCACCTGAATTGGTAGGGTTGGTGTAAGAGGCTGCCCTGGTTTATAGTGGGTACCAGGTCCAGTTAACCCTTATTAGTGTAGTGTAGGCATTGCCTAGAAGCCAGGCTGTCTAGAGGTGGCTATGGATGAGCCACCAAGGCTTATCTAGGAGACATGCAAAGCTCATGCAATACCACTGTAGTCACACAGTACTCACACACATGAAAGAAAATACCCAGTGTTACAAAAATAAAGGTACTCTATTTAGGTGACACAAATGCCAAAAATACCATAGAGACTATTCTCCCTTAGGAGGTAAGTAATACACAAATTAAATGCACAAGTATGCAGAAACAGGCATAAAACCAGTTAGAAAACAGTGCAAGTAGTGAAAATCACAATAGTCAGAAATGGGCCTGGGGTAACACGAACCATATACTAAGAAAGTGGAATGCAAATGTCGGTTTCCCACCTAGGCAAATGTAGTGTGTAGAGGGGAGCTGAGAGTACTAGAAAACCCCAAAGGTAAGTACTAGAACCCACCCCAGTGCAGAGAAAAGCAGGAGTTAAACACAGTAGCTTTCCTAGAACACACACAGAAACGAAAAGAAGGATTATGCAAGAACCAGAAGAGACTGCAAGACACCAACAGTGCGTCCTGGACCTGAGGACCTGTGGAATAAGGGGACCAAGTCCAAGAAGCACAGAAGAGTCCAGGGAGAACAGGAGCCCCTGCTAACCCAGATGAAGGTGCAAAAGAGGAGCCACCGGTGAAGAAGAACAATCCGTACTGCACCCAAGAAGACAAAGTCGGATTCCTGGTTGGTGAAAATAATGTCCCACGCTGGATGGAGGATTGCAGTCTGGTTTATGTTGCTGGAGTCCGCCAACAAGCCTTGGTACACGCAAAGCTCGCAGTTAGTGGAAAATGGTGCTGCCTGGGACCAGGAAGGACCATGTGGACTCTACCCAGGCGGAGTATTCAGAGGGGGCTCTCAGCATCTTGGAGAGTCCACGGAAGACCAGGCAGAGTGGAGAGGAGTCCCACAGCATGGGTGCAAAGGAGGCCCACGCAGCACGACGACAAAGGCTCACACGCCGCTTGAGAACCACTCAGGAAGCTGTGGGTCGCAGGATAGAGTGCTGGGGGCCGGAGCTGCAAGATGAAGGATGCCAACAAAACTTGGCAACCACAAAAAATGCGGTGCACAGGTGTACTGTCTTGCGTGGGGAGGCAAGTTCCTACCTCCACCAAAGTTGGTCAGTGGGACCACTTCAGTCCACCACCTGTGATGCAGATCCACGCAGCTCAGCAGGAAAGGGTATCCAAGCAGCTGGTCGTCGTTGCAGTATATGCCTGCTGAAGCAGGGGCGTGACTCCTTCACCCCAAGGAAGATTCCTTCGCTCTTCTGGTGCAGGCTGAAGACAGGCTGTACTCAGAGGATGCACGACCGGGAAACAGTTGAAGTTGCTGGCAGGAGCTGAAATACTATGTTGCAGAAGGCATCTTGCTTCTTTGTTGCAGTTTGTAGAGTTCCTGGAGGGTCCAGATGCAGTTTCCTCAGTGAGAAGTTGAAGTGGAGGATGCAGAGGATTCCTGCTGGAGTCTTGCAATCCGAATCTGAAGAACCACTCGAAGGAGAGACCCTAAATAGCGCTGAAAGGGGGATTGGTCAGCTAACCATGTAATCACCTATCAGGAGAGGGCTCTGATGTCACCTGCTGGCACTAGCCACTCAGATGCTCCCAGAGTTCCCTGTCAACTTGGAATGCAAGATGGCAAAACTCAGGGACCCTCTGGAGGAGCTCTGAGCACCACCTCTGGGGCGGTGATGGACAGGGGAGTGGTCACTCCCCTTTCCTTTGTCCAGTTTCGCGCCAGAGCATGGACTGGGGGGTCCATGAACTGGTGTAGACTGGATTATGCAAGGAGGGCACCAAATGTGCCTTTCAAAGTATTTCCAGTGGCTTGGGGAGGCTACCCCTCCCAAGCCTGTAGCACCTATTTCCGAAGGGAGAGGGTGTAACACCCCTATCCCAAAGGAAATCCTTTTTTTCTGCCTTCCTGGGCTCAAGCTTTTCAAGCAACAAGAGGGCAGAAACGTGACTGTGAGGCTGCAGCAGCTGGGGCTGCCTGGAAAACTTCAGAAGGCTGAAATGGCAGTACTGGGGGTCCTCTAAGGAGCCCCCAGAGTGCATGAAATCATGCAACCAATGCCTGTAAAAAGCCTTGGAATATAATTCCATCTTGTTTGATACCAAACATGCCTATGTTCGGAGTGACCATTATGTAGCTGGACATAGGTAGTGACCTATGTCCAGTACACGCATAAAAAGGTGTCCCGCACTCACGAAGTCTGGGAAAATGGTCCTGGAGGTTGTGGGGGTGCCTCTGTTAGTGCAGGGGTGCCCTCACACACAGGTACGTTGCACGTTGCCCTCAGGGCTGGAGGGCCTGCTAGAGGGGGGACTTATAAGTGACCTAGTGCAGCGTAAATGGCAGTGAAAGGGTGCATGCACCTTTTCACGCAGGCTGCAATGGTAGTCCTGCAGAAGCCTTTACATGGGCTCTCTATGGGAGGCAAAATATATGCTGCAGCCCACAGGGATCCCATGGAGTCCCAATGCCCTGGGTACATAGGTACCATAAACTAGGGACTTATAAGGGGGCACCTGTATGCTAATTGTGGGAGAAATACTGTGTTAACAGTATCCTACAACCAATTTCAGAAGGAGAGAGTATAACTACTGGGTTCCTGACTAGCAGGAACCCAGTAGACACATTCAAGCACACTGACATCAGGCAGAAAATGGGGGTAACCATGCCAGGAAGGAGAGTACTTTCCTACAGTTGGCGTGTGTGCTTAAGTGCTTAGCTCCACAATAGTGAATACAGTAACTGTTCAAGAACAAGGGTGGTCTTATAGACAGTGGGTACCACAGTGAGAAGACTCCTAGAGGAATGGATAGGGTCTGAATATGTCTATCATAACTTGTGAGGAGAGTACAATTATGACCCACTGCATATGTTGAGTTCCACACTGGGTTGTGATCTCGCACCAGCAGTGACAGGTAATTATCACAACTTCCCTTGATATGTCTCAAACCACTATTTCTAACTCCCTGGGGAACATCTATTCTCCATTAGGCATACACAGTTCTAGTGTTATCTAGAAACACCCCCTGTGTGTGTGTCCAATTTAAAAAGACAGGCAATGTGCCTAAAGAAACACCACATGTGACAAAAAATGCTAGTCAATAAAAAATATAGGTAATATACAGGAAGTGCCTCACATAAGCAACCACCATCGAGCACTTGGCAGGTTCTCACAAGTTGGTCACTTTATCATCATCAGCAACATTCCTATACATACGGAGGAACCAACACTCGAACGAGATCAGAAGAATGTTGTGTGTGGTTGGGTATCTATATAACCTATCGCATTTAACACACATCTAAAAAAAAATCCTCCCTGGGCCCTCATATACGGAGGAGAAATTCTTCCTCACTAGAAAAAACACTAAATATAAATTGTGTGGCACATAGCAACTGTGTTTAATTTCTAATGCCCACACTCATGACTAAAAGCCACATACCACGTTTAGACCATTTTAAATGACAGGGCCAACATGTTTCATTGCCACCTCTTACTTACTGGCAATTTCATTAAGGGACGAGGACTGCGTTTCACCCATGTGTGCATTTATGTATATAAAATAAATAAAGAGGACAGACGTACATTACACACATAAATGGTTCACACCTTCTACATAGTTCCCGCAGCCCGTGTTTAAAATGGATCATGAGAATAGTTACCGTATGGCCAGCGGGTGAGTGCCCACCAGTAGACCTCGGGAAAGACAGGGAGAAGGCAGCGTGTTTGCGAATAGTATACATCCATTTTCATTTTTCAAAGGCTGCATTATTAGAAAACACAGCAGCGATAACTTCCCCTTAGGTGCAACTCGGGGTAATGGCATTTATCTCCCGGCACACAAGCCCACCCCGTAAAAAGTGCCCCAAATGACTGTCAGGCACATAACTTACCTTCACAAACTGTGGGAATCTCTCACATTTTAAAAGGTATTGCGGTTCACCAAAGATATCAGTGTCACTATGGGAACCACCTGATATTTTACAAGACAAAATAATCAGGTAGTAATTGCACTCATACCAGAATCTCTCTTGACGCACCCAATGTCATAATTCTATCTCGCAGCAACAGGCCTCGAGTTTTTTCAGTTTAAAAATGACCTGCGCTCGTGATGATAAAAAAAGCCAACAAGAAGCCCGGGTCTATCAACACTTGCAAACATCCTTCGTGCACAATGCCTGTGTGCGCCCCAGCAGGTGAAACTCTCACTTACCGCCGGTGTCAGTGCGTGTGTTCAATACAGACCCCCTTATGCGCACACCGGTGCCGCGCCTTTAAACGAGTCCGGGCGCGCCCAGACCAAGATTATCGCGACAGAGGCTGCGGGCAAATATAGAAACCCGCGTCATCTTGGAACGGTGTAACCCTACCCAAAAAACCCGCGGTGACCATTGTGACGGAGAGATTATTTAAATAAGTATTATTGTTCAACTCAAACTTCATGAAAATAAAAAGGAATCCAGGACACACTGTAGTCACGTCTAATTTTTGCTTTTAAATAGCAGAACCTTCACCATTTCAAAGAGGACTAAAAGAAAGAGTATAGGAAATAATATGGAAGATTACCAATTCAAATTAAGACCTACAAAATTCCGCTGTAATTCCACACTCCTTTCACCCTCTACCAGGCGTATTAGCACCATTCAAAAACGATGTCATCAAACAGGCGAGCAATCTACCACGTCATGCAAACTGCCTTTGTCCGTTTTCTGAGAAAAAATCCAACGAACGTCTTTACTAGAAAAAAACCTCTTCTGCCCCAACACACCCTTGATCCGTTTTTTCAAGGACTGTCTACTTAAAGCTTGCTTGCTGTAAGTGCACTAATGTGCTCCTGCATCCGAATTTTAACTTTGCGGGTGGTTAACCCAGAGTGATGCAAACCATAAGCCTGGACACCACATAGCTCGAATTACAATTGCCAAGTTTGTTCTGAAGCCACGTGCGGCAGTCATTGAGAACCACGCTTTCCCAAGTTGTGGTTAACTTACACACTTTACAGCCTCCACATGGGAATGTCCAGAAATCTCATTAGAGGGGCTCTGCCGTTGACCTTTGAGACGTGTGTGAACCACCAGTGAACCAGCAGTGACCAATAAACAGAGGATGTCTCTTGTGGCTGACCGGCCATCTTAGTGCCCCAGGACCCCCTGCCCAACAAGAATTTGGTGACCGGATCCAAGTGTCACCGTGAAGGGACCATCAGAGCCCATGGTACAGGTACAACTCCGAATGGCGTCAGTGGTGGACTACTGGTGTGGCACCAACCACTGGTCCGCCTGAGGGATCAACAAATGGCCCAGTTGCGGCAGAACATGACTGCTGAGGTGAAATGGCACACCAATGGGCTTTCGCTTCTAAGCACTGCCCCAATCATGGTTCACCTATCCATTTTGCACTCATGAGGTATATGGAGTAATTTAAAGGATAAGGGATTCAGATAACGCTCCTTAAAGGATAAAGGAGCCCATGTGCTGCACCACAGCAAGATGGACTCGTGGTGCAGTGAGGATAAATACCCCCACTGAAATGTTCCTGGGGGTCGTTTATGCTATAGGGTAAAGGTTAAGGGTATTGGTGCAGATGTTGTAGTTTAGAGTTTAAGGGTTTTGGAGTTAAGTGTATAGTAGTTAAGGGTAAGAATTAAAGGTGTGGGGTGTAGGGTTAAGAGTTTTTCAAACAGGCTGAAGAATTAGGGCCAGGGCCCGCCTTAGCGCTGGCCGCGGCCTGTGTGAGAATGTTTGTTGGCGCCCTCAATGACCACCCGCCATGGATTCCCTCACTTCCACCCTTTAACAGCGCCCCTCAAGTCTCCATAACCCTTCTCTCGCAGATGCATGTAATACGTTTTATAGCGCCACTTATTCCAGTGTAGGGTGTCAGAACACTTTACATATCACACACATTACACAGAGACAAGCAATCATACAGGTGCAAATCAGTAAATCAGAAATGTTACGTAAGACAGAGGACTACAAGGTGTAGGAGTCATGTCATCCATACTGGTAGGCTATATAGTTTAAGAGTGCTTGGTCCGGAGAAGCGCAAACTCAGAATTTTAAATGTAACATCCTGGGTATACCCTATTAAACCCTTTTTGCAATATTAGGCTAATGAACGACTGGGGAAAATAATAATAACGCTTTAATTTATACCCTGCGGAATGCATGTAGCTCCTTGATGATAGCTAATAGTTTACTGTTTTAAATTTGGATTTGAATTTATAAACTGTAAGTAACAAATGCACCTCTCTGACAAAAACAGTCACCCATTTACCTATTTGTGTTATGTGCACTTTGTGATCTGCATAATACATGTTCTTTGCAGAAGGCATATTAACCCCCTGCGCTACCTTAAAACATTCACTAGAGAAAACGCAGATCTCTCTCCAGGTAGAATATTAATCATTAGCGCTATCTTGACATTTTTATTGTTGCCTGAATATTGCTGGAGGCAAGGAACGCTGCAGTAGGGGCTTTTAAAACTAAAATATACTTGCAAGCACAACGCCCTCTCCCAAAGTCAGCACCCGGTGCAGTGGCACCGGTCGCACTGCCCTCGAGCCGGCTCTGATTAGGGTTTTGGGGTATTGTGGTTAACGGTATAGGCTGAAAGGTTTGGGATATAGGGTTACGGGTTTGGGGTAAAGGAGTGAAGGGTATTGCAGTTAGGAGTATGGGATTAGTGGTTCGACAATAGGGGTATAGAGTTTGGGGTATAAGGTTAGAGGTATAGGGTTGAAGGTGTGGGGTAAGGGAGTTAGGGTATAATGGTATAGAGTTAACTTTTGTGATTACATCTGTTTAATGTCATAGTTGGAAACATGTCTAATTCAAGGTGTGCTTCTGAGTGTTAATTGTATTTCACTTGTAGTACTTGAAACAAAATACCAAGTGGTGCTTTTTACTGTAAGACTGTATTTAATAATGTCAAGTGGAAGACATTCAGCTTCAAAGTGATGCAGTTATAAGTGTTAAAAACGGGCAGACTATTTCTCAGCAAAATATTAGAATTAACAAATTAAAAACAAAAATTACAAAGGAAGAGGGGAGAATTTATGAATTAGAGGATGCAGTACCGGAAATGCAAAGGGTTGTACTACTAAATATCAAGAAAAGGCATATTGTGATGCCATGATAGCACAGACAAAATAGCGAGAGCCAAATATACCAAAAGGTAAGTGCATATAGAGGAAGTATAGATTTAAGATGTTTTTGGGAATTGTTTTATTCAAATATTCCTACATATGACATGACGTTTCAAAGTGCAGTGTTTATCTGAATCTCTCTCTCTCTTTACATTATCTATCTAAACACACACACACACACACATATATATATATATATATATATATATATATATATATATATATATATATATATACCTAGTGGTGGTCATTACTAGGTAGTTATAGTTAGGACCATGTTTCCATAGAAAAAGTATTTTTTGACTTGCCTATATCTTTAGTGTCGTTTGATAAATCTTCACAAACGTTTCCCAAAAAAGTGTTGCAGTGATTCTTATCATGCACGGAAAGTTTGAGGGTGATCCATCAAGTGGGGGCATAGAAAAAGGGAGAGTGACAAAAGTTGCGTTTTCCATGTTAGTTCTCATAGGACCTTTAGACACGTCTACAGCCCAATCCGCTGGACAGAATTACACAAAGTTTGGCAGAAAGCCAGCTTTAGGTATACAGATTGTGTTTATGCTTACTTGGTGTAAATCTGTTCAGTTGTTTTGAGAAATTCAGGGAAATCTAAATTTGTATATCTGGCCGCGGCGACTTCGCAAATATTTTGTAAATGATTTGTTATAATTTGGGATTTTTTTCAAATGTGCATGCGAAAAAAAGCGCTATAACTGGCTGATCGCAACCTGACTAGAAATTTGCGGCCGCTATTTTATTTCATGGGACACAGTCCCAGGGGTGAAAATCGTAATTGAAAATTGGTACAAGGGGTCAGGGTGAAGGTAGTCTGACCCTAGGGGTTTGATGTAGGTGTGTTTTAGGGGCAAAATATAAGTTTAAAATTACTTTTCGTCACCATGTGTGTTATTCATGAAAATTCAAGAATTTTCGTGACTTATTCGCAATGTATTTGCAAATAGGAAAAATTCGACAGAAAAAACACAGACTTATTATTATGCTCATACATGCACTCAGAGACTCATGAACCCACTCACACACCCACTCAGACCCTCATGCACCCACTCAGACCCACTCATAGACCCACACACCAACTTTCTGACCCACTCAGGCACTCACACACACACCCTCACAGATTCACTGACACAGACAGGCCCTGTGGCCAACCTGCACTGTGCACACCAAAACGCCATGTGGGGCCTTGCGACCATCCCTTGCCGCATACGGCCTTTGGCCTTGCATGGCGGGGGTTGGAATAACATATAGTAATTTAAATTAATTTATGTAAAAAAAAAACATAGAAATTCCTGAAAAAAACCAAAGGTTACAGGGACGTTATAGTTAGGTTCTGAATTTACTCGTACAAAACCATAGAAATTCAGCAGTTAGAGTTCTTTCAAGTAACTGAAACTTACGTCCTACAGTAACTATAACTCGCAGCTTCACCATGCACAGCTGACTACTCCATATATATTGTCATTGATGAGACCTTGTATGGCATCTTTGATATTATCACTGCAACTTTTGTAATAAAATTATTGATAAGAAAACTGTACATGGCAAGGGCGCAAGTTATAGTTACCTTAGGGCGCGAGTTATAGTTACTTGAAAGAACATTAACTATCACTGCTAAATGTATGGTTTTGAACGAGTAAATACAGCACCTAACTATAATGACCTGTAACCTTTGTTTTTATTCAGTGAAAAAAAATAATATATATCTATATCTATGATTCAACACACACCCATCTTCATGGTAAATATATGTAGAGTTAGGTTTAAAAAATCTATACATACCTTTTGAGATATTTTGCCCTTCTATAGTCTGTCTGCAATACTAATGCCCCAAAATATTTCCTATTCGATATTCAGGGTCACACCGATTCAAAATAAAGTCTTGAACCTAGCCAGAACCTCAAAGTGCCTAAAATACAGGGTTTAGAAGAAACCTTAGAGTCATCAGAATTGTGGGGGGTCAGAAGAGAGAAACCCAGAGAGAAGTTGTGGAACCTAAGTGTATTTAAAGTACTACATGATAGTCTGAGCTCAGCTTGTGTTGGTGCTTAGCCCCCTTCACTGCCATACCTTGTAGGCACCCAGAGAATAATTATCTCAACATCCTAAATTATAAAAACGGAGATGGTATCCTGAAAGCATCAAAGAAAGGTCAAATCCACTATACTTCTGCAAGAATATTTATATTTCCCCATAGACATAACATTATTAGAGAAGCAACTAGGTAATTTGCAACGTGTATTGCTCAATTCCACTTAAAGTGATCTGTCAAGACTAAACATGATTACTTGAATTCCTAGAGGCTCCTTGGGACTAGGTGGCAGAGCACAATGTATGCATGGTATGTGCCTGCCACACACACATCCATGACAAGATACTGCTCCAGAGAAAAAGATGAAGTTATTACCAGGCACTGTGCCCATTGGAGACAAGCATCTGAAGACTTTCCAGGTGTTATTGGCAGTGGGAAAAGACAGGGTGAGGGCAGAGGCACTGATGCAAGAGGTCTTAGTGGGGGAAAAGTGCAAGATAATGTAAACCTCATATTACCTGGCATAATGACAGCAGTCCATTGGGACAGAAAAGCCCTCTGCATGGCTGAAGGCGCGTACCCCTAAGTGCCCATATGTACTGTTATCTGAATCCCTAATGCTGATTTTTGCAATAGGTAAACATGGATCATGCGTCTGTGCCATGATATAGGCTTGTCTCACAGATTGTGGTCTTGTTGCACTAGGAGTGGGGCCCAAAGCCCTACCCGCATAGTAGTAGATGACTACTGCTTTTAACAGGCACTTAGCAGCACAGGTGTGGTGGTTGCAGCATGTGGTGTAGTAATCAGTAGCAATGAGGAGGTCCTTTTTAAGCTGGGTCACCGAAGTGAGGCCTATAGGCTCACTCACATTTTTTAAAGCTTCACTGCTGTGTGCTTAACTCACCCTTGACCAACATCAGGTAGTTGAAAAGTCCTGCACAGCGCAGAAGTGACGCTGCCCCAGATTCATGTGTGCGGGGGAAGGGTACAGAACAGGGATAGAACAGTACTGTATAGGTCATATGAGATTAGTGCATGTGCTGAGTGTATGTATGCCTGCAAGGAATATCTAACATGAAAGCTGTAGTGCTGAAAAAGTGCATGTGCAATGAAACATGCTGGGTGTATGTGTGCTTGTGAGAAGTACAATACATGAAGAGTGAAGTGTTGTGCAGTGCACACATGGTGAGTGTGTGTACTCACAGTGTGTGTGTCTTTGCAAACAGCACACCCTGGTTCAATTCAGAAAAGCTACAGTACTCAGCAGTGCACACAGGCTGAATGTGTGTGCTGAATGTATGTGTCTGTAATGACATAATGCAAGGAGGTAACAGTACTGGACAATAAGTGTGCTATAACTATACACTAAGTGCAAGTGTGTCTGCAGTGGTATGCTACATGGTGGACTCTGGGTTCCGTTTGGGGAAGCCTAGGCCTGCTTGGTGAAGACGTGAGGAGGAGAGGAATACCCCCAGACAGATTTGTATTTTGCTACGTTCCTGTGAGCTGGGTGGGACACACAATAGACTAAAGGAGCAAGCGACTCCCCCTTTTCCACTTCAAAAGGTTGCTCTTTGATTCAGTGATAGATCACAAGGAAGGGGCGTGGACACATCTCAGGAAAGAGATGGAATTGATAAGGGAATCATAAAGAGTAGGGCAGGGAGCCTGACATTTTTTTTGTTGATGTACATATCACTGTTGGCCGACATGCAGGTATGAACTCTGGTCACTTCAATGAATTGTGTTGTGGGTAAATGAGCTTTGGAGTCTTGCCTGCTGTGAAAAGAGAAGAAATAGAAATGTACACTTCAAAATAAGTAGAACCCCAACATAAAATCCAAATACTCAGACCCTAAATCAAATGTTGATGTCTGGAAATGGACTGTCAGAAGGGGAGGTTGAGACCCCAAACTTTGTCATCTGCCAAGCAGGCAGATACGTTCTGAGTGAGGAGGGGAAGCTCTACATTACTTCTGTCCATGAGAAGGACTGGGGGCCAAGGCCTGCTGGTCTCCCTGCTGGCTGAGGGGACATGACCCAGGGAAACCAAGACCAGTGTGCCCTCTGAGGAAGAAAGAGGAGAGTTTTGGAGGGAGCCCTATCATAAGAACTACCTGCACGAGGTGTGCAAATTAATCTGTGCTCCGGGACAACAGGAGTAAAAGGTCTCAACCACCACGGTTGTTCCCAGTAGCCCCTGAGTCCTCTTTGGCCCTCTGAAATGGGTTCTGATACAATCGTATACACTTTTTGCTTTCATATATTGAACAATAAAAAAGGCTTGCATCCTAGTGACTCTGCTGAGGTGCCTCACATTTTCTCCTATGTAGATCACTTCTTTGTGTTTGGTGAAGATATGCAGAGAAAATAAGGTTCCTTGGGCATGTCTAACCATTCCCTTATCGAACTTTCAGTTGGCCACTTTAAAAGGTGTAGGCAGGGCACACACTTAAACATAGGGCCCTAACAAAAAATAATTTGGTAGACAACCTAAAAGAAAACACAGAGGAGTATTTCTGTAAATATTTGGGGTCAGTACATTCAAAAAGATCACTATTAGAGGCCTTTAAGCCAATAACACAGGGGAAGGCGGAGGATTACCTTAAGAAAAGAAACAGAATGGCTGTGGCATAACAAAAACGATGCCGCCTGCAGAATGTGAAAAGTGGCCCCTGAGTCTCCCATATCTCACAAATATTAATTTGCCTTGGGGAGAATGAGGTCCCCACAAAGGGTCTCCCTCCCCCACCGTGCTGCAGGGGCCAGAGTTGCATCCCTGAGAACGGTTGATATTGCAGGTTAGAAGCCACAATAGTTGCATTAGAAAGAGAGTATTTGTAGTCTAGTGCAGAGGAAACCTTGGTGCCCTACAGACGAATAAGAAAAAAGAAAGACATGATCAGTGTGGAGGATGCCAAGGCTATGTAGATGGCATTCCAACCCACAGTTTATGAATGCAGGGCTATAACATGGGAACTGGCTGTGGTTCACCGGCTAAGCGACAGAGATGAAACCTCAAGGCTTGTGAACGGAATAAGAAATGATTGGCTGTGTTGGTTATGAAAGACACTCGTATTGCAGAGGTATTCTAAATGATTTTAAAGTGCTATATGGTGTAATGGGATGTAACAACCTGCTGAGTTGCAATTTGCGCAATTCCTCCCAGTGAAGAGGCTGAATCAGGAGAGCATGTATATGCTGGACAGGAAGCTTACACTAGAACAACTGGGCGAGGCAGTTGAGGAAATAGAACCAGGGAAAACCCAGGGACCTATAATTTCTGGGCCGAATTGCTCATAAAGGCGAAGAAGGAGGTATGTACCCATAAGTGCGGCACTAAAAAAGTATAAATATGGGCCTAAAAATATGTAATACATTGATAGTGATGGAGAAGACCTAAAACAAGCAGTGATTACCTGTAATACCAACAACTTGAAAATCACCTACGTTATTTGTGTCAGACCACCCAATTTACAGAATGAATGAATGAATTAAAGCATATTTGTAGACAGCAACTGCTGCTTCATTACAAGCATCCTGGTGCTTGCATAAGTCAGGAAGGACAGAACGTTTAGATCACCAAACAGAACTGTTTTCAGCTATGCCTTGAACAGACTTTCACTGGACATGGACCGAAGGGAGGGTGGAAGGGCATTAGAGAAGACCGGGAGTCAAAAAAATGAATGAACTATTCCTCGACCTGGCTCTGAGGAATTTCGGAATGCAAAGTAGGTTGTGATTAGTGGAGAGGAGTGCCCTTACAGGAAGGTATTTTGTTAACTTGTGTTGGATGTATCTGGCGCCCTTCAGGTGGAGCGCTCTATGAGTGATCATAACAGTTTTAAATTTGATCCTAGATTTAATCGCTAGCCAGTGCAGTTCTATCAGTCCTTGTCTGATAGAACGTCATTTAGGGATGTTCAAAATGAGCCTGACTGTGAGGGAAAGGTGTTTGCAAAGGGCCCACTATTAGACCACCACTGGGAACACTAGGGCCACAATTCTTTTATGCCATATATGGTGACCAGTCATTAAAGTCAAGAGTCTTGAAAATGCTCTTGCCATATCTCACAAACTTCAGTAACTGCTGATGCTCATAAGTATTGAATAGACAAGTCTTTAGAGTGTAACTATGGCAAGGCATGTTAAAAATCAACAGAAGACCAGTATACTGGAAGTACATTGGGATACTCTGTGAGCCGCCGGTAGCTTGCATGAAGGTCAGTGGGGATACTGTTTTGCCCAATTGCAGATGGTAGATGCACCATGTGGCTAGCAGCTTATTTGCTGTGGCTAGATCAGGTGCAATGCAGTAGTAAAAGAGTTACATTGATCTTATGACATGGAAAACTGGATAGAGATCCACACCAATGATATGGCCATATTTATGGGACTTTCATATTGGATGGAGCCATAACATAATTCATATAAATCACTTTTGCACCTATTTCAACATGAAATTGAACTGAGGTGAATCTGTGGTATATCCAGCACCAGATAGGGAAGGGGTGGTCACCGGGCAATCACACATTTGAACTGAACATGATAGCTTTAAATACCAAGGCACCTACATGGCAAGTCAGGATAGTGTTTGGCCACAGGCAGCAGCATGCCCTCTGAGAAACATGCAGCCCTGGCTAAACGTTTTGTTTCCATAGTGAGTAGGAATGCCCTGCTTTGTTGCCAAGTTTCCTTCATGCAGTACCAGCGGATTGGTGATGTTAAACTCAAAGTCTGCAAAAACATATTTGTGTAGATGATGTGCCATGGGGAATCATTTGACATACAGTGGGGATTTGAAAAGGTTGCAAATTCAGTCCTTTTACTGGGCCGTACAGCTGATAGTGATTGACTAAAATATTGTTGACAAGAATAAGGTGGAGGTAAGTTTCAATGGGTAAGTAAACTTTTACTGTGCTTAACTCCATAAATATATACATTATTAATAGATATATCTTTGTGGTGCATAGATGTGGAGTTGAGAATAGTAAATCTATACTTACCTATTTGCACTTACCTTCACAATATGATTGTCCTTGATATATTTGCCATAATATTTTGGACAACTATATTTTTGTTCTCAATATTCTGTCAGACTATTGTGATAAATGTATGGCTATTTGAGAGAGAGAGGATAGAGTGAAATTGAGTTATTAAATTTCCTCTACAGTGTTCAGATATCAAGAAGGATACCATGTGCCATGCTTTTGGTAGTCTGAAGTTGGAAAGAAGTGCTGAGGGCAATAGGGCAGCTTAGACTCATTAAAGAGACACTAGTGTGTGTGTGTGTGTGTGTGTGTGTGTGTGTGTGTGTGTGATCTTGGGTTATATAGGTGGTTGCCTAGAGAGATATTTTGGTGCTGGGATCTAATTGGAGTTACCAAGTTGGACAACATGATTGAGCATGACATTTGACATTAGTATTCATTAAAGTTAGACAGCAATACGAGATGCACTCCTACAGATTTTACTAATATTTGTGGTCTGACATTCTTTGGAAACTTAGGACTGGACATAGAAATCTTGACTGAAAATAGTTTGTTGGATGCAAAAATTACAGTGGACAAAAAAGACTAAACACCATTCCCAAACAAATTAGGCTCTGGTGGTAATGCACCACACAAGTTGAAAAAAGTTAAAGAATGCTTGGCAAAAGATCTGTGCAAGCAGTGAAGACAAGCAGCAACGATGATACCTAGAACACTAGCTAGATTCCATCTGATTATGTCAACTGTCTTGTTCGCTCTGATCATGTAAGGGGACAATATGTGAAAGATCACTGCAGCCTCTCGCCAAACTGAGATGTCTCACACAAAATGTGAAGTTTCACTTTTTCCACACAATTTAGATGTTCCAAAGGTATTATCTGAGGTGATGGAATAGTACCTTAACAAGGACTTGTGATTTTTATCTTGGACCGTGTAGAAGACATACAATTGGCCAAGCGTAAACTTCTGCTAAATTGCGGGTTGGCCTTTGGTAAACAAAAGAGAGCAAAACACTTTCAGCTACTACAGGAACTTTAGGGAGGACATGGCAGCTTAGTAGCACCACTTACTCAGCCACCCTCCATGGCTGACGAATAAAGGATGGTCAGTTATAGCACTGACTGCAAGTTAGAGGTTTATACTGCTGATGAGACCCTCTTAAACAGTTCCTGTATTCATCCTGTGTTCAAGCCAGCTAACCGTAGTTAAGAATTCATTGTCCAAACAGATTTATTTGACTTTGGGATGCCTTAATGCAGCAGTTATAGGAGAAGAGAGAGAACTAGTTAGCTTCCTTATCAGTAGGAAGGTACTGGCAAGAGTCTAGAACTGGGCAGAAATTAAAATAGGCTGCTTTGTCATTGCCTGGCCCCTTATGAAGAATGGGCGATACCCATTTAGTCTCATCTTCAGGGTTTAGACCGCCTATGGATTCTTTCCAAGGTGGCTGTTGCATTAAAATTTGAAATTATTCCTGCAGGCAGACCTTGAACCACATACAAACACAAGGTATGGGACAGCCATACCATTGTAGATGCAGCCTCCAGATGTTTACACTTTGGTGGACGAATTCCCCTAAAACGCCTTACATATATCTGGGCCTTTAGTCTAGCAAGGACATATGTGAGGATTCCATCTGCCCTGGTAGAAGACGAGATGCCTTTACCCTATTTGGGCACCGATTTTCGACCTCAGCTGTGGGCTCAACTCCCTTGGTCTTGCATATGCTCACTAGTAAGCACAAAACTGCAGTGGTAGTATCAGTAAAATATTCCAAGCCTGATGCTGCCTAGTCATTTACCACTTCAGTTTCACAAGCGGTACAAGAACAGTTTTATTTCTCTTTCCTGGCTGACCAATGGACTGAGCTTGTACAGCAAAAGTGGATGCCCAGGTTGTATTCAGTCATAGAGGTTGTTAGACCTGACAGCCTTAGGGTAGTCACCCCTAACTTTTTGCCTGCCTCCCTCCACTTTTTGGACACTGTTTTTGCTGGTTTATAGACTCTGCGCACTTTACCCCTGCTAACTAGGGCTAAAGTGCATATGCTCTCTCCCCTAAAACATGGTAACCTGGAATCATACCTGATTGGACTATTAATTTACCTATAAGTCCCTAGTAAGGTGCACCCTATGTGCATAGGGCCGGTGAATTAAAGGCTACTAGTGGGCCATCAGCACTGGATGTGCCACCCACTTAAGTAGCCCCTTCTCCTTGTCTCAGGCCTGCCATTGCAAGGCCTGTGTGTGCAGTTTCACTGCCACATCAACTTGGCATTTAAAAGTTCTTGCCAAGCCTAGAACTCCCCTTTTTCTACACATAAGTCACCCTTAATGTGTGCTCTAGGCAACCCCTAGGGCAGGGTGCTGTGTAGGTAAAAGGCAGGACATGTACCTGTGTAGTTATATGTCCTTGTAGTGTAAAACTCCTAAATTCGTTTTCACACTACTGTGAGGCCTGCTCCCTTCAATAGGCTAACATTGGGGCTGCCCTCATACACTGTTGAAGTGGCAGCTGCTGATCTGAAAGGAGCAGGAAGGTCATATTTAGTATGGCCAGAATGGTAATACAAAATCCTACTGACTGGTGAAGTCGGATTTAATATTACTATTCTAGAAATGCCACTTTTAGAAAGTGAGCATTTCTTTGCACTTAAATCCTTCTGTGCCTTACAATCCACGTCTGGCTTGGCTTGGTTGACAGCTCCTTATGCATTCACTCAGACACACCCCAAACACAGGGTACTCAGCCTCACTTGCATACATCTGCATTTTGAATGGGTCTTCCTGGGCTGGGAGGGTGGAGGGCCTGCTCTCACACAAAGGACTGCCACACCCCCTACTGGGACCCTGGCAGACAGGATTGAACTGAAAGGGGACCTGGTGCACTTCTTAGCCACTCTTTGAAGTCTCCCCCACTTCAAAGGCACATTTGGGTATAAAACAGGGCCTCTGCCCTACCTCATCAGACACTTACTGGAGAAGAAACCTGAACCAGAAACTACATCCTGCCAAGAAGAACTGCCTGGCTGCTCAAAGGACTCACCTGTCTGCTTTCTACAAAGGACTGCTGCCTTGCTGTTGCCCTGCTGCCTTGCTGAACTCTTGTCTGGCTGTGAAAGTGCTCTCCAAGGGCTTGGATAGAGCTTGCCTCCTGTTCCTTGAAGTCTCAGGACCAAAAAGACTTCTCTCTTTTACTTGGACGCTCCGTGCGCCGAAAATTTCGGCGCACAGCTTGTTTCGCGGCGAGAAAAACGCCGCACTCCGACGCTGATCGACGCAACGCTCTTGGGACGGTCGAAGATCCGACGCACGGCCTCGCAAGGACAACGGCGCCCGACCTCTAGAGGAGAAATCGACGCGACACCTGCCGTGAGATCGTAATTTCAACGCGCAGCCCCGCAGCTCGAAGTCTAGAGGAGAAATCGACGCGACGCCTGCCGTGAGATTGTAATTTCGACGCGCAGCCCCGCAGACCGACGCGCAGCCGGAGAACAAGCAGGAAAATCCACGCACAGACCCGGGACATCTGGTAATCCCCGCGATCCACAGAAAGAGACTGTCCGCGCGCCGGAAAACGACGCCCGACTTCCCCGCGTGGAAAATAACGCCGCAAGTCCGTGTGTGCTGGGGAGAAATCGACGCACACACCCTTTTTCCACGCACCTCTTCTCTCGTGGCCCTCTGAGGAGATTTTTCCACTCCCAACCAGGTACTTGTGCTTGAAAGAGACTTTGTTTGTATTCTAAAGACTTAAGACACTTTGGCCCATATTTATACTTTTTGACGCTAAACTGCGCTAACGCAGTTTAGCGTCCAAAAAATTAGCACCGGCTAACGCCATTCTGAAGTGCCATGCGGGCGCCGTATTTATTGAATGGCGTTAGCCGGCGCTAGCAGACCGGCGCTGCCTGGTTTGTGCGAAAAAAAACCACATACACCAGGCAGCGCCGGCGTAGGGGAAAATGGCGTATGGGCGTCTAAAAATGGGGCAAGTCAGGTTGAGGCAAAAAAATCGCCTCAACCCGATTTGCGCCATTTTTTTACGACGCCCAGACGCCATTTACATGACTCCTGTCTTAGCAAAGACAGGAGTCATGCCCCCTTGCCCAATGGCCATGCCCAGGGGACTTCTGTCCCCTGGGCATGGTCATTGGGCATAGTGGCATGTAGGGGGGCACTAATCAGGCCCCCCATGCCACAAAAAAAAAAAAAAAATTTATACTTACCTGAACTTACCTGATTGTCCCTGGGGTGGGTCCCTCCATCCTTGGGGGTCCTCCTGGGGTGGGCAAGGGTGGCAGGGGGTGTCCCTGGGGGCAGGGGAGGGCACCTGTGGGCTCATTCTGAGCCCACAGGTCCCTTAACGCCTGCCCTGACCCAGGCGTTAAAAAGAGGCGCAAATGCGGGTTTTTTTGACCCGCCCACTCCCGGGCGTGATTTTTGCCCGGGAGTATAAATACGACGCATATGCGTCGGAGTCATTTTTTTAGACGGGAACGCCTACCTTGCATCTCATTAACGCAAGGAAGGCGTTCACGCAAAAAAATGACGCTAACTCCGTGCACTTTGGCGCTAGACGCGTCTAACGCCAAAGTATAAATATGGCGTTAGTTTTGCGTCGAATTTGCGTCGAAAAAAACGACGCAAATTCGGCGCAAACGGAGTATAAATATGCCCCCCTATATCACTTTTCCGTGATATTTCTACAATTTTCCATTGCAACTTTATTCTTTTTGACCTACAATTATCCTGATAAATATTATATATTTTTCTAAACACTGTGTGGTGTATTTTTGTGGTGCTATATGGTGGTATTGTATGATTTATTGCACAAATACTTTACACATTGCCTTCTAACTTAAGCCTGACTGCTCGTGCCAAGCTACCAGAGGGTGGGCATAGGATAATCTTGGATAGTGTGTGACTTACCCTGACTAGAGTGAGGACTTTTGCTTGGACAGAGGGTAACCTGACTGCCAACCAAAACCCCCATTTCTAACAGAGGTTAAATATGCAATTTGGTAAATTTACTGCATAATAGTTAGCTTTTTTCATTTTTATTTAGTATTCAGCCATCAGCCTACACATACACAAGAAGTAAAGGGCATCATTCCATGCCCAAATGAAATAAAATGGGAAATAAAAACATACAAAAGAAAACACAGGCCCACGAAACATCATTTGAAAAATGGACAGCGAGGAACAGAGGTATACAAATATCTTAAAGACAATGACAGTTTGTTATTTTATGAACGGCCTGTTATTGTTTCTTTTCTGGCAGTGAGAATTTAGCAGAACTGTGACCAAAACAGTATTATGAGTAGGAAATAGTTTAAGAGTGGCTGAATTTAGGACTGTTACATAAGCGAGCTTTAGATTTCGTTTTCTTGCACTTCGTGCTTTAAACACCCTGCTTAGTCACTGGTGAAGGATCATTTCGACATGACACCCAGGTGAGTGGTTCTGCGTGTCATCCTGTGGTGAAACCTGTTTCCATTAGCCTGACCCAGGGAACATGGTAGGCTCCCATCCATACAACTTCAGATGATGTCATTTTCTGTATCGCTTTCTGCGGTGAACAATGTTTTGACTTCCTTCAAATCATTGGTTCATGTCATGACACACAAGGTACGTTTTGTCGCCTTCGGAAACCCATGCATGTGTTGTGCAATGTCTCTTAAGAGTATCTTTGGAAATTTTGGCCACTGGATATTATGACATTCTATGACTCTCAGATAGAGCTCATAAGTTTCTTGTCTCTAAATACAGACAGCAGCTCCTTGAGAATCATTATATCGTCTACAATATTGGGAGGGTGCCATAATAAGTCTGGCTTATCTTCCTGATCGTGATGTCATCTGTTTGCTTTGGTGTCACTCTGGCCTTCCTGGGTCCCTTTACTACAAGGGTTTAGAGTTGCCCTTTGTCACCACTGCTATGCACGCTGGCAAGAGAGCCACTGGCATGGCATGTACTCAGCCTACTCAATGATAGAAACTCTTAATGATGCAATTATTACAATGGTGTGAAAGTATAAAAAACATTAATACTACGAAATCTAATTAAACAAACTACAACTACCTATCCTACACTAATTAACCTAAACACTACCTTACACTCTCTAAACTTATCCTAAACTACCTACACGTACCTATTGTACACTAACTAATCTTAATACTACCTTATACTAACAACTTATCCTAAACTATCTAAAACACTAAGCACAAATAACATGTTAAACATCAACCCACCACCCCTCCTCAACACACAAAGAGTGGCACAATACAAATAGAAACTACACCTAAACAAATATATATTTGTTTGGTATTTCTTAATATATATATATATATATATATATATATATATATATACATATATATATATATATATATATATATTTGTATATATATGTTATATTTTTATACAAGTACTATATATCAATCTCCACCCACCATAAACCATAAACACAGAAAAACAGATTTTAGAACTACTACCTATCAAAATATCTAAAAGCTAAAACCTAACTTTTCTAAACCTACCCTAATCACTAACTTACTCAATGCCTAATTACTAAAAATCCTAACAAGTAATGTAACAAGGGAAGGAAATTGACCAAAGGGAGAGTTTACAGAAGTTGTGAAACCTGCACCAGGGTCTCCTCAATGTTCTCCATACGTTCAAACATGCTGGCCTGCTCCTTCCGTAATCCATCCAGCCTCTTTGTAATTGTGTGCATCTCGCGAAGGGTGCAGCAGTGGAACATAGAGTCCCAGCTCCCTCTGGGCCTCCTGGCCTATGTTGTTGGGAGCCGTGTGGCAGTAGGTGTAGCCACTGGGGCCTGTGGTTGGGGTAGTTGCTGCTGGCTTGGGTTAAGCATGGTTGGGTTTGTGGCTGATGTAATGACAGCTGATTTTGATTTCCCATGGATATTCCAGGATCCCACAGACTTTGCTCGCTCGTAAAGCGTGTCCATCTTCCTGTAAGCCTTACTGATGTTCCTGATGTGGCAGTAACAGTCCCTGAGCATTTCAAAGGTTTTGGCCTCTTCAGCTGTCATGTGATCTAGGGTAGTAATGTAAAAGCAGTCTTTGCTCCAGCTGTACATCACCATGATGTGTGTGAGAATAGGTTGACATTTTAACACAATCATATGTGCCTGACCAGACCAACTCCAGAAATTGAGATGGATATATGGACAATATATTGTCACTACAAAGACATCCCCTACTTGAGGAAGGAAAACTGAGATAGGTACAATCCGCTTAGGTGCACAATATGGAAATGTAGTCACAATGAGATTACAACCGTAGCATACAGAGCAATGATTCACACTCATGATGATGTGCCAATTTTAAATAGGATATATGGTCCAGAAATTGAAACTTTGGGTGTTAGGACTGTATCATGCAAGTGGGATGATCCTTGGCCATCAACATAAGTGAAAGTGGTTAAGGTGATACAGTCCAGGTAGTGTTCCTCTTCGTTGAATAACCCATCTGGAGTCCCACAAGGCAGCACACATTGCTGACTTCACTTACTCAGTGTCAGATAGCAAATACATGGATAGAGGGTTGTCCTTTATCACCTGCAAACATGACTGAGGTACATTTCAATAATTTGCCCTCATACAAATGTACTGAAATGTGACATGTTGCTTCCAGTTCACACGTGTAGCCAAAACATGGTGAGTCTTACTTAAAAATGTTTCTGTACACACATTATCTCAAGGCTGTATTCGTCTGCACACATTATAAATTACACAGTGCATCTCAGTAGTGTGTGTATGCATGCTGGAGTACTTATCTGACCAAGAACATTGTTGCAGATAATGAAGGGACCCTTGCACCACGACTCTGAAGGAGGCTCAAGTACCCCTGAGGCTGAATTGCAACAGCCATACCTCATGGTAGGCTAAAAAACTGAAGATCTATATGTCAGTATGATAATATACAAACACACGAACAGACACCCATGTAGCTATGTTTTTTTGTTGTCTGTCATGGGTGAAATCCATGAATTATAAAGAATTTGGCTCATCACAAAAAGATATATAGCATCTATCACATTCACAGTTGGTTAGATTGTGATGGCTACCCTGCTAACACTGTCATACATGTTTTCACAATTTGGCTTTTGGTTTGACATACTGCTCCAGGGACATGCATGTTGCCTACAGACAAATTAAGTGTAACGCAGCAGGTATGTTTGGATAGCTTATGGTCAGTCACACTGAAATGGTGTTGCAGGAGAGCTCAAACGTATGCTGCATATCTGAGCAAAGTATGCTGCATGTTGATGGAACATATGAGACATAATCACACCTGGTGTGTGACTCTGATTCCATGATACCTACCTATTCTTACTTGGTAACAGTGTCTGTGTATTAATATTGCACATCACCTGCACATGTGTCATATACAATGTTGGACATATACAACATAAACCTGCCAAGAGATGCTTAGCATCGCACATTTGACTGTACTGCCACATACTTAGATACATGATTCTTTTGGTTCATGCCCTTTGTTATATGGCCTAATGTGTTTGCGTTCAACACATGCTGATTATGCACCAAATGATAGTTACTGTGTCTAAAAGCTGTGTGCTAGCTGGATGTGCTAACAAATGTATAAATGTTTAAATCCTGTGGACCTGCTTACATACACCCTCAATTCCCCCACCCTTCTCTTTGTTCATTCCAAGTGAATCTGTGGGCAGGTTCTGTCATGTTGTCGCACTCACAGCAAAATGATAGTAGGTGATTGTTACCACCCAGAACACATCATAATGTTACAATTTACATAGATCACACACAGATGTCAAAATGCTACATACATGTACTTATGACACTTACTGGTAGCATTGAGGTCCCGGAAACTGTCCACCTCACCACATGTGAATGGGTAATGTCCACCTAGAAGACAATAAATTGGACATTGCATTGGAAATAGTGCTTTTACATATGCTTAAATGTGTATCTTACAAACTATGTTATCTCAGTATTCAGATATACACAACAGCTTTGGCACACATATTTAAATATCACAAAATTATTGGGCACAGCTAGCCAGCTTGCAGGCATGAACTGGCTGGATGATGAAAGTCAGAGGTATCCATCATCACATGCCTGAAGCATGTATCAGGCATGTGATGTATCCAGTAATGCTGAGCAGCATCATGTCAGACTCCATTGTACCATGACACATAGGTATACCATGACACATTTACACATTTAGTGCTTTGATGGGAAAGGACAGGCATACACCATATGTGACATTGTGAAAAACATACAAGGGTTTACAGGGACTCGTGCATAGAGTACTGGCTAGAGGTAAATCTTTGTACCTTCAGACTTTGTGCAAAGATGCATGCCTTTATGGCATTATGTTTTGGTGTTGCCCTGTAAAATCCACAGTTCTGTACACGTAGATATTCATAAGGCATATTAATCTGTGTACAAGTGTAGCACAATGAAGCACACATGGAAGATTGCACATAAATTGAGTTTGGACATATATCTCCTGCTTAGCCTTCAACACTGGTGCTCTGGCAATTTGGGAGCATTCCCTGGTCATTTCTGTATGTTACATAAGGGAATGCTCCTAGTTCTATGCATTTCCATTTAAAACTACCACCCACAAACCATTGAACAGCCCATTGTGCTAGGTTATGGCAATGGAGCAATTTCCACTGTGCTTGCTTAATGTAGCCACTCTGAGGCACACACAGATCCCTTAGTTAGCTTTATTTCCTTATATTTATTTAATTTTATGTACATGTTTCATGCTGCAATATGAAAAACCAACTTAACAAATGATGTGCAGTCCATGTTTATGTTTTGCAATACTGATGTAGCTACATCAGTACATGCAGATGAAAGATATATTCACACCTACTGGTCTGCCTATCTCCAGTCCAAGGTGGTCAACAAGATCTGCCTCCCATGCCACGACGTCAGCCCACCGATGTTTAATTCTGCTAATGGTCCAAAAAGCTATTACAAACATACAAGACAGGCAGATATCACACACTGACAACCCCAAAAGCTCACCACAGGCACACACACTCTCAGAAACACTGCAATACCCAGCACAAACTAACAAGTAAGAGAAAGTAAAAGTAACTTCACACTTCCTAGTATGCATCCTGCCATACCTATTGCATAATTTCCTGTGCATATCCCACCCATTTTCGACAACTATGTCATCTTTTATGATGCATTGCTACTGAAATGGCCATTGCATGATGAGCACACAGCGCATTAGCACTTCTGCAGTCACTTCCATGCATAGGCATTGATGCAAGGGTTATTACTGGCACAAGTGGTGAAATGCACCATGCAACAGGTGTGATGCATAGGTTTTGACCCACGCAAATGGCCTAATGTGTGGGATCTACTGTAGAGGACGGTGAAATGCAGGAAATCACACCTTGGGCACACTTCCATTGGCTGAGAATAAGGGAGGGATCAGGAGGAATTATGGTCCAGTGTATATCCTCCTTAAGTGAACATTGAAAATCAGCGATACACTGTTCCAATCATATAAAACAGAAAATATATAGTGACCGGGGTCCTAAATTCTAGGAGCAGGGGGCCTCACACACCCATGGGGTGTCATGCTTCATCATAGGCGCTGCTCCTCGTCAGACTGGCGCTGCAATGTCTGACGGGCACCACCCTTGATGGGGGGGCTCTTTGCCGGAGATCTTAATATGTGGTGGGGCCGTGACCCCAAAGGTGACTAAAGAATCAACGGAGATCAAAAACAGGTAAGTAGTTAAAATTGACTCTCAAAACTGCCACTGGGACTGTAGATTTTATTGGACCCAATGAACGGTCAGGGCCAAGGTTAAAAATTAGAATCAAAAGGGTGAATAAAGAAGTTAAGATCAATCACTCTTGTAATGTAGAACATATCAATGAGAGGAGTCTGGGAATTCTCCAAAGACTACCACCTCATGGGTCAACATGTTTCGCATCCTGGTGGTCCAAACGGATCCAGTGATGCTTCATCAGGACCTTATGAGACTATATGTATCTCCTGAATAATAAGGGCCACATATATTTATCAAGAAGTTAATACAAGTGTCTCTCAACCAGCAATTAGTAGGGAGGTGTAATAATCACTTACATAAATATGGAATAAATAATTCCTAACTCGTGCCCTGCAAAAGAGAAGTACACAGGTTATACCACAGTAGGTGCGAGTCATAGCTTTATACATATCATAGGAAAGAAAGGGCGACCGTGATGTGCAGTGCAAGTATTACTTCGTGAACAACATACATGCAAGTGCTTGTGAATACAAGCTTACCGTCCTAAAATTGAAGGCGAGCATCCTAGGATTACACGGACCAATAGTCCAGCGCTAAACAACGTCTAAATAAGGGGGAATACGAAACAACAGAATCAATTAAGGGAAAGGTAAAGTTTCCAATCAAGTAACTCATATGTGTGTTGTCATAGGGGTCTCAAATGTAGTAATCATAGATTCATAATTGGTATCGTCACAGGAAGTATGGTAAACCAAACGTAATGAATGCGGCAATGAATATCAGTAAAGTAGCTGTGGGACAGAGTGGTCCATAGAAATCAATGAAGATAGCAGACTACATTGTGTTACTGGACATAGATCCTGTCTAGAAGAGAAAGCTGGGCAATGCATAAAGTCATGAGTATCAATAACTGTCTAAATGTAAATTTAAATGTGGAGTCCATTCTCACGGAGACCGAGATAAAGGAAGAAGTCAAAATAGAGGAGTCACTGAGGTCTCCTCGATAAATATACTGTATTTACAGCAATGCGGTCCCAGGTCTTCCATTGGTCCTGGATTTATAGCTGGCAAGTTTTAAGTTTGCTTATGTGTGACATTTCAGTGGTTTTAGTGTGCTTATGTGTGACATTTCTACTTCTTAGATGTGACATTTTGAGTGAAACTTTATTGTGAGGGGAACAAAGCAATTATTGTCATTTAATGAGACTAATTTTCAAAATTACTTCCCTTTGTGGTTTGCAGTAGTCTTGGTGGACTTAGGTAGCTGCAGTGATGCAGGGAATTTGTCATAAATGGGTTTTAGTATATCCAGTGTTGCATGGTAATTAGCAGAGCTGGGGAGTGGGGTGGAATCACTTGGCAAGTCTGAGTGACAAAGGGCAGTGTCCAGGTGGTGAATCTGAGTAGCTGTAACTCTTTTATGCCCCCGTCATTTAATGAAAGGTGAACTGGCACATGAGCATGGAGTCAGTTTGGGTTCAGGAGTGCATGCACATTTCTCTTCACCCAGCCAGGGGAACAGAAGGCAACATGGCAGCACAGTAAGACAGGAATTAAAAATGTTCTAGCTAACGCATCACAAATTTGAGATTCTATTAAGGACACTGAGGCAAGGATTATGCTTTCTCTTATCTTTACTGACAAACAGCAGCCAATCAAATACAATAAAACCTTAAACTACATTGCCCATAACCATATGCTGTCCAATCACTGTCCGTCTCTTGACTCTGCATAAACCTCCAACAGTAATGTCCGTCCTTTTTCTTTGCAAAACAGTAAAAACATAAAGTCAATGTAAAGAACATGCAGTTAACTGATTCAGCCATCGAATCTAGAACGCTGATGGCCTCGCTTAGCCCGCTACTCTTCGAACATCATTGACATTCAGGCTCCCTGAATTCCCACAAACAATCCACCCAGATCCTTAAAGAAGTTGTAGTGTTCACTCCTAGTGAGAATAAGAAAACAAAAACTAATATCCAACTCCTATAGGGACGGGAATTCAATAATACAACTGCACCGTACAACATAAATACATTTTATATGTAGCATCAATATCTTGGGTGGGATTGTCATAGCTTGACTCTTGCTCTAGGTAAGACTGCTTGTTCAAGGATGACAGTACTTATGTTTGTAGGTGACTATGCCAATCCTACAACAAATCGCAACTGTTGTCCCAACCCTCCCGGTTCACAAGCTGCACCTCACCAAAAACCCAAACAGTAAAAGGTGATTTATGGCAGACTTTTCACATGGACTCAAGTGTGTGACATCTCAGGGAGTGTCGTGGTTAAACGGAGATTACCCCTTTCTCACAGGAACAACATGTCTCAATCAAACACAGGCAAAGAAGAAGATGCAATAAAGGTTCAATAGGTTTTATTTATTGCATGGGCTGCAATGATTAGGATATTGAACAGTGCAAGAAACAGAATGGTACAGACAAGAGTCATTAATACAACGACCCCCACCATCTTGCAATAACATGTACTGACATAAAGTATGAGATATGTCCTAATACCCTAGCATAATTAACCTAACCTCCAACTTAAAAGAGAGCTAGGTATGTTAAACCTTATCTGCCAATGCATTGTCCATTAGAAGAGAACCCCAGCCCCCGTTACCTTGGATGAGGTCTCTAGCTCAGACTCTGTAGGGACACGAAGACTGTGTCAGCATCAAGGCGACATGCAGCATTGATAGTAGCGATGGCATCTGGTCGGAATCCCTCTGACTATCTGTTTAAGTGAGGAGTATTTATACAGATCTGCTTGGACCCCTGACGTAGGTCTGTTCCCAAACAATAGATAACAACACATGCTTGAGATGGTAATTTATGTAAACAATTCCCTCGAAAGCGTGAAGAGGGAAAGTACCCAATGTGAACACCTACAGTTTGTTTAGCTTTGTCGCTTGATATTGATGCCTTGGCGCATGGCATTGAAAACGCAAACTACAACCTGGGCCTAACTAAAGACAAGGCATCTGTCTTAAAAGATTATTTAAATAAATGTGCTAAAACAGAGCAAGCTAAGTAGGGTAAAAGTCACTAGGTGACAGGGGCACGAGTCTTCAAGCCAAAGGCTAAGCTAACTCCTGTATCCCAATAAAACAAACTAGGATTCACTACAGGATAATCCTCGCCTCTGTGTCCTTAATAGAATCTAAAATTCTTGACGCGTAGCTAGAAAATGTATAATACTGTGTCAGGACCTTGAGACCCTCATGGGTGAGTAGTGCTCTTTACAAATCCCTGATTGATTGATTGACCGGAGGCTTCGGATTATGCTAGTTTAAAGTGTATTCACCACCTCTGACACCACGCCTACAATTGGTTTGTGATAAAACACTTTAAAAGTAGAATCACTCGACCAATCAGCTGCGGTCATGAGATCTTCCAATCTCACCCCAGTTGAAAAGGTCTTGGAAGCCATGGCTCCTCCAACAGAATGAGCACCAAACATAAAAGTATCTATACCCACTTCAGTTAATAGCCAGCGGACACAGCGAGCCAATGTTGCTCCCGAAACTGGTCTAAAATGCCTCTGTAAAGAAATAAGTAACTGATCAGAAACCCCATACCTAAATTCTCTTCTACAATCTTCATAAGCTTTTATGCATTGCACCACACACAACTTTTTGTCATGGGGAAAAGATGGATATGTAATACATTGTGACAATGTTTTTGTACGTCTTGTAATGGAAAAGGAAACTCCTGAAGAAGTAAATACTCTCCATGCTAAATCCAGTGCCTTACCATCCGAAACACGTCTACATGAAAGTAAGCAGAGTAACATTGTAAATTTTGCTGAAATTTGTTTACGTGAAAGATCCTCATTACAAGGTCAAGCTTTGAGAAAACGTAGGACCACATTAACATCCCATAAGGAAGAATACCTCGGTTGAGGAGGTTTAATAATGTGAATACCTCTGAGAAGTTTACACACTAATGGATGTTCGCCCACCGTTTTACCCTGAATATGAGGATGACCGGCTGAAATAGCCGAACAACAATTATTAATCGTTCTGTAAGCCAAACCTTGTGAGGCCAAGTCAGATGAAACATTTACTATAATGTGAATCTCTGATCCCATGAGATCCAAACTCCTTTCACCCCACCAACATAGCCACTTCCTCCAGGCTTGCTCTTACCTCTTATGAGTGGAGGGGGCCCAGGATTGAGATAGGAAGAACAGTGCAGATTCTAAAACTCCAGGCACCTGCCATCGTCTCCATGCCATCAGGGACAACTGCTCTGCAGGATTAGAGGGTGGGCTCTGCCCGAGGGATCCAACAGAAGATCCTCTCTCTCCAGCAACATCACCGGGAAATCGCATGACAGAGTCATTGTCAAGGGAAACCAAGGTTGTGCTCTCCAGAACGGAGTCACCAAGATTACCTCTGCTGCTTGATGTACTATGTGGATCAAATGGCAAACGGTAGGAAGGCATACAAAAGGCGTTGAAGCCAAGGTTGCAGAAATGCATCCTTGCTGCAAGAGGGTTCGGCCTCCAATTGTAATAAATCGGAACTTGATTGTTCAATTGGGAGGCAAACAAGTCTATTTGACAAGTCCCCCATTGCCTCTGAAGTGCTTGGAAAATCTTCGGATTGAGCTTTCAGTCACTGAAATCTCACAGGAAGCAACAATTCCAATCTGCTGTCATATTGGACCGACCCGGAATATACTCCGCTATCACCGAAGTTTGGTGATACAGACAATAATGCCAGAAATCCTTTGCGATCTCTGCCAAAAGGCGAGATCTGGTCCCTCCGAGGCAGTTGATATATTAGACCGCTGACACATTGTCCATCCTGAGGAGAATACAACAATGTGTGTTGCAGGGAGAGAGCGATCTGATCGCGAACGCCCCCACCAAGAGTTCTAGGCAATTGATGTGATACTTCAATTCTCCCAGGGACCAACGACCCCCCGTCTCTACCAAGCCACAACGTGCTCCCCAGCCCCAATGGCTGGCATCCGACTCTATCACTACATCTGGAACTGATGAAAAAATTGCCCTCCCATTCCAGGCTTCCATGTGGGAGAGCCACCAAGAAATCTCGCTCTTGGCTCCTTCTGAAATCAGAATTATCTCTGAATACTGAAGTCCCTGTTGACATTTTCAGCCTCTGAAGAGCTCTGTAATGTAGAGCCCCCAGAAAAATGGCCTGAATCGAAGATGCCAGAAGCCCCACTAAATGACCTAACGTCTTCAATGAAATAGGCCCTCATTATGAACACGGCGGGAATGACTGCACCTCTGGCGGTGGCGGTAACTACTGCCAACAGTCAGGCGGTCTGGGCCGCCAAATAATGAAGCACATGAAAAACAGGCAGCCTGAAAAACACCTGTGCCAGCAGAGGAGTGTCAACAGCGACGGAAGAGGCCGCCCACAGGCCGACGAAAAGGCCCTACCCGCCCAACAAATAATGAAGCACTAAACCGCCGTCAGTTCTGGGGCGGCAACCACCGCCACGCAAAGCCTGGCAGAAGTAAACCAAATAAAAGGAAACACTCACCGGAGGCTCACACAACACGCCAAAGCAGACACGGAGAGAGAGTTGGAAATCATGCCAGTGCTGCTCCCTGCCATATACCTCCATGACCGTGACCGCCGATGAAAATGACGCCGGTAAGTATCGCAACCTACTAAACAAGGGAAGAAAGGGCACAGTTACATACCCACGCAAAGCACCCACAACCCCTCACAACATCACAAGCCATACACACCAGAGGAAGAGGTACTTATCCGACACAAGCCCATGACAACCTGCCCAAAGTACCCACATGTGCACAACACCCCCCCACCCCACAATGAAACGAGGAACCACGGATCCAGAGTGTGCCAACACCAACAGTGGGGACACAAACTTTATTAAAGCTCCAGGAGCAACAGATTGTCAAATTAGGCCAATAGCCAGTCCATAGCAAAAAGGCTGATGGGCCCAAATGGCCCGAACTTGACTCCACATGTGAACATGGTACTCCAGTGGCATCAGTGGGGCAACCAGGCACCTCAGAGGCAGGGGTTAGCGGGGGTGGGGACTTATGTCTGGGAGGGTGGGTGGCTTGGGCTTACGTTTGGGATGTGGAGGGGGTTTTGGCTTAGCCTTGGAAGGTGGGGGAGCGGGTTCGGGCCAGGGGGCTGGCACATGGTCCAGGGCCAGCACGGGGCCTTGCTTACTGGGGAAGGTGCACAGGAATGGGAAGGGCGGACTTGGACATGGAAGGAGTGGACAGGGCAAGTAGGTGTGCATGTTTAGGGACGAGATGGGGCCAGTTGGTTCAAAAAGGTCTACACGGGAAAGGAAAAGTTTCTTATTGGCAGTCGGGGTGGACCTGGAGGAAGGTGTGGGAGTGGAGGTAGAGGGAGTGGTTGTAACAGGTGTAGGTGTGCATGACATGGATGCAGGTGACCGTACATCGGTACTTACCGTCGTCGTCTTCGTTGGCGGTCACGGTCGTGGAGGTATATGGCAGAGAGCAGCACTTGCATGATTTCTGAGATGTGGTGGATGTGTGTTGGGTGGGTGCCTGGGAACGTCTGAGTGTAATGGGAGGGGGGGTGGACAGAGTGGGTCAAGACGTCCAGTGTAAATGGATGTTGTTTGGGTGCCTGCAAGTTTGGTGAGTGTGCTGCAAGTGTTACTCAGAGTCATTGAGGTGAGTGCAGGTGTGGTGTCTGGGGTGCATGACTGGATGTCTGATGTTGTGGTGACTGTAAGAATGGGGTCAGGAACAGTGAATGAGGGTGCAGTGCCTGTGAGTGTGCATGTAGAGGTGACAGACAGGGAGGCGGAAGAGGTGAACACAGTGGGGGAAGTGGATGTTGTTGTGTGTGCCTTTATATGTTGGCTGTGTGTATGCCTGTGGCGGGAAGTGTGGTGCTTGTGTTTCTCTGTGTGCTTCTTGTGTGTTGAGGTGCGTGCATGGCTGTCTAAATGTGTGCTTGGGATGGGTGAAGGGAGTGGGGTGCTGGAAGGGGTAAAGGTGGTTGGAGGGGGGGTTGGAAAGAACTCGGACACTGGCTGCTGTCAAAGAGGAGGCCAGAGCCTGAAAAGATCTCTGTAGGCCAGACATGGCACTGTGAAAGCCTTCCAGGTATGCATTGCACTGCTGCATCTGGGTTGCTAGCCCCTGGATGGCATTCACCATGGTTGTCGGCCCTACAGAGATGGTCCTCAGGATGTCAATAGTCTCCTCCGTGAGAGCAGCAAGGCTGACAGGGGCATGGGATGAGGTGCCTTAGGCGAAGGAGGGTGAGCGGGCACGGGCAACTGGGAGGGCCGCAACTGGGAGGGCAGTGATGGTATGGGGGTTGGCAGAAGATGTCAAAGAATGGGTGGGCCCACTAGGGTCCGCCACCACTAGGGATCTCCCATCGGAGGAGGTATCAGAGTCACTACCTCCAGTGGTAGTTGCCCCCCGTGGTACTCCCCTTACCCTCCAACCCACTGGTCCCCTTGGTGTCGCTCGACACTGCCTCCTTGGAACCGTGGGCCGCTGTATCCCCACTCACCGGTGCCACTGCTCCCTCGCCAGATGATGCTGATGTACACAGACAACATAAGAGTAAAGGATTGGGGAGACAAAACAGGAGAGAGAATATAAACATCTGAATAGATGTACATATCTGGTTCACCGATACTCTCACCCAGCAAATACACCAACATGCAGTACCTACAGCTATACTCATGGCTATGCCCCTGACTAGTGGCCACAACCCTGGTATACAGCCATCTCCAACATTACAGAAGGACCTGAAGAACTACAGACCTGCCCCTTATCATCTAACTGCCCATGGGGGCCATAATGCTAAATGACATCAGTCAGAGTCACTGCCACTAGACAGCATACGTACAACAGCACCCTCAGACATCCATCAAGGAGCCATCATTTGGTTTTGGTACTCACCCCCTTGTGTCTGCTGTGCAGCCTTCAAGCACCCATCCAATTCTGGATATGCCACCGTCAGAATGCGGCGCATTAGGGGGGTCAGGGCTCGACGGGCACCCTTTTCTCGTTGGGAGGACTTCCCCAGCTGGGCCTCGCAGGTCTTCCTCACCCAGCACCGCAGGTCCTCCCACCACTTCATGCAGTGGGTGTTCTGCCGGTTGTAGACCCCCAGGGTCTGCACCTCTCTAGCGATGGCCTCCCAGGGTCCCCTCTTCTGATGGGCGCTGACCTGTAGGAGACACACAGAAAATAAACACTGAGGTCAGAAAAAGGCACATGTGATACCGCTGGCCATACGTCCCATATGGGACAGACACTTAAAACAGCATTCCAGCACCTCACTCACGCATCATGTCATGCATTAAACGGCTGTGCAGTTACAAATCGTGCACACATGTTTACAGGCATCCACCGCCATCACACACATCCATGCACCCCATCCGCCTACTCATCTGCACCTCTGGTCGACCATATAACTTGGCATACAGGGGTAGGACCCCGTCCACCAGCTTGTCCAGCTCCTCCATGGTGAATGCCGGGGCCCTTTCCCCTGTGACTTGTGCCATTTCCAGGACCAGAGTTAGGACACAGCAGCACACTCACCACCACAGTCCAGATGTATCAGTTAGGACATGTCACTACAGTTTAACATCCTACAGTGCTTATGTGTCACCTACTTGTTTGACAGCAGTGTTTTATACACAACATATTGTGCAAATGAATTTGTGTACCTCACATGTGTTCTCCACTCCTTCTAGGTACGGACCCATGTGGCGAGGGAGGGCCCCATCTGTGTACAGACCACTTGTCGATTTGGAGACCATGTTGGAACTTCACATCATTATCAATTACAGACTCAATCATGCTACTATTCATGAACTTTGTGCATTACTGGATCCAGCACTGAGACCGGCTAATCGGAATCAGCACACCATCCCTACTAAAGTGCAAGTGCTCTCTGTACTCCATTTCCTAGCCACGGGCTCATTTCAGGTGACAGTGGGCATGGGTGCAGGGTTTTCACAGCTAATGTTTTGCCTTATCCTGTCCAGATTCCTGGATGCATTTGTACAACACCTGCAGTCATATGTGAGGTTTCCCCAAAGTACTGAACTACCTGCCATGAAGTCAGACTTTTATGCCTTTGCCAACATTCCGCATGTGATAGGCGCCATCGATGGCACCCACATAGCTCTCATCCCACCAAGTGTAAGTGAACAGGTGTACAGAAACAGGAAGAACTTCCACTCCATGAACATTCAATTGGTGTGTATTTACAGACCAGTACATCTCACATGTGAATGCCATGTTCCCTGGATCAGTCCATGATTCATTTGTGCGAAGGAACAGCAGTGTGTCACACATGATGGAACAACTACAAGGGGACAGAGGATGGCTCATAGGTGAGTGAGGCTTTTTCTGTACATTACCTGACAGCCAGGCTGTCTGCAACTGAGGGTACTTAGTTACAGTCATGTTTGCCCACTTTTGCAGGTGATTCTGGCTACCCCAACATGCATTGGCAGCTGACACCAGTGAGGAACCCTGGAACAGATGCTGAGAGGAATTACATTGAGGCCCATGGACGTACTAGGAGAGTGATTGAGCACACTATAGGTCTCCTGAAGGCTAGATTCCATTGCCTCCATATCTCTGGGGGTACCCTGTCCTATGGCAGTGAGAAGGTGTGTAGAATAGTGGTGGCCTGCTGCATGCTGCACGGCGTGACTGTGAGGAAATCTATCTCCCTCTTGGAGGAGGAGGGTGCTGTATATCCAGACCAGCTTCCTCTGAGAGGGGATGAGAATGATGGTGATGATGAAGAGGGGGAAAATGTACACTCCAGGAACCAACTGTACTTCCAGTAACTAAGAGGTACTATTCGCTGATGTTGTTGTCTGTACTGCATACTGTCGATCTGACTTATTCTCTATGGGGGTGTGGGGTCTGTAGCCATTTACACTGTAACATGATTTTCAAGTGTCATGTGACATGATAAACAACTTGATAGACATTTCGGTTTACTCCACACCATGTTGTGCGCGGGGTGCCATTCCTGCAATAAAGATCTGATTATTGGATTTAACTGGCAAATGCATTCACACTTTGATTTGATTCAACATAATGACAGGGGACATTGACATTGGTGTATATGTGTTTTAATAGGTGTCAGGGATGCCATGGTGCTCTTTACAGTGATGGGAGTGGGCTGATGGTGGATGTCGCTACTGGCTACATGGTCTCAGCAATTGGTGGCAGTGGTTATATGTCCGTCTGTATTTTATTAGTTGTTTAGTTGCTATTTGCCCGTGAGGATGGTGGTTCAGTGGCACACTTGGGAGACAGTTCGTGTCAAAGTCACTTCTTTGACGGTGCCTTGGTCCTGGCAGGTGTACCAGTACCATATCTTGGCCTGAGGGACCGTTTGAGTGCCTGGTGTTGGGCTGTACGGGTAGGGGTGCCGGTCTCCTGTGTGTCCTTAGATAGTGGCACCAGTCCAGTTGCTGCTGCTGATGTTGATGGCTGGTCTGTATTGTGATAGGGGCGTCCTGGTTTGTGGGGGTCTCAGGCTAGGTTGAGAAGTGGTGCAGCAGTGCTCCTGCAATAGTAGCCATGGTGGCATTGAGCTGTTTCCACTGCTCCATGGCTTCTTGGTGGTGTGCTATCTGCAGCCTTTGATTCTGGTCCAGGGTGGCCACGATCTGGCCCATCCTGTCCCGGGTATGGTGGTGTGCTCCCACAACCTCAGAGATCAGCTCCTGGGCTGCAGCATCCATCCTTTGGCCTCCCACCTGGGCCAGTGAAGCCCTCCCACTGGGCCTAGCCCCCTGTCCCTGTGTCCCCTAAACAGGTCTGGCGATACCACTTGTACTGGGGCCATCGTCATCCTGCCTGTTAGGGGGAGACTGTGGCCTCTGTCCTTGTGTTTCACCAGAATGTGGCATGGATACACTGGTGTGGGGTTGTTTGGCCAGAGCTGATGTTGGTGGCTGGGTGGTAGGGGTGTCAGTGGTGTCCTGGGTTGGGCTGCTGGTTGGTGACAGTCCAGGACTGTGTGATGGGCTAGGGTATTCCTCACTGTCCATACTCCCCTCACAAGTGTCCTTAGTGGTGCCTCTGTCTCCATGTGGGGCGCTGCCACTCCTTGTCCTTTCCGTCAGGGTAGCATGGGTGGTGGTGCCTGTGGGGGGGGAGGACATGTTATATTTACAGAATTGGATGGGGTGCACAGAGCAGGACTATTTTGTGCAGGATTTCCACTGTTGGGCCATGCAGGGTCCTTTTGTGAGCTTGCCATTGCATTTAGCATGGAATGTGGAGGTGTATTGTGGGTGGTGTAGTGCAATTGTGTTACCTTGCAGGGGTGGGTGGCTGTGCACAGGGGGAGGGATGTGAGCCTCTTGGTGGGTTTGTGGGCATGCAGGGTGACTGGATGTAGTGATTGTGGCCTGGGTGGGGTAGTGGTCCTGGTGGTAGTTGGAGGGGTGAGGTGGTGTATGCATTACAGGAGTGGTGGATATGGGGTAATTGTAGATGACTTACCCGAGTCCATTTCTCCAGTGAGTCCAGTAAGGCCCTCAGGGTGCAGGATGGCCAGTACCTTTTCCTCCCAGTCAGTGTAGTCAGGGGTGTTGGTGGAGGTCCTACCCCAGTCTTCTGGACCGCAATGTTGTGCGTCGATGCCTGGGACCTCACCTTCCCGCGCAGGTCGTTCCATCTCTTGCGGATGTCTTCCCTTGTGCGTGGATGGTTTCCCACTGCGTTGACCTTGCTGACTAATGTCTGCCATAACTACATCTTCCTGGTGATGGGTGTGTGCTGGACCTGTGCCCCGAATATTTGTGGCCCGTCCTTGAGTATCTCATCCACCATTGTTCTTAGCTCCATTTCTGTGAAGCGTGGGTGCTTAGGGAGTGCCATGGTGTGTGTTGTGGGTGGTGTGTTGTGTGGATATTGGTGAGGGTGCTGTTGTGTGGTTGGGTGTGTGAGTTGTGTGTTGTTGTATTCAGCGTCTGCTTGTAGTATTGTCTGTCTGGCTTCTCCTATTTGCAGTGCAAAGGATTGTGGGATGTGTCTATGAGTGTTTTATAGTGTTGTGAATGTGTGTCAGGTGTGTGGGTTTCAAACTTGCCAATGTGTGCATTGCTTGCTGTTGGGTCCCATTGCTGGCTGTGGCAATCTGTACCGCCAGTGATCGTTTGACATCAACTGACCACCACAGTGATTTGTGCATCATTATTTGGAGGGGGGGGATTTGTGTGTTCGGCGGTGCGGGGTGGGATGTGCAGCTTTTCCACAGACAAGGACCTGGCGGTGGCTGGTGGCGAGTTCAGTTTTTGGCATCTTTATATGGCGGGTTTCTGTTTACCGTCAATGGCGGTATTCTGTTTACTGTCGCCACGGCAGGTGACGGTGTTTACTTCCATTTTCATAATGAACCCCATAGTTGGAGAGACAAGGGCTCTCCTCAACTCTTTCTTGATCGTTATTCGCTTGGCTAAAGGAAGCAAAAGCAGGGCCTTGACCAAATCTATTTGAAAACCTAAGAATTCGATATTCTGTTATGGCACCATGCATGATTTCTCTGCATTGATGATGAACCTGAGATACTGTAGCAACTAGTTTGTCCAATTTAGATGACAAATTACCAATGTCCCTCTCTTGTGCCATGATCAGGATGTCGTTGAGGTAAACAGTAAGTCTCATACCTCTTTCCCTCAGATACTGAACTACCAGACGCAGGATCTTGGTGGAGCACAAAGGAGCAGAGGACAGGCGAAGGGTAGGGCAGTGAACTCGAACCGCCGGGAACCCCATTGGAACTGAAGGAAGCGTCTGTGGGGTCGGAAGATTGGCACCAAAAGGTATACGTCTTTTAGATCTAACCTGACCGGCCTACCGCTGTTTCGCAATATATCCCTGAGGAGATGTATGCCCTCCATCTTGAAATGGTGATATACAATCCAGGAACTGAACTGTTTGAGATTCAGTACCCCCTTTCTTCTGAACCAGAAGAATTGCGCTCACGAACCCCTGAGAATGAGGAGAGGACTCTGCCACAGCTCCTTTCTACAGGAGTGCAGCAATCTCTTCGTCTATGAAAGACCATTCTCTGAGGGCAAAATGGAGAACTGGCAGTGCATAGAACTCTAGGTGAAAACCCTGGACAGTCTGTAACACCCACGGATCTGGTGTGATCCCTTGCCATGCTAAAGGAAAAAATTGAATTCTTCCCCCCAAAATTACTTCTGAAAAGTGAATAGTCCTTACCTGTTGCATTGGTGTCTTGTGCGAATCCGCCACCACGGATGCCTCTGGAGGCCCTGCCACAGCCGTAGTTACCCACTCTGCCTTTCTGATTTGCAATTTGCATGGTCTGATAACCTTAGCCTTGCACTCAACCCCTGAAGTGCCCGGCCCTTGCAAAATTAGCATTATTGAAGACCTTTTTAATAGATGTTGGGCTTTATGGAGTACAGTGAATGTTGCCACATATTTACCCACATCTTTGACGAATTTGTCGCCAAATAGCATTCCATTAGTCAGGGATTGTGCTTCATTAATCACCAAATCCCCTAACTTAGGGTCCAAGTGCATAAGGAATGAGCGACGACACTCAGTGGACATGGCGCATTTAGCGTTGCCAAGAAGGAGAGTTGGATTCTTTTGCCTGGATTGCTAAATCTAAGATTTTGTTAATGGTCCGGAGACATCAAGGAATTTATCTTGACAGCCACGCCTAGCGTGGTCTAGCCCTTTCTTGGGGATCCTTGATGAATTTCTTAATAAATGTCGCCATGCTAGGACCCAGTTCCGGGGTATCTGCCATTTTACCAGCCAAGGATGGCCTGGGACATTCTGAGCGCAGAGTGTTGCGGACGTCTATCTCAAAACTTCTTTGTAACCTATCCTGAACATAATGAGCCACCTCGGCACTAGGGAGATCCATTCTGTGGATCGGGGATGTATAATGTCCTCTGTTACAAAAAGGAGGTTACGCCCACCTGGAACTGGTGCCTCTGATGAACATAGTGGGATTACGCTTTTTCTTTTGTGGAGGGGAAGCTTTTTGTGATTCATCAGACTCTGAGTTAGAAGACGAACGTTCCTGTGTCTCCTCCTGAGGCTGATTGAGCACTGGAAAGGGGGGGTGGATTTACAAGGGTTAAACCCTCCATATTCATGATCCCGCATCACTGAAGCTGCCAGTTGCGCCAAATATCAGATGAAGACACTCCCCCTGAGTGTTGCAGTGGCAGTTCTGCTATTTCCCTGGCATCAAAAGATTGTGAGCAAGTCCCCTGACTGCCTTCGCCCTAAAATTCTCTTCTGCCAAAATTGGTCAGCGATTGTGTGAAAGGCGTTAAGGTTTTTATTAAGGCCCAATTCATGGAGTCTTGCACATGGTGACCAAGCGCCTCCACCAATCTCTTCTCCATCTGGTGTTCAATGGGCACCTCTTGCAATTCTTGTAATTGCTCCTCCTAATCGGCATAGTACGCCATTATCATAGCTAGGAGGTATGGAAAAGTTCAAAGAGGGGAACACCCTGTGGCAGGTATGCAAATATATACACAAAGGCAATAATACAACTGCCTGGCCAGCACTGAGGATTGAATAGGGAAGGAGTACCTGCATACAAAAAAGTCTGAATATTAAATATTAAATTCCCCTAGGGCACAGCCCTAAAACGTTTATTCAAACCCCGTCCGGCGCTCTCTGAGGCCACACTGACTCTGTGCTGTGAGACGTGTGCGAAGAGCTGATCGGAAACAAAGGATTTCCAAAACGGCTCTTCGTGCATGTGCCCGCAGCACAATAGAAAGAGGACTGCATCCTCTACTGAATAATACTGAAATGTGGAGAGCTCTGCTGGCCTCGCTCCTGCTCCCCGCTGGCCTAGAGCCAGGGATCGTCTGATCCCTGTAACGCTCTCTACGCGCTGCTGCACACGAATGAGTTTTAAAAAACGTGTGCACTTCAAAATATAGACAAATTGCAAGAACAACATAAAGCACTTATCTGGCTGCTGCAGCAACAAAGAAAGAGGACTGACATTACTTTTGGAGCTTTATATAGAGTCAGGAGACAGACAGTGATAGGACAGCATATGGTTATGGGATATGTAGTTTAAAGTTTTATTGTATTTGATTGTCTGCTGTTTGTCAGTAAAGATAAGAGAAAGCATAATCCGAAGCCCCCAGTCCGGACATAGAATCATGAGCTATGTGATCTGACATCAGTTGTCACAGCTGTTACTAGGATACACACCTGAATGTCCCCCACAGTCATATATGCATGTGAGGATTTCTCCTGGGGCCTATGGCCCACGCTATTGTATTCCCTACTCTGCCCAGACTCTTTATTCATCTAGTCTATCAAGAATCCTTCCATATGATGTGTTATGGATGCAACACACACTTAGGGAAAAACAGACACAGGTTAGTTTGCCCACACTACAGTGTATGTGCCACCCAGCTTCCAGAATTATCCATATTGTGTAATTCCAATATTGCACATGTAATTGTCAGGCAACAATGTGTTTGTGCATAAAGCTAGGCAAGGTCCTCCATGTAATGTGGTGGCAAAGACACTTCTGCACTCAGGGCTATATGTATGACCCAATATGCATGGCGCTTGCACAGCGCACCATGGTGAATGGGCAACGCAAATAAAATGTATTTATTTATTTACCTGAGAAGTGTCAGTAATCTTGAGTCACATAATGCATTGAAAATCACTGCATTGCCTTACTCTGCACCAGAAAGAGGCTCCATGACCGTTGTATTCACATTCCATGGTTTTAGATGCATTCCCAGACTTACCAAGCCAGGTAAATCTAGAAATGCACCAATAAGAACAAGCTTTCCAGGAAATGCATTACAAGGAGTTAGACATTTAAATCTTCTAGTTACATCAATTTTCAATGTGTGCTGCATTCTGCAGCACACATAGATCATGGAATATGGCTCACAGGATATTTTAGTTAGCAGGAAGGCACACCTTCATGCACAGATGCATTCCTGAATGAGATACAAGCATGCTTACTCCATGGTGCATGTGTGCCTTTGTTGGCCCTCGGCAGCCATGTAATGCTGATCTTGGGCAATGTGGATCACTTTCGAAAAAGAGGGATTGATGTTTTCCGTTAAAAATGATTGCTGACCGTAAGCTTAACAGCCAAAGTACAGATTCTCAGGAGCTAAAAAGCAGAAGGGGGGCTGTAAGGTTGAAGGATATTACAATCTACATTTGCAGGGGTACCGGGAGAAGATTAATAAATATTGTGGGATTGTGTGAGTTAGCACCCTGGGGTTGGGTAACGGGTGTGTTGAATGCTGCAAAGCGTAATACATAACTTTCTATGTTGCAGAGGTAGCCCTTTGGTCTAAATTCTTTCCTTGAATATGGCAGCACTGGGACAGTTTAATTCTAAATTAAACTTTATGAGGTGCCTCCGTCCATTGATTGTTTGCTTGCAGAAAATCTGGATATGTGTCGATCTTAAGCATGAGAATTATTTTGCCTATTCCTGTACACGCAAAACCTTTGGTAAAAGACCACACCAGAGGAGGTATTGCTATTTTATTGGGAAGTGACATAAATTGGAATACTTAGGTGTTTGTTCATTCTTCAAAACCATGCCAAGCCTTTTCTTTTTTTTGTTGAAGTTTTATTTAGCTTTTTAATGAGTAACAAACAAGACACATTGAACAAAGCATCCAGCATTCGAAGAGGCAATTCAGTAATCAAAACTAAGAAGATAGTTATCATGATCAGTTATGACATTAGTCTGTAATGGGTGGTTAAAGTAGCACAAAGTAAGGAGATGTCCAAGATCGCATATCTATCCCCGCCCACTCAGGGTGGAAAATATAAGTCGCAACAGGGATGACCATCCCACTCCCAGGACAAATGTGTTATAGCTCTGTTATGGGGCATCCCCAACAGACTCTGGGGACAAGAGGACCCACATGTCAGAAGCTCAAAGTGTCTTTGACATAGTAAGATGCAAGCCCCCCAACCTGCCCTGGAGGCGGATATAAGTAAGAAAGGGTCACCACGTGGACTCAAACTTGACCTGTTTGTCCCTAAGTATTGCAGTGAGTTTCTCCATAGCATATATGTTCCACACTTTGCTTCACCACAAATTAACAGTAGGGGCATGGGGCTATTTCCACATCTGAGCTCTACAGAGGTGTGCTGCTAGTAGAAGGAAAGAGAAGAATCTGCCTCTGGAAGTGGCAGTGGGGCGGGCCCTCTCCGCTCCAGGGTCCCCCAATAGGACCAGTAAAGGATCACAAGGCAATGTAATGTTGGTAATACTGTATCTGTTCTGCAAGATGGTGTCCCAGAAAGATTGTATTAAGGGGCAGACCCATCATGTGTGTAGAAGGGTGCCCTGCTCCCTGCAATCCTTCCAGCAGACGTCGGAACTCCTTAACATTTTATGCAAACGAACAGGGGTCAAATAGCAGCAGGTAATCAGTTTGTACATATTTTCTCTGTGTTTAAGACATATGGAAGAGGAAGATGCCCTTTGCCATATGAAACACCCAGCAGCTTCCGGGAACACGATCCCTAGTTTCCTCTCCCAGTGAGCTATGTAAGCGTGTCTCTTAGCGGGCGTGAGTGCCAAGATATAACAACAGAGTACTGAAATGCCTTTTTGTCGGATGTTTGAGTGGAAGAGTGATTCAAGATCAGATTCATCATGCTCCATAGCAGCCCGTCCTTCGGACGTCCCACCCAGTGTAAGGCCTGGACCATGCGATATGACGCACAGCGGGGGAGACAGAATTGTTCCTAGAGGGAGCAACTTGTCTTCAGGGTGCCCTCAGTATAAAAGGCCTGTAACCTCTGTGCCTCGTTGTCACTGCAGGCATAGAAAGCAGGAGAGAGAAAGTCAGGCGGAAAGTTGTGATTAGGTACTAACAGTGTGAGGGGAAATGGGTAAGAGGGGAACATGAGTCTAGTCCATATTTCCTGCCAATAGCTTAATAAGAGCAATGTAATTAGGAGAAGAGGTGGACAGCAAGCCATCCAAGGGTACCTGGGAGTATGCTTGTTCTACCTGCACCCATGATTTGTTGTTTGCGCTATGATTCCAATCTTATGAGGGGTGCGGCTGTCAAGCAAGCATATATGTATGTATGTTTGGAAAACCTAGTCCTCCATCAGATTTGACGTGGCACATAGTCACCCTAGCCACCCTCGAGGATTTGTTGCCCTGACAAACCAAGACATTTTAGTATGGATGTGGGCCAGTGTAGATTTGGAAATTGGGAAGGGTCTGGAGAACATATAGGAGGCTTGGAGGAAGTTAATTTTGAGACAGCTGAGTCTTCCCAACCCAAATATCTCCAGCCTGTCCCAACGATAAAGATCCTTAAATAAGGTGGTTAGCCAGAGGAGACTATTGCCCTGGTAGAGGGCCGCAGTGGTTGAAGTGAGTTGAATGCGCAAATATGTGATACTGCGTGTTTTCCATTGAAACCCCCTATGTTGCACATGTTGTTCCAGGGAGCCCCGGGGATCGGCCACTCCCATGCCCCAGGATTTTGCAAAATTTACCTTAAAGCCAGAGTCTGCGGAAAAAGCATCTAGTTCCTTCATCAGTGCTGAGAAAGAGGTTGAGGGATGGGTGAGGAAGCATAGAACATCATCCTCAAATAAAGCCAATTTGTGCTCCCTGTCTCCCACTTTAATACCCTGGATATCAGGGTTATTCTGAATCCTAGCCACAAGGGGTTCCATAGAAAGCGCAAAAATAGAGGGTGAAAGGGGGCAGCTTTGGTGGGTCCCCTTGTAAGGGGGATTGCTGAGGAAAAGGTGACATTCATTTTCAGTTTTGCTCTAGGCTGATGAAAATTGCCTTGAATATAGGTCAGCAGATTGGGGCATATGAAATTTAGCCAGGAGTTTAAAGAGATAAGCCCAGTCCACCCTATCGAACGCTTTCTCTGCGTCTAACGACAGAAGGAGCAGGGGCTGGTTGGTGTGTTCTGCTACCTCTATAAGGGTAATAGCCAAATGTGTGTTGTCGTTGGCTTGGCGATTTTATATGAAACGTAATTTCTGTGGGGTTATCAAGCAAGGCAAGACATATTGGAAGCGTTTAACCAGGATAGACATAAAGATCTTGACATCGCAATTTAAGGAGTGGAATAGGGTGATATAATGTACAACTAGTGGGAGGTTTATTCAGCTTAAGGAGCGGAGTGATGTGGGAGCCCATCATAGTATCAGTGACCGATCCTGTCAAGAAATGGATGAAGACTCATGTTAGGGGTTCGGTCAGGAGGTGGACAAAAGCTTTATAAAATTGATGACTAATCTAACCTCTTCAAGACTAATTTTGGACTCGAGTTGTAACAAGTCCTCCCTGCAATCCGGGGGGTTGAATCCATCCAAATAGTCATCCTGCAAATGCTCAGATGGAGCTTGAAACTGGAATCAGGACAAATAATAATGATAGAAGACCTGCATTATGGTCCCCCCATTGCAAATCTTGTGTATTTTTTTACATGTGGAATGGAGGCGTATCTTGTGTGCTAATTATCTATCTGCCTGTCCCCCCGCTCATAGTATGTCTGACCGATATAAACGTTTTTTAGCTGCCTCCTTCAGGAGAAGGTGCTCCAGTTCTCCCCTGATGTTTCGGAGGTCCCTCAGAGTGCGAGCTGTGCCCAGATGTTAATGGCATGTTTCTGCTGCTGATAGGTTAGTTTCTAACTCTTGTCTCCACAGCTGAGCTGTGCATTCAAATGCAGCAATATGGGATATTAATTCACCCCCGAAGACCACCTTTGCCACATCTAAAGCTATGCCTTTCCTTTAAGTTAGCTCTGTCCAGTGTGACAGGTGGGCCATATTCAACTTTTCTGTTGGTAAATGTCTATATCTCCCCTGGGAGGTCTTACAATACCCTTGTTGCTTCTATGCTCTCTTTCGTACACAATATTAGTGTTTTTGAAGATTGTTCTCTGATTGTTATTGTACAGTACCTTAATGCTAACATTTCAAACTCTGCCTGTGTGACCTTTGGAAATTCTTAGTTGGAAGAGATAAAAGCCCTCATCACGACCCAGGCGGTCCGAAGACCGCCAGGGGCACTGTGGCGGTGTCATCGCCAACGGGTCAGCGGTGAATAATGCCAAATTAGAAGTTTGGCTGGAGCCAAACCTCAGAGCCTCCACCCGTTCCTCCACATTACCGCATTCTGCTGGGCTGGAGGTGAGCACCTCCAGCACGACAGATGGCGTGATACCGCTTGTGATATCACGAGGCAGGAGACTGCCAGAATTTTTCTGGTGGCTGCACTGCCAGAAAAAGGTGGCAGTCTTGCACCCTGGCAACAGGAATAAGCATTCCTGTCACCAGGATACACTCGCACCCATGTCCACATACCCACACACATGCACTCACACACTTCTACACACAAACAAACACACCCCTACTCACCCATGCAAAGGCGACATACACACCCATTCACACTGACAAACACAAACACCGCATACATGCATGCATACACTCACCACTCCCCCATGCACATACATACATTTACACACACCCCTCTGCACCGCATACACGCACACATTCACTCCCCCTCCTCATGTGTGTACATACATTCACACACACACACCCCCACTGCATACACGCATACATTCACTCCCTCCTCCCCATGCGCATACATACATTAACACATACACCCCACACAACATACATGTATGCATTCATTCCCCCCTCCTCCCATGCGCATACATTCATTCACACACACACACCCTGCACCGCATACAATCGCTCACCTGCTCTCCCCATCCACTCACACAAACACTCACGCTCCTCCCTGTCACATACAATCACTCACACATGCAGACACGCATCCACACACACACACACACCCTCCCCTGTCAGACAATCCACTTACCTCATTTGTTGAGGAGGCCGTCCAGGAGGGGACATGTCCTGGCGCTTCCACCGCCAGCAGTGCCTCATCATATGGACACCGCCACACTGTATTACAGGTTGTAATACGGTGTGCGGTCTCTTTTTGGCATGGCGGTAACACCTCTGCACCACGACTGGTCTCAAAATTCCACTCGATTTAGAGCGGAAGTCAGAGATCAGTCATAATAGGGAGGTCTTAAGACCATCAGCACTGGCGGTATTTTGGCGCTGGCAGCTTCGACGGTCTTAGGAAAAGACCGCCGAAGCCATGATGAGGGCCATAGTGTATACATGAGGCTATTTTTCCTAATTTAGACCAGATAGGCAGGGTTTATGTTTTTTATAGAGTATGAAATCAAATAAACTTATTACAAAATATGGCAAATTCCCTGAGGATTCTCCAGTTTCTTTTACTTTTTATTCCTCTCAAGGGCAATCATTTATTGATTATACAGTGGTAATGTGGTGAATCCATTTTAGTTCTCATTGGGACTCAGGAGATTTAGCTTATTAACCTACTTAGCTTGCTATATTTTAGCCCATTTATTTTATTATTTCTATTAAGCCAGCTGCCATTGTTTATAGTTTATAGAAATGTTTTGATTTGCATTATCAGTGCCACTCTGTGAAGGCGTCATTATCAGCGTCATGATCAGTGATGTACGTAGGTATTAACATCATGTCCCTTTCTCACTTACGTGTGATAGGAACATAATGTATACTTGTTGGGGTTTGTTTATATAATTGCTGCCACAAGTTTGTCTACTTATCAGTTGTTTGGGAATATACCTGCATCAGGGGTCCTACATGATCTGTATAAATACATTTCACACTGACAAGGTCATTAGAGAGATTCCTTACAGATGCCATCTACACTGCACGTCACCTTGCTGCAGAACTCAGCCTTTGTGTCACCACGGAATCTGACCTCATTCCAAAGTAACAAGGGTTAGGGGGCACTTCTCATGGACATGGTACTGGCAGATTAGGTTTATCATACTTAGCTCTTACTAGGTTAGAAATTAGGATCTCTTTGCTAGGAATTTTACATCTCATGTTTATTTTAAGACGGTGGTGGTTTTTGTATTGACAACTCTCATCTTCACAATTATGCTTTTTTTACTGTTCATTATCCTAATCATTGCAGCTCATGCATTTTACCGTAGATTGCAGTCTTTCCAATAAATATATTGAAAACTTTCCTGCATCTCCTTTGTTGCCTCTGTGTGTTTGAGACTTGTTGCTAACATCAGAAAAGGATCATTTCCATTCCACCACGACTTCCCTGAGAGGTCTTATCTAGAGTCCATGCATAAAGCTGCCAGAAATCACCTTTTATTGTTTGGGTTTTTGGTGAGCTATTGCTTGTGAGCCGGTAGGGTTCAGCCGACAGTTGCAACTTGTTGTAGGAGTGACTCAGTTACCTGCAACAAAAGTGGTGTTATCCCTAAACCAGCAGTCTTGCCTAGGAGCGAGATTCCAACTATGACATGGCGCCACCAACGATGGTGTTTTGGCACTAATTTACAGATATCCTGAGTATCTCTGTCTCACACACAGCAGGTACCCTAAGTACCATTATACTGAGACATCTGTGGTCTAAGGGATAATCCTCTTAAACTGAACAGGGAACAGCTAATTAGATTGTAGGTTGTTCAAGCTTAAACTCTTAAAAGGATGTCTCCCCATTTGGTGTTCCTTCCCTGTACCCATTAATTAATATGGTAAACGCCATAGACATTTCAGAAAATGTCAGACATGCATTAAAGCAGTATCTAGAAGCCCATGGCTTAACAAATGAGGACAGGGATGTCACATTTATTGTGGAAGCTCACAAAGCTTTCCAAACAGAAACATTCTATTTCTGTGTCACCTTTCCTGAAGAAGATGACACAACATATACCTTTCTCACACATAAAAAATAGAGAACGTACTGCAGTGGTTCCAAGCTTACCGGTATTTAGAGATACCACTCTCCTATCAAGAACACTAAAATTGGTTCAATTGCACCCTACCACATGTAATACAAGCCATGAGATTAGATCCCTTAAGTAATGACAGACCAGTAGTCTTGCCTAGGAGCGAGATTCCAACTATGGCATGGCGCCACCAACGATGGTGTTTTGGCACTAATTTACAGATATCCTGAGTATCTCTGTCTCACACACAGCAGGTACCCTAAGTACCATTATATGAAGACATCTGTGGTCTAAGGGATAATCCTCTTAAACTGAACAGGGAACACCTAATTAGACTGTAGGTTGGTCAAGCTTGAACTCTTTAAAGGACGTCTCCCCATTTGGTGTTCCTTCTCTCTACCCATTAATTAATATGGTTAACGCCATAGACATTTCAGAAAATGTCAGATACGCATTAAAGCAGTATCTAGAAGCCCATGGCTTAACAAGTGAGGACAGGGATGTCACATTTATTTGGGAAGCTCACAAAGCTTTCCAAACAGAAACATTCTATTTCTGTGTCACCTTTCCTGAAGAAGATGACACAACACATACCTTTCTCACACATAAAAAATAGAGAACGTACTGCAGCGGTTCCAAGCTTACCGGTATTTAGAGATACCACTCACCTATCAAGAACCCCAAAATTGGTTCAAAGGCACTCTACCACATGTAATACAAGCCATAAGATTAGGTCCCTTAAGTAATGACAGACCAACGGGCCTATGTTTGCCACATATACACCACATTTGGGTGTGTAGGCAATGCAAATAGCTGACGTACGCACCCTTTATAATGAGTTAGTACAACTTTACAGACGATTAGTACAATTTGCTATGCGGACCTTGAACACCGTCCCAGCATGGGCTGCACCAGCTGGTCACCAATTGGTCGTTACTGGGATTAACCCACAAACAGTAAATTTTATCCTGGGAAAAGTGCCCACAGAACTTGAAAAGATTCCGTTCTGGATAGCACAAAAAACTAACCAGCTGGAAGCAGTGTTTCCCATATGGGAGCCCAAGATAAACATAGAATTCTCACAATGTGCTTGCGAATCGGAATGGTTCCCTCAGTGGACAACTGCACCACATGGTGTACAGTCTTCGCTGCAATTTACACTACCACGCCTGGTACCCTGACACTTGCCAACTTGCCGGAAGTGTTAAAACAAATTCAAAATGTACACGGGCCGCTCCAGCCCTGGATTTGGCGATGAAACTGATGCGTAACTTCAACACAGTCTCCTCAATAATACTAAGTAACATTAAAGGGAAAGTGGTAGCGTCGGCTATACGCCAGCGGCTCCGGGAGATTCCACAGTTGGAACAGGAGGGTCAACTACAAAAATTATTTCCGACCCTATACTAGTATAGGATGGGATAGTTTAGGAGCAAAGTCGAAGAAGCCTGAATTTCAGAGTACCACCCCTAACAAGCACAAGAGGGTTGTACAAAACAAAAAAAAAAGACAGACAAAGTCAGACAGCAGACTCTACGAATCCAGAGAACTCGGAAAGGAGATATAATCTCAGACATAGTGAAACTTTAAAGGCTCCTGACAGACATACTCATTTACGTCCCTCTCATAAAAGGACGTCTCCCCATTTGGTGTTCCTTCTCTCTACCCATTAATTAATATGGGTAATCCCATAGACATTTCAGAAAATGTCAGATACGATTTAAGCAGTATCTAGAAGCCCATGGCTTAACAAATGACAAATTAACAAATGAGGACAGGGATGTCACATTTATTTGGGAAGCTCACAAAGCTTTCCAAACAGAAATATTCTATTTCTGTGTCACCTTTCCTGAAGAAGATGACACAACACATACCTTTCTCACACATAAAAAATAGAGAACGTACTGCAGCGGTTCCAAGCTTACCGGTATCTAGAGATACCACTCCCCTATCAAGAACACCAAAATTGGTTCAATGGCACCCTACCACATGTAATACAAGCCATAAGATTAGGTCCCTTAAGTAATGACAGACCAACGGGCCTATATTTGCCACATATACACCACATTCGGGTGTGTAGGCAATGCAAATAGCTGATGTACGCACACTTTATAATGAGTTAGTACAATTTTACAGACGATTAGTACAATTTGCTAAGCGGACCTTGAACACCGTCCCAGCATGGGCTGCACCAGCTGGTCACCAATTGGTCGTTACTGGGATTAACCCACAAACAGTACATTTTATCCTGGGCAAAGTGCCCACAGAACTTGAAAAGATTCCGTTCTGGATAGCACAAAAAACTAACCAGCTGGAAGCAGTGTTTCCCATATGGGAGCCCAAGATAAACATAGAATTCTCACAATGTGCTTGCGAATCGGAATGGTTCCCTCAGTGGACAACTGCACCACTTGGGGTACAGTCTTCGCTGCAATTTACACTACCACGCCTGGTACCCTGACACTTGCCAACTTGCCGGAAGTGTTAAAACAAATTCAAAATGAACACGGGCCGCTCCAGCCCTGGATTTGGGGATGAAACTGATGCGTAACATTCAACACAGTCTCCTCAATAATACTAAGTAACATTAAAGGGAAAGTGGTAGCGTTGGCTATACGCCAGCGGCTCCGGGAGATTCCACAGTTGGAACAGGAGGGTCAACTACAAAAATTATTTCCAACACCTATACTAGTATAGGACGGGATAGTTTAGGAGCAAAGTCGAAGAAGCCTGAAATTCAGAGTACCACCCCTAACAAGCACAAGAGGGTTGTACAAAACAAAAAATAAAGACAGACAAAGTCAGACAGCAGACTCTACACATCCAGAGAACTCGGAAAGGAGATATAATCTCAGACATAGTGAAACTTTAAAGGCTCCTGACAGACATACTCATTTACGTCCCTCTCATTCCTTTTAGCACACTCCAGATAGATGGAGTGTGAGAGTGGGCCAGTCAGAACATCCTGACTACATGAAACAGAAGAAAGATTGACAGGGGTCTTCAGACAAGAAAGAAGACAAATCTACACAACAAAAGCCACAATTTATAAAGAAAAAGGTGGCAGCAATTTCAATTAAACATGCCAGCAAACGTGAGAACATTGCTGAGGAACAAGATGTGGGCAGTGACCCTGCTGGACAGGGTGACAGAAGTCATGATATGTCACCAGAGTTTGAAAACTCCCACATTGGGAAGATGTCATTTTGCCTTCTTTCTCAGATCTTCCTCCGGAGGCAATAAAAGAAGCCAACGCTGTTAACTAGGATTTAATGTAGGCACCTGCGCTATACTGCAACCACGTAGGGTGGGATAAGGATTCCCCCTACTATATAATACCTATAGGTCTACATCCCACCCTCAGCACCAATATCCTGTTAAACACAAGGCTAAAGCTCCAGTGAGAGAGATTCTCACCCAACTTGAGTACCAGGGAGTAACAGAGCTCTGTGTCTCTGCAATGAACAACCCGTTATTCCCCATTGCAAAACCGGACCATTCATATAGAATAGTCTTAGATTACAGACACCTACACCATTACACACACACATACACAATTCAAAATGCACACAGCACTGAACTAATTAATAACATAGTGCGATACTTCCAAGGTTTTTTTCTGCCAAAACTTAGCACATGAAAGTAGCGGCTGAGTGCATACTCATTTGGTTCACAAAAGCACTTTTGTCTTTTGCCCCAGGGCTATAAGAACAGCCCAGGGTCGTTTTCTGCCCGTGTAATCAATATTGCATGATATTGACCTCAAGGGTTTGTCCTATGTGGATGACATCTATCTCACACATCTTGCCAGGGTCGATGGGTTTGTTTTAGGATTCGTCGCCCTTGGCTACAAATTCAATTTCAAGAAAACTAAAATAGCCTTTCTCAGTGTATTGTTCCTGGGATAAAAGCTATTGAATCAGGGGAAGAGCCTGGTCCCGCATTTTTTAGAAAAATGTGTGCAATTGCAACCACCAAACACTTTCAAGTAACTAAAGTCTTTACTTGGTTTCTTTAATTTTGGCAGAATTTACATTCCAGACTATGCACAATGCAGCAAACCACTCTATAATCTAATTTGCCCACATTTTTCAAGAAGACTCTAGACAGTTGAACACACAAGCATCCTTAGATGATTGCAGCAAGACATGCTAGAAGCAAAACACTTACACACATGTGACAACAAAACAAATTTGGTCATCAGAATAATTGCTGGAGCCATCTAGTTCACCTATGTCACCTTTAATGAGGGTGACATGGTGCCCAGAGCATACAAATGACACCTATACTCCAACGCAGAACAACGGTTCGCTACCCCAGAAATGATTGTGACTGCTGTACAGAAAGCTGTCATTAAGGAGAGACCATCTACCCAGTGGAAACGCATTATTGTTGTTACCCCGGTGCTGGCTTTAAAGGCTGTCACCAAAGCAAGCATTCCTAACGCTAAAGCATTACATCCACGCTATATTCAATGGGCAACCTCCCTGACTGCCACTGATGTTGATTACATTTTTTACCCAAAACTTTCAAACGCAAGAATTTCTCCAATACGAACAGGAGTACCCCGCACCTACTAGCATCCTGCCAGTTGACAGATACCAAACTGTCATTTACACTGATAGTTCAGCACAACGAGCTGTAGGTACAAAACATCAATACTAGCCGCATGCACAGCTGTGAGCAGAGTGATGAAGGATGGTTTTTTCAACCTTCAACATACCTACACGCAGACCCTGGGGAACTGCACCGTTCAGTTGGCTGAGCTTAATGCTCTTATCTTGGCACTGAAGCATATAGATCCAGGACACCTCACAATGATTGTGTGTGATTTGTACTATTGTGTCCAGTCCTACAATGATTATCTCAAACATTGGCGGTTGAACGAGTTCAGAGACTCAAAGAGGAACACCATAAAACACAAAACTCTCTGAGGGAGGGTGGCTGATCTTAAGGATAAGCTACCAGATGCTCATGTAGTACATACACTGGGACACCAACATGTAGGAGTACACATTATAGGAAACACTTTGGCTGATAAAGCAGCCAAATCAGCACTAGCTACGGCTTCTGGTGACTCGTTCTCACACAAGATTGGATAATGAAATTCAGGCTGCTGTGAAAGCTTTGGCTGAGAGCAAGTGTCTTCCTGAAGCATATCCTACAAACTTCCTACCATATCAGTTCACAGAATGTTGCCTTTGCAACAGTTCTTGGGGTGGGCAATCAGGTGATCCCCAACCAGAGTTTAGAGCTCATCAAAGCAGCGCATGAGGGTGTCGCATCTGCTCATGCTGGTGTTGCGGCCACAATATCACTCTTACAGAAACACTTCTGGTGGCCGTGTTTATACAAACAGACCAAGCAATATGTCCTTTGCTGTGAGATTTGCCAGCAAATAAAGGGCTCAAACATCACACACCCTCTGCAGACATCCCTCTTAGTATCCAACAGGCCACTACAATGTGTGTACCTGGACCACTGTGGTCCCTTACAAACTGATTGTTCATATAAATACGTCTTAGTCGCTGTTGATTCTTGTTCTAGATGCCTGTGGGTATGGCAACAGCCATCGGCTAATGCTCAAACTGTTATAAAAGACTTGTTGGTCTTTATTGGTAGATATGCGGTTGCTGCATTCCACTCGAACCAGGGCCCTGCTTTTGCATCTAGGGCATTCAGGGACACCACGATGACGATGGGTGTTGAACTGCATTACTCTTCCCCATATCATCCAGAGGGTAATAGTGTTGTGGAGAGGAGGAATTGGGACCTAAAGCAGTCCTTAACAGCTAGAGTATAAAGTTCAGGCCGCAGTTGGCTTCATCACCTATATGGGGTCCAGAGAGCACTCAATAATCTGCCAAGTCAGTCCTTGGGAGGACGCACACCTTAAAAGGTCCTCTTTGCGATATCTATGTATGTCCCAGATCTAGATGGCCCTGGTATGGTGGCAGCAGACACCCCTTTTCACATAAATGAACATTTCTCTGTTTTACAGGAGCTTCAACAATTTAGAGATGATAATTGATCCACCAGTGCTGCCACCTTAGGAATAAGGGATTTACCAAAACATCTACAGCCTGGATTCCTAAAGTTGGGAATCTGGTTCGTGAGAAGATTATTGTGAAGAAGGAATTCAGGAATTCGGCCCATCTTAGAGAGCACTGGTTCCAGCCCTGGAAATACAAGGCACCAGAACTGTCATTCTACCACTGCTGCCAGGTTCCAAAGGGAACATAACTGTGTCCATTGACAACATCAAATTGTACCATGTGGCCAATCCTGCACATTAGACTGCAAGGTCCTTTGGGTAGTCCCTGGTCCCTTCCCACTACCCAACAGGACATACCTCTTCAAAGAAGAAACAACAAAGTTTTTGGATATACCAGCATGTACAACAATCCTACAAATGCCTCCTTGAGCATGTAAAGGGTATTACATTAGCTTCTGCTGATTCCTGTCACCACTTCACTGACAAGAACTGTCCAAGATGTGGCTGTTTTTTACTCCAATGCAACACAAACTAACTACATCGTTTACTATGAACCTCCACGCGAAGTGGATCAATCCACAAGTAATGCACCAGGTTCTGTGTTTGCAGCGACTGCTTCTGGTTATTTCATTGACCCTGATGAGTTTTCTTCAACTTCATCTGCACCTGCAACTGAAACAGTTTCAAAGACATGTGAGCTGTACATATGGCTTAAGATAACTATTTGGTTTATCTATCAAATTATCTGTGGATACTACTGACATTGCTTGCCTTTCTGTTATGGACTGATTTTGTGACTGTTTTCCTTCTACTGATAAATGGCAATTATCTTCCTGAACGCTCCTCTGTCGAGCCAGTTGATGAAGTTTTAACACCATACCTTTCCTCACATAAGGTCTGAAGAGACTTGTCCCTTGTGAACATCTCAGCAGTACCAATTCCAGATGGGATTGCTTGAGATAAAGTCCCATTTGATATTTACACACCTACTAAGGTTATTCAAATTCGATATGTATTCAAAATTTCAATGACTGAGGTAATAACACCTGGTGTTGTTTCTGGTGACTGGGAAGTTCGAACAATTGATTCTTTGCTTGCTGAGCTGCAGGATTACACTGTATTTGAAAGTGTTGATGTGTATATGAACACAGCAAATTATGGGGAAATGTTCTGTTATAATCATTGGGGACATTACTTTCTCCACCGAGCAACTAGTCATAGATCAGTATTTAATTACACACAGTGGGAACATTGTTCAACTCCACCTGTGGGGAGCCCCAATAGGTGTATAGACAAATTTGCATACTTTTCTGGGCACAACACTACATATGCAGAATCATATTATTTAAAATTACCACCTTCTAAAATGAGGAACATTTTGCTAACTGTTATCAAATTAATCTGTTCAGATTCCTTTGTTTACTGGCTTGCTGTTGAAGATTATGAATAGTGGAAAAGCACTATTGATGTGAAAAGGGTATGGGGAACACAAGATTGGCAAATTCAGGGTAGGAAAGCTTTGTTTAGAGCATGCCTTATTCCTGTACAAATTATATTTTTAAATGACTGTGAAACAAACATCCTGTTTAGGGTTAGCAAAAATAAAAGAAATTAATGCACCCAGTATCCCCACACCAGCCAAATTCAGCAATTGGCAATCATTCCTAAATGTCACTGAGGAAGAACTAAATGCTTGGGTTTAGAATGGTACCTTTAATTCCACACTTTCAAGTCTTGCGGGAGGTGATTGTGGCCAATAGACAGCAATGGGTGTCAGGCACTTTTTGTTATTTCCTCAGGGGGTTTCAAGATGAGCCGACCAGACCCTTGCTATGTCTCAGGTCAAGATTCTGGTATAGTTACCACATACAGTGTGAGTAAACTGTGTCAACAATGGTCACACATAAACACCTTAGCAGCAGTTAGAGAACATCTAAGTTTCCTATCAGAGGAAGTAGACTTGCAGGATTTCTTGCTAGGTCCAAGAAAACCCCGCTCCAAATGATTCCTGTATGCCATATACAGTGAGATCTGGAAGCTTTCTCAAAATAAAGCAGTTGCACATTTAAGGCAGATAGATAAGGAAAATATGGAAAAGGCTTTAACTGTGGTCGACAATGGCGTGAACACTCTGTCCAACAGAATATACATGTTTAATAATATTGTGTCATCTGCGGTTGATATAATTCAGAATGAGAGGTCCCTCTTACAACATGGACAAAGTCAGCTTCCTTCCATCATGCAGCTGGGGTGGACCGTGCAGATTCTGAAAAATGGCCGCGTCACGTGGAAACACATAAACAGAAGTGAGTTATTTACTGCTTTTAATTTGGCCCGGGAGCAACAGATAATGACAAAAAAGAAAGCAAGTTACACCATTCTCAACATAGAAAAGTTAGAAAAGCTGCCTTTCCCTGTAGCAGAGACACCATCTCACAATCTCAGTATGGCTTGTACATGGCACTATAAATCTGTCACTTTTCACCTTTTGTTTCACAAAATGTTTGAACTTTTTGCTGTGGGAATATACAAGCGGCTAGGAAACAGCTCTATTAAAGAAAAGTGGGAGTTGCCTTTCCAGTTCAAATGTCTGAACGGCGAAACAGAGGTTTTTTCAGAGCAGAAGTGAATGTGAGACTACTGTTAGTCATTCAATGATCTGCAAACAGGGGGTCGTGAACTTGGCATGCTTTCTGAAGAGTACTCCTGTCTCTTTGATTCATCCAGCATTTCACATAGTTTAGAATGGAAGTTACGTGGTCCTGAGCAATCAAAGCTGCTTTGGAATGAGGCCAGGAATTGCCTATGCAATTCTGGTGTCTCAAATTATAACTTATTGTGGACATGTTTTATTCCCCCCAGACATGAGTAGCAGAAATTTGGCCTCACATTGATACTACTTAAGTAAATTATAACAAGCTAAGCAGACTAAAGGCGCTACTTGTTGTGGCGTTGACATCGGCCAGAGAGACATCAGCCAAGATACAATCCCTATTAAATACCAACTTCCCCAAGCACTTTGGAGAGCTGGCCTTCAGAATATTCAAAACCTCTAGCACTGCAGGGATTGTACATTTCTTTAAGGCTATTGGGTCTGGGTTTGTTTCCATCTTCCAGACTGTCATTCCAACAGCTATCCATTCACTCTTTTCAAGTGTGTTTGGCAGCCTGTGACTTTGGCGCTAATTGGCGTGAGACGGATGCTGCTATTCCTAATACGCAGTGGTTGTGCTTTCTCAGCTAAGCGGAGTGATGGAGCTACTACCACCAGCCCAGCTGTCGTGATCGCATGGTACAGTTCTTTGGTGCTCCGCTGCTGGAAGAATTGGAACATGATTGGTTATTGTCTTTCTGACTATTCCTATACTGATATCAGTGTGTCTTGCTGTTCAGCCAGTGCCTCCTGTGGACAAGGAATTGCTGATGTTACTGATGAGGGTTAATTCATGGTTGTGCCCCATGAGACTGAGATTGATTCGCAAGGCCAATTATGAGCCACTGCTTGTGAACTATGTGGCTCCTACAACATCTGGCACTATGGATGGTGCTGCCTACCTGGGTGATCCTGCATTTGAGGCTTCTGTGCACTTCTGCTCCGTGGATCCATCTTCCAATCCTGTGATTGATCTGATATCTGACGATGTGGAGTCCTTTCTGGATGCAATCCAATTCAATGACTTTGGAGACATTCTTCAAGACCATGATTATTGTTGAATGGTTGCAACATGTGACACGGATAGTTATACATTTTGTTGTCATCCTTCAGCTAATGCTTGTTGTCAGACAAGTCATGCTGAACTTAGATGGACACATAGATATGACAATGTGGCCCATTTTTATTTAAGCAACATCACAAAATAAAATGATTGACGGAGTGTTGAAATTTTTCAAAAACTCACCCCCAGTCAACATACAAGTGTTCTGCCATGTGTGGCACACTTACTTATGAACACAGAATTAGTTCACACACCATTAATTTATTTAAAGTTCAACTGATACCGAGACTAGGTACACCATTGAAAAAACACTCATCTCACACTTAGCCATCATGTGCACTTTCTACTCATATTAAGTTGTCTTGTGTACCACATGATTTCTATCTTGATATGTTAACCAGTGCAGATAATGTTGTTCAGTCCATTTAGACAGTGTCAGATGACACAATACTACACAAAGATGTTCTGTTGCTATTGCCATTGCCTGATTAGTGAAAGTATGACAAAATGGGAAGTCATTGTCTGCATGTTGCAGTGAGTTGTTCTCACTATGTGCACATGACACTAGGAGCCAGATATCTGACAAAGTGGCACAGTGCAGCACAGCAAGCAACCTTGCTATGCTGCACTGTGTCACCGGGGAAGGGCAGGACTGCACAGTATTTAAGTCATATAGTACATTCCTGTCCTTTCATCCTGCACTGGCACACAATGGACTGGCTAGCACAAATACAGGCATCCTTGCACCATGGTGCAAGCGTGCCTCTGTTGCATGCATGATTGTTTTAGTGCAGGAAGAGGCAACTTCTATCACATAAGCAGTCCTTAGAGGCACATTCTTTTATGTATGTTTGCCACCAAATGCAGCACACATAGGAAGCAGAAGTGACTTGGACAACTTACGTCATTTATTCTTGTTACATCACCTGGGAAGGCATATTTATTTTACCCATGCCCATGTTTTTTTTACATGACATCCATCATCAACCATGGGAGTTGCATGGATATACCTACACAATGCCCAGAGTACACCTCCCTTACACACAGTAATGCAACAGCATTTTGCGCTGTGTTGCATTACTCTAGGTTTTGGACGCCATTCCCAGCCACACAAGCGAGGCTTTGCATGTCCTCAAATATTTGACTTTGGGGTTTGCATCACACATGTACCACAATGCATGATTCAAGTATGAGGCACACCTCTCGTGCATATGCCATTAACTCAATTGACAGACACAGAGTAGGCCATTCCCATATCGGTAATTTTAAAAGTGCTCTTAGATGAAACTGTCAGAAGATGTAGGCATCATGCACAATTCCAGGGTATTTGACCAGCACATTGGTGAGCATCCCCAGATGGTCCATGATGGCCTGGATGTTGATAGAATAGTTGTGCTTCCTGTTCATGTACAGGTGGGATGTTTCGGCAGAGGGAACCAATCCCAAATGTGTGCAATCAAATCCATTGCACCTAACACATGGGGATATCCCGCAATGGTATAGAAGCCTTGCTTTGTCTCCAGCTTTTGTTAGTGGGTCTTAGAGAAGAGGAAGTACTGGGTGTGAGCTGGATGATAGCATCCAGGACAGAGGGTAGGAAGACAGAAAATAATGCCTGTGATATTCCTGCCACTCTGTCTGTTGTGACCTGTAAGGAACCAGATGAAAGCATGTGGAGCACGGCCATCAGATTGACCTGTGGCTGAATGTTAGTGGTCCTGGAAGTTGGTGGCAAGAGACGTGGCCCAATCTTGTGCAGCAATTCAATGATAAGTTCCCTCCTGAGTCTGTATATTTTGATGGGCTTATCCTCCCTCAGGTTGATGAGGGAGATGCGCTGCTGGATCACACGGTCCCTCCTCCTTAACTGCCTATGTGGTGGTGGTGGTCTCCTTGTAACTCTGAGCTGCAGAATACCAACCTCCATGGTGTAGTTGAGATTGCCAAAGTGTTTTTGGATGTTCAGGTTTTCATACCACAGCACCTGCGTTATTTCCTTTCCTGGGTTGCCAATGCACAGGTTTTTTGCGCATTTCTGGCTTTGTGAGCTGCCTCCAAATGATGTGTCACACATTGCCAAACCCATAAATATCACTACATTAGATTTGGGTTGATTTGCATAAGATTTTGTGGAGGAACGCTTACCTTGCATATTTTAATTTGTGAGTAGCGCAGCTGGGTTAGGTGCAGCTTTTGAACGACACAAGAAACGAAGCATTCTGGCAAATGTGTTCTCTTATAAATATGGAGTACTGCTTGCGATGCCGCTGGGCCAAACATTTTGGCACAACGCTGATGCACGCCTCTTATAAATATGCCCCCAAACAAAGGTACTGGTCCCAGTTTTAGGCTTTGTACATTATGAAGGGATTCAGATCTACCCATATCTTGACAATTGGTTTATTTCTGTTCCTTCTTTTTCTAAGAGACAGAAAGATGTGAAGAGGCTGTACACATGTCTCCAGAGCCTAGCTTTCATCTAGAACTGGACAAAATCAAACCTACATCCAGATCAAGAAAAAAATATAGGAGCACTGGTTAATGAAAGGGAAGACAATGTTTTCCTTACAGAAAACAGACAAAAAACTCTGCAAGACAACATTTGTCATCTTCTGTATCTGCCACATCCAACGACAGCCACAAGGTGACAAGTGGGTTTGGCCCCAGGCCTCTGAAAGGAGCACACTCACCAACTCCATCCAAGAAAGGCCTGCTACAGGCACATGAGTCAGGGCAGCTCTCCCTGAACAATGATGTGAGGTGCCCTTTAGCCAGTCACTCCACCTTTGGTTAGGAGAATGATCGGTCTTGGCCCCAACAGATCCTCCTTCTATCAACCCTCAGATAACCTGCACACTCTGCAGCCCCCATCCAAGGAGGATAAAATCCTTAACACAGCAGCCCGCCCCACTGAGAACATCCCACAGGAGGTACAGAGCCAGGCAACTCTATTCCACCCAGAATATCGATGACTTGGGAACACGGCTATCCTCAACCGCTGAAGCATTCTAAAACTTCTAGGGCAGACTCCAGGACTCGCCTACATCACCTCAGACATGATTGAATCCATTGAATTTATAGAGCAAGGGACAGGGAAAGCCAGTGAATCAAACAAAGTCACCTGGCAGTCCATTATGCTGGCCAAGGCCATTCTCAAAGAAGGCACTTTAGGAAGTGGGGTATCATCTTGGAAGGGGTAGAAGACCCCGGCTACCCTTATCCACTCAGACCACGAAAAAGCACTCCTGAAGACAATAGGAGGATGCTAGTGGCTACCCCCCCATTGTTCTTCGGGGAGCAGGAGGTCTGCTCCCAGGACAAAACTCCACAAGGTGTGCCCGGCCCATACATCAAGTGCTGAACCAGATGAACAGCCAAGAGACTGAAGACTGGTGGTGGGTAGCCCCAATCCTCAACCAGACACAAACCACAAACTGAATCTCTGCCCCAGGAGGCAAGGTGGTCCCCGACAGTCACTGCTTAAAGCTCTGTTCCTGGAACATTCATGGGCTAAAGGACAAACTGCAAGACCCTGACACACTGACTTATCGCCAAGGCTTTTCAATCATCATCTTAAAAGAAACCTGGGCCCTGGAACCAATTCCCATTCCTGGATATTCCTTTGCCCCCCTTCCCACCACCAAGGAAGGCAAATTTGGCAGAGGGAAAGGGTGCCTGGGGCCTATCTATCAACTGCCCTAAAGGCCAGCTGCAAGAGGCTCTCTTCAGGCTCTGACAAATTCCTCACTGTGCTCCTAACCTATCAACACAAAAGGGAGGAGCTAGGGCTAATCCTTGTCAACATATATATACCTCTGAGATTAAAAAACACAAGTTGAACTGCCAACCCTGCATGTGATTCACATCACTCAAGTAGCTGGCACCCACCCACTTCTTCCCCTACTAGTAACAGTGGGCTTCAACATGAATCTGCTAGGAGGGTCTGATACTAACAAGGTCATCCATGCCCAGGAAAATCAGTGGTACATTCTCGAACAATTACTTTTCAAAACGGCAAATAGAAGCAACACAGGAACAGCCTTAGTTGGATCCCTTCAGTACCTAGGTCTCAGAGCACTAAACGGCCGATTCAGCGAAGACACCCCTTCCCTATCATTCCACTCTACAAATGAAAACTCCTTAATAGACTTCACCTGGGTCTCACTATCACTCCTGCAAATGGTCTCATCCTTCAAAAAGGGCCTAAGGCCGGAAAGCGATCACCGGCCACAGGAAGCGGCTTTCTCCTTGACACCAGCCTTACACACGACCAATACAGCACCAGCCGGCACCGAACAGTGAAAATAATTAAATGGTCAGCTTCCTCCTTAGCTCTCCTGGCAGAGGAAGCTGACAAGCACCTAAAAGCCTCCCAAAGAAGAGAAGGGTCATTTAAAGACAAATGGGAGACTTTTGTTTACTCATACATTCAGCAATTCGCCAGAAATGCCGGAGACACCAGCTGCCATCCCTAAAGGGCCACAAAGGAGTTCCACTCTTCGCATAGTCTGAAACAGCTAAAGAGAAAAGATAATCAAGCACTCTGGCGGGCCCGTCGGTTCCCCGAACAAGAATGCCACCACATCAAACTGAAACAAGCAAAAAGTAAACTGAAACAGGCGGTATGGGAGAGCAGGAGGCTACACATGGAAGAATTCTGGGCTAAACTCATCTGGGACATAAAACACAAGAACACCAGCCAGTTCTGGAGTACTGTAAATGCCCTGAAAAATCAACAAGGCCCAATCACGGACTCAAAGATCTCGGAGGAGGGCTGGGCATCTTTTTTGAAACTACACTTCCAGGAAGCCAACGGCAAAGAGGACCATATTCCCACCACTGCCCTAGGTAGGCCAATCAACGCCGGTAACCCAGCCACCGGAAACCTCAGCAACATAGTCAGTGAACTATCCATCTCCTGTGCAGGCATCCATTGGCTAATAGACAGAGGGAGAAAGACAGGAGCCCCTGGTCCAAACGGAGTTCCTCAGGCCATCTACAAATTGGACCCGTCCAAGTGAGCAGAAGCCATGGCCCCCCTCTTCAACTATGCCTGGTCTGGGGAACCAATCCCAGATTCATGAAGCGGATTTATAATCTCACCAATATACAAAGGCAGGGATAGGTCGATACCCAGCAACTACCGCCTGATAACACTTGCAGACAACGAAGCAAAGTACTACCCCACTGCTCTCCTGGAACACCTGGCCGACTGGGCTGGTCAAAAATCTATAATTCCCGCAAACCAAACGGGGTTCACCAGTAACACAGACTTGAACATTAACATCATGGCATTATCCCTCATACTGGACTCTTCAAAGGCCAAGAAGCTCCCACTCTATTGCTGCTTCGTTGACTTCAAAGCAGCTTTTGACAGCATCAACTGAAACAGACTCTGGGAGAAACTCAGTAGCTGGGAAATCCCAGAACAACTGCTGAAAGCCATTGAGTCACTATACACCAGCACATGGGTCAGGATTAAACTGGGCAACGGGTCAAACCTATCCAGGAAGATCCCAACGACAAAAGGCCTAAAACAGGGCTGTGTTCTGGCCCCCAGGCTCTTCAATCTCTTCATGGCTGATTTCTCAATGGCGCTATCTTCAGTCAATGCCCATGCACCACGCCTGGGAGAAGGAACCGTCAAACCTGCTATATGCAGACAATGTTGTGCTGCTCAACAGAACAAGGGTAGGCATGCAACGCCTCCTAAAAGCAACAGAAGACAACACCCTTGAGAACGAGCTACAAATCAACCACAATTTTTTTTTTTACTGTTTTACTTTGTAGAAGTGCAATGGTTTTCATTTACTAAATGCACTGATAATAATAAACTTGAAATTTGAATCTGCCACATGCACCTGCCAGAGTCTGACTGAAAGTCCAAGAACTAATGACAGGATTGACAGAGTGCCTTGGGCTTGCCAGCACTTACAATCCCTTGTTTGTCACCTTCTAGCCCACTGGCCACAAGAGACACAAAATTAAAACGCTGTAGTTCCCATCTCGGAATCAACAATTCAACAAAACAATTAACTAATTTTAACAGAAGAGAACAAATTATTTGTGTCCTGAAGAAGGTGAAAATTATAATTTCATCCCACCGAAACATGTTGACGAATAATTGTGTGACAACCTGCCGATACTGGACATTTATTTATGACTGATTAATTATATTAATGCTCAGTCATATATACAGTGGTGGTACATGGGCCTAAAGACAGATTGATTTGTTTTAAGATGAAGTTTCTCTTTCAATAATATTTATGTGGATTAATTTATGCTGTGAAATATGTGTTCTTAATCTGATTAAAATAATTACTTTCCTAAACATTCAATATTCTCAGATGCTTTTCTTTGTTTATATGAGTGTGGTTTTTGTATTATTTGGTGAACGTGTGACAAGTGTTTGGGATCATTTTATTTAGTAACAAAAAGGAACTATGGGGAAATAACAGTAGTGTTTGGTTTTATAATCCTATCCCCTTGGTCATAAGGAGTTGCTCTTGTTGTATTTTATTGATGATACAACTAGAAGGTGGCCTGGCCAGGACACATGAAGGGGGAACCAACCCAAACGGGTTCTAATGAGGCAGATCTGGAATATACACCCTCTGTCTGGGAAATGTGTATAAAGAAGGGTGCCCAAGACCTAATGTTGTTTATTGTTGTGGTCTCTTCTACTCATGAGAGCTTACTCTGCAGAGTTCTCGGGGATTACTAAGCAGCCAAGGCGCTGGTGTCATATTGACAAAAAACTCTCCGGAGGCGAGGGAACATCGCTTGGAGTGCAATCTAAAGGAGAATCTACTGGACTGTTCTGGTTGCGAAGACATCTTGCCTGTGAGCAAGGGAAGGAAGCTCCAACCCTGCAGGAGGAGCTGATCATGGAAGGGACTGTGGTACTTGACCAAAGCATAAGGTCTGTTCAATAGAGACTATGCTAAACAAGGTCACAAGAGGAATTGTGGTAATGCCAGACCAGGCAGTGCAATCATCGTCACTTATCCGCAGCATACCTGCCATGGCACCCGCAACTGTTGATCAAGTGGTAGGCTGGGCCTAAGTTAGCTCGACTGGTGGCCCATTTGCACCACAATTGGATTGCACGATGTAGGAAAGTACCATCTTGCCTGGCATGTTACCCCCATTTTTACTGTATGTATGTTTGTTTTTGCCTGTGTCACTGGGATCCTGCTAGCCAGGACCCCAGTGCTCATAAGGTGTGCCCTATATGTGTTCCCTGTGTGGTGCCCAATTGTATCACTGAGGCTCTGCTAACCAGAACCTTAGTGTTTATGCTCTATCTGCTTTTAAAATTGTCACTGCAGGCTAGTGACTAATTTTACCAGTTCTGATTGGCACACTGGAACACCCATATAATTCCCTAGTATATGGTTCCTAGGTACCCAGGGTGTTGGGGTTCTAGGAGATCCCTATGGGCTGCAGCATTTCTTTTGCCACCCATAGGGAGCTCAGACAATTCTTACACAGGACTGCCACTGCAGCCTGAGTGAAATAACGTCCACGTTATTTCACAGCCATTTTACACTGCACTTAAATAACTTATAAGTCACCTATATGTCTAACCTTCACTTAGTGAAGGTTAGGTGCAAAGTACTTAGGGTGAGGGCACCCTAGCACTAGCCAAGGTACCCCCACATTTTTCAGGGCAAATTCCCCGGACTTTGTGAGTGCAGGGACGCCATTACACGCATGCACTACATATAGGTCAATACCTATATGTAGCGCCACAATGGTAACTCCGAACATGGCCATGTAACATGTCTAGGATCATGGAATTGTCACCCCAATACCATTCTGGTACTGGGGTGACAATTCCATGCATCCCCACGCTCCAGCATAGAGCAAATTAGCTCTCCGGGGTTTTCTCTGCAGCTACCACTGCTGCCAACCCTCAGACAGATTTCTGGGCAGCCCAGTCCCAGAAAGGCAGAACAAAGGATTTCCTCTGAGAGAGGGTGTTACACCCTCTCCCTTTGAAAATAGGTGTTAAGGGCCTGAGAGGAGTAGCCTCTCCTGGCCTCTGGAAATGCTTTGAAGGGCACAGATGGTGCCCTCCTTGCATAAGCCAGTCTACACTGGTTCAAGGATCCCCCCAGCCCTGCTCTGGCACGAAACTGGACAAAGGAAAGGGGAGTGACCACTCCCCTGAACAGCACCTCCCAAGGGGAGGTGCGCAGAGCTCCTCCAGTGTGTCCCAGACCTCTGCCATCTTGGATGCAGAGGTGTGAGGGCACAAAGGACACCTCTGAGTGGCCAGTGCCAGCAGGTGACGTCAGAGACCTCTCCTGAAAGGTGCTTACCTTTTCTCTGTAGCCAATCCTCCTCTGAGGGCTATTTAGGGTCTCTCCTGTGGGTTTCTCGTCAGATAACGAATGCAAGAGCTCACCAGAGTTCCTCTGCACTTCCCTCTTCAACTTCTGCCAAGGATAGACCGCTGACTGCTCCAGGACGCCTGCAAAACCGCAACAAAGTAGCAAGAAGACTACCAGCAACATTGTAGCGCCTCATCCTGCCGGCTTTCTCGACTGTTTCCTGGTGGTGCATGTTCTGAGGGCTGTCTGCCTTCACCCTGCACTGGAAGCCAAGAAGAAATCTTCTGTGGGGCGACGGAATCTACACCTTGACAACACAGGCACCAAACTTCTGCCTCACCGGTCATCTGGGTCCTCTCTCATCTTGACGACCATGGTCCCTGGAACACAGGAGCTGGATCCAAGTGTCCCCGACAGTCCAGTGGCCATTCTGTCCAAATTTGGTGGAGGTAAGTCCTTGCCTCCCCACGCCAGATAGTAATCCTGTGTACTGCGTGAACTGCAGCTGCTAGGGCTTCTGTGCTTTTTTCTAAGACTTCCTTTGTGCACAGCCTAGCCCAGGTCCCAAGCACTCTGTCCTGCATTGCCCAACTCGCTGAGTTGGACTCCGACTTCGTGGGACTCCCTTTTGTTGTGCTGAGACGACCGCCGTACTCAGATCTTTTGAATGCCTGTTCAGGTGCTTCTGCAGGTGCTGCCTGCTTCTGTGTGGGCCTCTGTCTTCTCCTCCAAGGGGCAACCTCCTGGTCCTTCCTGGGCACTGGCAGCACCCAAAATCTTCAACTGCAACTCTTGCAGCTAGCAAGGCTTGTTTGTGGTCTTTCTGCATGGAAACAACTCTGCATCCTCCAGCGCACTGTGGGACATCTTCTGACCAAAGGAGAAGTTCCTGGCACCTTCTGTTGTTGCAGAATCTTTGGCTTCTTCCACCAGGAGACAGCCCTTTTTCACCTTCATCCGGAGATTAGGGGGCTCCAGTCCCCCCGGACACTTGCGTGACTCTTGGACTTGGTCCCCATCCTTTATAGGTCCTCAGTGCCAGGAATCTGTCTTCAGTGCTTTGCAATCAGTTGTTGTCTTTGCAGAATCCCCTATCTCGACTTTACTGTCTTTCTGGGGTGGTAGGGTAACTTTACTCCTACTTTTCAGGGTCTTGGGGTGGGGTATCTTGGACACCCTTAGTGTTTTCTTACACTCCCAGCGACCCTCTACACACTACACTAAGTCTGGGGTTCATTCGTGGTTCGCATTCCACTTTTGGAGTATATGGTTTGTGTTGCCTCTAGGCCTATTGTCTGATATTGCATTCTATTGTGGTCTACAGTATTTGCACTAATTTGCTAACTGTTTACTTACCTGATTTTGGTTTGTGTGTATATTTTGTGTATATTACTTACTTCCTAGGGGAGTATATCCTCTGAGATACTTTTGGCATATTGTCACTAAAATAAAGTACCTTTATGTTTGGTAACTCTGAGTATTGTGTTTCTTATGATATAGTGCTAAGTGTTATAAGTGGTATGGTAGGAGCTTTGCATGTCTCCTAGTTCAGCCTAAGCTGCTCTGCTATAGCTACCTCTATCAGCCTAAGCTGCTAGAACACTTCTAATCTACTAATAAGGGATAACTGGACCTGACACAAGGTGTAAGTACCACAAGGTACCCACTATTAGCCAGACCAGCCTCCTACACACGACCACAGCACGGCCCAAGTGTGTAGTTGGGTTGGGACCAGTCCAGAAGTCCATGTGACCAGAAAAGTGCTTGTGGGGTACCACGTGAAAACTCAAGATCAATGCCTCACGTCAATGCATGCTGAAATAGCACCTGGCGTCCTCTGCGTCAATGAATCAACATCTGCAGGTGTGAGGCTGTTGGAGTGAACCACACCTGATTAAAGTACCCACTAGAGTGTTGAAGTGAGCTGAGGGTCATACCCAGCTCTCCATGGTCTGAGACAGCAGTGGCAAAAGGCCTCAACCCCACAGTTGTGGCCCAGTAGCCCCTGCTTACCCAGTGGCCTTGGGAGTGGTGTCTAACAATCACCATCCAATGGTCTCATTAATGCACAGAGACATGGAGCCAAGCAGTTAGGAGGGGTGGATGCACAGTCAATTTCCTGGCCAACAGATTTCCCCCCATTCCCCTTCTCCCAAGGGTGCTGGTCACCCCCTAATGGCCACAGAAACTGTGATTTCTAGCTCTGATACAAATGTTAGAAGCAATGTCTCCACCTCCCCTCAGTCACCTTACAAATCTCAAGAGTTGCTTCAGCATATGACTCGGAAATTGAGATGGTAGATGTACAGAACTTGGGTTTTCAAATGAAGTAGCTGCTGTCATCCAAGAGTCTAGAAATGCAACTATTTTACAGTAAGCATTACAAATGTGTTGAAGTATTGAATGCAGACAAGGGACCACATCCTATATCTTGTGAGCAGTCTAGAACTTTAAATTTCACAAAAAACTAATTCCAAATGGGGTTAACTCCATCAACCTTATAAGAGCAATATTTCAAAACGCTGCCCATATGTTAAAAAGTAATTGAAAAGCTTTAGTCTTAAAAATCCATTCTACTCTCTAGTACTTCCTCCTTTGGACCATCCCACAGAGTTGAAATGTTTGCAGATTAGCCCATTTGAGCCTCTAGATTTGGCTCCAATTCAGTGGCAGCAAAAGTGGTAATTAAGGTAGCCATAACCCTTACAAGTCAAGTAGGTTAGGTGAGATAGAGGCTCTTCTATTAACCTATCCCAATATGAGTTTTTTTTCCAGAGCAGTCTTGTGAGTAGATTCTATATTCAAGCCAAGCATTCAGTATTAATTTCACTGTTATCAGATTATCATCCCAAACTTTTATTCAGATTCCGATTCTTACAAGGCCTTGATTGAATTTTAATTACGCTGCAGTACTTTTGGCAATTTTGTGTTAGTCTTGTGACACTAAGGGCCTCCTTACGACTTCAGCTGTCCATTAACAGAACCGCCGAAGTCGCTGCAGGCAAAACACCACCAGTAGTGGAGGTCTTTTGCCCGCCATAGTAGGAGTGTTCCGCTGGGCTAGAGGGCAAAAACAGCGTTCACAGTGGAACACTCACCACAACATTAACGCCGGCTCGTAATTGAGCCGGTGGCATTGTTGTGGTGCGTTGGGTGCGACAGCACCCGTTGTGCATTTCACTGTCCGCAATTCAGGCAGTGAAATGAGTGATGGGGCTGTGCATTGGGGCCCCTGCACTGCCCATGCCAAGTGCATGGGCATTGCAGGGACCCCAGGGGCCCCGACATCCTCATTCCGCCATCATTTCCATGGCAGTGTTCACCACCATGGAAAGGCTGGCGGATGGGGAATCGCATGGTGGTGGCAGTGTTCACCACCATGGAAAGGCTGGCGGATGGGGACTTACAACCACCAGCACCGCCAGCACCGCCAGCACTGCCAGGACCGCCAGGCTGCAGGCTGGCGGTGTTGGCGGTTGGACCGTGGTGGCTCCGCCACGGTCATTATGGGGCGGTAGGACCCCCCTGTCTGTGGCAGTCCGACCGACATCGCAAGGCTGGCGGTCTTAAGACCATCAGCCTCCTAATGAGGCCCTAAATTACCAACAATTATGTGATTACCCCAATACACATACTTTTATGTAATTTCACGCAAAAATGCCTTCCCAAGAGCATAGGAACAGAACACGAGCCGCTCATGGCTGCTGTTGTTACTGTTCTGTTGCATTTAGCGTTATTTCTTACCTCGAAATGGATCCTCTAGTCCATTTTGGATGCGCTGGTGTATTTTGCATGAAGAAAATAGCGCTAAATAAAGGGTTAAGCTCCTTGCGTAATTCTGCATAATCGCACATAATTTTGCTGTAATTTCGCGTAATTAAGCTATAGCCAGTTACACCCACCCCTAATTCTGATTTCTCTTAGCATTAGACGTGAGAAGAGCTCTTATAACCTATTTAGAAAGAGCAGCTGACTTTAGAGACTCTAATTCACTTTTTATCTTGTATGTTCCAAGTAAGAAGTCTGCTACATCATTATTAGGTAGATTAACACGTAAACTACTATTCATGCTTAGTCATCTTTGGGAATTCCATTCACTCATAAAATCCAGGGCACGTCTACAAGAGGAGTCGCTGCATCCAGGGAGGTAGCAAATGGTACTTCTCTTGCATGGCACTGAAGTGGCCACCTTTATAAAACATTACCCTGATGCGTAGTCACAGTCCTACTTATCCTCCCAACGTCACACTTCACAGGCACTGTGTTATTCTTGGATAATAAATGGAGATGGGAGCGGTAGAGATATCTATTTATGGCATTATGGGAGTTTTCCTTTAATAAAAAGAAAAACGTGTTTAGCCGAAAACTGTCATGAGAGGGGCGGGCACATCATCACATAAGGACAGTGACTATGGATTAGGGTGACTATGGATTAGGATAATGGAGGTTAGCAGTAAGTAATGATATAATTCTTCTCTGCCCAACACCCCGGCCTGTACTTCTGATGTAGACAATAAGTACCACAGGGACATAATGATACAGAGGCTGAGAGTGGGGAAACTAGCGAGACATTTAAATACATGAGAGCAGTGGTTCCCAACCTGTGGTCTAGGAACCCCGGGGGTCTGTGAAGCCTCCTCAAGGGGTCTGCCACTGCTTAGAAAATTAAATAATATTAACAGATTAGGTCCCCAGCTTTCAGTAATGACTCAGTGGGAGGGGTCCCCGGATTCCAAAAGTGATTCAGTGGGGCTCCTCAGGTTTCAGTAAGGATAAAGTGGGCGTCCACAGAAGTCCAAGGGTTGGGACCCACTGCATTAGAGGTATACGGTCTGTAGATAGTCGGTGGTTGATAAAACGCATACTTAAAAAACTCCGGACTGTAATACAGGAGAAGATGAGGGAAGTGATTTCAATATACCCAGAGTTATATGTTCGACTGAGGTGGGAAAGGGGAGAAGGCAGATCTTCAATAGCCTAGTGAATGTTTAGCATGCTTGAGTGGTTGGAGGAGAGATGAAATATGACTGAGAAATGTTAACATCTCTGAAGTGTAATCGCAGTGCAGGGGTCACCCTAGAGCAAGGGGTCATGAGGTAAACCTTACGGCGAGGCTCTGGAGTAGCAAATAACATTCTTTACAGTTGCTATTGGAACTGCGTCAGGACAGGGCTTGCAGGCGGAAGATGCGCTGCCATCGTAGTTTAGACGAGCGAAGAACGTGCTGTAGGAGACAACACACTAACACAGAGGCTGTGCTCTGCCAGGCGAGGGGAGGGGCCGATGGACTCTGCTGGCGAGTCCTTCGAGGTGGGACCCATCTGGGACCGGCCCACGGTCCAACACAATGACACAAGGTTGGCAACAGCCATCGACGGCCCGGAGGGCCCCTTGCATCCGGCACGCGCGTGCTCCGTGCCAGACCCGGTGAATTAAACCTGACTCAGGCCCGAGCATCCAGGTGTGAGGGGCGAGGCACCGGCGAGGTCACAGGCCTGATACAGGTGTATCTCGGAGAAAAACATTGTGAAATCGCCGGGAGAGCCAGGAGGCCGGGCCGAGAGAGGATGTCAAACCACACCTCGTATAATTACTGCGTTAACCGAATTCTCATGAGTGCAACAACTGCACACACCTAGACTAAAAAATGCCGACCCAACAAATTTCAGAGAGACATCTCTAGGGAGTTACTAGTGAGAAGCTCCAGAGAAAGAAACTTTGAAAGTGTTGCAAAGATGGCTGCCTGTGTAGGGACGCTGGGCGAGACCTGGAGAAGTGCGCAAGGCAAAGGTACCCGCGGAGAAACCCTAAGAAGGAAACTTGGAAAAGCATTATACACGGACACCTGGAGTCGGCTGCTAAGGATGATGTATGTTTTTAACGAGACACTGGAGACGAATTGGAAGGATAGCTGTAGAGACATAACTGCAGTAGCAGGGGAGGGATACCAGCTAGAGGAACCAGGAAGAAAGACTACTTAGAGGGGCCTGGCGAGAGATGCTCTCGTGGAGTGCTGAAGAGCAATTTTCTTGCCTTTTTTCCTACAACTGTACAGGCCCAAGAACTATAGATCACCAAAATAATCTGTTTAGGTCACCTTAGTAGCTACATTACATAAGGGCTGGCAGACAACTATAGGTGGTACACGGTTGTGTGTACAGTTCCCTTACCGTTCATCTGGATTATACCCACTGTACCTTCCAGGGCGCCAATAACTCAGCCTTTAGCCTTGTAACCAAAAAAACGACTTTCACAGCCCCTTACGAGTTCCCTTGCCTTTACTCTGCTTCCATCAACTTGGCTGCAAGTTACGCAGCGACCCGATCCCTGAATGGCAGTTTACGGGGTAAACCCGGAGACCTGGAGAAGGACAGGAGTGAGGGACTTCTAGCGAGTGGTCTCAGTAGGGTCATTTGGAAAGGGATACCCATCGAAGAATGATAGGGAAGGATATTTCGAGTGCGGTGTTAGTAAGTGACACCTAGAGGAGAGTGTTATTGAGGGACATCTGCAGGGGAATGTTCGTGAGGGACATCTGGTGACGGATGTTAGTAAGGTATACCTCTAGAGGGTCGTTAGTGAAGGACCCCAAATGGGAGATGTTATGGAGGGACGCCTGATGAGGGGCGTTAAAGAAGGGCACCTGGACTGGAATTTTAGTAAGGGATACCTACCCAGGAGTATTAGTAAGGGACACCTGGCAAGGGATGTTAGTAAGACATAACTAGGAACAGATGGGAATTTAGTTAGGGACTCCTGGTGAGTGTTAGTAAGGTACATGTAGTAAGGCATGTCAGTGAGGGACACCTGTTGAGGGATGTGAGTAAGGGTACCTAGAGAGGGTTACTAGTGATGGACACTCGATGAAGGTTGGTATTAAGAGACGTATGGTGAGGGGTGTCAGTGAGGGTCATCTAGAGAATGACAGTAAGGGACACCTAAACAGGTACGTTAGTGTAAGTAGGGGACAGTTGGTGAGCGATGTTAGTAACACCTGCACACCTTTGTTAGTGATGGACACTTGATGACTCCTTTTGAGGGTTAGTAAGGAACCCATAGCGAGAGCTGCTAGTAACATACACCTAGAGTGGCCGCAGAGATGCTGAACACAGGTTGAGACTACCTCTGGGGAGTGATACAAGGCATTTCAAGCAGAGTCTCACAGGTATGTGCACACTGCGCATCGCAAAGCTGTAGCGCAAAAACAGTGTTTCCTAAAACTCTAACCGTTTCACATTGGGTTTTGGAGCCCTGTGCATCACAGAACTTCAGCATATAAAATATCTCACCCTGGCACCCCCTCATTCCCCAAGGCAATCTCTTCCTCCCACTTTTATGTCGTCATCTAAGCTGTCTCCTGAGCCCGGTGGTCCATCCATCACTTCCTATGATATACCTCTCGTCTGGATTTACACCACACTGCTCTCCACCCTTTCTTCATGGTACCCTGCCTTCCTATTCTTTCCTATCCCCTCTCCCTATAAGCCTTTCTTGCTTGGTTTGTATCAGTATCTCTCCATCTTGCAATCCCTCCCTTGGTTGTCTTTTTCCTCATAATTTCTCTTCCCTCCTGTCTCGACAGCTCTATTGTCTCCTACCATCCCTCTCTTTCTCCTCCCTCCCTGTCATCCGGTGATGATTTTTGGCATGAGTAACGCATGCACAAAAACTGACAACGCCCTCCCTGCCTCCATTCCCCCTCCCTCACTCTACAGGCCCGTGACATCACACACACACAGAGATAGCCTCTCCCTCCTATCGAGGCGCGCGGCCTCCCAAGGACAGGGTAGCCTCTCCCATGGTTGTCACCCTGCTGGAATCCTGCAGCCATAGAACCGGTCCCGAAACTGGCGTCTCCGCTTCCCCGTGCCTTCTGAAGGCATCACAGCCTTCTGGAATTCCTTGCTGGAAACACCTCGGTCGGTACCCTTGTCCTCGTGAGCTGAGCGTGGCTCCCTCCCCAGCCTCTCCCCTCTCGTCATCTCCTGCCCCGCGCTGCCAGGTCCCGCGCCGCTTCCTAACTCTGGCATCGGACTAACCTCCAATGGCCGACAGGTCAACAATGCCGTTTCTTTATACACCACGTTTAGCCTCAGCCATTCACGTAGAGCATTTTCTGTGTGTAATTAACGTTGACCAATTTGACCTGGTGTTCATTTCTTTGACACTGGACAAATGAAATATAGTTCACTGTGTCGGTATTTCAACACGTGACCACTCTGTCACATACAAATATTTTAGCAATGCATGATTAACCCACTGAACATCTTCAAAACATAGATCCACGGTTTTAATTCTAATATCTAGGATACACGAGGGAAACAATTTTGGAACCTGCCACTTAAGACTTAGATAATCATTATTGTATTTAATCAACACTTTGTTTCTATCTTGCGTCCTTTATATCCTAGTAGCCCTACTCTATGTTAGTTTCCTGCTCCCCTTCTTAAAACTACGTACTTAGCTCAGCACAGATACACTGTTTGCTTTTGACTTTGGAGAGCCGAGTCTCAGTGTTGTGGCCACTCAGTGAGGTCTAATGATGTGTAATGAGGTCGTGATTTATGCTTCAGCCCTCCCTCTCAGAAACCAGTTGATTGGCGCCTCCAGCCTTCATAGCTTTCCTGGATTCCCCTACAAAAACACAACCTATATGATTAGTCTTCCACCAGTTCCTAGGATCTGGACTCCTGTGTGTTTTGCCTGCCATTTCAAACTCCCTGCAGTTATCCATAGCTTTTTTATTTATAGTTTCAAAACCTAAAACCATTACAACAATAAAAAATAGCTGCTTCTCCATACATAATATAATAATTGAAACGGAACTCATGGGGTGCTGCACTAAGGTAGTAAGAAAACCAGTAGCGGCTTGCAGTGCGGTAAGGGATGGTGGGGAGGGTGGGGACAAAACAAAGGAAAACATTAAAAAACTTACCTGACTCCCCACTGCTGTTCTGCTCTTCTGGCTCCACTTGCAGGCACAGGCTCCCAGCCTGCCCTCCAGCTAATCCTAACGCTACTCTCATGCTGCTGGCAGCATGAAAGCAGTGTTAGAATTGGCTGGAGATCCCTGGCTTTGCGCTTCCAGTCAGACTGGGAGCCTTGGCCTGCTGCCTCCAACCCCACAACACAGTGTTGGGTTGAAGAGAGCTCAGTGCGCATGGGTGTTTGGCTAGCCTGAGAAGGCCAGCCAAACGCACATGCGCACTGAGGGGAGTGCACAACACTCCCCTTCTGTCCCTGTCATCTCCCATGGCCCGCCCCTTTAAAAATAAATCGATAATAAACTTTGTTTATTATCGTTTTACTTTTAAAGGTTTGCAGCTGCTGCTGCTGGCGGGGGTACTCCACCGTAGCAGATGAAGCCCCGCTGAAGAAAACGCTTGCGCTGCATTTCATACATAGCATAGTAAACAATGGGAAGATATTCACAAAAAAATCATAATGGAAGAAATAGAAAATGTATAAAACTTAGTCTGCCATTGAGGGATAGGGTTTGTGCCACCTTATCAGAGATAGAATTACCCAAGGCCACCTCCCACGAGACCTAGGTTGTTGCAGACCTAGGGGCATCTCAGATTGCACAGAGGCTGAGACGAGATAAGAGGTGTTGGAAGGCGGATACTGTTAGGAGAAGGGTGAGTGTTTTCTGCCATTGCCGCCGGGAACTCCGGATAGCATTCCCATAGTTTCACAGAGATACGAAAAAAGGTGAACCGATCCAGTGAGTCCAGCGGTTTACCTAACCCTGGCAGTTAATCTTTCACAAAAATGCCCATCAGGAAAAAGACCGTCCATCTCCATCACACATCCCATCGCAACACTCTCTAATGAGTCACCCTCTCCTTTAGTATTCAACGCAATGGGGAGTGTGCAAGCAGCTTTTATGGGGAATACAAAGTCTGCTTATCACGCGTAGTCTGTAGACAAACCATGGCTTGTCATGTGCATGCAACCGTATTTATTTCACCACAAGACTGTCCAATTAGGGCCAGAAGAGGAGTGGGATCCGCTTGGTCATCCTCAGGCGCAAGATGGATCAGATGGGGGGAGGTCTAATTGAATATTGAGTGATGGAGGCCTAAGAACATAATGCTCAAAATCAGGGGCTTCAAGGCCACCCCGATCACAGGGGAGATTCAAGGTAGTGTTTCCCAGCTAAGTTGAGGTTGCCCTCCGCCCAGGCGACGTGCACCATAAGACTGCTCAAAATATGGAAGAAATGACGAGCTGAAGGAATGGGTATGTTCAAGAAAATATAAAGCAATCTCGGGAGGATGATCATTTTCATTATAGCTACACGCCCCATTGAAGAAAGAGGCAATTTAACCCCTTGGGCGGTGTGGACGTAATGGTTACGTCCTCGGAAGCACTGCTCGGGTGCTTAGGACATAACTATTATGTCCTGCACCGGCCCCCTCCCCGGGCAGGGATAAAAGGGGAATCACTTCCCCTTCCGCCCCCCCAGTGACGTCTAATGATGTCAGCGCGCAATTGCGTGCTGACCTCATCAGACGTCACCCCCATCGTGCTGAAAGCTCTGCTTCCAGCGCGATTGGAAGAGAAATACTTGCATTTCTCTTCCAATCAGGTATTGGGGGGGACGGCAGAAAGACATGAAAGGAAAGGCTTTTCCTTTTCTTTCATTTCTTTCTGAGCATTTCTGTAGCCCGATCACAGAAATGCCCACTAGACTCCAGGGATGTTTGTTTACATAAAGTAAACAATGAAGGGGAGCAGCCCCTTGGGCAAGGGTCACTCCTCTGGGTTAGGCCATTTCTGCCCCGGAGGGGGGCAGATCGGCCTATTTTAATAAAGCCACTAGGCACCAGGGATCATTTTTGTTTTTTACTTTGTTACACGTGGGGAGCGAACCCTTAGGCAAGGGTTGTTCCCCTGGGGGGCAAATAGTTTTTAGGCCATTTCTGTGATTGGCCTATTTTTATTAGGCCAATCTAGACACTAGGGATTTTTTTTTTTTTTAAAGATTGGGAGTGACCCCTTAGGCAAGGGTCGCTCCCCTGGGGGGCAATTTTATTTTAGGCCATTTCTGCCCACCTTGGGGGCAGATCATCCCATTTTTCTTCAGCCAATCTGCCCCCAAGGCGGGCAGAAACCACTGGACACCAGGGATTTTTTTGCGCCAATTTCACGCAAGGGGAGGGAATCCCTAAGGCAAGGGTCGCTCCCCTGAGGGCAAATTTATTTTAGACCATTTCGGCCTATTTTAATTATGCCACTCTGACCCCAAGGGGGGCAGAAACCACTAGGCACCAGGGATTTTAATTTTTTTACAGATGGGGAGCAACCCCTTAGGCACGGGTCGCTCCCACGGGGGCAAATTTATTTTATACTGTATTTTAGGCCATTTCTGCCCCACTTGGGGGAAGATTGTCCTATTTCTATTAGGCTGATCTGCCCCCAGGGGCAGAAACCAATTAGGCATCAGGGATTGTGTGTGTGTTTTGTTTGGGGGGGCAGCCAAGTATCAAGTATTTATTTATTTATGTTTTGGAACTCTTAACGAGGTCCACATAATAAAACAAGATAAAACATACATACATGAGAAAAGGCATACAATATCAAAATATACATGTATCCATGAACAACTGCCCGAAGTGTACATGTGTACATATAATAATAATAGAATAATAATAATAATAATAATAATAATAGTAATAATAATAATAATAGCAGTTTGATCAATGAATCTCACACAATTGAGGCTACCTTAAACCACTGAGCACATCACCTTGCTCCCATATCTTTCTTTGGCCACCAGAAAATAACCATTAATAATCTTAAAACAAATGTAAAAATCATTACAAAAAAAAAAAAACTCTATTACAAAACAATTCACTTGGAGGGATGTACAAGGTTTTGAAAAACTCAAGTACCGACATCACAGAGTGCTGAAGACTGATGGGTCTTAGCCATTTATGGCGATAGGGGGTGAGGGAAGGACAAACAAATGAAATATGATTTAAGTCTTGAGTTTGGGCAGAGCAGAAGTTGCACTTTTTAGTTGAACCATACCATTTTGCCAACAATACATTTAAAGGTAACAATCCCCATCACAGAAGCAACCAAAACCGCCTCACCCCATGCGGTAAGTGCCAGTTTATGATTGAGCTTTTTTCCCTACTAAGGATTTTGAAAAAAATGAGAACGATCTTCTTTTTGCACAGCTCTCTAAGTCCAATCAAAAACGTAAAGGCCATGTTGCCTGTTTTAAACCGCTTTTCAGTTGAGGGGAAGGTATAGCCAAGACCTGATTGAAATCTACCTCAAACATTTCTAAGGCATATGTAAGGTTCTTAGAAAAGGTATGCCTGAAGGCATTATTTTCCGCAAAGATTTATTTTTGCAGTAAGGCCCTTCGGGTATTATCCTCAGCTTTCACAAGGGAGACAGCCCAATGGAGAACCCCTGCTAGTCCCTGGGCAAACACACTTCTTAAGCTCAATTCCAGCCTTAGGGCAGCCACCGACACAGCTGTATTTACAGATAGAAGTTTTCTGAGGATCTTACCCTCCTGTGGATTCAGAAACCTCCATTTGGAGGAATCTATGAATTCCAAACCATAGAGAAGAGAAGCAGGGATCTTAGCTCGATAAACCACTAGGAGATGGGCAAAATGCCTTCTTCCTGTGGCCATATATAACGCCCCCAAACCTCTTGCTTGAGCACCAGCTTTAAATTCATTAGAGGTGATGTGGGCTACGTCACTAAGATTTCCGCATACTATTTTCCCTAAAAAGGTATAAGAATTCACGATTTCCAGTTTTTGGTTGCCTAATGCCCAATGGAAATTAGAAAATTTCACTTTCTTGTTACCATGGAAGCACAAAATCTTGCTCTTTGAAACATTAATCTTTAAAAAATGGGACTCAGAGAACTGTGATAAAGATTGAAGTTGGTTCTGTAGGCTTTTGAGGGTTAGATCAAAAATAATAATATAATCCGCATACAGCAACAACAGACCGGGGGTCCACCTATTTGGGGGGAGGGGAGGGAACCCTGGCTTTGAGATAAAAGGGAGGTTAAATCCAATATGTATAAGGCAAAGAGCAATGGAGCCAGAAGGCATCCCTGCTTTAATCCATTCAGTGCAGGCATCTTGGGCGATAAGCCTCTATCCCCCCTCCAAAAGGATTCTGCAACAGGTGGAAGAGTAGAGAGCAATCAAAAGCTCAAGGAGGGTGGGAGGAATACCCAAGTGGCCAGTTTTCCCCATAAGAGAGCTCTATCTCCTTTATCGAACGCCGGTGAGAAATCGATAAAAGCAGCATAAACTGCTCCGCCTCTTAATTTCACATATTTTTCTGTGATGACTTGTAACATTGCAATATTGTCTTTTGTACCATGATTGCGCTTGAACCCTGCTTGCTCCAAGGGGATAATATTATTCTCCTCTGCCCAATCAGCTTACAGTAGTCTTGAAAGCACACATTTTGCAAACATTTTCCCTACTGCATCTAGAAGGGCAATCTGCAGATAATTAGCAAGGCAATTGCGGTCGCAATTCTTAAATAGAGGTATAACAATACTACCGGTCCATATGGGAGGGATAAACCACAAAGAAGATCTTAATCCAGGGACCATTATCTTGTTTTACTACGGAAATGGGCACATTATCAGGGCCTATTGCAGCAGAGAAACGCATAGAGCAAATGGCTTGTTCTATCTCCTTCACTGATGGAAAGGGGTGGGATACAGCTCCTTACTTTCAAGGGGGCGAGAAGATAGCACCCTATTTGAGGCATACAAGAAGGAAATGAATTCAGACCACCGGGCAGTAGATATGGTGATGGGAGAAGATCAAATTCTGGTTCCACACCCCTCCCCGACCAGGGCCCAAAAACGTCTAGCTTGACCCTTTAGTGCTGCTTCCCTGAGAAGAATCCAAAGCTTATTACAAGCATTTCTTGCAATGCGAAGCTTCAAACGTTTCCTTTTCTTTTTTAGTAGAGCCACCCTGCTGTTTCTTATGGATGAGTAGTCTAGATACTGAGATAGAACCAAGCTGTTTATTTCCTTGTTTAAAACGAGAAGAGGACGCAAGATAATCCTCAAACTACTTTTGGGGGTGTTCGGGGGAGAGCTTATTACCAACTCAGACATACATTTCATAAATTTAGTCAGTTCATTCCCCTCCCAGTTATCCAAGACTACAACCACAGTATCCAACGATTCCCTGATACCTAACAACCTTCTAGGATCCCACTGGGTCCTTCCTGTCTTTTTATCTAAGACTGGGATTGCCCCATCCAACTCCTGAGCCCCAGGCATTAACAGATTCAAATCTAAAGAAAATGAGATAGGGTTATGATCACTAACCAAAGTGTTCATAACTTTAAGTCATCAAACAAGGAGAAAGTGCAATACTACAATATCACATAACCTAAGATTGCCTTTCCCCCTGGAGTAAGGTGGGTAAAAGAGGCAGGAGAGTCAGATGGAGATCTGCCATTTGCGATAATGCAGTCGCTTTCCATAAGGAGATTAAGCAAGAGTTTCCCTCTTTTATTTGTTCTAATCGAGGAAGGGAAGAGGCAAGCTGGAATTCGCAGGGCTGTCTCTCAACCTCGCGGACTTGCGATATGGCATGGTTAGATATTTTACAGTTTAGGCCACCTATCAATAACATTATAATCAGCCCACTATAGATCTCCATCGGACCATGTCTCCTGAAAGCAAAACAAATTGGGTTTTAGGGACCAAGGGGACAATAACTTTCCCTTCTCATATTTTATCCCTGCAATATTCCAGGAGATAATATTTAGGCCTGCACTAGTTAAAGTAGCTGGATAGTGATCTGGGCCCCCGCACCTGAGACAAGACGCCTGGGAGCCAACTCCACCCATCCAAATCAGAGACACTTTGGTCAGGAATAGCCCGTATCCCCCATACAAACACCTGTCTATCGTTTCCAACTAATGAGACTTTAAGGGCCTGCATGTCCATCCTAGGCCTAGACTCATGATGATCAGGCTGAATGAAGAACTCAGATACTGGATAGCAGTCTGTGGGCCTATTTAAGATTTTTTTCCCCACCCCTCTTATCACCCACCCCAGTAAGGCTTGAGCCTTGAAAAGCAACCACATCAATACCTCGGCATTGCAGAAAGTCAGCATTTTGGAGGACCACGTTCATCACACACTTACAGTGAAATGTAATCCTTGATTTACAGCCACCATCAGAGTCTAATAACGAAACCAGAGCAATGTCATCCGTTTGAATTGACTTCAGTGAGTTAGAGTCTGAAAAGCAAATTAACATTTTAGATCTGTTCAAAATTAGGTCAACATTGAAGAGAGGGGAAAAATCTAAAGTGAGGGAGTAGTGACCCCCTGCAGTGAGAACCTCCATCCATGGGGCATCCTTGAGGTCTCCTGAAGGCCTCAGAGGCAAGAATACTGGAGCTGTTGGATTCAGAGCAGGAGACCACCCAAGAGGAAGGGGAGGTGGGAGCGCCCTCCTGGGATCCCATCCATGCTCCTTTGGAGGTAACAAAGTAGGTAAAGTTAGCCCTCGAGAGGGGCAGGGCTCCATAGTAGGTTGAGCGATCAAATTTAAGGACTCCAGACAGACTTGTGAGGAATCACTTATCTCAAGAAAATGTACTTTTCTTCTGCCTTCTTTATTATACCTTCGGACGGCTCTTTTGAGATTATCTCACTTTTAAGGATTGTCCTCTTACGTTTCTTGTTTTTCTTATATTTTCCTTCCACTTTTTTTGAAGGAGACTGCATATCTGTGGAGCCCTTCTTACGGTTAGATGGAATTTTGAAGATTGGGAATGTCTCCTGGGCAGCAGGGTTAAGTTGCATAGTGATGTCTTGGGGTGAATCAAAAATAAATCTGATAAAGTGTGTTTCTCATATGTGTAATACTTCTATGGTTAACGGCTCTCAGGGTTTGCGGGCGGTGCATAAGGCCACATGCCCTCTCCAGCAGGTGCCCAGCGGCTTACCCAGGCCCATCCAGCACAGTGCAGGCCAAAGGGAGCAAAAGCCCCCCCCCCGGGGCTCTGCACCAAACAATCACTGAGGGCATCCTCTAGCCCCCACTGAAGCCAGCTGCTGCACCCTCGGCCACTCCTCGCCTTCCCCCCAGACTTCAAGTGGAAGTAGGTGCCACAAACTGCCCCTCCCAGGTCTGAAGCAGGCAAAGAGCCCCCAGGAGTATCCACAACTGTCTCACCACCATGCACCTACCTGGCCAAGCAGGCCCAGCCGTGCCACCTCATCTTGCTTGCCAGCTGCTGGGTCCGGCCCACAGCAACCCCGATCACAGCAAATTCACCTTCCGCTGGACCCCTAGGTATGACCGTGACCCTTTCACAACAGCGGCACCAGCTCCAATTCGGGGGCCGGCGTGCAGACCTCTGGTCACAAGGGACCGGCCGCAGCTCCCATCCCACAGAAATCAGTGGCCCTGGGGATATCACAGCTGTGATGCTGGCATCAGGAGGAAGGCAGCTATCTCACAGTGACTACAGCAGAGATGGCGAAGGGATCAGCCCCATAAAAGAGTGGATGATGTCGGATTGTGTGGGCTGGGGAGTGGAGCTTCAGACAGCCATCTTGGTCAGTTGCGGGCCATGCCCCCAGTTATCCATTTCTTCTGGCTACTTGTTTTCTACTGAAACCTCACACATTGGCATGTACACCATAGGGAAGGCTCATCTTTTTATGCTTGTCGACCCAGACTTGATCTACCAAGTGCAACTAATGATCTCTAGCTTTACTAAGGCCCATATTTATACCTTTTTTGCACTGCATTTGCGTCATTTTGTGACGCAAAAACGGCGCAAACTTACAAAATACAATTATATTTTGTAAGTTTGCACCACTTTTGCGTCAAAAAATGACGCAAATGCGGTGACAAAAAGTATAAATAAGGGCCTAAGTTCTTCAGGAAGGACCTAGTCACGATGACAATTATTTATAACTATTTTTTTTAACCAAGGATGTGAAGATGTGCCATAGTATAGACAGTTCAATGTAAAGAAAGTAGAGGGTTATAAAAACGCATTTTATGGCTGCCTCATGCACCAAGATTTGCTATGGCATAACTTTCAGAAACAGCCCTCAAATGTTCAACAAATACAAGGGTTATACAATAATATTGCCCAAACTATAAGCTATAAACTTGTTTATATTCAACCAATTGATGTGTTATGCTAATATTTCTGAAAAATAGTAACATGGCCTATCTAAATATATCAAGTATGGTACTGCATATGGTAGGCTCTCTATAGTCTAGTCCTCATTCATATTGAGTCATAAATGAAAGTCTTTTTGGGTGGAATAAAATATGGCTCTCAATATAGCTCCTATTCTGTAAACACACGGCGCCCGTTAATGCTTAATTTTAAATTCCTGCCCTTCCAAGCGGTATGAGACCTTAACTGAGGCAAGTGCTATTGTTTAGACTGTCCTCACCAAACCTGCCTTGGATCCTTGTGATCCATCAAAAATCAGGCCTGTTGGACAAATTAAACTTTGAGCCAAAGTATATAAGGGCCGAAGACTTGGAATCATCTGAAATGTTAGATCCTCAAAAGGCTGGTGTAAGACCCACCAAGAAAATTGAGTCCGTTTTTTAGAACATTCAAGAGCATTTCCATCTGATCACAAATGAATGCTGCACAGTCACAAAAAACACTTGACAGTCATGAGTTCCTAATTATAATTTTTTAGCGTCATCCTGTGGGGACAACTTCCATCTCTGACAACTAAAACCAACCATGAAGAGGAACCATGTCCAACTGTTCAATTTCATTGATCAGATAGGAAAGTTCACTGTCTTTATCGAAGGGCAGGGTTAGGGGAGAGGCTCAATACCTTGAACTATATTTAAGGAAAAAAGTGATAGGTGGCTTGCTTAAATGAATCCCATCCACTGGTAATTACTCTGGATCCCAATCCAGTCCTTCCTCATTTACTGCACCATGACACCTCGGACAGGAAGCAGTTATGTGCAAATCAATCTTTGTCCTGATCCAATAGGAACAGTCCGGCCCAAACAGCCGGTCTGGTCCCATCCGAACCCAAGCAACCCCAGACTATTTGTGCCTCATCAGTAGAATGCAACTTGAGTCCTGGGGCACAGTGAGCAAGAGACCCAGGTCTGTGCATCCCGGTCACATTTAGGGGTAGCACTGAGGAAGATAAAAAAAGGGAAGGGTATATTGCTTGCTTTAATCTTAGTCACTGCAATTAGGGCATTCACGAGATTCGGGGATATCCCTTCTAGAAGTAAACGCCCCAGATTAGGATTCAGAATATCAATATGGGTGTGTCATGCGATTTGGCCATTTTTACCACAACATTATTTATCCACTTTATCCCAGTCGATATTGATCTGTTTTTGGTTAAACATACATAAAACCATGAGTAATTTTCGACAAGCTTTATTCAGAGCCGGACAGGGGAACCATAAGCAGCTCTGGCCCTGCTCCGTTCGTTTCTTCCCATCCAGCCATTGTCTCTCTCCCTTTCTCTCCTCTCTCTTTGACCTCTCTTCTTGCTTTCTCTCTACTTTCTCTATCCCTTCCTTTCCTCCTTTCTCTCCTGAAGCCTCCCCATGACTGGTGCAGTTAATACTGGGAGCTGGGGAAAGTGATTGAAGCCCCAGGAGTGGCCCTGGGCTTTCAAAACCGACTTCCAAGAGCTCCAGCCCGCTGGGGAAATGCTTGGTTGAATAAAAGGCCTGTCTAACCTGGGTTTTATTCTCTGCATCGCCATGCACCTTATAAACTGGCAGAGTAGTGCATCAATAGGAAACAACTGACTGTTGAAAAATGTTGTTGTACAATAGATTGCCTAATGAGATATCAACGCCCCCCTTGTTTGAAATGCATGTACATATATGAAATTAGCGTGGCTATTTGGATCCCAGGCAGAAAATGTGTCAGTATAAATGTTTGCACAAACAATGTTGGATATTATTTTAAATATTGGTGGATTTATGTTATTTTTGCATTTATAAATAGGTCAGTAATGACCGGATTAAAATGGATGTGCAAATAATACAGGAGTACTAAGGGCTAAAATAGACAATATTTTTTAATTTACAACCTGATTACCTAGCTGAAAAATGTACATCTAGAAACACTGATCCGAAGTCAGCCTCACACCTCTATCCGGTCAGCACATGGATCATAATTTATTGTTTACGAAACCTTACAAAAAGCTGTGTGTCACCTTTTGTTACTTCAGATGAAAGATTTAGCTAGCTGGTAGGGAAGGTTGGGGGAGTCCGATCATACAAGGTGATGGACAATGTCAGAAATTCGTCACTTGCAACCTGCCGTTTTTGTTTCTTTTGGTCAGTCTAAAACAAAAATGAATGTATTAAGCCAAAAGGAACAGTGCCATGCCCTGCAGACCAATATTCCTTTCATACACATCCTCCAAATGTATGCATTGTTGATCTTAATGACGTTGGAATGATGGATGATGAAATGAGTAGGTGAAACACATGCACAAAGTCATAACATGTTCCATGTGTTTTTTTACTAGAGGACTTCTGGCTTCATTTAGGTGAATATTCAAACTAAAAAAGGTATGGGTTCGTTAAAGTTAGAACTGAAAATCACTTGAAAAAAGGGCACTTTAGTCCATGGTAATTGAGTCATATGTTTCTTTGCACGACAGTTTATTAGTATGATAAATCCAATGTTGTTTATCAAATTTCTGACACTATGCCAGCCAACACGTTTCACCCCTTAAGTGGAACGCAGGCCTTATGCTTTTTCAAGGCTGTTATAAGGTAAAACTAAAATAACCAGACAGTGATACAACAAATCATAAGTAATGGTCAAATAATAAAACAAAGATATAAAAGAATTAAGCTTGCGGTTATGACTCCGATGTAATTGACTATTACATGTGCCATTGCACTTCAAACCTTGATGTACCTGGGATACCTACTGTTGAAGCTCAGATGTAATGTAACAAAACACAATAAAAATTTGTTTAAAAAATCAAAAAAGAAATAAACTAACGTAGTACAATAAATCATAATTAATTGTCAGATCATAAACCATAGAGCCTCCAAATAAAACGGGTGAGATATCACAATAATGGCAGACAAGACAAAGAGACAACATATAGAAAAATTCAAATAATTAGCATAAAACAATATGTTTTGATCATTAAGATGCAAAACTTCAGATTTTATATATTTCCCAATATAGTCCCATATATCATCAGTAATCAAGTAGAGTCAGGTCAGTAAGAAACCCCGCGATCAGGTGTAAAATTATAGACTTGAGAAATTTTGTAAGGTACTTGTGACTTGGTTGGATGCTAGGATAGAGCATTGTATAGAAAAGTCCATACACGTGATATTGATAGATATGCACATAAACTAATTAGTGAAATTTTTTATTTAAAAGTAAAATGGAGTCATGTGTAAGTGTAGTAAAAAGACAGGCTTCTAACCCATTAATGTGGCCAAGCACAGAGTGAGAATCCAACTGATTCAAAAAGTGAGTGCACATTCTAAGTCCCTACCAATCAGTAATATCAAGTAACAAGGTCGCTTATAGGTCAGTAAAAAGTTATGCATGGTTTGGACTTCTGTCAAGAAAATACATATTAACAAGATTTAAGTCGTCCAATAACACCAGTAAGATTATAACTAGAAGGGGTTGTTAGTACCTTCAGAAAGAATAACTGCAACAATCCAGGAATAAATCAATTGGGGTTCTAAAGAGCAAGGAGTAAATTGTTGTATGGAGTAAAGTGCCACAACTTATCCTAAGATCTTATTGTAACTAGCCATGAGTTAGCAAGTAAAGCACTTACCAAAATGGTTGAATTGTAAGGTGCAAATAGTCACTAAATTCATCTATGAAAATATCCTTACTTACAGAGGGGTCGGAAGCAGTTTTAAAGTATCAGAGACAGAGACTGTAATGCAGGTAGGGGTACCGGGTCAAAGGTTACAGAAAGGATGTTACCAAGGGGATGTAACCGTACATGATAATTGCTAGGGAAACCAACCACAGGTGATGACCATCGTGGAAGGGAGTAGGCATGGTTACATTTCTCCATTTAACCTTGTCAATCGTGAAAAAGTCAGGAATGAACAATGTGAGAGATCTATTAAAATATTAGTAGATATATAGTTTTATTACCCTATTCAGTGGAGATGAGTGAAAGAAGTGATTCAAACATGTGAATCCATGCAAGTGGAGAAAGAAGGAATGTTGAATATTAAGTTGTTTTGTATTTATAGAAGTTACTATACAGGTAACCTTTTATAGTAAATTATTACAAGTATAAGGACAAACAGGATTTACAATACAACTTTATAGGCTGAGAAGGCCTCATTATATAACTACAATTAATATGAACAACAAAAGCAGTGGGGGCGTGGCCAAGATGGCAACCGGAGCAGCAGCATAAACTGCAGCTCCGATCCCTGGCCCACACAAGTATCCTGATAGAAGTGTCCTGGCCCCCCCTTTGTGGGGAGCGAGGATTGCCTGGGGTGCCGCCGCGGGGCCGCGTTGCTGTCCGGTGCCACAGAGGCTGTAAAACGGAAGCGCGGAGGAAACACAGAATTGCGGCCGTCGGAGCGTACCTGGCCGACCGCGTCCCTCATCCGTCTTGTGGCCGCCTCGCTCGCTACGTGCTCTTTATTGGATCCTCCGCATCCCGTAGCTGCTGCTTGGGATCGGGTGGGACAACGGTGGCGGACTGCCGGTGCCTGAGCCTCATCGGAGGCACAAGAGGTGCTGCCCTACAAAAGCGGCGCCGGCCGCGCTCTCCCTGCGGTGGCGCCGCCCCTCTTCCCTCGCGTCCTAACGGAGCGAGGCTGCTTGGGCTCCGCCCGTCCACCGGGAGAGATGGCCACAGATGGGACCGACGCCCGACCTTCCCCCCGCTTGCAGGGGGCTACTTTCAGCGTTGCGGCCGGCCTGGAGGCCACGCCGCGCACACAGAACTAACGGGCCGCGGCAGCCATTTTTTCTTTTTTCGTTCTCTTTCGGTGCTATCTACTCCATTCGCTGGGACCACTGCCCGAGTCGGTGACTCTTTCTGCGACGCCAGGATCGCCTTGGAGGCCGTGAAGGAACGGCGGCCTACAGTGTTGGTGACCGTGGCCGCGGCGGGTGAGTCTTCCTATCGGGGCCAGGGCCCGGCCTCCCCCCCGGGCATCGGAGACTCGGGGCTGGGCCGAGGGGGACCCGCTGGGCATTGGGGGGGCGCGGGAGGCTGTGAGTAGCGGCAACCCAGCGCCGTTACGAAGGGATAGAGCGCGCCCCCCACTTGCACTGGACTTACACTGGAGCAGCCGTTACGGCATTAGACGCCCGGCTCGGAGATCTGCGGCCGCGCCCGGACTCCTCGATACGCGGTGCGCCCTCCCGGATCAGCTAACGGGTTGGGCGCCCCCATCAGAGGGCGCCGGAGGTAAAACACCGCGGCCCCCCATGGCGCTGGAACACTACACTCGCATGGCGGCGGACTGATCACGATGAGGCAACAGCATTATAACGAATGAAACCAGGAGGGCTTCCGGCGTGTGAGGTACAGCCAACGGGCTAGAGTTTACTTGGGAGCCTGCCAGGGGGCTCGCCGGTTGGGCCCAGGGTATTTATGACTGTCGCCGCGTGGTGAACCCACATTTCTATCGGCGACACAGATCGAGTCGCAATGTGAGAGTGAGGGATTTCTTCCCAGAGGCCAGCGTAAATAAAGGGAACTACGGTGGAACTGGCACGAGGAGGGCACCACCCCCGGATTATCCAGTTGAGTAGGCACACAGCGTTGTCCCTGACCGTCATTGCCTTGGGCAGTCATGGTTTGCCCTCCATTGATCCACGGCGGTTATGGCACTCCGGGAAACTAAACTCGTGCGCCAACAGTCCTAATCGGAGAAGGAACCCCTCGCATTCTAGGCGCTCCTCCATTTCAAGCAAAGGGCTCCGAGGTTATGAGTGCAGGGAGGGAAGTGAAATAGCGGCTTCCCGACAGAACTGGAGCTATTACTGGGCTGTGCAGCGCCGGACTACGTCGCACCTCGCCAGACCACAGCAATCACCAAGGGCACTATCAACGTTTGCATTTTGGGAATCTGGCGAGGTACTGAGCGTTGGATCGCTCCTTCTGAAGAGGGACAACACGCACAACAAGGGGCCCAACTGAGTCCTGCTGTGACCAGGAGCGGCGGCTGCTGCGCAGGGAGAATCAGAGAGGTACCAGACTGGGTCTACAAGTCAAAAAGTCGGAGCAAGAACTCAGAGAAATCAAATAGACACTGACACTAAAACGGGTATACACTAATCCCTTCTGAACTACGGACAAAGAGCATCTGGAGACGCGCTTAGGGAAGTCTGAGGACGGGGGCGGAAACCTTCGGCAAATAACAATTCCTGGAGCCACGTACTGGCGCAGGCCAACAAAAAAACCATGGTCAAACCAAAACACCCCAAAACGGGGGCTACCGGAGAGGGTGACCCTCTCCAACCGACCGACCAGCTACAGCTGCATGAAACATTACGCACACACTCCCTCCAATTTGATAAAATTATGCAAGCTATAATGGATACCAAATCCTCGCTCGAAGGGAAAATTTATGCCGCAGTACAGGAAGTCTCATTGCTGCGGGTCGACCACCGCAAATTAACCGGAAGGGTTCAAGACACTGAAACGTCACTGAAAATCATCCAACCAGAGGTAGCAGAAATGAAAATCAAAATGCAAAAAATGGAACTAGACATAACTCTACTTCAACGCAGAGCAGAGGAAGCTGAAGGACGCTCCAGAAGAAACAACATCAGATTCCTCGGAATCCCAGAGAGAAGCGAGCAACCTAAAGCAGAAGAGTTCTTAGAGTCCTGGTTGAGGAACACACTTAAAGAGCAATACCCAAACACATTACCAGTGATCGAAAGGGCGCACAGAATACCGGGCAGACCACCAAAGCCCGGAGCTCCACCCCGTCCTCTAATAGGTCGCTTCCTAAACTATAGGGACAGAGACTTAGTTCTTCAGCATTTCAGAACGTCTGACCAGATTATGTTTGAGAACAACAGAGTAACTGCCTACCCCGATTACACAATGGAGGTACAAAGCAGAAGAATCGCATATAGCAAGATTAAGCAGCTGTTGCGCGAAAAAGGCATTACTTATTCCCTCATGTTTCCAGCACGACTACGAATCGTCATGGACGAGAAAATCCTAATGTTCCCCACTCCAGAGGATGCATGGACATGGATCCATGCTAAAGGACTGGTCGATCCGACCAAGGAAGTCGCTGTATCTGAAGAATGGACTGTCGCTAACTCCAGGAAGAAAAAAGGGAAAAACCCCAAAACATCCTCTCGTCCCACAAAAGCGCAAATGGCGCTGGATCGTGCGCAAACAATAAAAGACACAAACTCATTCGCCCGTGGGATGGTAGACGCCAGGAGCGAAACGGACACTAATGACTCCGCATCACATGGGGGAGACACAAGTCCATCCCCCTCTCCATTGTTAGTGGGCCCAGATCTCACACCGCGATCGGCGGATGAACTTTAAAAACGAGGAACTGGCATCCGCGGACCCCCCTCGACAGCAGCAGCAATTAAGATGCGACGTGCCACCGGCGCTGGGCCGCTGCCCCTGGGCTTCACAGTGCACGAATGCAATGGCCAGAACGTAGAGGACTGATTCACCGATCACTGCACAAGACGAATGATACTGAAGTAACAGGAAGCATCCTGTAGGTGGGCCATCCAAGGGATCGACGCCAGAGAATCCACGCCCCACATACCTAAACGGTATCCGAATGGAACTGTCCTTTGCGGAATTCACTTTAGGCACCGGTTGTGCCACGTTATTTAGCGGACGCATACAGTCTGCAATATCCTTTTTGTTGTTATATCTGTCTCTCCTTTTTCTATCTTTAGGCCACTATGGCCTACTTTTTATTTCTCGGAGCCTTTGGGTAGGGATGGGGGGCTGGCGGCCGGGGTCGGGGGGGGCAGAGGTGGGCACGGGGGGCAAGCGTATCCGAGGCGGTTTGGGTAGTCCCCCGCGTCTCAACATAACAATGACTAAGGAACCCATTTATAATATCATAACCTGGAATGTGAGGGGCATGGCAGGGATAAACAAACGTCATAGAATACACACGTTTCTAAAACGACATCACGTACATATAGCTATACTACAGGAAACGCACATTACGTCTACAGAGGCTGCTCGGTTAGAAAAGTGCTGGAAGGGCTCAATATACAGTGCTGGCGATTCCTCCTTTGCCAGAGGGGTACTGATTTGGATAGCGCCAGGTGTCCTTTACACAGTACAACACAGTACAAAAGACAAGGAGGGCAGATTTATGCAATTAAGGGGACTGTTGGATGGAGAGGAACTCGTGATAAGTGGGCTGTATGTCCCGAACATTAAACAAGGTGAATTTTTACAAACTAAGGCCTCACAATTAACCCACGACCTAACTTCACCATGCATATGGGGAGGGGACATGAACTGCGTTCCAAACATAGTTGAAGACAGATCACACCCCCCGCTAGTGGCCGCCCCAACAATGAAAAATGCCCAAATACTGGGCGCATGGATGGAAGAGCGACGTCTGATTGATATATGGCGGCACTTACACCCACATGAAAAGGTGTATTCCTACTACTCCCCAGTACACCTATTACATACCCGAATAGACCTCATCCTAACTTCACAGAGTCTAACACATAAAATTACGAGAGCGGAATACTCTGCCAAGGTAATATCAGATCACTGCCCACTCATAGTACAAATGAGATGGGGCAGACCTCGCTCATGTATTCCTACTTGGCGATTGCAAACACTCCTACTGCAGGATCCCCCTTTCAGGAAGGACATTGCCACACACATCTCAACCTATTTCGCAACGAACGAAGGGACGGCCAGCTCAAGGGCCATTGAATGGGATGCACATAAGCAGTAATAAGAGGGGTATGCATATCAACCACAGTGGGAGTGAGGCAAACTCTTACGCGCGAACTCCGAGCATTAGAACAAGAAATACAGTTAGCTGAAGGCGAACATGCTACAGGCTCCATAACAACAAACACCCTCACTAACATGCGATCTAAATGGACTGAGGCGGATAACCGCCTCGGACATTTTGATTATCGACATTATATGGCCCGTACACACGCGGAGGGTGATAGATCCGGTAAATTATTAGCTTGGCTAATAAAAAACGAACGCCGGAACACCCCCATAGGTGCTATCCGACTGGAATCAGGTAGGATAGTTAATACACAGGCAGAGATAAACAATGCTTTCAAAGAATATTATAGCTCACTGTATCGGGCTCGGCCGCCGCCCACCAATGCTCAATTAAGCAGCTTCTTCAATGGTGTCACCCTGGCCCACCTGTCAGACACTCAAGCTATAGAACTAGACAGCCCAATACAGATAGCTGAAATCCAACGAGCATTGCTACAACTGGCTAACGGCAAAGCACCGGGCAGTGATGGTATACCCATAGAATACTATAGCACGTTTCAACCGCAGATCTTAGCACCATATCTGGCAATGCTAAAGGAAGCTCTCGAACTAGGCCTACTTCCTGATACATGTCGTGAAGCATTGATAGCAGTGTTACCGAAGGCAGGCCGTGATCCTTTGGATGTCCGGTCATACAGACCACTATAATTACTGAACACAGACTGCAAATTACTCGGCAAAATACTGGCCAATCGCTTGCTCCCATGCATGGCAGAGTTAGTACATCAAGACCAAGCAGGCTTCATACCCGGTCGCAATACATATAGCAACATCAGGAATTTATTACGCCTAATGAGAAATCCCCCGGTGGAGGATGAGTTGCAGGTTGTAGTCTCACTGGACATAGAAAAGGCGTTTGACACGCTGGGCTGGCCTTTTTTAATAGAGACACTCAAACGGATGGGCTTCAGGCAAACATATGTTAGATGGGTGAGAACATTATATACTGACCCCAAGGCTAGGGTTAAGACAGGCGATACGATATCCGAGAAATTTAGCATTGGTAGAGGAACTAGACAGGGATGTCCGCTGTCTCCATTGTTATTCGCATTAGCGATTGAACCTTTGGCTGCCCGCCTTCGCATGATGGCCCCTGTATGGGGTGTCATGGATGGCCAGACACATCAGATAGTTTCCTTATATGCGGATGATGCGCTGATCTTCCTACGGGATCATACTGTAGCCCTTCCGGGATTGTTAGATCTACTAGAGGAATTTAGCTCAGTGGCCGGGTTAACAGTAAACTGGACGAAATCCTGTATTTTTCCGATGCGCCCAGTCCCCGAGGCGACTAGTGCACCAGCGGGTCTAGGTGGCTTGAAATGGTGTCACGCAACATTTAAATATCTTGGCGTAAATATATACCACGACACTCAAGATCTTAGAGACGGCAACCTTGGCCACGTGATCAGATCAACGAGGGGCTCCCTACCCTTCTGGTGCTCGCTCCCACTTTCCCCTATGGGTAGAGTGGCTATAGCAAAGATGATAGTGCTGCCTCGCCTACTTTATTATTTCATGTCATTGCCTTTGGTACTCCCGAGCTCGTTCTTTAGACTATTGAACAGTTTATTAACGGATTTAATATGGGGAAATGGCCGAAGACGCGTTGCTTTGACAAAAGTGCTCCAACCGCTCCGGGCGGGGGGAATGGGGGCCCCCAAATTTGAAGCGTACTACGCGGCTGCTCAGATACATTGGATATCCACATGGGGCGGTAACCCACCTGGGGCTGAAGCTCAGAAGGTGCTGTTGGAGCTCGGCGGTACAGAAATAATACAATACCTCATGAATCGAACCGACCCAGCACACACTGGTAATGTGCTGCTGCACACGGCACACTGGGCCTGGGGCCGATATGTGATGCAAGGCGCAAAAGGTCAGCAGTACTCACCTAGGATACCACTGTTGGCTCTCTCGAAATTAGCAAAAATAGCAGCCAAAGTGGGCCTGAATACGTGGTGCGACAGGGGTATACACACACTAGGAGATATTTTCCAGGACGGACAAATCCTAACTTATGAGGCACTAGCCGACAGGCACGCGTTGGGTAGGGGAGGATTCATAGCCTTCGGAGCATTCAGGCAGGTAATGCGTGAATATTGGAGAAACGGCAACTCCGAACCAGATGTTTCTCCTCTGCTACATGAGCTGTTGGAGTGTACAAACGCCCCATCAAGAATATCAAATATATACAACATCCTGACATCCCAGACGGAACACAAACAGGAGCAAGCAAAAAATAAGTGGGACCAAGTGCTACCGGAACCACTGTCCATAACTGCTTGGGAGCAAGCGCTGGAAATGACACGAGAGGTTTCTCGTAATCCCCGCTTTCGGTACACACAGCTTAATTACGTGCATCAGACTTACCTGTCTCCGCACCGCTTAACACGCATGTTCCCCAGTTCACCGCAAACATGCCCCAGATGCGACACAGTAGAGGCCACTTTCTATCACATGACATGGGAATGCCTCCCGATTCGGAATACATGGATAGAGATAATAACGTTGCTAGCTGAATGGACAAATACCTCGCTAACTCCCACTCCGGAGGTATGCCTGCTGGGTATAACTCCCCGCCCCAAGAAACGCAAACGCACATATAAATGCATTGCCTTGGCGTTGGTGCTGTACAGACGCCTCATTGCCATGAAATGGAAGGCCCCTGGCGCTCCAGGTGTTACCCAGTGGCGAGAAGAGGTAACACGGTGGACCAAAGCAGAAATACAGACATTACAGAATTTACTGGATAAGGGTATACTAGTTAAAGGCCTAGAGGTATGGCAATCATTTTTGTTAGCCATAGAAAATAAAGACGATGAACGCCCTCCCTAAACAGTCGAGAATGAGATAACTGACACATTAAGGACCATAATAAAACAGAATCATATCGCTTGATAGAGGGGCACGGGGGTGGGGAGAGAAAAAAGGTAATAATAAAAAAAAAATTAAAAAAAAAAAAAGATTTTGTACCAATATAAACTCAGGTGCTCTTGGTGTATGCCCCTGGGTGCTACGGGGGTGCCCTGTGGTGCGCCAGAGGACATGGGGGCCGGGTGAACTTGAAACTTGCTGATTCCTCCTATTGCGGCCAGCTGCCCAAGCTCGGCAACACACGGCGAATGGTGGGCAGGCCCCCTGTTGGCCGGGGACAACAAGACTGAGCGCTGAGGCGACGTAATTGAAGGGATGTACGCGCTACTGTTATGCGCGGCTCACGGATGGCAGCTGTGGCCTCGCTGGTGTCTGGCTCTCGCCCTCTCTCTGGGGTCGACTGTTCCTCTCGCCGGTCCCCCCCCCCCCCCCCCCATCGAAGTGGGTCCTCCGTTGCCGCCTTAGCTCCTATCTAACTCTTTTTCTCTATATCTTTAGTTTTTTGAATAACCTTTGCAAATGTACAATGTACTTCATGTTTGGAAGCATGGCCCCTAGGCCGAATCGGGCAACAGTGCACTTGCACTGGACTCGCAAAATGTACACCCGTAAACTCACAAATATAATATATGTTGGAACATAATGTAACATCATGTATCTCAGTTAAATGTTGCCACTTGGCTGATAATCACTAAAAATATATTTAAAAAAAAAAAAAAAAACAACAAAAGCAGTGCAAATGCAAAAGTTTTGTATGTGAAGCCATATTGAGGGACATTAGTCAATATAAACAGACCAAATATTTCCAAGTGGGAATTTGTTTATTGCATAATCTGAGTTTGGTTCATTATTGACAATACTTTCTTTGTTAGTCTGGTCATTATTTACAGTTTTTAAGACCCAGAACTAGGTATGGGCAAACTTCTGCATGGACTCTTCATTCAGAATATGGTATGGTGAACGCTCCAATACAAATGATTGGTAATATATTTTTTATACAAAAGGTGTGGGTTATTGGTTTGGACAATTTTAAAACACAATTTATTTAAAAAATGTGTTAATAGCTGGAGTATTTATGTGAATGTTTTTCCATATCAACTATTAGTAGATTTACTCTTTTAGTTTGAAATTTGCCTAACTATGTAACCCTATTTTATGCCAGTGCTTCCCAAACTTTTTAGAACCATGACCCAGTTTTTAGAACATCGCTAATCCACCCAGCTTTGTGTCATCTATACCGATAAAAATTCTGCCCCACTTGTCAGCCTAGAAATGTTTTTTTCAAACTGCCCTTTGTGACCCGCTTTGGTTCCCCCTCAATTTCTACATGTTTTTGGCTCTTCCCTGTCACAGGCACTTGGCCCACCTACATAAGTGAGGTATCATTTTTACTGGGAGACTGAGGGGAACGTCGGGTGGTAGGAAATTTATCCCGGCGTGGTGATCCCACACAGAAATGTGGGAAAAATGTGATTTTTTAGCTAATTTTAAGGTTTGCTGAGGATTCTGGGTAAGAAAACATTGGGTGAACCACGCAAGTCACACCTCCCTGTATTCCCTGGGGTGTCCAGTTTTGAGAAATGTTTGGGTTTGGTAGGTTTCCCTATATGGCTGCTGAGCCCAGGACCAAAAACGCAGGTCCCCCCCACAAAAACAGGTAGTTTAGTATTTTATCATTTTGATGAATCCACATAGTGTTTTGGGGCATTTCCTTTCGCGGGCACTAGGCCTACCACACAAGTGAGGTACCATTTTTATCAGAAGACTTGGGGGAATGCTGGGTGGAATTTGTGGCTCCTCTCAGATTCCAGAACTTTCTGTCACCGAAATGTGAGGAAAAAGTGTTATTTTGGCCATATTTCGAGGTTTGCAAAGGATTCTGGGTAACATAACCTGGTGAGAGCCCCACAAGTCACCCCATCTTACATTCCCCTAGGTGCCTAGTTTAAAAAAATGCCGGCTGAGCTAGAGGCCAAAATCCAAAGCTAGGCACTTTGCAAAAAACAGCTCTGTTTTCTTTGGGAAAATGTGATGTGTCCACGTTGTGTTTTGGGGCATTTCCTGTTACTGGCGCTAGGCCTACCAACACAAGTGAGGTACCATTTTTATCGGGAGACTTGGGGGAATGCTGGGTGGAAGGAAATTTGTGCCTCCTCTCAGATTCCAGAACTTTCTGTCACCGAAATGTGAGGAAAAAGCATTTTGTGGGCCAAATTTTGAGGTTTGCAAAGGATTCTGGGTAACAGAACCTGGTGAGAGCCCCACAAGTCACCCCACCCTGGATTCCCCTAGGTGTTTTAAAAAATGCACATGTTTGGTAGGTTTCTACATTTTTTCCTTTCAAATGTAAAACAGTGTGTAAAAAAGACATCTGTTTGAGAAATGTCCTGTAATTCTTATGCTAGTATGGCACCCCGGAATTCAAAGATGTGCAAATAACCACTGCTTCTCAACACCTTATCTTGTGCCCGTTTTGGAAATACAAAGGTTTTCTTGATACCTATTTTTTACTCTTTATATTTCAGCAAATGAATTGCTGTATACCCGGTATAGGATGAAAACCCATTGCAAGGTGCAGCTCCTTGATTGGCTCCTTCAGGGGAACCCACAAACTCTGGGTACCTCTAGAATCCCTAGGATGTTGGAAAAAAGGGACTCAAATTTGGTGTGGGTAGCTTATGTGGACAAAAAGTTGTGAGGGTCTAAGCGCGAACTGCCCCAAATAGCCAATAAAAGGCCTGGCACCTGAGGGGGAAAAGGCCTGGTAGCGAATGGGTTAACACATATTGTATTGCGGTTTAATGAGCATTATATGTTAAATACCAGTTTCATGTGGCAACACAATACAAGCATACAAACCATCCAACAGTAAACATGTTGCATATGTGCATTCCTCCAGTAGTTACATTGTCCGATGGTACTTGATCTATACATTCCAACAGGTGATAGTGTTGTTGCAACAAATAAAGAATGAACAAAACAGAATAGGCCCTAGTGCACCTAAGCCCTCCACCCTAAATCCCAAACTGTCATCTTTGATCCAGGTCTCTGTGAGCTGTACAATGCCTAGTGGAATATTCTCTTTTGCATGGGGATGTCTAATGGGAGTAATGCTATACTATGTAGTTATGAATGTAAGGAATAGGGAAGGGAAGCTTGTGCATGTTAAGATCATGTGACCTGCAACTTGAGCGGTAAATGTTACACGGGGTCTACTTGGGATCTAAAGGCTTTCAATAAAGCATCCCAACTCATGGCTATAGGTCGCTTATGGAGGCCACTGTATTCTTCCCTGCAAAGGGTGTAGCACTCTGCCACTCTCCAGCAGATGACCTCCTTTCTCTAGTCTGAGACCAACGACCCCCGTCAGGGATTTCAAGCTTCTGGTGATTTGTCGCTTTGCCAAAAGAAGCACCTGATTTACAAACCTAGCTGCAGTTCTAAAACTCCTGGGTCTGGGATAGAGACCCAGGAAACAGTGTTCAACGTTATCCCAGTGGGCAGCTCGCGTCAGTGTGGCTAGTGTGTCATATGTATTCTCCCAGTAAGCAGCCAGCACTGGGCAGGCCCATAGCACATGCAATAGGTCCGCAGCATCTGTATGACATCTGGGACATGTAGGGGAGGCGGCAGGGAAGATTTTGTGTAGTTTCAGTGGTGTCAGGTATGCCCTGTGTACAATTGAAAATTGTATAAATTTAACTCATGAATTACGGGAGACCTTGTGTGGATATTCTAGAACAGACCACCATTCCTTGTTATTCAGAGCGCAGGCCATGTCGTCTTCCCATTTTGTTCAGAGGGATGTATTTATCTGAGTGCTTATTGCAATATAAAGCAATTTAACCAAGTGCCTACCATTGCATTTTTTATATACATGATTGCCATTACATTTATTTTCATCATTTTGAATGTATTTATTATTTTATGTATTATTATTTTTAAAACATTATTTATTTCAGAATGATTAAATTAAATATTTTTATAATTTATAAAAATGCCTTTGTGACGTTACCTGTTAATTCTTACGTTGCTTGTTATCTAATTGTATATATTTCATGGTGTAATTTGTATAGTATGGAATGGCTGTTATTTGAGATAGTGTAGTACTTGTATGCTTGGTAGTACCAACCCTGGATGGGTGTGTATGTGATTAGTTTAGGATAGTGTTACTCATGGCTCGTTCAAAGTCAGTTTTTTGGCGGTGTAGTTTGTTTTAGTTTTACTTTGTGAGGAGTCATTATATGCTCTTCTTTGTTTCTTTTAGCGTAGGGCATATATTAATGGGATGTTTGTGTTGCAGTACTGGCCACATACTGTATAAACTTGTGAGAATGTTGGTGGACAAGATTTAAACGCCACGTGAGTCATCCGGGTTTGTCATTGTTTTTGTGTTAAAGTTAGTAAAATGTTATTTGCTGCAAAAACAATAATCTCTTTTCATTATTGTATATAAGGAATTCTTGGTTAGTATGTGTTGGGTTAAGGTTTTCTGTGATTTGTAATTCTTCAAACGATTTTGGGGCTCTTGAGTTTGCCTTGTTACTCTCCTGTTTTTTGTGATTAGTCTTTACAGGTGTGCTCTTCCTAGCAATTGTGCTGTGGCGTTTCAGGAACATACTGTTTAATGGCTTAGTGGAAAATTATACTTGTATTTCTTAAGTCCTGTATGACATTTCCCACTTGTATTTCAGTTATGTTTGGCTGATGGTTGTGTTTCCTTACACTTTATACTATATCATCGTTTATTGTATCTTTACCATACAATGCATGCTTTGGAATAGTATGTACTGCATTTCCAATGCATTCTTTTATTGCTGGTGTTTAATTACTAGCACACTTTATTGCACGTTTATCCTCTGTACCTTAAAAACCGTTTTTCTCTGTGTGATGTTATGTAGATTGCAATTTCAGACATTTTGATATCAGTGGGTTATAGTAAAGCTAAACGTTTTTGTTGTATATTAAAACAATATTTAACATATTGTACATGCTATTACATTTTGACACATTTTGCATTATTTACTTATGTTATGTGTTTTGTCGTATCTTTTAGTTTCTTGGTTCTTCTGTTTCTTTGATGCCAGTATTGGTGGCATGATTCCATGCACTCTGGTGGCTCCTTGAGGACCACCCAGTATTGCTCCTACAAGACTTCAAGGATCTGGGAGCAGCCCACGCTGCTGCAGCCACTCAGGCAGGATTTGGCCCCCCTGCTGCTTGACCAGCTCAGGCAGGGGAAGGCAGAACAAAGGATTTCCTGTCGGAGAGGGGTGCAACCTCCTCTTCCTTGGAAATAGGTGTTACAAGGCTCAGGAGGGGTAGCCTTCCCACACCACGGGTTTGCTTTGAAGGGCACATTTGGTGTCCTTGCATAATCCAGTTTGCACCAGTTCAAGGACCCTCGGTCCCTGCTCTGACGCAAAACTGCACAAAGGAAAGGGGAGTGACCACTCCCCTGACCATCACCACCCCAGGGGTGGTGCCCAGAGCTCCTCCAGGTGACCACTTGATTCTGCCATATTGAAACCAGATGGGCAGAGCCCGCTGGGAGCATCAAAATGGTCTGGTTAGGCAGATGATGTCTGTGAACCCCTCTGATAGGTGGTCACCTTGCAAGAGAGCAAAGGTCCCTGGGAGCATAAAAGTGGTCAGGTTAGGCAGATGACGTCAGTGACCCCCTCTGATAAGTGGCCATCTTGCAAAGTGACCAAGCCCCTTTTTGGGCTATTTAGGGATTCCCCTGTGGGTGGGTCCCCAGATTCCGCATGCAAGACTTCACCAGGACTCCTCTGCAACAACCTCTTCTGCTCCTGGCCACCAGAACTGCTGCTGAACTCCACAGGAACCGAGAGATGACCTCTCCTTGCAACATTGTTTCTACGGCTCCTGTCTAGACATTGCAACATTTCCACAGATGTGCATCCTCTGGAGTCAGCAAGACCACAGCAGCACCAAAGAAGCAAAAAGGAATCTCCCATGCAGTGAAGAAGTCACTCCCCTGCATCTGCAGATACCTAAGGCAATGACGTCTGGCTGCTGAGATCTGCTGTCCTCCGGACCTGCAAAGATTCTCCAACACAGGTGGTGATTCTGAGGGGTCCTCTGGGTCCTCTCTGACTTCTGTACAACTTGGGAGATGGTGAGCCCTTGCTTCTTCCTACAGGTTGGAATCCCTGTGCATTGTGACTGTTGAAGCAACCAAGGCATGTTGACTCCTGCTCCGAGGGATCTTTAGCCTCCAAGTAGCCCATACCCCCAGCACTCTACCTCTGAAAGGACAGTATACTCTCTTGTGCTCCAGCGACGTGGGATTCCTCTTCAGGTGTGCTGCCTGGGCCTCATTGCAACTTACTCTGTCTGCTGCCAGTGGGTTGCTTGTGGTGGCTCCGACTGCATCTGCTGGCTCTCCTGTCTTCTTCAGGTCTGCCTGAACTCCCCTCCAAGTGTCGAGTCCCCAGAACTTTGCTGGTCTTCTTCAGCGCTGCTAATCTCCAGCAGCTCCAGTTGGATTTGCTTGTGCTTGTTGGTGGTCTTCCTGACAGCTCCTCCATCTGTAATCTGGTGACCGGCAAGGCACAGCTCCTAGGTGACTTCAGGGACTCCTCTGCAGCTCCTGGACTCCGCAGCTGGACTTCAACCACCACCGTCTACCCTCCATCTCTCCCACAGAAGGGTGGGCATTGCCTCCTGCCCCGCCTGGATACTCCTCCCAAGGACTGGACTCTGTCCCCTTTTTTTACAGGTCCTCTTCATCTGGAATCCACCATTGGGTTTCTCAGTCTGGTCCTGTTCTTGCATTGTTCCAATTTCAAGTGCCCATGTTAGCCTATGGAACGTCCAAGTAACTTACCTCTGCTTTCTTAGTTGCTGTAGGTCTTCTAGATACTCAGCTCTTGGGGTTCTTTACTCTCCCAGTCCTTGGCTAACTACTCCATAACCTCTGGTGGGGGACCCATTCTCGCATTCCCCTATTTTAATATATGGTTCCCCACCCCATTAGGGCCCTTGCTATTTCTAATGTTTTTATGCAAATTCCTAGTACTTACCTGTTCATATTTTGTGTGTACAAACCTCCAGAAAGGGGTTGTTTGCCTATATTATTCTAGTTTAGTGTTTCTATAATAAAGTCCCTTTATTTTGAAACACTGTGTGGTTCCTTTGATGTGTGATAAGTTATTGTGTGCCTACTGTGGTATTGCAAGTGTTTCACACTCCTCCTAGGTACATCTTAGCTGCTCACCTTCGCGTTAGCGTTTTGCAAGGTGTCCCAAAGGCAGCGCAGTCCTTAAGTCAGATTTACCAAACCACACAGGGCCACCCTGCATGGCCGTACGTTGCTTGGTAAATCTGAAGTAATACAAGTTAGAGCTGCCTTGCATTACTCACACCAGGAAGGCTTTACATGAGTGAAGCATGGGTGTTCACAAGCATCCACCTATATATTTAGGTGCATTCCCAGATTTATCACGACTGGTAAACCTGGGAGTGCATCAAATTTGTATGCTTTCGTATAGAGATGCAACATAGCGACATAGGCCACCACCGCTGGACCGCCAAACTTGCAGGGAGAATGCCACCACCATGACAGTGACATCACCTGAGCATATTTCAGTGTTCTCACCAGCGAGAACATTGTAGTATGTGGTTCCCATCGGGCTGCCTAGCGTGAACAGTGATACAATATTGGTCTTGTCTCCAAAAAGTGAGCCGAGGGCAATACTGTAGCCACAGCACCCTTGGAATGTCCACTGTCTGCAAAGCATACAGTGCGCATTCCGGCGGTGCTGGGCACTGCCCATTAATCAGCAGTGCAGGGGCCCCTCTTGGCCCCCGGCACTGGCTTTCCACCAGCCTTTCTAAGGCAGAGTCCCAGCCATGGAAAGGCTGCTGGAAAGCTGAGGTGCAATCAGCCAGGCGGGGCTGAGTTCAGCGCGCCCTGGCTGAGTACATCTCAGGTTGCCGTCACCACATCGGGAACCATGTTCCTGGCAGGGACGGTGGTCTTTAGGTGGGTCCGCCTGCCAAGGTTGTAATATGGTGGTCGGACCGCTGGGAGTGTGGTGGTCTGACCGTCACCGCGAGTGTGGCAGTCCTCGGACCGCCAAACTCGTAATGTGGGCCAAACTGTCATTCCTCCTTGCTGTTTCGTCTTTCTAAGGGTGCCTGCATTGGTGCTAGGCTGGCACTAGTGCACCAGTGCAAGCAGAGAGCAGGAATGCGCCATATCTTGGTAAATATAGTGCATTCCTGTCTTCCCATTTTGTCACATTTCTCTAAAACCTATTCACCTAGGACTACCACAGACACAAGGTACAACAAACATAATATTATGTTCTAACTTCATTTTTATTTAAATCAGTGGACAACTTCTCCATGGCTATACATTTCCACAAATGTGCATCCCATGACACATATTTAAGTCAAATAGATTTATTACCGTAGGTTTAAATAGGTTTGAGATTTTACAATGAATTTATTATTTACACTTTAGAAAAAAGATTTATTTTGACTTACTGGTTGTTTTCTTCATAATCAGAAAGATTTTCAGCTGATGTGTCTGTATTGGGGCTATAATAGTAGACTTTAAAAAAAACTATACACATCATCATCAAAATGTGTTTAATTCGGATTTTAAATTCATAAAAAACACACATCCAACCAAAAATTCAATAAATACAATAATCCCAGAATGAAATAAATGGATCAAATTCAAGGGTTAAAATCGTCTGAAGAGTAATTATTAAAGACTAGCACAATAATTACGGCCACAGTTCCTACCCAGTAGCCAATAAGGATCCTAATTGCAGTTGATCAAATATGCATCTAAGGAGTTTGAGCGCGTGCAAGTGTTGGGTTGGCACTGATACAACACGCTTATGTATTATCAAAGCTGTGTGCAGATATTTGGCTATACTAATCACAACCACTTCTATGTTGTCAGATTTCAATATCCTTAAGGCTAAATGGGATAATCTCGGCCAAAGTAATTGACACACTGGAAATATCCATTTCTTGCAGGGCGATCTAGGGTCAGAGCACATAAAAACAAAGTAAGCAGTGGGACAAGTATTGCACTTGGAGAAAGGTGACTAGAGTGGCTAGGATTCTGCCACCTTCCTGCAAATTCAGCCAATGGAAGCATTTCGTAATGAAACTTTAAATAAAGCTATCTAGGGAAAGAACCGTGTATGGAGTTTAAGGACTCTTCATGAAGGGGGATGATCTTGTGATATAAAAACTGATCTGTTAAGCTTCTTGAAGAACATTTTCGAACTGGCTCACCCCAAAGATAATCCCTACATCTACATTTTATTAGCTGCTTCGGAGACCTCCAGATCAAGAGATTTAAACATCATCTTTAAATATACCAACCAAGGGACTTGACTACAAATTTTTTGAAGTTTCTCATTCCAAAAATGTGTCTCAGTGGAGTGTTGTGCCACTGGGTAATAACTGGCATTATGGCCTATCGTACATATGTGCTCCAATATGCATTTTTTGGCCTTCTGTATTGTGCTTCCAATACACATCTTGCCGCATGGGCACACCAGACCATATCACAATATTCAGTGTTGCACGTAACCCTCCTCTTGATAATGTAGTTTCTAGATGTATTGGGGATGTGGATCTTGGAACAGTCAGAGCTGCCACTCTACACCTTACATTTCCTGCAGCAAAACAAGCCCCCTTTATCTAGATTAGCCTTGCCTGTAGTGCGTAGTGTAACCTGATTTTGGGTAAGACTCTCTCTCAAGGTGCAATATTTCCTGAAGGTGATCTGGAGAGTGGTATGTAGGTATTTCGTGAGTGCCTCGTCAGTCCTCAATATATTCCAGTCTTTGTTAAAAATGGTGCATATGTTGAATACTGATTGGAGATCGTGGTGATGAATCTCAAATTGTCAGACTTCTCTGTGTTTCTCGACAGGATGCAGCAATTGAGCTCTTGGGACCATATCTACCCTAGTGATTGCCCGATTGCTAACTTTCTGGCTGCAACCCCGGTCTCTAAATCGCTGCCCCATGATATCTTTCTCATTAGAAAAAGCCTCCCTGGTACTGCAGTTCCACTTTGCCAGTAAAAGCTCCCCATAGGGAATGCTATAATCCAGGCTGGAAGGATGTGCACTGGTTGTAAATAGAAGACTGGTACCTGCTGTCTCTTTGCGGAAAAGTTTAGTTTCTAATTTGCCATTTTTCACAGAGATCCAGAAACTCAAATCTGGATTTCCTCGAATTAGAGATTGTACTCATTCTCAGTGAGTTCACAGATGAATTCCTTGGCAGATTTTTCATCTCCTCTCCAGAAGACAAAAATATCATCAATGAAATGTGGCATTAGCACTAAACGCTCATCAATGGTATTGGACACCTGCTTCTCCCACCAGCCCATGAAGCTGGCAGCAAAGAAGGTGCCCATCACTGTGCCCTGTGCCTGCCCGTATAGCTGATTATTAAAGTAGAAAAAAGTGATTTGTTAGACATTAATAGATCATATCCAAAATCATTTCAAAGTGAAGCAAAAGAGAAATGGATCAGGCTCTCAAAAAGTGTCTTACTGCTTGAATACTCAGCTCATGCCTGATGCACGTATACAAACTGCAGACATCAATGGTGACTAGTGTGTACTCCTCTATCCATTAAATGTCATCTATCACTGTGAGGAAGTGGGTGGTATCCTTGATGTATGCAGGCAATGCTAAAACAAATGGTCTGAGGTAATGGTCAATGTATCTTGATATGTTTTCAAGTAATGAGCCAATGAATTAAACAATGGGTCTCCCTGGTGGTTTGAGTGAATTTTTATGTAGCTTGAACAGAAGGTACAAAATAGGAATCCTAGGCTGAGAAGATTTACGAAACAAATATTCCTCCCACTCTAGTAGCCCTTAATCCCTTGAATCTACTAGCATCTCACCATGTCTCACGTTAGAGTTGGTTACCTCAGCTTCACTAGATGCACTACAGCACTTAGAATCACTAAGTTGTCTCTTGCCTTCAGCTAGGTAGTCTACTTTACAGAGTATCACCACATTTCCCCTTTGTCAGACTGACGTATCACAAATGAGGGATCTGAGCGTAGACTTCCCAATGCTTTAAATTGGGAATGGGTCATATTGCTCCTGGATTTACAGGAGGACCTGAACCTTGAGTTCTTTGATCATCCCTCGCTTAAACACCTCTACAACATCACAGTGAATTGTAGGTAAAAATGGGGATCTGGGTTTGAATTCACTGGGACAATTGGCACCCACATCTATGTTAAGGTCAATGAGATTCAGAAAAGGGTGATCATGATTAATCAAGTCTGCATCTAGCATAGTCAGTGTGTGCAATGTCTCAATATCATCTATGCGTAAATTACTTGAAGTGGGTGCAGCGTTACCAGTGTTGGTTTTGCCAAGCTGAGTGTGAAACCATTTTTTCAACTTGAGTATCATCTTTGAAGAGTGAAATAATGTGACAGATGTCTGCCAATTGTATGCCCCAATCCCGCAGCTCCCAGTGCGCCAATAACACCAATGGCTCCATCACAACAGCAAACAGGAGTGGCGAAAGATGGCGGCCCTGTCAAGTCCCAGTGTCCATGCCTCCAACTGACAGCACCACACTCACACCCTGGCTCAAGGCTCAGTGTAGAGTAGGCACCCCACCCACGAAACTGAGGTCCGAAGCTCATAACACACAATACCTTGAGCAGATAGTGCCATTCCACCGTATTGAAGGCCTTCTCTAAGTCAATGGCGATCAGTGCCATTTCCTGATCCCGGTATTGGACCTCGTGAAGAACATGGGACAATTGCCTCAGATTCATCGCGGTGTTACGGCCTGGTATGAAACCACACTGATGTTCATGCACCAAGGTGTTATATGAGCCGTCAGTCAAGTAGAAAGCACTTTACAAAGGTCCTTCATGTCCAAATTAATCATCGTGAGGGGACTGTACGCAGCCTGGTTGGCCACATCTTCACCAGATTTAAGGAACCAGATCTCCCCCTCTCTGCCGGTCGGTGGCAAGATACCTACATTGCGTGCCTCTAGGAATACCTCCAGGAGTCTCTCTGTCAGGGTCTCTGAGAATGCTTGATAAAATTCAGACAGGAAGCCGTCACCCCCTGGCGCCTTCGACCGCGGGAGCGCACCTACTGCTGTCCTAAGCCCCTCTAGTTTTAGGGGGCAGCTTGGGTCTCTGCCGCCAATGATCTGAGTCTACGAATGCCCATACCCAACATTCACCTCTCTATTTAGGCAGGTTTGGTAAAAGGTATGACTGTGTTGTCTTCTATTTATACCTCTGAATTAGTAGTATTTGCTAACCATTGTAGTTTTAAATGCGATTGGTTCAGTAATTAAATTAGGTTTTTTAATTATGTCCCATAAGGTAGGAGTTACTTTAATTAATATAGGTTAGAAAGCTGGTTTTACTAAATGTGCCATACAAACTTTTATTTTGAGTTATAAATTGTTTTTTTTTTTAATATGTTTTGCAGATATTTACAATATTGATATATTGCACCATTCTAATGTGTTGTGTGGAAAACAATAACTGTTTTTTATATTTTTGCAACTGATATTATTATACAGCTTTTTGCCTCTATTTCTTTTTTTGTAAAGATTTTACCTTATTGTGTTTCCGAAGTAGAAAGAGCTCAGGATCCCTGAAGGCTTATACATGTGGCTGGTCACAGCCCATGGTACCCAATCCTCTTAAGCTACCCCTGAGGCAGGTGATTCTCTACAGCCCTTCACTCTCAGCAGGTCAAAAAGCACCAGCCCCTGGACTCACTGAAACAGCTTGCGTGCAAAAAAGGAAATTGTTTTGGGAAAGTTTACAATTGCTCAGCAATGTTCCTTTTGGGCTCCATAATACTTTTGTTTTACCAATGCAGTGGACATTTTCCAGCCCTTTGATCTTTTATTCATGACCACATGACACTGCTAGAATTCCAGGTCAGGATTTTCATGTTGAGGTTAAATATCTGAACATGTTTTTTCCATTCATTGTTATCAAACTAAGGTAGTGGATAATCACTTCCTCTTTGCTACAAAGAACCACTTCCAGGTCATCAACTAACCTCACTATAAAATGAGGCTATTTTCAGTTATTCAGTACATCACAACTTCACTTGTTAGATCATTGCTTACTCCAGGGTACCCCGTATTGTGCTCCTGTTTTCCTCTTCTGCATCTAGATTTGTTCCATCTGCTATAGATCTATCTGTGCCTTATTTAAACATGTTTGCTCCCTGCAAGAGTATTAGTGGTCTCAAGGTTTTTTCTTCTCCAGAGACTTGATTTTCTGCTTCTATGTTATCTGAACCATTGTTTGGAAATATGGAGTCACAGATTGCTTCAGGTAACAGCAACTTTTATTGCACAGATGATTATTTTTCCGTCAGAAAGATCAGACCTTGACAGTTGTTGATATTATGATATTTTACACAGAGTGTAAAAGTTGATGGTTGATATTATATTTCACAAAGTTTAGGCAGCAATAGTTTAGCACCATGATATTTTTGTTGTCAATGTGGCACAGAACCATTTTCCAGAATTGGAATCTTATATAAAGTAATAATTTCAAATACATTGTGAAGTCCCACTAGAAATCTTGGGTTCTAGAGTAAGATCATAATATTTGGACACATTGATTCACATCATATGAACTTGTTTGAACAAACAATGAATGTGGCTGGCAGCCTCGATCGATTCTATAGCAAGGTCAGTGTGCTTCAGGATTCAGACAATGGAGGGAAAGACAGGTCACATATAGTTCTATGAACGATACCCACTCTGGAGAAAGGTAGTTTTTCTTCTCCAGTATTAGTTTTGTTAATACTCACATGCTTTGAAATTGGAGGGCAAGCAGGTTGTTCTGTGAACGATGAAATACCTGCCATCGGCTTTCCATGAGTCCACATAACCAATCCATCCTTGTCAATACTTTCTCAAATTGTAGAGACTTATATTTGAGGAACACAGACAACACTTAATATATGGTTAACTTGAAAGTCAGAAGGAACTTTAAAGGAATCAAGCAAGTCCTGAGGCCTGCCCGGACTAAAACTAAAACGATGTACATGTTCTTTTAATTGAAAGTCACAATTTCACTGATCCACCTGTCTAACGTCAGGCTACCAGCATGGCTGTTTTCAGAGTAAATATTTAATGTTGGACCTGCGCTTAGATTCAATTGTTGCTGACAATAATCTTGCTAAAACTGTGCTCACTCTCCACAAAAGTGTTGGTTTTCAGACTGGAAAGACCAGCCTCATGAGCCCCTGATGATTTTCTTGGTGACGACGCGGGGAATGATGAACGATTTGAAGGTCTCCTTCTGTATCTGGACAGCTCTGATAAATTAACTTTGATTTGGCACTCTTGTGATCAAGGTTTAAACTCTTCTACATCTCTTGAAATGGGTACAGTTTGATGGAGTGCTGGTCTATCCACCAACCTACATATAATGCAAGACATAATAAAAACAAATACATTAGTCCATCCTCTAGGACCTCGGGTGCCAGGTTGCAAACCCCAAGAGGCACAGTTGTAATACAATATCCTCCTGTTTCTTCCATGTGAGAAGATGATTATACACTGCATGTATGATGTACAATTGAACTGCATCATCAGTAAGCCCAAATAGCAAATCTATCCAGTCCACACAGGTCTATGAGAACCATCTTGAGAGTATTCTTTCTGCGTTAGGGGAGTTGGACGATGAGAGTAGATATTTTTGTCAGAAAGTGGAATTAATAAGATTGTAGCCAGAGAGTTGTTGTGATGAACTCATGAGGTGAAGACTAGGCATTTCTTTTTTTCCTTTTTTACAAGTGCATGTATTTCAGGGTTGTTTCACAGCAGGATGAGCTCTTAAAGCTGCTTGGGAAAGTGTCTCTCTCTCACCATGGCTTCCAGACCTAGGGCACTGGCCATGTCGTCTGTATCAGTGGAGATTATTAGGCCCATATTTATAGGAAAATGACAGAGCGCGGCGCTGCGCCAAAATTGCCAGCGCTCCACTCCCTCATTTTCACAACACAGGAATGCGGCGTATTTAATTGAAAACAGTGCACCCCTGTGTTGTCACCTGCACTGGCGCTAAACTTAGCTACCAACGCAGGCATCCTTCCACTATCGTGCAAGCATGTCTGCATTGAGGCGTGTGATTGTTTATGTGTGAGAAGGTGTCCCTTCCTGCATATAAACAATCACAATCAGAAATGGTGATTTGACACAGAATGCAGCACACACAGAAGTGAGAAAGCGTACATTTCATATGATTTTTTATGTGCAGGAAGGGACACCTTCCAGCATGTAAACAATCATGTCTGGCATTTTGCTCTTTCTATGCATGCTGCAGAATGCAGCACACATAGAAAAAGCAAAAAACTGGTGGGAATAGAAGTATTCCTCCTACTTGCACTTTGCTAACTCCATCCGTGGGGTGGCATTAGATTTTGGTGCTGCCTCAGGTTTATGAAAATGTGTAAATCTGAGGCAGCGTCAAAATGTAATGGGTGTTGCAGTGACACACCCACAGCCACACCCATTGCACGCCCCTTCGACGCAAAGGACTGCGTATGAAGGGGCCATATTTACAAGGCAGCGTTAAGCCACAAAAAGTGGCTTAACGCCACTTTGTAAATACGGCACATGGCATAGTGCCACTGGAGCGTCACGAAAAGTGGCGCTAGGGGCTCATAAATATGCCCCTTAGTTCGATAACTTTGTTTTGGTGTTGACTTTCCACATCCACAAAAACTGAGGGAAGGTAAATAAAGCATCTTGTTTCTTCTCCTTCAGATCCTCTTGTCACTTTTTAGAGGATAAGATACTACTTCCTTTTTATATTTACACATACATTTTTTAAAGCTTTACCTTAGTGCTATGTTTATGTTCTCCAATGATATATAAACTCTGTGCATGGATAGCCATTAACCATCCTCGGAAATACATCTAGTACAAGTTTAAATAACTATATATGAGGAATACTTTCTGAAAAGAACATTTCTGCATAGTTGAAAGAATAATGTGGCAAACTCTGAAATACTTTGTCTTATGTATATTCTCTCCTATTTCTTGTCCTTGTAGTTCCCAACCTTCTCCTGTAGTCACCATTTCTTCTCCACTTTCATTCATACTCTCATATCGTCTGTTTAAGTTCCAGATCCTTTTACAGCACTGGTGAATAATTTGATAACTCTCATTAGTTCAGAATACTTAAACAGCTTCTGATGCACTGGCCTTTAATCAAGTCATATATTTTCCTGTAGTCATATCTACCTCTATATTCTATAAATTAACCCACAAGTTTGATTGGTTCACCATCATAACCGATTGGCCTAATCTCTGGCTTACACAAGTTTACTCTACTTTTAACCTTGTCATAGAAATTTGTTTAGAGAGTAATGTTAATTTCACCCCGATTCTCACCTTTGTTCCTTCGGTCATTACCTAATTCAGTGGCGGGTTCCCTATCTTGCCTACTACTTCCATAATTATTTGTTCATAGTCTTCCCTCACCTCATTGATCTTTTATAAAACGTTCTCAATTCTACAATTCTTTCTATAATGTCCTCTGTATTCACACAGATTCCATGAAACTGTCTACCCTGGGCAATATTTGTTATTGACCATGTGACCTTTGGTTTCACACCTGGAACATCTTCCTAGAATGTATTGTGATTCTGTTTCATTTGATTAAAATTTCTCACTTTATGTGATTTCCTTACTTTTAATAACCTTTTCATCTTTTCCAAACAAAATATTAAAGTGTTCCAACTTCTTTGCTAATAATAATGCCACATTGAGGAACGGCTGATATCTTTTACACAATTGTTTTCTACGTATTCATTATGAAACCCTAACATAAATTGATTCTTTATCCTTTCTTCCACACTGTCACCACATTTACAAGTGACATTTACAAGTTTACATTTACATTTACATGCTAATTATTTTAAATCATTACCATATTTCTCCACAGACTTGCCTTTCGTTTGTATGCGCTTCCAAAAATAGAACCTCTCTAAACCTGTACTAACGTTTGGCAGATAGTGAAAACCTAAACCTAATTTTTTTAATACTAATTTCATAATTATTTACATTACTGGCATCCCCTGCCGAACAGTCAATGAGATGATCAAAAACGTCTTGCTCATCTATTCCTAGGCAGTGGAGAAATGATAACGCTTTCCTCTCTGCACTCAAGGTTGTTCGGCACACTCTTCCATAAATAATCAAAGACCCTCTTCCATATTCCTTCATTTAAGTATAGGCTCTCTCGGTGATGAAAAGACAAAATGAAGGAGCCTTCCCATTTTGTATGTTGAAGGAATGCACCAAGAAAAGGACACATAGAGCCTTATTAAGAGTTTGGCGGGCGGTGGAGGCCGCCCGCTAAACTCTTTGGATCAGAAAACCTCCACTCCGGCTTTCTGCCCGCAGGCCCTATTAAGAGTTTCCTGCTGGGCCACAACATTGAAGCCGGCTCATAATTGAGCCGGCAGCAATGTTGCAGTGCGTAGGGTTTGAAAGCACCGTTGTGCTTTTCATTGCATGTAATTCAGGCAGTGAAAAGCACAACAGGGTTGTCCATGGTGGCCACTGCACTGCCCATGGGAAGTGCATGGGCAGTGCAGGGGCCCCATGGGGCACCCGGTACCAAATCTCTGCCAGCTTTTGCATGGCAGTTCCAAAAGCTGGCAGAGAGGGGACTCATAATCCCCAGGGCAGTGCTAACCTGGCGGGTTAAGCCTGCCTGCACCGCCAGGCTGTCAACCAGCTGCAACCTGGTGGTGCTGGAGGTCCGACAGTGGCAGCTCTGCAACAGTCGTAATATGGTGGTCGGACTGCCACTTTGCCAGCGGTTTGACTGCCACCGCAAGTGTGGCGGTCTCAAGGCCGCCACACCCATAATAAGGGCCATAGTGAACAGAGAATACACAAATTACCAATACCTGAAGTGCTACCCTAATTTACGACTTCTTGGTTTCAATATCCTGATACTCTATGCAGTACCCGAGATTACAGCTGTCCAATCTAGTCTCACAAAGAATGTCTTCAGATTCCTTCAGTACCTTGATATCTACCAATTTGCATCAGACTGTATAAAACAATGAACTAACTTTCCACTCAAAATGAGCTCTGCCTGCATGATGACAAGTTTGGGCCTTACAGTGCTCACTGAGCTGGAAAGGTCCTTATTACAAGTGAGCACTGCTTACATTGAGGGACTGTTGTGCAAAGGCACACTGCTGGCAGCTTTCAAATAATGCAACCAGGTGCCTGTGGTTGCCCTCATTGTTAAGGTCTGAGAATTTAGTAAAATGACATTGATTGAAATAAGGAAAGATACAGCTACTTCAACTAGTAACTTGGATTTAGATTCTGTGAAAGTTGTACTACTATCTTATAAATTCTTCTAAGGATTGTAATGTTCAAACTTTTAAGGCAAATATGCTTAGTATGAATTGAAAACGTAGGCCCAGACTGAAGAGGGTCTAGCGCCTCCTTACATCATATTAGCTTCATTTTTTTTACGCTAATGTGGCCCAACGAGGCCATAATCGCCACGCCAACTTTACAAAGTGGCACAATGCATGTGTTGCACCACTTTGTAACCCCTTGCCCCACATTATGCCTATGCCAGGCATAATGTATGCAAGGGGGGCATTCCCCCATGGTGGGAGGGCACAAAAACCACGCAAAGAAATCTAAAAGATTTCTTTGCACCATTTTATGCATCATTTTTAACGCTTGCACAGAGCAGGCGTTAAAAAGAGGCACACCATTATTTACAATAGGCCTCAATGTGCTTTTCAAGATTAGTGTCAACATTTTTTATGCTAATCCTGCAGAGCAACAAACTAGCGTAATAAATGTTGACAATAGTTTCCTAACTACCACCATGGTGCCCCGTATATTATATACAGCACACACATGTTGGCGTTAGAGGGCGCTAAGGGGCGCAAGAAAAGTGGTGCTGCAGTGGATGCAGTGCCACTTTTAGTAAATTAGGCCCTTTCTTTATAGTTGGCCCCAGTCAAAGCCTGTCCTTATACAGCGACCTTTCTCAAGTTGTATACTTCATGCTCAGTGAGAACAACAAAGACTTGAATCCATTTAATGTCTGGACTGACTTTGATGAGGATAGTTAAACTTGGGTTTGTTAAAGTGACTGATGCTGTAGTATTGAGGCATTATATTCATACTAGCCTGGTTGTAAATCCATGGGATATTTCCAACTCATCACTAGTGTAAATTGTTGAATACATCAACAACACATCCAATGAGGTGGGATCCAAGACACAATTTAATTCTCTGTTATAATGCCTGTTCCACCATCTCTTGACTTTACAACCCTTCTCTTATTGCAGACCCTTAGGTTTCAAGTCCTGTAGTCACTTTTTAGAAGGTGAGATGCAAACAATTTCCACACTGCTTGGACAGTGAAAGAGACTGAGTCCGCTAGAAAAGGATACACACTGTAGCTTAATGACCTATCATCAATACAATGCAATTTGAGAGGAGACATGACCTACTGGCTAGAGCTGTCAGCTTTAGTGCCTGGATATCCAGGTTCGGCTCCCAGCCACGGTGCTTGGCTACATATTTGGGCATATCACTTTATCTCCTTATGCCTAAAAATGTGTAATGTATGAATTGTATCTCTGTAATCACCACTTGATGCAGTTGATCTTGTAGATTGTCTCCCATTCACCACAAATAATGTGCAGGGCTCCGTTGTTACCTTGCTAGGTTCCCGCTATATAAATACCTGTACATACAATGCAGTTTCTAAAGACTCTTGGAGAAAATCGGTAGCATGGAACTTGGTGCTAACTGCTATTGCACATTGAAGTTGTAATAATTTCCTGGTTCCATGGAACTATGCACCTTCTAAGTTCAGGGACAAGTGGCAGCTCTTTTGCTTTGGATCTGTAGAACCACTAGGGAAAGCTATTACTTAACCACATATTTTTAACACCACGGGGCCTACAATCAATCTTTACCCATATGATTTATTTTTCACTACTTAAAGGCAATACAACCCAGGTTGCAATTGTGTAGAGGATTTTCTTCTGTGGCTTTCTTTTCCAAAATATAGGGCCTCATTATGACCCTGGCGGGTGGCTGAGGCCGCCCGCCAGGATGCCGCCCTCCATAATACCGCTCCGCGGTCAGAAGACCGCGGGGGGTATTATGAGTTTTTCCCTGGGCTGGCGGGCGGTCTCCAAAAGACCGCCCGCCAGCCCAGGGAAAAACTCCCTTCCCACGAGGATGCCGGCTCGTAATCGAGCCGGCGGAGTGGGAAGGTGCGACGGGTGCTACTGCACCCGTCGTGTATTTCACTGTCTGCTACGCAGACAGTGAAATACTAGCGTGGCCCTCTTACGGGGGCCCATGCAGTGCCCATGCCATTGGCATGGGCACTGCAGGGGCCCCCAGGGGCCCCACGACAATCCTTACCGCCATCCTGTTCCTGGCGGGCGAGCCGCCAGGAACAGGATGGCGGTAAGGATTGTCAGAATCCCCTCGGCGGCGCAGCGAGCTGCGCCGCCTTGGAGGATTCTTAGGGGCAGTGGAAAACCGGCGGGAGACCGCCGGTTTCAACAACAAAAGGCAACTCATAACTTGAAATAAATGCACATTCTAAACATATAGGAAAAAACTTTTGAGTGCTCATACACTGACACACATCGTTGCCTTGATATGTACTTCCGGGTTTACAATAGTAGACCCGTTTTAATAATGAACAAACAATTCAGTGGGGCACATCAACAATCAATGTCTAAACTATTATATTATCAAAATGAGATGACATGAGAGAATCTAGTATGATCAAACTAAATTGCTAATTGATAAATCTTCCTTTTCTGAAATCAACAATAACTAACCAAAGAGAAAAACCATGTACTCATATAAAACTAACCAAACAGAAATGTCCATGCAAATAGAGAATTTTAATACAAAAGAATATATCATATTATACACATAGACATAAACATATATACACAACATGTAGAAAAAGAATGAAAAGCCATCAGCCTACACATAAACATATAAACATATATACACAAAATGTAGAAAAAGAATGAAAAGCCATCAGCCGACACGTGTTTCGTCCTGACTGGACTTCTTCAAGGCTGAGAGAATCACAACATATAACAATCAATTATAACAAATATATATATACAATATATACAAATATTAAAATAAATACACATCCAATATTTTATCCTTTCCCTTTCCAAAATACAAAAAACTGATAAATTCTTTGGTCAATTAAGTACACAAGCTCTTAAAAGTGCATATTATTTATACTATTTCTCTTGGTTTGAAGCTAAACAAGAAACTTCAGAGAAAAGGAAGAAAACCACCACCACAACCTCAGTGGTGAAGTGTTTATTTGAAGTATCCAACAATATATTTCCCATGTCCCCAAGGATAGGTCTGTTGAAGCCACAGCGATAGTTAGCCATGCAACATGCAAGCCCAAGTGTAAATGAATTTCTTTTTCGTTGGCATTTGATCAATTTATGTCTACAATTTCTTTTCTTTCAAACGTAAACTACTTATAGCCCAGAATAACCCCTCATTGTGTAATGGTGAGGAAAGAGAGTCTAATAAATATATACCTTTATTTGCTTCTATGTCCGTATAATCATATATCATTTATCATCCTCTATGAAGAAGGAGGGGGAACGTGATAATTTAGTTACTCCCATTTCACTTGGCAAAATTTAGGGAATGCCAATAAAGTGTACTGTAGTGCAATTACTGACCTGTTTTAATCATAATTAGTCACTTCCTTGCTGTCTTCAAAATGAATCTAAATTACAGGAACCGTAAACCTCATGTATTGAGGAACCAACTGAAATATAAATAATTACAATAAATCCAATGTCCTCCCTAAAAGGAACTCAATTCCTATGTGATCATCTTTTATACCAATGTCTCCACACTATCCTGGTAATGGAGCCAGCATTCTAATAATGCTCCGTTTTTCATTGAATTCGCAAATCTCATGTATTAAGGAACCAATTGAAATACAAATAATTACAATAAATCCAATTTCCTCCCTAAAAGGACCTCAATTCCTATATAATCATTTTTTATACCAATGTCTCCACACTATCCTGGTAATGGAGCCAGCATTCTAATAATGCTCCATTTTTCATTGAATTACATAGAATACATTTCCCAAACTTCTACCATACACTTACCTATATGCCTCTCTCCCTGTTCTTAAATCTCGTCCCTGTTCTATTTCCCGATGTATCTCAGCGAGAGCATCGAGGGCCTCTGTACCTCGTCTCACTCTCCCCGACTTTTCCAAAGGAAGTGTACATCCCTCGCCGGCATTTTGCGCGCCACATTAGTACTCAAACCGAGTTCATTAGCACTAACAACGGACAGAAGCTTACCCATAGAACCACGGCGGCCATTTTGAAGTGGTTCCTATTGAGTGAAAACTAACACAAAGTCAGAACGAAATCTCGTCTATATCGTATGTAGACATTCTAAGACGACGATTTCAATACTTCAAATCCTTCGCCGTTATTTTAAACACCGCGTTAGCACTTCAACATAATTCATTAGCCGGAAAAGAAAGAAAAAGCACCTGCCTATGGAACCGCGGCGGCCATTTTGAAGTGGTTCATATTTTGTAAATATTACCCCCCAATAAAGACAAATTGTCACCTATTTGCCAACCAAAGAAATACATTTTCAACCACCCAATATCATGATGGTAAAGTAATTACTACCCCCAGTATGTACACAAATGGCACCTCAGTGAACATATAGAGTGAAGTCGTAACCGGTCTTCCCAACATATAGAAAATTCAAATGAGAAGGGAAAGAACCCTCCCTATCTTTCAAGGACACGAAATAGAAAGGATATTAACAAAGTTAGTGACTCATATCATTTGTGTGTTGTTCTACATTCATAGTATGCCAAATGGATATATTCAGAGGAAATGGTACAACTCATCATCCAAATTCATGCCCATTTCAATCGTTCTTAATTTGATAATCCATTTTGCTTCATTTTTACGCAAGTCCAATGTTCTGTTGCCACCCCTAGCGTTCACCGGGATTTGATTTATTCCCATATATTTTATTAATGGAACCTCAGTTACTGGATGTTTATCTTTAACATGCCGTACTAGCGGTGATGCTATGTCATAATTTCTTAGGGCTCTGATATGTTCTTGAATACGTTCCTTCAAGGGCCTTATTGTGCTGCCCACATATATCTGGCCACATATGCATTCCAATATGTATACCACAAATTTCGTATTGCAGTTAATAAAAGTGGAGATTTTATATTTGTCACTACCATTGTAGCTGAATTCAGTGGTTTTATGCAATGCCATACTGCACATATTACAATTACCACACCTATAGAAACCCGCAATTTTATTCGGAAGCCATGTTGTTTTACTTTCCATTAGAGGTGGTAAGAAACTTTTACAGACTTCATTTCTAATAGTTTTACCTCTTTTATGAATCATTTTAGGTTTCTTAGGAAGTAAAGCAGCAAGTGTTTCATCTGTCTGTAGAACATTCCAATGTTTACATAGAATGTGATATATATTGTGACTGTTTTGGCTATATGCCGTACAAAAACTCATTGCTCTGTATGGTGAACTGTCTCGCATCTTTGTCTTTTGACCCAGTAGGGTGGTTCTACATGTTTGATCAATCTTTTTCCTTGCTGTTTTGATGACACGCTTGGAATAGCCTCTCTGTGTGAATCTATCTTCCAATTTATTTAGTTCTATGTTGCATACATTGGGATCGCTACAATTTCTTTTCAATCTGGTCATTTCCCCAAATGGGATGGCTGAAATTTGACTTTTAGGATGCGCACTTTCTGCATGTAATACCGAATTGCAGGCTGTTGGTTTGCGGTAAACTTTCGTATGAATCTTATTATCTGTGACGGATATCTCTAGATCTAAAAAACAGACTTTGTTCTTGCTGAATTCATACGTCATTTTAATATTGAAGATGTTACAATTAATGTATTCATAGAATTCCTTTAATAGTTGTTCCGATCCAGTCCAGATCTTTAAAACATCATCAATATATCTTCCCCAGAAGAAAATGTTGTCGGTAAATACAGAGGGGCCCTTCTTCCAAACATGTATTGCTTCAAAGAAGCCCATATATATATTCGCATATGAAGGAGAGAACCGTGAACCCATAGCTACTCCTTGTGCTTGCTTGAACCACTGCCCCTCATGTAAAAATACATTGTTTTCCAATGTAAATTCAATCATACATAGTATCATATCAGTATGTTCCATGTATGATGCAGATCTCTCAGACAGAAAATGCCGTACTGCTTGTAAGCCCTTATCTTTAGGAATACATGTGTATAAGGATGCTGGTTACCTTAGATGTATCTTCCTTATACACATGTATTCCTAAAGATAAGGGCTTACAAGCAGTACAGCATTTTCTGTCTGAGAGATCTGCATCATACATGGAACATACTGATATGATACTATGTATGATTGAATTTACATTGGAAAACAATGTATTTTTACATGAGGGGCAGTGGTTCAAGCAAGCACAAGGAGTAGCTATGGGTTCACGGTTCTCTCCTTCATATGCGAATATATATATGGGCTTCTTTGAAGCAATACATGTTTGGAAGAAGGGCCCCTCTGTATTTACCGACAACATTTTCTTCTGGGGAAGATATATTGATGATGTTTTAATGATCTGGACTGGATCGGAACAACTATTAAAGGAATTCTATGAATACATTAATTGTAACATCTTCAATATTAAAATGACGTATGAATTCAGCAAGAACAAAGTCTGTTTTTTAGATCTAGAGATATCCGTCACAGATAATAAGATTCATACGAAAGTTTACCGCAAACCAACAGCCTGCAATTCGGTATTACATGCAGAAAGTGCGCATCCTAAAAGTCAAATTTCAGCCATCCCATTTGGGGAAATGACCAGATTGAAAAGAAATTGTAGCGATCCCAATGTATGCAACATAGAACTAAATAAATTGGAAGATAGATTCACACAGAGAGGCTATTCCAAGCGTGTCATCAAAACAGCAAGGAAAAAGATTGATCAAACATGTAGAACCACCCTACTGGGTCAAAAGACAAAGATGCGAGACAGTTCACCATACAGAGCAATGAGTTTTTGTACGGCATATAGCCAAAACAGTCACAATATATATCACATTCTATGTAAACATTGGAATGTTCTACAGACAGATGAAACACTTGCTGCTTTACTTCCTAAGAAACCTAAAATGATTCATAAAAGAGGTAAAACTATTAGAAATGAAGTCTGTAAAAGTTTCTTACCACCTCTAATGGAAAGTAAAACAACATGGCTTCCGAATAAAATTGCGGGTTTCTATAGGTGTGGTAATTGTAATATGTGCAGTATGGCATTGCATAAAACCACTGAATTCAGCTACAATGGTAGTGACAAATATAAAATCTCCACTTTTATTAACTGCAATACGAAATTTGTGGTATACATATTGGAATGCATATGTGGCCAGATATATGTGGGCAGCACAATAAGGCCCTTGAAGGAACGTATTCAAGAACATATCAGAGCCCTAAGAAATTATGACATAGCATCACCGCTAGTACGGCATGTTAAAGATAAACATCCAGTAACTGAGGTTCCATTAATAAAATATATGGGAATAAATCAAATCCCGGTGAACGCTAGGGGTGGCAACAGAACATTGGACTTGCGTAAAAATGAAGCAAAATGGATTATCAAATTAAGAACGATTGAAATGGGCATGAATTTGGATGATGAGTTGTACCATTTCCTCTGAATATATCCATTTGGCATACTATGAATGTAGAACAACACACAAATGATATGAGTCACTAACTTTGTTAATATCCTTTCTATTTCGTGTCCTTGAAAGATAGGGAGGGTTCTTTCCCTTCTCATTTGAATTTTCTATATGTTGGGAAGACCGGTTACGACTTCACTCTATATGTTCACTGAGGTGCCATTTGTGTACATACTGGGGGTAGTAATTACTTTACCATCATGATATTGGGTGGTTGAAAATGTATTTCTTTGGTTGGCAAATAGGTGACAATTTGTCTTTATTGGGGGGTAATATTTACAAAATATGAACCACTTCAAAATGGCCGCCGCGGTTCCATAGGCAGGTGCTTTTTCTTTCTTTTCCGGCTAATGAATTATGTTGAAGTGCTAACGCGGTGTTTAAAATAACGGCGAAGGATTTGAAGTATTGAAATCGTCGTCTTAGAATGTCTACATACGATATAGACGAGATTTCGTTCTGACTTTGTGTTAGTTTTCACTCAATAGGAACCACTTCAAAATGGCCGCCGTGGTTCTATGGGTAAGCTTCTGTCCGTTGTTAGTGCTAATGAACTCGGTTTGAGTACTAATGTGGCGCGCAAAATGCCGGCGAGGGATGTACACTTCCTTTGGAAAAGTCGGGGAGAGTGAGACGAGGTACAGAGGCCCTCGATGCTCTCACTGAGATACATCGGGAAATAGAACAGGGACGAGATTTAAGAACAGGGAGAGAGGCATATAGGTAAGTGTATGGTAGAAGTTTGGGAAATGTATTCTATGTAATTCAATGAAAAATGGAGCATTATTAGAATGCTGGCTCCATTACCAGGATAGTGTGGAGACATTGGTATAAAAAATGATTATATAGGAATTGAGGTCCTTTTAGGGAGGAAATTGGATTTATTGTAATTATTTGTATTTCAATTGGTTCCTTAATACATGAGATTTGCGAATTCAATGAAAAACGGAGCATTATTAGAATGCTGGCTCCATTACCAGGATAGTGTGGAGACATTGGTATAAAAGATGATCACATAGGAATTGAGTTCCTTTTAGGGAGGACATTGGATTTATTGTAATTATTTATATTTCAGTTGGTTCCTCAATACATGAGGTTTACGGTTCCTGTAATTTAGATTCATTTTGAAGACAGCAAGGAAGTGACTAATTATGATTAAAACAGGTCAGTAATTGCACTACAGTACACTTTATTGGCATTCCCTAAATTTTGCCAAGTGAAATGGGAGTAACTAAATTATCACGTTCCCCCTCCTTCTTCATAGAGGATGATAAATGATATATGATTATACGGACATAGAAGCAAATAAAGGTATATATTTATTAGACTCTCTTTCCTCACCATTACACAATGAGGGGTTATTCTGGGCTATAAGTAGTTTACGTTTGAAAGAAAAGAAATTGTAGACATAAATTGATCAAATGCCAACGAAAAAGAAATTCATTTACACTTGGGCTTGCATGTTGCATGGCTAACTATCGCTGTGGCTTCAACAGACCTATCCTTGGGGACATGGGAAATATATTGTTGGATACTTCAAATAAACACTTCACCACTGAGGTTGTGGTGGTGGTTTTCTTCCTTTTCTCTGAAGTTTCTTGTTTAGCTTCAAACCAAGAGAAATAGTATAAATAATATGCACTTTTAAGAGCTTGTGTACTTAATTGACCAAAGAATTTATCAGTTTTTTGTATTTTGGAAAGGGAAAGGATAAAATATTGGATGTGTATTTATTTTAATATTTGTATATATTGTATATATATATTTGTTATAATTGATTGTTATATGTTGTGATTCTCTCAGCCTTGAAGAAGTCCAGTCAGGACGAAACACGTGTCGGCTGATGGCTTTTCATTCTTTTTCTACATTTTGTGTATATATGTTTATATGTTTATGTGTAGGCTGATGGCTTTTCATTCTTTTTCTACATGTTGTGTATATATGTTTATGTCTATGTGTATAATATGATATATTCTTTTGTATTAAAATTCTCTATTTGCATGGACATTTCTGTTTGGTTAGTTTTATATGAGTACATGGTTTTTCTCTTTGGTTAGTTATTGTTGATTTCAGAAAAGGAAGATTTATCAATTAGCAATTTAGTTTGATCATACTAGATTCTCTCATGTCATCTCATTTTGATAATATAATAGTTTAGACATTGATTGTTGATGTGCCCCACTGGAGACCGCCGGTTTTCCCGTTCTGACCGCGGCCAAAGCGCCGCGGTCAGAATGCCCAAGGGAGCACCGCCGGCCTGTCGGCGGTGCTCCCGCCCCCGTTGGCCCTGGCGGTTCTCTACCGCCAGGGTCATAATGAGGCCCATAATGTTCTATTTTTTGTATAATTTACATGAATTTGAACTTTTCTTTACTTGAAGCGGAGAGGGTGTGTGTCTTTTTTGCAAACTCTAAAGTGTGTTTATCTCAAAGAATCCTTAGCACCTACTTGTCTGTGGTTATTTTATGCCAGCTTATTGTGGCGTGAGCTATCCTTCCACTTACATGGGTCCATCATGTTTAACAAAGGTACAGTTCAGTGGCAATATTGCTTCTATGTTTGAGCATGCTTATTTATGTCTTTTAGGGGCTCTGCACTAACAATGCTGCTCTGTCTGCCTTCAGGAGGAAGAAGTGGATTGGTTCTTATGGTTAACCTACAGGCGCTAGAAGTATGGGTGCTCGGGGTGCTGCAGCACCCCCATAATAAGCGTGCTGGAGTAGGAAAGTTAATGAGCAATAAAGATGCATTTACATTTTGTTTTTATCTTGACACATTTGGTGTGCGTTTAAAGACAGATGACAAATGTCTGGTTATGTCTTCTGACATGCTGCTTTGTCTTTTAATGCAGATATTAGTGTTTACTTTCCTATTTCTAATTGCAAAACGGATTTTTTAAAGTGAAAAATATTGCAATTTTGCCTGTGTGAAACGGAAAGCTAAAGGATGTTGTTTTTTTCCTAGCACACAACAACATTTAAATACCTATACATAAACTGTACAGATGTTTCAAATATGTCAGCTCCTTGGAAAACACAGATTAAGAGCTTTTTTTGGTAGTTTTGAAGTGTAAAGGAAAGAAAGATTTTAAGAGGATCAGAGCAAATCAGGACACTTTACTTGGTGATACGCAGGTGGCAAATATTTGCTGCACCCTGAATTCCATACATTATGGTTTGTGCTCTACATAGTTTTATTAGTAAAACTATATCTGTGCAAAGTTAATAGCCATTCCAGTGGAAATGTGCTGTATGTAAATGACAATGAGTTGCCACACCATACTGTATTAAGTTATTTGTGTGTGCCCCAAAATTCACCAACTACATACTGCACCCTTACTGCTCTCATGCTAAATGGGTGCGGGTCATTTACTACATATGGCCTTTGTGCGACACTTGGACTTTTCACAATGCATGTGAGTTCAGTGATGTAATGTTGATGACAGCACCCGAGCTCTAAAAATTGTTCCAGCACCGGTGGGTTAACCTTTAGAGACTCTTTGAATGTAATAGACCGAGGGCCTCATTACGAGGCTGGCAGTCCAAGGACCGCCAGCCTCATGGGGACAGTCAGACCGCCGCAACTGTGGCGGTTCGACCACCACATTACAACCCTGGCGGGTAGACCCACCAGGAGACCGCCTTCTCCGCTGGGAACGTGGTTCACGACGGTCCGACGGTGGTCTGAGTTGTACTCAGCCTGGCTGATTACAACTCAGCTTTCCACCAGCCTTCTCATTGCGGGGTCCCTGTCATGAGAATGCTGCGGGAAAGCCAGTGCTGGGTGCCACAGGGGGGTCCCTGCACTGCCCATGGCATGGGGCCGCCTGTCCAGCACTGTCAGAATGCGCACTGTCTGCAAAGCAGACAGTGTGCATTCTGAGGGTGTTATGTGCTACGGTATTGCCCTTGGCTGCTTTAAGGGAGCCGAGGCCAATATCGTAGCACTGTTCCTGCTGGGCAGCGCAGTGGGATCCGCGTACTACAATGTTTCCACCTGTCTGCCTGGTGGGAACATTGTAATACACTTAAGGGGGACTCCACCGTCATGGCATCCTCCCTGCGAGTTTGGCGGTCCTGCCAAACTCATAATAAGGCCCTAAATGTCTGAAAAGGATCTTTTCTGGGGGACTACCACCATGACTTTCTTGCCATTTCTCTGTCCAGCAGGATCGACAGTACATTAAACTGTTTGTTATATGAAACTACAGTTGTTCAACACTGGGACCTTTCAAAGGTTCACATTCTGGAATTATTCCTCATCAGCAAGCAGGTAATGTTTATAAACAACAGCATTAGCATGCATACATTTAATATAGCAGCATCTGCTAAATAGTTCACTTACCTAAATTACAGAAATCAGCCAAGGACAAGAGGGGTTATACTTGGGAAATGTAAGCATCTGTGTATGAAAGAAAAACTGTAAGTCTCTTAAGGGTGGAGGGAGGCTTCCATGGAACTCCATGAAGGCTACCAACAGTGAAGAACTGTAGTAATAGGTATCTAACTATTTCTACCACAGTAGTGGATGTTTTAAAGATTTGCACACTTCTTTATTCATTTAGCATTTTTTCCTTGGTGCACCCACACCAGACGGCTTCATAAGTAACTAGAAAACAATCGAGATTAAACACGCACAACATAACTGCGCAGGGCAGCAATGGAGAACCGAGTAAGTACTTTACCTGAGTAGCCTTCTCTCACTCACCATCATTACAGGTGCAAATATATTCCCATCAGCAGGTCCCGCAGGCGGGATGAGTCAGGAGCTACTGCAAAGAGTTCGCATATACAGTCTTACAGTCTGGCATGCCCGGGGAGATTCACAATGTAAGAAATCTGCGGTCAGAAAGTGGAGATTAACCATGCTGAATGGTTTAAAAAAAGTACAGCAGCGAAGAATAGAGAGTAAAAAAGGTATTCCATATAGGGAGGATGCATTTCACAATTCCCAGAGGTGTGCTCCTTTTAGCTCGAAGCATATGGTAAATTACAACAGAAATTGGGCCTGGTGATAGTCCTTGAATTGAGAATATCTGCGGAAAAGGACCCAGCAAAACAGTAAACACGGGCTGTTCCCCTTTCTGTTCTCATTAACTTGTAATGGCCAAATTGTGATGTGGCAGTGCCACCCAGAGAGTCTGGTCCTCCCGCCCCAGGTTTCTCTGTAACAAAAACAGCATTACTCGTTTTGCTTGACTCAAGGACATGTATGAGCAGCAGACCCATGCCAAAGTAGCATCCTCACATTATCAACCGAAGCTGCAATCGTGAGGTGATCAGAGACAAGTTCGTTGGGGCAAACAAGGGGCGCTAACAGGCTGATCAATAGAGGCAAGACTAAGGGCCTTATTTACGAAGAAATGACGCAGCGTGGCGCTGCAAGCCAGCTTACTGCACCACGCTGCATCATTTTGAAAGTGCAGGAATGTGTTGTATTTACTGAAATACGAAGCATCCCTGTACTTTCCTCTGCGCTGGCACACAAACTGCTGCCAACGCAGGCACCCTTGTGCTATGGCACGAGGGTGCCTGTGTTGCAGGAAGGGACACCATCCTGCACATAAACAATCATTAATGGCGTTTTCCTCTTTCGATATGTGCTGCAGAAAAAACATGGAGAAATAATGTTATTTCTCCCCGTTGTGCCACTGTAACGCCACCCATTAGGTAGCGTAGACATCTGATGCATTCCCAGCCCTGTAAATTTGGAACTGCATCAGATTCTGTCAGATTCTGAGAGTGTTGCATGGGAACACCCACAGGAACACCTTTGGAACGTCCCTTTCATGTATAGTTATGGGCGAAAGGGGCCCATATTTACAAGGCCAAGAAAAGCCACTCCAGGTAGCTTTGCCTGGCCTTGTAAATAGGGGACGGCACACTGCACCACTGGAGCATTAAAACAAATGATGCACCTGTGGGACAGTGTGCTGCTTGGGCCTTGCAAACAGTGGGGCGGACCAATTCTTAAATCCAATGCAAGAAAATGGAGTGATTAATTGATTGTGCATTTTAAACATAGCGCTCAAACCCAATATGAAGACAAATATGTTTTACTGGATTTCACAATGTTATTGGCTACTGCTAGAGATCTTTAAAAGGGTGAATGAGTGATTTGACAACTAAAATTCAGCTTTTGTAGATTTCAATAAAAATACTTTAGAGCCAATTTTTGCACAGCTATTTGAAGACGACTCTCTTTGCCAGTTCCTTCTGTGAAATGATAGTGTTCTCATAAAATGTTTTTAATTCCATCTTGAGATAAATGCTTCTGTCTGACTGTTTACCTAAGTAAGGTATGTTTTCAGTCTGGCCATCAAGATGTTACAACATGTGTCTGTTTGAAACTGGTCACATGTACGGATTTCACAATATTGAGCTTAGTGGGTTAGTGCACCAGATTTGGGGCATGTATAACTGTCAAGTCAAGGTGTGATTCTTAACACATCTTTCATTCATCCTGACATTACATTTTGCAAGTCAGTCGGCAACATTGCCACTTGTTAATCACTCTGTCAAGAGTCTGTGCTATCCTAAATGAAAAATAAATTAGTTGTAGTTAGTGCTCTACGTTGAGCAGTTCTCATATGAGATGACTGAGCTACATACATGCAGGAAGCCACCAGGCACTAAAGAACTGCCAAAAAGGAGTTGCCTTGGAAATAACTTTGCAACAAATGGCATTCTAGCCTGCAACAGATGCAGATATTCCTTCAACCTCCAGGACTCAGTGAATGTGTGGCTGATGAGCAATGTCCTACATAAAGGTCACGCCTACAGAAACAGAAATGGTATTGCTTCATAACACGATATAATAACAATAACAATGTGTTCAATTGTGTTATGAAGCCCCAACACATATGGCACCAAATCCACTAAAATATCAATGTTGTTTTTAAATCTATCCACCAGGGGCAATGTGCATAATCAAATTCAACATTTGTTATGAATTTCTTCAAAATACCTTTGAGAAGAATGGGCATATCCTCTATATTGATTGTTACTAAATGTACATGCTAATTATAGCTATTAGACTCACCTGAAGAAAGAAAGTGTCAACCTTGAATGGAGCAAGAGAGACACCAGACAGACAACATGGTTACCAGTTTATTGTACAAAACTGGAACAAGCAGTGCACAAAGCAGTATTTTCATTCATTGTGCAGTGATATTGCAGCAGTAACCTCTAATATCCAGTGTCAAAGTTATCTGCTTTTGATAGACCCAGGCTTATTTTTTATAGCAGAATAAAGTTTCACAAGTACTTTGCTGCCAAACTTCACTAGTTTAAAGAGGCAGGACACAGTGATGCAATGCCTACAAAAGGGGAGTACTGATGTATTTACTCTGCATAGGCATCATGCTAGAGAAAAAACACGCAAGGTATAAGTAAAAGCGAATTGTATAGCTGTCTTACAATGCACTCTGAGAAACTGTTCATAGAGGCTTTTACTTTAGGAGGCAGAGGTGGGTTTCTGGTTAGCCATAAATTATATGTTCAGATATCAAATAGCTGAGTTATCCCTCAGTCTACCCATAAGTCAGGTGCCAACTGCCCTACTTTTACAGTCTCAAGTCACTAACTGACATACAAGATGTGAGGTGAGTTGTTGCTTATAAAATGCAACAAACACCCTAAAGCTTTTGTCACTAATCTTACTAACAATATGAAGATATTTAATGAAATAGATATATTTTAAGAGCCTTCTTAAACATAGAATGGCTCTCTTTTGTACAGGTCAAGAAAGTATGCATTTCAACTAGAGGAAGCAACAGAAGAGGGGAATCATAACAGAGCCATGGGATGGTGGATACAGACAGAGAAAATGTAGACTGGCCCCCACATGCATGGAGAGAGCTCCCTGTGTGTCAGGCCATCTGTGCCTTTTATTGCTAAAACAAACACTTGCTTTGAGAATTCATTTTCACGATACAGAAACGTTTGCTGAGTGGATGTTTTAATATTGGTGCCCGCTAAGCAAGCCTGCAGTGCTCTGAAGTGGGTGCTGCTTTGGCGGCTTCCCTTCACATTACAGAATTCCCAGCCAGGCAGGTTGGGGTTTCCATATAGTGTGGGTGGTCCTCTGCCTGAGATGCTGAGGACATGGGCTTCCCCTCTCTGGCATATTTGCTGACTGCCCACCAGGTAGAGTTATCTCAAATGCCCTAACGTAACTAAAACTCACACCCCTGCCAGACACAGTTTTTTCCTCAAACATTTTACTGCAAATATCACATTGATATTATCAAGGATGTTATCGAAGGTGTCAGGAGTGCTGTAATTTGTGGGGTAATTAGCAGTGCATAGCCAGGGCGCGAGTTATAGTTACCTTAGGGCCCGAGTTATAGATACCTGAGATAACTCTATAACTGGTGAATTTCCATGGTTTTGTATGTTTAAAATGTGAGCCTAACTATAACGTCCATGTAACCTTTGGGTTTTTTAAGTTAATTTTTATGTTTTTTTAAATTCTATTTCCTAACTATAATGTCCCTGTACCCTTTGTTTTTTTTCGGTGAATTTCTATGGTTCTTTTAACATATAGTAATTTTCATTACTATGCGTCAATCCAACCACCGCGCCATGCCCTGTGGCCAACCCCCTATAACCAAACAACCCCGCGCTGCGCACGGCCTTGGTTTGTCTGAAGGGCCTGAAGACAACCTCTATACCAACCCAACCCTGCAAGGTCATCCATCCCGAGGCTGATCTCGGCCCGGGGACCCCATCCCCCAGGGCCCAGCTCAAACATTTAATTTTTTGGGGGTCAGGGGCTGCGTAGTCCCCCTCCTCAGGCCGATCTCCTCCCCGGGGACCCCATTCCTTGGGACCAAGCCTTATTATGATTTTTTTTCTAGAGGGGGCTGCGTGGCCCCCCCCTCCCCAGGGCAGATCTTGGCCCCAGGGACTGCATCCCCCAGGGCACGGCCTAAACTTTAATTTTTTTTGAGGAGTGGGGCCGCACGGCCCCCCTCCCCAGGCCAATCTGAGCCCCAGGTACTCCATCCCCTGGGGCCCAGCCTAATTATTACTGTTTTTTCGCGGAGTGGGTCGCGTGGCTCCCCCTCCCCAGGGTCAATCTTGGCCACAGGGACCCCATCCCCCCAGAGCCTGGCTTTCTAAAATGTAGTTTTTTGGGGGGAGGGGAGGCGCACAGCCCCCCTCCTTAGGCAGATCTCAGGCCAGGGGCCCCATCCTCTGGGGCCTTGCCTAAATATTTTTAATTTTTATTTTGGCGGAGGGGGGCCACGTGGCCCCCGCCTCCCAAGACTGATCTCGGCCCCAGGGACCCCATTCCCAGTCTAATTATTTATTTATTTTTTGGAGAAGGGGCCATATGACTCCCCTCACCAGGGCTGATCTTGGCCCCAGGGAACCCATCACCTGGGGCCTGGCCATGTGACTGGGTGCCCCCCAGGGCACCAAGTCCCAATGTTGGGGTCCGTGGGGGGAGCCTGAAGGCTACCATGGTCCCAACTGGCTCCCCACTTCCTGTGGAAGCCAGCATTGCTGTCACAGAGAGAGAGCTGGTAAAGCAGCTTCCTCTTTGTGAGAGCAGTTTCCTCTATGTGTCTGCCTGCATCGCCACAAATATAGCCCCAGGGAGGTGGTGGTCCCTGGGGCTGCAGGGGAAGCCATGCCACCCCCTGCATACAGTTTGTTAATAACCCCAGGGAGGTGGTGTCCCCGGGATTGATGGGGGGTTCGGCCCCCCACATATAATTACATTCAAGCCCCGGGGAGGTGGTGGTCCCCCAGGACTGAGTGGGGGGGCCCAGGCAACCCCCCCCCTTACAATTCATGAAAGCCCCGGGGAGGATGTCGTCCCCAGGGCTCCGGGAGGCCAGGTGGCCCCCGCATTATATTAGCAATGCCCCTGGGACTTGGCCCACCCTGGGGCTTCAGAATAACGAAGCGCAAGAGCCTGTGGTTAATTTTCTTTTACATTTTTGTCAGAATTTTCTTTTTTTTTTTTAAACGTGCTTTTTAGCCCTGGGAGGGGAGTCCCTTTGGGACCCCAGCACCAGAGCTAAGGGGTCAGGGTGTCCAGACCCTGGCCCATTTTGTTTTTGTTTTACTCATGGCTGCCAACACTTCCTTGTTGAAGTGTTGGCAGCCAATAAGATCTGAGCATGAGATCGGAAGGGATCGCGAATCCTTCGCATCCATATACATACAAATTTGGATTTCCTTTCATTTCACAAAAGCTACTGAACGGATTTACACGAAATACCAAAAAGGGCTCTTTCTCGACCAAGAGCTACCTTTCTGCAAAACGTGGTCTAATTCCATCCAGTGGTTTGAGCGCTATCACTGTTCAATTGTTCCTACGGGAATTAACATTGGAAAAGCATGGGGTGCTTAATGGGCATATAATTAACTTCTCCTGATTTCCCCACATCAGATCGAAGCCAAACACATGAAGCCAGTGTTTACCACAGCAATTGCTACATGTGTTGTATATATAACTTTTTCTGATGAAATTTGTCAGGAAAAAATTGCAGTGTGTGGTGATTGCTGCACAATACCGAATTTCGATCTGTATGCAAACATTCATTTGTGCATGGATCTGAAATCAAAATATAACTTTGGCACAAGGTCTATATAAAGTCTGTATATTTAAAGGAAGCAGGGATAGGTTATATCAATAGAGACTTACTAGCTCTGCATTGCCATTATTATGACCTTGCTGTGCTGTAGGTTTGAGTGTGTCCTATTGTACTGCAGTTGTATTTATACAGTGCCTCACACTCCTTACAAGGAACCAAAGCACACTTGAAAAGGGGTATCCCCGCTCCTCTTTGGAGAGTCACAGTGCACATTTGTCGAACAGCATATATGGGGAGTTTTTTTGTGTAATGCATCAGAATCAGAGTTATGCTCCTAATAAGTTCTGTTGTGCTGCTTCTGCATGAATCTGAAGAGACAATGAGCAAGAGAAATGTTGCTTAAGCAATAGAATGAAATTGGAGGACAGAAGTGTGCGAGTGTAGTCTGGCCTATGTTTGAAGCATGTTGGTGTGTGGCTATGTCTGAAACTGTCATAAACAATTGTGTAGCTGTGCTTACCCATGGATGCAGGAGGGAAGTGTGAGGATAGTCAGCCATACAAGCCAGTACCTGCATCCATGAAGTGATTGGTGTAAACACAGTTCAAAACAAATAGAATATGGGGCTAAAAAGTGCACAGACAGCTACCCTTCCTTTGAAGGTACAGATTCTGGTAGTTATGAGGCCAAAGAGAGCATCCAAACAGCCCCAAAACAAGCCCTGTGGAAGGAACAGGCAATATGAACTTCACAGGACAACAGGGCCTCCAGCACCGACAAGGCACTTTGCTTAAAGCAACAATTACCTAGGATCAGGAATATGAACAGGCTTTAGAAGGCTCGGACAGTAATTAGAATGAGTGATAAAACCTTATGACAGAATATGTCATTTGTTCGTTCCATTTCTGTTTAACTAGTGCCTGATGTTATAAATTGGCTAAAACCATTAAGCATGTAAAACAAAGCAACAGTTCTGCCATATCTGATCTTTGGGCCTCTCAAAGGTTAGGAAAGTATTATACAAATGACAGTAGAATACAGTGTCACTGCCTCTCTCTGTTATATTCTGATGCAATCTGCATTCTCTGACTGTTCTTAAAGTTGAAGCCTGGTGAAGTAATCCTGCAGCGTATTTGTAGATGTGGTGGGGTTCCACAACTAGTCCTTTTATTCCTGGTGATTTATCTTCAGGCACTGTAGACAGCCTACCATGGACCAATTATAATGGCAAATTCCACACCACTAGGTAACAACTCACAAGTACCGTGCAATTACAAATTAACCTCCAGAATGGGGAATTACTGTTTGGACCCAAATTTACCAGGTGGGATTCTACATGGTATCCCATTTTCCTTGGGGTTTAACACACACACTTACCACCTTATGGTAAAAAAAATTGCAGGGGTCTGTGGTAACAGTGTATAGGGGGCTGTTGTAAGGCAGCGTTGAGTGGTGGGTGTGAGGAGGGTGAAGCAAGGAGTGGAGAATGTCCGCTGGCAGGGCGATCATGTAACGTATCCCTGTGCCTCGTCTGATGTTCGGGCATTGATTAAGGAATAGGTGTGCACTATAATGCAGCCTTTTCGCACAGTGATTTTACCTACCAGATTTTCTGGCCAGCAAAATCAGCTTCATGGTTCCCGCACGCAGTTAGTCCAGGAAGACTGGACCTTTTAAAACTGTTGGAAACACAATTCTTCTTAGGAATTCCGAACCGTTCCCCAATCGGGGCCCATGTCTTTATGGGCACCTTACAAGTGGGCTGACTAGGCAGAGAGAGTGATACCATGAGGCACATGAACCAATGGCAAAACAGCAAAGCCTCCTTTGCCTGTAAATGGCTTTTAGATGACATCAGTGGTTGAAGTGGGTGGAATCTATTGGGAAGGGATGTTCTCAATCTTTTAAAATTTTACAATACCAGTTCGCATACTTTTTTATTGAAAAATAACCATCCCAGTACAGCTTAACATCAACCTTTTTGTGCCAGTGGCTGAAAGAGAAGGTAGTAGGTCTCCTGTTCATAGATGTGAGTGAGCGACTGAAAGCTCAAGTTAGGCCCAAGCCTGAAGTTTGACTCTGGCGCAGCTCGAAGTCATCTTGGACCAGTGAGCCTAAAGAAAGCTGAGCTTTTATTTGGCTTCTACCTACCACCCACTGTCTAACATCATGCACAATAATTAATAAAAACAAAGCAGTGACATTTGACGTAAAAAAGAGAAAGAACATCTGTCAAGCACACAAAAGTCAGACACTCACATGCTTTCTCTGCCTGGAGGAAACTGGGGATTTCTTTCAAATGCCGCATGATCATGAAATGCTAGTCTGCTATTTTCAACACCCTATCTCACATACTGGGATAACCCAGAGACCCATCTGTAGGAGAGTGGCTCCCAATGTAGTGTGCAAAGCTAGGCAGGGGGTCCAGGCAACCACACATTGGTTTACAGGGGTAAAAACTAGATCACCTAATGCTTTAATTTTTAAGGTAGCTTGGTTGAGCAGTTAGGCCAATCTTGGAGAAGTGCAAAGCATTTGTTGTACTCACAGCATCAATCTAGCAACTCACACACTCAAAGGAATAACTTGAGACTAAATTATAAACATACTTCAGATTTGTATCTAATTTTTAAGACCAAGATTATCATTATGCCCCATAGGAATCAATGGAAGATCACCTTTAAAAATACACATAATGCTATTCTGGTTGGGGGCGATTTCAATTTGGTGATGGACGGAGGTTTGGACCGTTCAGGTCACAGGTGGGGGCAGACAGGGTCGATAACCGAGGCTGGTCGTCACTGGCTGAGTGAATGTGGCTTGGTGGATGTGTGGCGTAGGGCTCACCCCACGTTAAGGGATAACTCCTTTTATTCGGCAGCGACTAAGACATATGCTCGCCTAGACCTTTTCTTGGCCTTGCAGGAGTTCCTTTCCCGGATCAGGGACTCTTTGATTGAGCCTCGAACCCTGTCGGACCACGCCCCGGTTACTGTGGTGGCCCACACGAATGTTGAGCGAGTGAGCGCATCGGGGTGGCGGTTTAGGGACTCAATGCTTCAGAGCGATGTAACAGTGCAGGCGATCCGCAAGGCTCTAATAGACTACCTCGGCCGTAATGACGACGGGACCACTAACTAGCACGGAGACGCTGTGGGAGGCACTGAAGGCTGTAGTTAGGGGGGAGGTAATGTCACTCTCAGCTAGGGACAACAAGGCAAGGAGACTACTTAGAGCGGATCTGGAACAGCGAGTGAGCGTGCTGGAGCGTTCACATAAACGCATCGGAGCACCAAGAGTTTGGTGCGAGCTTGAGAAAGTAAGGAAACAGTTGAGAGGGCTGGACTGGGATAGGGCAGAATATGCGGTGGCGCGCCTCAAACACAAGTATTATATGGGAAGTAATAAGTGTGGGAAGCTGCTAGCGCACAGGTTGCGAGCGCAGAGAATGGCATCAATGATACAAATGGTTAGTTCTTCCTCGGGAACGGAAGCACGTACAAGTGACCAAATAGTGGAGGCCCTTGCGGAGTTTTATCAGGCATTATATCAGGCCGAGGAGCCCGGTAATTCATCACCGGAGGCCTTTCTAGAGGGGATAGCAATTACGCCTTTGTCTGTGAGGGATGCGGCTTCTTTAGAGCAACCTATAAGGGCGGAAGAGGTTATATCAGCTATCTCGCGCTTTCAGGCCGGGAAGTCACCTGGGCCCGATGGCTTCTCTGCACTTTTTTATAAGACCTTCTGCATGGAACTTGTACCCGTTTTAGTGCGACTTTTTAATTCCTTTTCGACTCACGGGGGCTCTCACGCCTAGCATGCTTGATGCCACTATTGTGGTAATTCCGAAGCCGGGGAAGGACCCGAGGATTGCGCCTCATACAGGCCGATCTCGCTCCTGAATATCGATGCCAAACTGTTTACTGGCATATTGGCGCACCGTCTAAATTATTATATGCCAGGCTTGGTTGATCCTGATCAAGCGGGATTTATACTGCATAGACAGTGTAGCGAAAACGACTGCTCCATTTATTGGATAAAACGGAACGCTCTAGAAGGGATGTGCTATTTCTCTCTATTGACGCTGAAAAGGCATTCAATAGGGTTCATTGGCCATACCTGTTTAAGGTGCTAGAGCGCTTCAGGTTGGGCCCCGGTTTCATGGCATGGATCCCATGTATCTACCGAGCGCCCCGTGCGGCGGTGCAGGTTAATGGGACGCTCTTGTTGCCATTCTCGGTTCAAAGAGGAACCCGGCAGGGGTGCCCCCTCTCGCCCCTCTTGTTTGCATTGTATATGGAACCTATGGCTCAGCGGCTTTGCGATGACCTTAGGATTGCGGGCGTGAAGTTTGGGGGAAATAAGCACCTCATCTTATTATACGCGGATGATGTGATTCTTACTCTGGCGGAACCTGCGACCTCGCTGCCTGCGCTTATGACTGCACTTGAGGAATTTGGAAGGGTCTCGGGTTTCCGAATCAATATGCTAAAGTCACAGGCCATGAGTAGGTTTATCAGCGCTGAACATGAAAGAGATTTGAGGGACCGTTTCCACTTCATATGGTCCTCCTCAAAGCTCCCATACTTGGGGGTTGAGTTAGGCTCCACGGTCGCCCGTACAGCGACGTTGAAATATATGAAACTGACGCGGGAGGTGCAGCGAGATCTGGAGAGCTGGGGGAGGTTTAAACTGTCTTGGTTGGGTCGGGTGGCAGCAGTTAAGATGACCATCTTGGCACGCATATTATACGTGTTTCAGGCACTGCCGGTGGAACCCCCACCACGAACAATAACAACCCTTCAAACAGCGGTCCTACGATTTATATGGGAGGGGAAAGTGGCGCGGCTACCACGACGCGTGATGTATCGCCCTAAGTGGGAGGGGGGATTGGCTGTCCCCTGCCTTCTGAGATACTTTCAGGCGGCACAATTGCGTTTCCTATTAGAATGGAGCCACCCGTCCTCCGAGAAGCACTGGTGTTTCATGGATCATGCGGTGGTTGGCTCACATATATGGAAGGAGCCTTGGCTTAAGCGCCATCACAGAGCCCGTGGGTTGTACGTATCCCCGGTCACGGAGGTGTCGATGAGGGTGTGGGAACGCATGGCCAGTCGATTGGGTCTGACGACCTTTCCGTCCCCAATGACCCCCCTGGGTGCGAATCCTGATTTTGGTCCAGGCCTTCAAGTCGAGGCACTCCGTCGGTGGTATGAAGGCACTCCGTCGGTGGTATGAAGGGGGTTGTAAAAGGGTTGGTTGTTTTTTTGATGAACAGGGAGGGAGATGTATGGCTTAACTGAGGCAGACAGGATGATGTATTATCTGATACGACACTGGACTCTGTTACCGGCTAATAGAACATTAATAGACAGGCCCTTAACACCATTTGAAAAATGGATTATAATGAAAAAGGATGATAAGCGATTGATCTCTGTGTTTTATGCTCTCCTGTGGGGGGGGTCCGATCGCCCAAAACTAAGGGTCAGCTGAGATGGGAGAGGGAGCTGGAGAGAGAGCTCTCTGAGGAGGAGTGGGAGAGCATCTTTTCCAGGACACATCACACAGCAAATAATGCGGCAGGAACAGAGTCAGCTTATAAAGTGGCATCCTACGGGTACTATACTCCAGCAAGGATCCATGCCTGGGATCCTGTTAAGTCGGACCTGTGCTGGAGAGGGTGTGGAGGGACCGGATCGCTTGTCCATCTCTTATGGCACTGCCCTAAACTCCATCGGTACTGGGAGAATATACTAGACATTATTGACTCGGCTTTCGATACTCATATCCCCAGATTTCCTGCGTACATCTTGCTTGGCCTTCCCAACACGCTCACTTTCCCTTTGAAATCAATGAAAGGTTGACAGATGGCCTTAGCTTTAAATGCAGCCACACAGCTGTTGTTATGTATGTGGGGGTCTGACCAGATCCCGACGCTAACATTATGGCTCCATAAGCTTTGGTTTATTCTCGCCATGGAAAAGCTTACCCTGTCTTCATTGCAGAGTAGTGAAGATTTTAAGGAACTGTGGCAACCATTCTTACAAATACTGTCTACGGAGTTCACGGAACTGACATATCCAACCTACTTGAGGGTTTTGAAGCTAAATTGAAGGAGGAGAAGCGGGTGTGCAATGCTTGCGTATACCCGGGGCCATGATTACGCTGGTACATGCCCTGGGAGTGCAAGATGTTGATGTGATCTGGTATGCCAACTGTGGGGAAACTATGTTTGATGTTTTATCTAGTTTTTTTTTTCTTATCACTATGCATAGAGCATATTGTATGTTATTGCAGTGTTCCTATTTTGAAGCGGTGCATATGCGTTGTTTATAATTGAAAATACAAATAAACAGATTTGATCCATAAAAATACACATAAAATCATACAGTTGGTTTACTAAGTTCTTCTTTTGCAGGTTGATCGAAGTTGTTGGTGGGCACACTGTGCCAGCTGGAGAAATTCGGGAGGCTCCCGGTTCCGGCAGGAGCAGCAATGAAAGGTCTCTAGAGCTGGTGTAGGGCCACTGCGAGGGACCACTTGGAAAAGCACTGCACAGGTAAGTTTAAAGATAGTGCCTTGGGGTCCCGTTGGAGTGCCGAGGTCGCAAGGGGTGGGGGACCCTTAGGGCACAGCAGGTTCTTCATTGCATTCATTCTCCCAGAACCCACCCATCGACACCACCAACAAAGATGTAGCTGCCTGCAATTTCAGGCAATGGGTCAACACTTGTGCCAATACTCTCGCCCCAATCAAGAATCCCTCCAATAGACGCACCAACAGAAAGGCCTTCTGGTTCACAGCCGACCTCCATGAATCTAAGCAAAACTGCCGAAGACTTGAAAGAAAGTGGCGCCAAGATCAGACTCTGGACAGCCACACAGCCTTCAAAAATGACATCCGCAGACACCACCAAGTCATCCGAGCCGCCAAAAGAACCACCTTCAAAGACCGAATCAACAACAACGCACACAGCCACAAGGAGCTCTTCAATGTCGTGAAGGAACTCTCCAACCCCAGCTCCAACGTCAACGACATCCTGCCATCCCAAGACCTCTGCGGCTCCCTGGCCTCCTACTTCCACCACAAGATTGCAGACATCCACGACATCATCAGCACCCAGACCCCCCTGACAACCACCAACGCCACAGATTCACCTCAGACCAACCTCCAGCTCTCCTGGACTCCCGTCAACGACACCATCGAAATCATGAACACCATCCACTCCGGCTCTCCATCTGACCCCTGCCCTCACCACATACTCAACAAAGCAAGCTCCGTCATCGCACCCCAACTACGGAAGATCATCAACAGCTCCTTCGGGTCCGCCACCTTCCCGGAGAGCTGGAAACGCGCTGAGATCAACGTCGTCCTAAAAAAAACAAGGCGGACCCAAAGGACCTCAAGAACTTCCGGCCTATCTCTCTGCTCCCCTTCCCAGCAAAAGTCATTGAGAAGGCCATCAACAGACAACTAACCCACTTCCTAGAGGAGAATCGCACCCTGGACCCTTCCCAATCGGGATTCCGCAGCAACCACAGCAACGAAACTGCCCTCATCGCCGCCACCGACGACATCAGAACCATACTGGACAGCGGCGAAACCGCGGCCCTCATCCTCCTGGACCTCTTGGCCGCGTTTGACACTGTCTGCCACCACACCCTACGCTCACGCCTCAGCAATGCTTGAATCTGCGACCGAGCCCTGGACTGGGTCATCTCCTTTCTCACCGGCAGAACCCAGAGAGTCCGCCTCCCCCCATACAGCTTGGAGGCCACCAGAATCATCTACGGTGTACCCCAGGGTTCGTCCCTCAGCCCGACCCTCTTCAACGTCTACATGGCCCGCTCGGTAACATCGCCTGATCCCACAACCTCAACATCATCTCATAAGCCGACGACACCCAGCTGAGCCTCTCCCTCACCAAGGACTCCGCCAAGACCTACCTCCACGAAGGAATGAAGGCCATCACCGAATGGATGAAGAGCAGCTGCCTCAAACTCAATTCCGACAAGATGGAAGTCCTCATCTTTGGCCCCACCCCCTCTGCATGGGATGACTCCTGGTGGCCTGCCACTCTCTGAACCACTCTGACTCCCACCGACCACACACGCAACCTAGGATTCATCTTAGACCTCTCACTATCCATGACCCAGCAAGTCAACGCCACCTCCTCCTGCTTCAACACCCTCTGCATGCTGCAGATCTACAAATGGATACCCACTGAAACCAGAAGAACAGCCACCCAACCCCTCGAAAGCAGCAAACTGGACTACAGCAATGCCCTCTCCGCAGGAACCATGGCCAAACTCCAGAAGAGGTTGCAACACATCCAAAATGCCTCCGCACGCCTCATCCTGGACATCCCCCGCCACTGCCACATCACAGACCACCTGAAAAACCTGCACTGGCTCCCAGTCAACAAGAGAATCCCCTTCAAACTCCTCACCCACTCTCACAAAGCACTGCACAACACCGGACCAGAATACCAAACAGACCACTCTCCTTCTACACCCCAACCCAGCATCTCCGCTCCGCCGACCTTACCCTCGCAACCGTTCCACACGTCCGCAGACCTACAAGCGGTGGGAGATCATTCTCGCACCTCGCCGCCAAAACGTGGAACACTCTTCCCACCCACCTGCGCCGGACCAAAGACCTCCTTACCCTCAGGAAACTTCTCAAGACCTGGCTGTTCGAGCAGTAGCAGCACCTCCCCCCGCGTGCTCCCCCTCCTCTCCTCAGCACCTTGAGACCCTCATGGGTGAGTAGTGCGCTTTACAAATCCCTGATTGATTAATTGCATGGCACATGGCAGCCGGGTGCAGAGCAAATTGGTGAGCCTGAAGCTGTGCGCAATGATGTCCTCTGGACCAGGAGGTAAGTTGGTTCAAGGATCATTTGCAGAACAACGTGGGCACTCTGGTGGGTGGTCCAGGATGTTCCTAAAGTCCCTCAACTGGTCTTTTTTCAGCCCCGGGTGCAATAGTTTTCTTGGTGTCTGATGTTAGCTGATCAACACCCAGGGTAGTGGTGCGGTTCGACCACTGGAAGGCGAAGTGCCTTCAAAATTGGCACACTTGCAGGGTTTATCCTTGCAGTTGTTGGTGTGTCGTTTGGTCCAGCTTCGTTTGGTCCAGCTGCGACTTCCGGTTCTGGAATTAGTGGCTGGTCAGTGAAGTGACCCTCACTGGCTTGCTGGTTTCTTGCTGCTATCGAATGGTACCTTCACTCTGGAGGGAGTTCTGCGGCTATTTTCAAAGCCTGGAAGTCCTCTGGGGTTATTTAGAGTACCAAACAACCCAGGGTTCAGAGTGGCCATCATGTAGCTGGGAAACTCAATGTGACCAGTGTCCTGCATATGTATTAAAATGGCTGCTCTGTTCACCAACTATGTTCCAGGTTTGGCAAGGACACAGTAGGGGACATTGCTCATGCAGCTATGCTCTCACATTTAATATGGCACACCCTGCCTTAGGGGTGGAAGGCCTGCCAGAGGGGTGTGTGATCCATTATGTATGCAATGTATGGTGGACAGGGCAGACAGGCAGTGTGCCATGTTGAATTTGCGTTTTAGGCTTGCACCAGGATACCCAGCCTGCAATGGTAGTGCTGGGTGCATCTGGATGCATGGCCCTAAAGGGTGGCACAATTAGGTCTGCTGCCCTCAGGGGCCTACCCTTAGTACCCCATTTCCTGGGTACCTAAGTACATTTTACTAGGGACTTATAGTGGTAGCTAAAGGTCTATCCAACTGTGCCAATCCATCACAACAGTTTTAGGGAAAGAGCTCTGGCCCAGGGAACCTGGTTGCTGTTTCCAACACCTCTCTGTATCAACCATCCCAGAACCCAAATAGGTCTTGTATTCCTTCCTCTTAGCAGTTCAGAGCGTGACACCCCGTTACTGTTTGTGGGTTATTATGATAACCCATATCTTATTCCTCAAGAACTCCACCACATCCATTCCACATGTCAAGGCAATTTGAATACCACCCTTCAGTATCCTATTTGCCCCTTCCACTACACCACTGGCTTGTGCACTATTCAATGCCACAGTATCCTGTTTCACACATCTTTCTTTTAAAAACCTTTTCATTTTGCCTGATACGCATTATCAGCAACTATCTCAGCTGGCAAATCTTTAATAACAAAAATGTTGGCCAAATAATTGATAGCTGTGTCCGTACTCATTTCCTCAACAAACTCATAATATAGCTATTGCCACGATCATGTACCTTAACTAATGCTTTACTGCATTAATAGGTACCACAAATTCCAATAGCAGCTTTTCCCAAGCCTTTTGTGGTGGAAATGGTACCAGTAACAATAGAGTGCGGAGAATGCTTATTAGATAAGATACACTCTTTACACGTCTCCATCATATTGTCTGTCTTTATCCATAGTCGGCCACCAAAAAGTCTACAGCGGAATCCTTTTTGTAGATGAAAAACCCAAATGACCAGCATCAGCCAATAACACCACTCTAGACCTAAAACCTACCACCAGAACAAACTTATCTCCCCTAAACAAGATTCCATCCTCTATGGATAGCCCATCTGCCACATGCAATATTCAACATCTCGCCTTTAAGTTGTTTGATATGTGGCCACTCTTTCTGTACAAACTCCATCACTTTAGTGAGCTTGACTTTTAGCTGATAACCGCTCCTTTTCCTCAGACCCCAGCGAACTCCAGAATTACCATCCCATCTCTCTGCCCCCGTTCCCCGCTAAAATACTGGCAAAGGCCATAAACTTACAACTCAACCACCCGGAAAAAACAACTTGCTAGACCTCTCCCAATCAGGATTCAGAACCAAACACATTAAAAAAACATTGCTGATCACCGCAACTGATGACATCCGCACCCTATTTGACAGAGGAGAAGCAGCCGCCCTGATTCTGTTCAACCTCTCTGCCGCCTTCAACACTGTCTCCCACCACACTCTCATCAACCACCTACGCCAAATTGGAATAATAGACAACGTGCTAAGATGGATGGCGTCTTTCTCACAGGACGCATCCAGAAAGTCTGCCTCCCTCTCCTTTACATCGCAAGCCAAGCACATCATATGGGATGTGCCCCAAGGCTCATCCCTCAGCCCCACACTTTTCAACATCTACATGGCCCCTCTCGCAGACATCACCAGAGTGCACAACAACGTCATCTCCTACGCTGACGACACTCAGCTTGTCTTATCAATCTCTCCCGAGATCACACCGCTGCGAAGGCTAACTACCACAACTGCATGAAGGACCTCTCAGCATGGACGAGGGACAACTGCCTAAAACTCAACACCGACAAGGCGGAAGTCCTCATCTTCAGCAAACACACAGCCCTCTGGAAGGACTCCTTATGGCCCTTGGAACTCAAACTCATGCCCACACGAAAGACCACACCACAACCTCGGCATTATCCTAGGCAGCAAGCTCTCCATGAAATGACAGGTCAACACTGTTTCCTCAGCCTGCTTCCACACTCTCCGCATGCTCCGCAAAATCTTCAGGTGGCTCCCCCATCGGCACCGGAAGACAGTGACGCATGCCCTCACAACGACAACGCACTGTATGCAGGCACCTCCAACGAACTCAAAGAAAGACTCCAGTCGACCCAGAATGCAGCCGCCAGATTGATCCTCAACCTACCCAAGAGAGCCCACATCGCCGAGCACCTGAAAGACCTCCACTGGCTCCCAGTCCAGAAGAGATGCCAATTCAAGCTCCTAACCCATGCCTAGAAAGCCCTCCATGACCAGCGACCTACCTACCTGAACCACCGGCTTTACTTCCAGTATCCCTCTAGGAACCGCCGCTCCGCACACCGGGCCCTCCCAGAGATCCCCGTGTATGTCACTGCCGCACTGGAGGACGCTCCTTCTCCCATCTCGCCACCAAAGCTTGGAACACCCTCCTCCTTCACCTCCGCACTTCACCGTCGCTGACCAACTTGAAAAAGGGTTTAATGGCCCGGCTCTACAAATGAAACCCACAGCAAGTCGTCCGGATACCCTTGTGGGTGATAAGCCAGGCCATATAAATACAACTTGATTGATTGATATGACACCTTGACAAAGACTAACTATATCGATTGCAGCAACTACACACTCATTCTCACATTTTTTTAATAGGTATCGTTTACAGCAGTGACTAGGAAAGTGAAACACAGGAATAGTCCCACCATATCGTTACATAGTGTATCTAATATCACTACCTACACTACTAAATTTCTACATGAAAGCAAATAAAAGGGGTAGCCCTTATCCACCCATCTCATCCCGGGAAGGAAGCCCAATCCCCAGAGGTGAAAAAGAGGTCTGTTAGTCTCCTGGGAATCGTCTGACGTGCAGCATAAGATGGCAGGCTGGCTGGAACGTCCCCTCTGACTTAGTCTGGACAGCATGTTGTTTTATAAATAAGTATGTTGTTTTGAGAACTGCCCTGATGTCATAATGTGTCTTTTCTGTGTAGGGTAAACATTGGACTCTCTGGATTGGCAATATCCAGTAAACTATTGTGTGCAGTGTTGGAGTGAGCACAGGATTAAATGTTGTGCAGTTAAATGAATAACAAATTCTGCATGGAACGGCAACTGATAAAATAAAAAAAATCTCGACTAAAAATTAACCCTTGCTGAAATATTAAGAGAAATAAAATGAAAGGTGACTAGGTAAGAGAGCACAGTGCTCAGACCCAAGCTAAAATTAATGTGCCTACAGAAATGCTAAAATAACTTTATGACATACCGAGGTTATCTATAGTGTTGAGTATTGCCAGGAGTGTGGTTTACAGTTCCGTGACATAAAGCAGTATGTCATCAGCATAGAGGGATATCTTTTCCTCATATGAATCGGACTCTAAGACACAAAAAACTCTAATGGCAGGCATGGCACATATCAAGCATGCAAGAGCTTCAGTGTTAAAGCAAAAAGTAGGGGCAAAAAGGGACATCCCAAGTGGGTTCCCCCTGCAATTGGAAATGGGTCAGAAAAAAACTCATTCACGTGTACAGAGGCCATTGGAGCCTGGTAAAATAGAACAACCTATTTTTGAAATTTCGGACCAAATCCAAATCTGGACAATTTTTGATACAGGTAAGGTCAGTGCACTGTGTCAAATGCTTTTTCAGCACAGGAGGAGGAGTGATAGATGTGTCACTGCGGTCGGTCCTGGGTCGCTCCTAGCCAGTTATTGAGCCAAACTGTGGACAATACCGTGGCTTCTATGAAGCAAGATTGAGTGATATGACTCGCATAGGGCCTAGGTGTACCTTCCTTATGGATTAAAGTGATAATTGCACTTTGGATATCTGGTGAAAGCTGCCCCTCATCCCTCACCTTTCAGTGCATTGCCAGGAGGTGAGGCCCCAGGATCCCAGCGTATCTTTTAAATAATTCTGTTGGGAGACCGTTAGGCCCCGCCACCTTTCCAATGAGGTGAAATTGGGAAACCAGATTTCACCTCAAGATTTCCAACCAGACCTCTTCTAGCTCTATTTCTTTCTCAAGATCAAAACGGTCTTCGTTTGTCAACATCGGGACCTCCATAGCTGCTAGGAACTCCCTGATGTGCATGTCATCTGCCTGGTCTCATAAACTGTAGAAGTCTTTATAGTAGCTGGCCAACGCTTCCAAGATTTTTGTGTGTCTAAAGTGGGTTCCCCTGTCGCTTTCAATTTAGGTGATCCAACGCACCTCCACTTCTTTCCTACTTAGCCACACCACTAATTTACTTGTTTTTTCCCCAACCTATAGATAGTGTTGGGTCGCCAATTGCGACTTCCGAATGTTCCCTTTTGCTGGGTCTCTATATTACACACTCAGCACTGTTGAAGCGTATTCGGGGATGAGTTATCAAGGTATTCTGCCTTTAGTGTATTAATCCTTGCCTTCAACTCCTCTACCTGTTCCGATTCCCTCTTCTTCTTGGGTGCTATAATATTTTGTATGCAATTATGAATGCCTGCCATATAGGCCTCCCAGACCATACGAGTCGAGGTTACTGACCCCAGATTTTCTTTAAAATACCTTTTAGTATTAATTCATACTTCTCTTATAATCTCAGCATCCTTTAGTTCCCAGGCATTTAATTTCCAGCATGTGTGGACGTTTGGCGCTCTTTTTCCCACGATTACCTAGAGAGAGGAGTGATCTGACAGCCGCCGAGCTAAATACTCTGCCTTTGTTATTTCACCTATTTCTCCTGCCCGGCCAAAAATATAGATGAGTCTGGAGAAGACCTTGTGGACCCCTGAATAATATGAGCATCCTCTTGCAAGGGGAGTATATCGTCCTCATAAGTCAGTCAGTCCCAGTGTACACACATAACGTTCCAGTGGGGTTTCAGGTGTAGGGCTAATGTGTGTCCCGTATGGTCGGGTGAGGAGAGCATGACATCGTTAAAATCCCCTCCTATAATGTGTATCGAGGAAGAGGATTCTAGAAAAACAGCAGCCACTTTTTTCAGTGGGGCATTTTGTAGTGGGGGAGGAGGCATATACGCCTATAATAGTGATACCCATTGACCCTGATTCCCAACATACGTGCCATATGTGGGTCATCTGGAAAGGTGGATTTTTCCTAATTAGAACTACAACCCCTATGGAGCCTGATGTGAAGCCCGTGTGTGCCAGGCTAGTGTAGGTCCCCCTACCCAGGAAAGGACAGTGGTACCCCTTTGGGTGTGTTTCTTGTAGAAGTACCACATCAGGGCAAAGTCTGTGAATCTGCTGGGTTACTAGGCTCTGCTTGATTTTACTACCCAGGCCATTAACAATCTAAGACATAACTGACAATTATGTATCTCCGTGTGTTATCACTTGCCATCAGTGGTGCCGGATCTACTTCCCAAGCTATCAAGCTATGTGTCATGTCTAGCAGGTTTGCCAAAATGTCGTTGATGTTGCTCCAGAAAAAGCATAACAACTATAACCCAACCCACTCTGAATAGACCTCCCCACCTCACACCAAACACTGTAAGCATCCAACCCCTAACAGAACTTTTATAACTGATAGCAATCTTTGTACGAGAGGTCTGTCGCCCTTCCAACCTCAACTTATTTCAACAATGCACGTACCTGCAACTAAATCGCACAATTACAGATCACTCCGTTCAGTCACGTCAACCACTTCACACTTATCATGGAAGAAAAGACAAAGAGAAAAGAAAAAAGGAAAGGGGGGAGGTGGGCAGCTCACATCTCAACTCTATTAACACACATGTCTTAGCCAATGGCAGTGCCAATAGGCCTTAGGGGGCCACTTCTCAATCCCTGTCTGCCAGTGTCCACTGCTTCCTCAGACCCTTCATATAAATGTACTGAGTCAGTTGCAAACTCTTTGCCCCGGCCCAATTTATTCTCTGTCGCTCGATTCAGCAGGGGGTCAGAGCTCTTTCACCAAAGGGGGCTGGGGTCCCCAGCTCTGGGACTCTTCCTCCAGCTCAATTAATAGTCTGCCTCATGGTCTTCCACCCAAAGTATTCTTGTCAGACTGCCCCTCTCCTGCTTTTCTAATTTTTCTCCTCCATTTTTTGTAAGTTGAAGTCCGGAGTTTGGGCCTCACCCTTATCTGTCTGCCATCAGCGGCTGCATCCTTCTGGTTTGTAGAGGGTCGAATCTTGGGCCTTTCCTCTATCCAGCACCAGGCATCCTCCGGCATGGCAGGGAAAGCAGTGTTTATTGCAGTTTATTTGCCCATAGTTTAACTTTTACTGCATTGAAAGTCCTTCTCTGCTTCTGGACCTCGCAGGTGTAATCAGGGAAAAAGCAAATACTGGAATTAATGTATCTGATCTCCCCCTTTTGTTGTGCTTCTTTGAGGATTATGTCCCTGTCTTGTTACTTCAGAAATCAAGCTATTATTAGACAGGAAGGGGCACCCAGGGGTGGCTTAGCCACAAGGCCACTTTGGGCTCTCTCAATAAAAAAGCAAGTGGAGAAGTTTTGCACTGTGAAGGTAGTACACATCCAGTGGTTTAGGAAGTCCATCATATTAGGGCCCTCAGTTCTTTCCAGAAACCCCACTAGGTGCAGGTTGTTTCATCTTGCTCGGTTTTGTGCATCTTCAGCCCTCCACATCAGATCTCTAGTAGTTATTTGAGCTCACCATATCTGACCCTTTTGTGCAGATAGTGTCTTCCAGTTCTGAAACCCTCTCTTCTACCGTCTGACACATTCAGTAGGTCTTGTCTCAGGAGCGAGACCTCTGACTGCACCGCCCCAATTTTGTCTTCAAATGATGCTCTACATGTCTAAATCGCAGTTAAGAGAGCTGTATTATCTCATATTGAGGCGGCTTTTAGGAGGTCTGGTGGGGGAGACATTGCCTTCGTGTACCTATTGATTCTTCCTTGACGGGGTGGTTTTCTGTCTTTGTTTTTGGACAGTAGGGAGTATTGGTGCGTGTCTCCTCAGGTTTCCCCAGTAGGTTAAAGTAGGCCCTCTTGGACCTCTTGCGCAAAAAGCAGTCAGCCACCAGGAATTCGAGAAAGGGGAGGAAGCAGCATCTCTATTAGTTGTTTCTTATTTGCCTTCAGAGGGCAGTAGGCCCATTGATCAGTCCAACTGTACCCCCCCCAAACGTGGGACACTGTATCTGCACTCACACACTGTCACTCACCACCAACACTTCACGTTTAAGCTTTCTGTCTGTAGTCCAGGTGGGATGGGGAGGAAGGATGTCACCACCACACCAGACTCACTCACTCACTTAGGCCCTCATTATGACATTGGCGGTAAATCCCACCTACCGCCGCGGTGACAGTCGGCAACATACTGTTGCGGAGGTGAACAACCGTTCGCCATATCATGACACACACACACACACAAAACGGACAGAATAATGCAACAAACACATATCCGTCAGTCCAAAGGTAAGTAGTAAAGTGTCGGTAGGAACCCCCATACCGTCACGCCAACAAAACAACGCCCTCCACATTATGACCCACGAATCACTACGGCGGACATTCAACAGCAGTAAAACATTGGCAGTACAAACCAGCGGGGTCAGAATGGTCACCCAAATACAAAACAACACAACATTGGGCAATACCAAAAACACACACCTGACACTGATACACACACCACACCTACCCACAGCACTATAAAACACACACCCACATTACACACAACACTTTACGAACACGAAATACAGCAATAAATACACACCACTAACACCCAGCCATCCGTCATGCACCCCATGTCCCACCACACAACACTGCACAACACACACCACACAGCACCCATGTCCCCACAAAGGCACCCCGTTTCACAAATGAGGAGTTGCGGGTCATGGTGGAGGAAATAGTCAGGGTAGAGCCACAGCTGTTTGGAGCACAGGTACAGCAAATAGCCATTGCAAGGAAGATGGAGCTATGGCGGAGAATCGTGGACAGGGTTAACGCCGTGGGACAGCTTCCAAGAACAAGGGACAACATCAGGAAGAGGTGGAACGACCTACGGGGGAAGGTACGTTCCTTGGCAGCAAACCACCAGCTCACTATCTGACAGCATGGGAGGAGCAAGTCTTGGCAATACTGCCTCCTGAGGGACTCACTGGAGTTGCCTGACTGGACACAGGTGAGTCAATATTTACTACCTATCCCCCCACATACCTGCATGCCACCACCACCCCCCACCCTAACACCCATCACTCCACTCCATCGCACATAGCGCACCTACACAATTGACTAACCCCAATGCCAAGCCCTGCATGCCATACCCACTGCATGTACATCCCTCCCAGCTCTGCATGTACACCCACCACCAATGCATGCATAGCATGGATAATTTACAATCCCACAATATATCACCATACACAAACAAAGGTGGCAGGGCCACAGCAGCGATATAGGGGAACCTAGGGATGTAGAATATGTCACAGATGTAGGAAGTTGGCTCTGTATATACTATCTCAAAGTGAAAGATAGTGTGCACAGAGTCCAAGGGTAGGCTCATCAAAGGGTAGTGTTAAGCATTTGTTGTACAAACACAGGCAATAAATGGGAACACACACTCAAAGACTTAACTATAGGCCAATAGGTTTTTATATATTAATTCATTTTAGAACCACAAGATTCCAAATTCAAGTAACTACATTAATTTTAAGGTACTTGGCAAAGGTAAATATAGAACTTTGAATAAAAACAGCAATGTACACAGTTTGGCATTAAATGGCAATAAGCTATTTTAAATGTGTGCACAGTGCAAAATTCAACAGTTCCCTGGGGAGGTAAGTACAGGTTAGTTTGTCAGGTAAGTAAAGCACTTACAAGTTCACTCTCCGGGGCATAGGCAGCCCACCGTTCGGGGTTCAAGTCAACCCCAAACACCCAGCACCAGCAACACAGGGCCGGTCAGGTGCAGAGGTCAAAGAGGGGCCCAAACAACATAGGCACCTATGGAGACTAGGGGTGCTCTGGTTCCAATCTGCTAGCAGGTAAGTACCTGCGTCCTCGGGGAGCAGACCAGGGGAGTTTTGTAGAGCACTAGGGGGGGGTCCCAAACAGGCACACAAAATACACCCTCAGCGGCACAGGGGCGGCCGGGTGCAGTGTGCAAAGACGGTGTCGGGTTTTGCGCTGAAATCAATGGAGGGACCTGGGGGTCACTCTGGTGATGCAGGCAGGGCACAGGGGGGCTTCTCGGGCCAGCCACCAACTGGGCAAAGATGAGGGGTGCCTGCTGGTCACTCCTGCACTGGTAGTTGGTTCCTCTCATGCCTGGGGGCTGCGGGTGCAGTGCTTCTTCCAGGCATCGGGTTCTTTGTTACCGGGCAGTCACGGTCAGGGGAATCCTCTCGATTCTCCATGCAGGCTTTGTCATGGGGGTGCAGGTAGGTTGTCTCAGGTTGAATACGTCATCGGAGCCGCCTGGGGGTCCTCTCTGCGGTGTTGGTTTCTCTGGACACGGGCCGAGGGCGTCGGGTGCAGAGTGTTGGGGACTCACGCTTCAGGATTGAGATGGGAGTCCCTTTAAAGATGGTTTCTTCTTTGTTGCTTTGGACAGAGCCGCTCTCCAGGGGAGTTTCTTGGTCCTTTGGGTTTGTAGGGCAGTCCTCTGAGTTGGGTGAGGTCACTGGTCCCGCTGGATGCGTCGCTGTTGCAGGTTCTCTGAATCTGGAGACAGGCCGGTAGGGCTGGGGCCAAAGCAGTTGTTGTCCCCTTCTTCTCTGCAGGGTGTTCAGGTCAGCAGTCCTTCTTCTTGTTAGATCATCAGGAATCTGTTTTCCTGGGTTCAGGGCCACCCCTAAATACTAAATTTAGGGGTGTGTTTAGGGCTGGAGGGCAGTAGCCAATGGCTATTGTCCCTAAGGGTAGCTACACCCTCCTTGTGCCTCCTCCCTTTGGGGAGGGGGGCACATCCCTAATCCTATTGGGCTAAATCCTCCAAAGCAAGATGGAGGCTTTTCTAAGGAAGGGGTCACCTCAGCTCAGGACTCCTTAGGGGCTGTCCTGGCTGGAGGGTGACTCCTCCTTGTTTTTCTCATTATCTCCTCCTAAAAAAGTGGGGTTTGTGTCTGGGGGGCGAGCATCTCCAATAGCTGGAGTGCCCTGGGGCATTGTTACACCAGGCTTAAGCCTTTGAGGCTCACTGCCAGGTGTTACAGTTCCTGCAGGGGGAGGTGTGAGTCCTCCTCCCAGGACAGGCTTTGTTCCTGACCACAGAGTGCACAAAGACACTCACCCCATGTGCCAGAAACTAGTCTGGAAGTGGCAGGCTGGCAGAGACCGGTCAGCCTAGCACTAGCAGTTGAGCTGGCATGCATGGGGCATCGCTAAGACCCCCTCTGAGTGCATTTCTCAATAAATCTCACACTGGCATCAGTGTGGATTTATTGTGCTGATAAGTTCGATATTAAACTTCCCAGTATTCAGTGTAGCCATTATGGAACTGTGGAGTTCGTGTTTGACAAACTCCCAGACCATATACTCTTTATGTCTACCCTGCACCTACAATGTTTAAGAATTGGCTTAGACACTGTAGGGGCATAGTGCTCATGCAGCTATGCCCTCACCTGTGGTATAGTGCACCCTGCCTTAGGGCTGTAAGGCCTGATAGAGGGGTGACTTCCCTATGCCACAGGCAGTGGGTTGTGGGCATGGCACTCTGAGGGGAATGCCATGTCGACTAATTTTTTTTTATCCCCACCAGCACACACAAGCTATAAGGCAGTGTGCATGTGCTGAGTGAGGGGTCCCTAGGGTGGCATAAAACATGCTGCAGCCCTTAGAGACCTTCCCTGGCCACAGGGCCCTTGGTACCAGGGGTACCATTTACAAGAGACGTATCTGTGTGCCAGGGCTGTGCCAATTGTGGAGACAAAGGTACAGTTTTAAGGAAAGAACAATGGTGCTGGGGCCTGGTTAGCAGGGTCTCAGCACACTGTCAATGATAACTAGCATCAACAAAAGGCAAAAGGTTAGGGGGTAACCATGCCAACAGTGGCATTTTCCTACAACAGACATGTAGCATAATACATCACTTACATCCCCACAGGTGCCCCAGCCAATCTCAGTGGCGTGGAGGTGCCACGGTTATCCAGTCACCCAACAAAAGATGCCCCAATGATGACAGTAACTGGACTTCTGGATCTGGATGAACTTCCTTGCCCATCAGGGACCACTGGTCAGTCAGCCACCCCAGCCCACTCCCAGTCCACCACAGAGCCTCCCCCCTCAGTATCCAACACCACAGCACCCACCTAACGTCCCCACACCTCTGTTCCCATGGCATGTCAATCAGCAGTGTGCCCACCTGTACAGGGACTCCAGTCCAGACCTCACAGCCAAGACAATCAGGGTCCTGGGGTCAGTGGCAGTGGGCACACCCTCCAGGGGACACAGGCACAGGGGGACAGGGACAGTCGGAGGAAAGCTGTGTGTCACAAGGAGGACAGGCCCAGGGAACCGACTGGCCAGGAGGCACTCACTAATGTCCTGGGGGCTTACCAACAATCCCAGGACAAGATGGGCCAGATTCTTAACATCATGCAGGAGAACCAGCAGCTGCAGGAGGTACACCATCAGGAAATCAGGAAAGATTTGCAGGCCCTCACCACCATGGTCTCCAAAGCAGGGGTGCTGGCTGACATGGCCAACATCATGAGGGAATATACAGCACACCAGCGGGCCCCTTCCACTAGACAGTCAACTGACCAGCCCTCCACATCTGCTACAGCTAGTGGACAGGAGACCCTGCCGCAGGACCCACAGGCCACCAGCACCCCTCCCCCTGCAGAAGGTGAACCATCCCGCAAACATTCCCTGCGACCCAGACAGATGCCAGAGACACTTGCCAAGACCAAGACTACTGCCAGGAAATGAGACCCTCCTGATTGTGCCCCTTGTGTTCCACTCTGTCACCTTGTCCACTTTGAACTGCCATTGCTCCCCTTCCTATGGCTCTTTGGACACTGGACCTGTGCTACAAACAGACTGGACCACTATACTGGACGTTTCTCTACCATCACCCTATTCCACTGCACTATTCCATCTATATATTTCACTAAAATAAACACCCTTGAACACAACTTGAGTGATAGTGCTTTATGTGATGAAAATGTGCAATTATGTTAACAGTTACATCTTGTGCAATTGACCTGAACTTTGTGATAGCATACAAATAATGACCTGTAGCTGTCTGTAGTTATCACATCAGTTCACAGTTGTAATAACACCAACATCTGCAAAATGAGAAGGCATAGGTGACAGTCAGTTGAGATGGCAAGGCAGTGACTGCCATCATGCTACAGCCATACTGAAAAGATAAATAGTCAGAGGAATGGTCGGTTCCACTGTCTTACCTATATGTCATCGGAAGTACTGCCATATTACTGATGTTCTGTTGTCCACATCTTCCTCCTCTGCCTCCTCGTTTTCACTGTCCTTAGGGCCCACTGCTGCCATAGGAGCATGTCCAACCTCCTCCTCCTGCAGATAAGGCACATGTCGTCTGAGGACCAGGTTGTGCAACATGCAGCATACTACAACTATCTGGCAGACCTTCTCAGGGGAGTAGCACAGGGATCCACCTATCAGATGGAGGCATCTGAACCTGGCCTTCAGGAGGCGAAGGTTTGTTCTATTATCCTCCTGGTTCACCCATGTGCATCATTATACCTATTCTCAGCCCCTGTCCTGGCATTCCTCACAGGCATCAGGAGCCACAACAGGTTTGGGTAGCCAGAGTCACTGCAAGAATTGAGGGACAAACATTAGCCATACACAATGGTATGGGGGTGACTACTGAATGCATACACTGGCATGCATTGGGTGGGGACTCAGGCTCACCTATTAGCCACACCCTGTACCTCTGTAATTGTGCCATCACATTTGGGATGCTGATATTCCTCATAACGAAGGCATCATGCACCGACCCAGGATACTTGGCAGTGACCTAGGAGATGTACTGGTCCGCCAGGCACACCATTTGCAGATTGAGTGAGTGGAAACTCTTTCGATTTCTGTACACCTGTTCATTGTACCGGGGGAGGGGACAAATGCAATATGTGTTTCATCAATCGCCCCAATAATATTAGGAATATGTCCCATTGCATAAAATCCAGCCTTCACGGTGGCCAAATCTTCCACTTGGGAGAAAGCTATGTAGCTGCATATGTGTTTGAGCAATGCAGACAAAACCCTTTCCAGCACTATTAAGAACATTGGCTGTGACATTCCTGTTGCCAAGCCCACTGTCACTTGGAAAGAACCAGTTGCCAGGATATGGAGCACTGATAGAACTTGCACAAGAGGGGGGATCCCAGTGGGATGACGGATAGCTGACATCAGATCAGGTTCCAACTGAGTACATGGCTCTGTGATTGTGGCCCTGTCCAGTCTATAGGTGATTTTTATGTGCCTGTCCTCCAGTGTAGCCAAGTCCACAAGGGGTCTGTATACGGGGTCTCTTCTCCTCCTCCTATTCCTCCGCAGTGGAAGGTATTTAAGGGACACAAGAGTGAGAAGGGTGTCACAAAGTGAACAATGGAACCACCACCTCAGTGTAACTGAGCATGTATGTAATCGGACAATGTGAATGGCAATGTATGTACAATTTACAGCAATGATGCAGTTTCCAATTTCTGATTGTTGTCCACCACCATAAAATGGCGACCGTCAGTCCTGTACGTATGGACAGGTGGAAGTGATGTAACTCCGCCGGCATTGGGCGTCATGGCGGAAGGCGGTCTTCCACCGCTGTGCTATTCCTCATTGGCTAAAATGTGGCTCTATGGAGTACAGTGTCCAATGGGGATCACCGGCCGAGGTGATGGTGTACACCCCCGCGGGCGTGACTTCCATTTTCTCTCTATAACCTCACTTGATTCCTGACTTTCCACAAGACAATACCCACACTGCGTGTGCTGCTGTGACCTGTGTCTGGAACCTGCCATGTCCTGTGTGACAGGGGAAAGGGCCCCTGCCTTCACTTTGGAGGAGTTGGAGCACCTGGTGGATTGGATCCTACCTCTGTATGGGCCTACAGACCAACAGGTGAGTACACCTTGGGGACGATGCATGCAACAAGGTTGCATGGAGATGTGTGTGCTGGCAGTGTGTCATTTAGGTGGGGGGGTATGTCTGGTGGTACATGCAGTGCTCTGGGTGATGTATGTGCCAGTGGAGATGGAAATGATATTTGTGGGCAATATGTGTGACAGGCTGGATTGTATGGTTAACGGTGTCCTCCTGTCTGTATTACCTCTGCAGTTCAGCGTCCATCAGAAGAAGGAATTGTGGCGTGACATCGCCAAGGAGGTGTGGACCCTGGGGGTCTATAGCAGGCAGAGCACCCACTGCAGGAAAAGGTGTGAGGACCTGAGATGCTGGGCCCTTAAGACCGCGGAGTCCCAGCTGGAGATGGCCTCCCCATGAGGGCAGGTTGCCCCTCAGGACCTGACCCCTCTGATGGCCCCCATACTAGCGGTGGCCTGCCCAGAGCAGGATGGGCACTTGAGGGCAGCACAGCAGCCACAAGGGGGTGAGTACAGTGAGTGTGACAACCATTTTTGTTGGCTGGCATGGGATCCTGGTGGCGGGTTTCAGTTGGTGGGTGTCCCTTAATGCCAGCTCAGACATTGCTGCATGGTCCAGCTCAAGCTAAATGGGTGTATAGCAAAATCTTGTAACCTAGCTAGGTAGCATTCCAGGTAAAACAGGGCTTAGTGGGTCCCAGGAGGGGTGCAGTTGTCAGTGGTTGGCTCTCATCTTGCTGTGGTACCTAGCCAATGGAATGCCAGTGCGGTGCATAGTGCTCAATCCTGATCCCTGTGTGTGATGGTAATGTGTATGCCATATGTGGTGTTGGTGCTGTAATTGACCCACTGCTCCCTTCCCCCCCCCCTATTTTCTTCTGTCATCCTGTCCATGTGTACATTAGCATCATCTGGCGGAGGAGCAGTGGCACCGGTGACTGAGGGAGCTGCATCCCACAGGACCCAGGAGGCAGAGTCCTCCGACGCCGAGGAGGCCAGTGGGACGGAGGGCGAGTGGAGCACCACGGCGGAGACAGGAGGTGACAACGCTGACTCTGATCCCTCCTCCGATGGAAGCTCCCTCATGGTGGCGGACACCTCTGGAACCACCCCAGCTACAGGTATAGCCGCCACCCCCAATACCAGCACCGCCCTCCCAATAGCCCCCCACCGAGTTGCCATGCCCACTCACCCAGGAGGGTAGACATCTTCTTCACCCCAGGCACCTCAGGCACTGCCCTAGTGAGCCCTGCTGCCCTCAGTGATGAGGCTATTGAACTCCTGAGATCCATCTCTGTAGGGCAGTCAACCATAGTGAATGCCGTCCAGGGGCTGGCATCTCAGATGCAGCAATGCAATGCCTACCTGGAGGGCATCCACGGTGGGTTGGCGGCCCTACAGAGATTGTTTCAGGCTCTGGCCACCTCTCTGATGGCAGCCAGTGTCCCTGTTCCTACCATCCCCCCTCCAACTACCACTTCTCAGTCCCAGTCTCCTCAACCACAACCCATCCCATTCACACATACAGGCAAGCATGCACACAAAACATCACACAAGAGTAGCACAGTCAAAAACAGGCAGCACACTTCAGGCCACAAACACTCACACAAACAACAGACAGTTGTACATGCAACAACACCTACTGCCTCCACTGTCTCCCCCTCATCCCTCACATACACATCTGCACTCACAACAGAATGCACTGCATCAACAGCCACCACCGCCATCACCACATCAAGCAGCACAAACACCTCACTTGCAGACACCTCCACAACATCCATCCACACGTCCCCTTTGTCCTCTCCCACCCTGTCTGCCCCCCCTAAGAGACACAAACACACGCACTCAGACCCACAACAGCCATCCACCCGAAACTGTCCATGCACCTGCACCCAAGTTCAGCAGACGTACTCCTCTGACAACCACGCCCTCAACCTCCACTCCGATCCCTCCTCCCACATCCCGCCCCAACGTCCCTAAGAAGCTTTTCCTTGCCCATCTTGACCTCTTCCCTCCCCTTCACCCCTCTGTCCTGCCCATAAGAGCAGGGTCCCAATGACCCAGCACAGCACCTCAGCCAAACAGTATGCCACTACTCCCATCAAATCTTCAGCTGCTGGCACAAAGGGGCACCTGAGTGTGATGGCTGCCACTCCTACTGAGAGCACACCTTTGCCTCAGAAAGGAAAAACTAGGGTGGTGAAAACCGAGAGATAGGGGATGGGGACAGTGGAGGCACCCCCTAGCCCTGGATGCAAGGACACAAGTGACATGTCAAGGGCCAAGGGGACCCGTCACAAGAGGGGACAAATGGACCCCCCTCCAAGAGTGCCAACGATCCCACTCCACCACCAAAGAAAGGGAAGGTTCCCTCTCCACCACCAAAGAAAGGGAAGGTTCCCACTCCACCACCAAAGAAAGGGAAGGTTTCCACTCCACCACCAAAGAAAGGCAAGAGGCCCCCTCCACCAGCAGAGGTTAAGGAGCCCTCACCTTCAGCAGAGGCAGCCAGGGTTACACCTCCACTAGCAAAGGGCAAGGAGCCCTCACCTCCAGCAGAGGCAGCCAGGGTTACACCTCTACCAGCAAAGGGCAAGGAGCCCTCATCTCTAGCAGAGGCAGCCAGGGAAACACCTCCACCAGCAAAGGGCAAGGAGCTCTCACCTCCAGCAGAGGCAGCCAGGGTTACACCTCCACCAGCAAAGGGCAAGGAACCCTCACCTCCAGCAGAGGGCATGTGGCCCACCCTCCAAAAACTGTTGAGCAAGGAGCCCCCTCGAGAACCAGTGGGCATGTTCCCCATTTTAGAGACTGTGGCCTTGGACTCCCCACCAGGGACAATTGGGCAAGGAGCTCCCTTGAGAACCAGTGGGCATGTTCCCCACTTCGGAGGCTGTGGCCTTGGACTCCTCACCAGGGACAATTGGGCAAGGAGCCCCCTCCAGAACCAGTGGGCATGTTTCCTACTTTGGAGACTGTGGCCTTGGACTCACCACCAGAGACAATTGGGCAAGGAGCCCCCTCCAGAACCAGTAGGCATGTTCCCACTTCAGCTGAGTTGCCCCCCATCCCCCCTGAGGTTCCTGCCCATTTCCAACATGATGCCCCTGAACAGTGGATTCCGGATTGTGTCAGGAGTCAAGTTGGGTCTTGGACTGTGCCCTGTGGCCATGTGGTCCTTTCGTGCTTTGTACTGGCCATTGGCCCATTCTGGAAATTGACGCCTGCATTTGCTTAAGATTTGACATTATGGTGGCTGTAGGCATCAAATTACAGTGTTCTTTCATTCTCATTGTGGTCCTTGTTTTAATTTCCTGTGGGTCCTGTGACATTCGTTTTACTCTGCAGCCGGTTCTGTGTATGGTGTGTGTGTGAATGGTGTGTATTGTGCGTGTGTGTCACTCTCTTTTTCCTCTCTCCCTCCCTTGTGTGCTAGGTGGCTGTACTCGCCGTCGCCGTCTTCAACGGCTGTGGTGTTCCAGGAGGGCCATGGCATGGTAGAGCATCGGGAAGACTTGAAGTTCCGGTTCCATGGTGGCAGTGGAATCCTCTGTGTCCCTGAAGGTGAGTCTTTCGTTTTCTGTACTGTGTTTCCACCAGGCTTTTGATGGCGTTGGTACTGCCCCAAAAATCCTGGCAGTTTGGTATGTCATGATATGGTCGGCGGTACCTTGGCTTCCTCCTGGCTGTTGATGGCTACCGCCGTGGTCAGTGGTGTTAACGCCCTGGCAGTTGGTGTTGTACATTGGTTGCCTATGGGAGGGATCACCACCATGGTCATAAATTTGCGGTATTTACCGCCAGCCTGTTGGCGGTATTACCGCCACTTTAACAGTAACCGCCAATGTCATAATGAGGGCCTTAGTCTGGCAGTGACCCAGTCCCTGGGTATTAGTTTCACTGGTGGTGACTGTTTCCTCCATGCGTCACCTGCTCTTCCCAGTTATGCAACAATTTAATTCCCGAACCCTTGAACCATGTGTTCTCCCAGGTCAAATGATTTCTTCCTTCTAGGGGGCTATCCAGCAGATCCCATGGTCATCATTTTACTGGGAGTGAGGGGGGTGGCGAGCCCAAGTCCACTTCTCCCTGACCAAAGATTCTGCAAGTGCCCCTCCCCCAAGCCACCGGTCTGCAGAGGCTTCAAGTTGCCACTATTTGCCCACCATCTTCACAAAATGTTTGCCGTGTCTTAAATATCACCACCAGTGTGGCAGGACCGTCACAGCTCAATCAGCGGTATAGAATGAAGGGGCAGGTCCCGTGAGGCCCTCTTTTTGGATTTAGATGAGAGCCTCCAGATCTGCATCACATGCCCCCCATTAGCACCCTCTCACCCAGTCACAATGGGGTGTGCTGTCCTGCAAGGCCCGTAGGCCCAGGCCTCTCTATGCCACCGCAGGCCGCCCTTTGATCTCCTTGGGAACTCGCCTGCTCATTCCCGCCTCGGTCAGCAGCGGGGTCACCCTTCTACGCTCTGGGCCTGGTCTCCATACATCCAGCTAGGGTGCGGGAGGAAGAGGGGGATGACTCCTTCCAGGATCTTGCTGGCCGTGTCTCCACTGTCGCTTCACGGGTGCCGGATTCACCTCTTAGTCGCCATATGATGCTGTGACTCTGCTCTCTGTTCTGATCTGGTGTGCTTGGTTGGAACACTGATCACCGCCAGGTGGGAAGACACCCCCGCTGCACAAGAGCACAGCAGTCGCCTTTATAGGCGTGTCAGCCCTATTTTGCCATGCCTTCCACCTTAGGATTTTTCACCTGGCCTTCTTTGCTAATCCGCTTATTTCTTTCAGCTTCTTTCACCATCCTCTACCAACATGCCACCCCCAGGTGCCTCCTTATGCACAGGTCCGGGTGCCACAGATCAATTACAGGGTTGGATTTGTCCCAGGGCTCCGGATGAGTGTTGAAGTTTCGGGGACGAGTCAGAGCTTTACAAAACTAAGTCTGACCCGCCATGTTGTTGGCCACTTCCCCCTCATCCACACATTCTTCACCCTGCTCTGTACTCCATTTAACTGATAAACAAGCTATGCAGTCAGTTCTACAGTTGACACTCCCTGGAATATACTGTACTTCAAAATTGTACTCCTGTAACTTAGCCATAATTATCAATAAGCGTGAAGAAGTTGATGCTACACCCTTATCACTCAATAGGTAAGATAAAGGCTTGTGATCTATGAGGAGGACAAATTGCGTTCCTCACAAATACATTTTATACTTATCAATGGCCCAGGCACAGGCTAACATCCCTCTTTCAATAGTGTTATATCTTTTTTCTGTGTCTTTCTAAATTCTGGATGCAAATGCAACAGTGTGTTCCATTCCACTTACCTTTTGACACAGTAGAGCTCCAAGTTCTACTGCACTGGCATCCACAGTGACAACACACTTCAAGCCACTACAAAATGTTTTTAGAGCTGGAACCTTCAATAAAATGTATTTCATATCCTGGAAGACTTGCTCCTCTTTACCACCCCACACAAACGTTTAATTTCTTCTCAGCATTTTAAGTGGTTCTGACATATCCCTGAACAAATCTGATAGAATAGTCACTAAGACCTAAGAACGATCTTAGTTCATCCTTATCTTTAGTATTAGAGGCTTCCTTGAGGGCTTCTAGAAGGTCAGTCTTGAAGCCAGTACATTTGACTAGCCCAAATGGCAGCCTCAGATATTTGAATGCCCCGAGTAAATGTGGTGAGTAGCTGGGAATTCTTGCCCTGAGATAAATGTTACTAAAATATTTTACTTTACCAATAGTGGACAACAAGCCTTGAATTTTGAGTACAGGTTGGCATTCTACTTCATTATTTTTATTCAGTTGCCTCAAATCAGTGCATAATCTGATGCTACCACTTCTTTTTTTATGATGACAATAGCACTGATCTATTTGGATGCATTTACTGCATCGATAACCTTGGCATCAACTAATTCTTTGAGGTGTTTTTGAGGTCAGATTGCTCAATGGCACATCCCTGACTTTATGAGCCACGGGAATAGCTCCCCATTTCACTATAATTTTTTGCTCAAATCCTCTCACAGTACTTTTTTGCATAATGCCTCAGGATCTTTATAAGAATCACCTCCACGTCTTTTGATACAGTGTCAATGGATAACACTGCATTGCTGTTCCAGGTTTTAGACCAATCCGTAGTTTTTCTTGATCCAGCCAGCCCATTATATCACGTCCTTCCACAGCTATATATACTTTCATGTAAATACTTCTTCCAGAAAATTCAAGCATGTCCTCAAAAAATTCTAGAGTTTCAATTTCTGAATCACCATAAGCTACTACTCTGATGTCAGGATTCTTTAACTCAACATCAGACCCTAGCTTTTTGAAAGTGACCTCCAAAATCGTTGTGACCACCATTAATGTTGATTTCAGCTCACCTCACAGAAAGGACCATTTTGTCTCGCTGTTACTCCTCTTTCATTTACCACATGCACCATTAACACTACATTGTTAATTTATTTCCTATGACTTGATCATCACAGTGTAGTATACTACTAACTTTCACAGGAGGCCCGCATAAAGTGTCCTAGCTTCTTTCACTTCTTAAACTTCTTTCCATGTGCAGGACAATTAGCAAAATTATCTAAATGCGCATTGGATCCGCACTTGTAACATGTCATAGTACAAGTAGATGAAAAAGATTTTTTTCTTTTCATCAGCACTTTTCTTTAAAGCACAAGCACTCACTGCATCTTTTACTCCTGCTAACAGCTTGACTGATTTAATATCTTTCAATATCTTTTGCAATCTTAATAGTTTGCTCTAATTGTGGATTTGGTTCAGCATAGTAAGCGCTCGTGTGCTTTTTTCGAAGCACAGTTCAACACTATTTGGTCTTTTCTATATTTATCAAGTTAAATGTCAAAAGAACAAGAACTCACTAGAATCCTTAAGGCAGCTACATACTGATCAGTGTATTCCAATAAGGACTGCTTTCTTGAGTAAAAATTAAACCTCTCCCATACAATACTTGACTCTTTAGTTGCCTCAATGTGAACATTCCATACATTTGCATCACCAGTATAATCACCATCTGGAGGTTGCAAAACTGGTGAATAATCAAATATTTCTTTACCTTCAGCCCTCAAGCAATTGAATAACAATGCAGTTTTTCTAGCTGGCGGATAATTAATGGTATCAATGACCACAAGATAATTTTCAAAAACTCTACACCAATATTTCCACATGTGTGCCGATTCGGTATGACATTAAGACCAGGGAGGAGTGTTCAAGTTTCATTAGTTAATGATGGGTTAAGTGATGAATCACTGATAGTTCAAGACAAACAACCCAAGAATATTTGGTTACAGAAGTTCAATAACGTGTTCAGTAGGGGTCTGGGAGTTTGTCAAAACGAACTCCACAGTTCCATAAATGCTACACTGAATACTGGAAAGTTTGGTATCAAACATCTCAGCACAATAAACCCGCACTGATGCCCGTGTGGGATTTATTAAAAAATGCACACAGAGGGCATCTTAGAGATGCCCCCTGTATTTTACCCAATCCTCTAGTGTAGGACTGACTTGTCTGTGCCACCTGCCACTAGCAGCCGAGTTTTTGACCTCCTATGGTGAGGACCTTTGTGCCCTCTGAGGCCAGAAACAAAGCCTGCTCTGGGTGGAGGTGCTTCACACCTCCCCCCTGCAGGAACTGTAACACCTGGCGGTGAGCCTGAAAGGCTCAGGCCTGGTGTTACAGTGCCCCAGGGCACTCTAGCTAGTGGAGATGCCCGCCTCCCCCGGACAAAGCCTGCACTTTGGGCGGTCAGTTCGGCGGGAAACTTCCTTGCAGAATCCTCCATCTTGGTTTGGAGGAGAGAGACCAATAGGGATAGGGATAGGAATGTGCCCCCCTTACCCAAAGGGAGTGGACACAAGCAGGGTGTAGCCCCCTTCAGGGACAGAAGCTATTGGCTACTGCCCTCTGACCCCTGTAACGCCACAAAATTTTGTATTTAAGGGCTTCCCTGAAACCCATCTCACCAGATTCCTGACAACCTCACAAGAAGAAGAAGGACTGCTTAGCTGAAACCCCAGCGGAGAAGGAAAGGAGACAACAACTGACTTGGCCCCAGCCCTACCGGCCTGTCTCCTGGTTCAAAGAACCTGCAGAAGAAAGGCGACGCATCCTGCAGGTCCAGCGACCTCTGAAAAACCTCCAGAGGACTGCCTGTATCACAGAGGATCAAGAACTCCCGTGGACAGTGGCCCTGTCCAAAGAAGAAAAGACAGGGAAACCTCTTCTAAGGACTCCCACCTCACTCCAGATGCATGAGTCCTGACCCCTGTGCACCCGACGCCCACGGCCTGTGTACAGGTGGTCCACCCAGCAAGAAAGGTTTCCCGGCAATTGGGAGCAAGAGCCACCCTGGGTTGACCCCCCCAAACCTCCACGACGACACCTGCAGAGGGAATCCAGAGGACCCACCCTGACCACGAGATTTCCGAAACCTAAAGGACACACTGCACCTGCAGTCCCCAGGCCTTGGAGAACCTGAGCCCCGGTGCAGCATAAACCAGCAGGCGACCCTCTTCCCTGTCCAGCCGGTGGTTTGCCCAAGAAGCCCCCCTGGACCTTCATCTGCAGCCTCAGAGTGACCCCCTTATAGAGTTGCATTGAAAACCTGACACCCTGTTTGCACCCTACACCTCGCCGCCCTAGTGCCACTGAGGGTGAATGTTTGGTGCCTACTTGGGGCCCCTCACAGCTCTCTTGAACCCCCCTGGTTTGCCCTCCGAGTCGCAGATACTTACCTGCTCGCTGACCCGATTACGAGTACCCCCCCTGTCTCCATAGGAGCCCACATTAATTCGATTCCTCTTTGCCCGCTGCACCAGACCGCCCCCGTGTTACTGGTGGTTGGTGTTTGGAGTTAACTTGAACCCCCAACGGTGGACTACCTAAAACCCAGAGATAGGAACTGTAAGTTGAATACTTACCTGTAATACTGTACTATATTTTCTTCCCCCCGGAAAATTGCAGTGTCCACTTCTGAAATAGCTTTTTGACATTTTAAAGAAAACTGCATACATTGTTGATTCCATTCAAAGTCCTGATTATATCTATGCAAAGTACCTTTCAATTTATGTACTTACCTGCAAACTGAATCTTGTGGTTCTACAAATAAATTAACAAAACATATTTTTCTATATAAAATCCTATTGGTCTGAAGTTAAGTCATTGAGAGGGTGTTTCTTCTATTGCTTGTGTGTGTACAACAAATGTTTACCAATACCCTCTGATAAGCCTAAGTACTTGACCACACTACCACAAATAGAGCATTAGTATTATCTATTTTTGTCTCTGTCAAGCCTCTGGGGAACCCCTGAACTCTGTGCACATTATGGCACATATTTATACTTTTTTAGCGCCGCATTTGCGTCGTTTTTTGACGCAAAATCGGCGCAAACTTACAAAATACAAGGGCATTTTGTAAGTTTGCGCCAATTTTGCATCAAAAAACGACGCAAATGCAGCGCTAAAAAAGTATAAATATGTGCCTATATCTCATTTTGATATAGTATATACAGAGCCAGCTTCCAACATCCCCTCAGTCCTGGATGCCCTCATATGCCCCACACCCCAGTACCTCAAGTTCCCCAACACGCACCAGAAACAACTCAAAAACAAGCAGGGCTTCTACGGCATTGCTGGTTTTGCACATGTGTTGGGGCAAAGGACTGCACACATGTGCAAATGATGCCTCCTGCTGCAACAGCCCACCTCTACCGCAATTGCAAGCACATATATTCCATCAATGTGCAGGCAATTGTGGACCATCTGGGGATGTTTATCAATGTGCTGGCTAAGTACCTGGGGATTGCACATGACACCTATATCTTCAGGCACTCCATCATCAATGATTCCTTCCAGAATGGGACATATGGAAATGGCCTACTGCTTGGTAAGTATATCCCAAGCACAGAACCAAACTCATAACAGAAAATCACGTAGATGAACAGAGACATCTATATGTTTGATGAATGAAGCAGGGCATATGTAGCAGGTGTGTCACTCATACCTGTCATTTGGCACATGGTGCACTTGCAATACAACCCCAAAACACATGTCAGAGCTTCAAAATTACTGTGGCCTTCATGTAAAATAAGTCAGTACTTCTTGGGTATCCATTTCCATTACGCTCTGCTGAGACACAGTATTCCATTGAGATATTAGTACATGGTAAGTCATCCTGTGTGCCTTCGTATGGCCCGTAGATATGACCAAAGGCAAAGTGGTTTAACAATAGTACACACAGTCCCTGTGAGGAAAGCTCCAGGGGGCTTCCAAGACACTGTGCATGGGCCCCTGGCCCAATAGTACCTGATTCAGTGTGAGTGTGGGTGCGGGGCTTGCGTGACCAATGCATACACTTGGGTGTGGGTGCTGTGTTGAACAATAAATTATGTTTTCTGAGTCACTGATTTGGCTTGTGCATGCAACCGTTCTCAGGCAACAATAAAAATGTCAAGATCAGTCTGCTGAGAAGTGCCACTGCTGATGAGAACTTGGAATTTACAGTACTGGCAGTTTACATGTGTCACAAAGTAGTGCATTGGGTTAAAGTGCCTGCTGCAAATAACATGTACAATCCATATTACAAAAAGGTCAGTAAACTATGAGTAGTGCTACAAAAAAGAAATAGAAATGTAAGTCCAAGAGGGGCAATGGAGAATTGCGGGTCACTGTTGAGAGTTGTACTGAGAGAATCTGTAGAGAAGGAGGTACCAGCACAAAAGCTAGGCTTGTGTGGCTGGCACCCTAGATATATGTTGCAGGTGTGACTACTACAAGTTTACACACACCACTGCTGATGAAAGGTACTGCAAAGTGTTGCTTTACCCCACTCTGCATCAAAGATGTATCACATGGGCCTCATGTTGAGGTCATCCATCAAACACCTTATGGAATGACCTATTTTTCAAGATGAGGAAGAACATGGTGATCCACACAATAAATACATATATATGTCACCCCAAGAGAGGTAAAACAAAGACAAAACATCTTCTTTTGTACCCAAAGTTACTATTCATATGTGTGCTGCATTATGTAGCACATATTCTAAATGTCAATAGCCTACCTTCTTAATCCATATGCAGGAAAGTCATTGAAGGCATCATAAGAAGTGAGTGCCAAACGCAGACACAACTGCACTGTGATGTAAGAGGGCATGTGTGCACATCATTCACCTTTCTGTGATAATGCGCATGCAGAAGACACACAAATGTGCTGTATGGCATTCATATGTCACATATACGAATGGACGTAGCCGCCAAATCGGTAAGAGTTTGGCATAAGAGTGCATTTCAAAACCTTTTTGACGATTGGTTACCATGCTCGGGCAATCTGTGTAGCTATGAAGGGGGTGGAAGCAGGAAGCGTTTATCCCCTCATGAGCAGAGTAGGCAGAGACAGCAAAGTTTTTTTCCCCAATTGGGTTCAGTTTCACACCAGAGTGCTGCGTGTGGTAGTCCTGCCAAGAAGTATATTTGGAGATTTGGTAGTCCGTGGTCCCCCTCAGCCACGCCTAGTTTAAGAATCTCCAATCTGACCCTGCTGCGTTTCATTGCCCATACCAAGGATATAAGTAACCTGTTCTGCATGACCTACGAGCATTCAGGCAAGAAGGCCATTTTACCAAATGCTAACTCTTCCAATTACAGTGAGGTGGTGTTTTCAAGAGGCAGCATCATTGTTAGTACAATAGGGATGCAAATACATTTCTTCCATTCTCCGTCACAGTGTTCTCTCCCATGTGTAAAGATGGGATAGTATAACAAGTTTATCCTAACTTTAGAAGTGCAAAGGCATGCATGTCTGACATCAAAACCTGAATCACATGGGTATCCCTCTTTGAGTCTACTTAATAATGTATAGCCAAGAGGCGGACAGGTGTGACCCAGGCAACGCGAGGGTTTGTGGGTCTGTCTGGTATGGTTGTTGACTTCTTCTTCCTTTTTTTTATTTTTTATTTTTTCATATATATATATATATATATCTGTATCTGGTTATGTTGCAGGAAATGGCTCTTTAAATGTTAAAGGTGCTTGGCTGTGCAGGCGTCTTTGGTTGTCCAAAAAAATCTGCAATTCGGCCTGACAACAATGTTTGTAATAAGAGTGAAAATAATGATTTTCAAATTTTATTTTAACAGTATCAGTTAAGTAGATGGCATTTGAAGGCTTGAAGGAACCACTATTATTTTGGGTGCACATCGTAGGAAAATTACTGGCACACGGAAAAGGTGGGACTGCATTTGAGTTAATGTGATTTGAAGGTAGTTTATAATACGAGGATGACAAATAAATAGGAAAATGTGCTAATAAAATATGGTAATATAAAGTACGTCTACCCGTCGCTGCTTGGAAAAAAAATTTTTTAGGTTGATTGTGTACACGTGGTCAGGGAAAAAGCTACTATTCAGTGTACTAGAGTCAGTTGCCAAAGTTGGCCTATCTGCCCCACGTTGAGCGCTGTGAAGGGAGGAAGCAAAATGTCAATGACAGTTGAACCAACTAATGGGCAAAGAGCTGGCCGAAGGTAAACGGTGTTTGTGAGCGCCTCTCTCTCTAAAAAAAAAATATATATATATATATATCGCCCGTTTTTTTTTATTTTCCTAAAATTGTTACATAGTTTGAACTTTCATCCGGCCATCGCCATCCAGTGGTCTGTCGTTCACATTTTTCTTCCACCTACTACAGCATGGGGCATAGGTTTGCCCACTTCACACAAAATCTGCTCATTTGACTTAGTGACTGCATCTTAAAAACACAGTCGACCGAAATGGAGTTGCTGCACTACTTCTCTTGGACCTCTCAGCTGCCTTTGATACGGTTGACCATGACACCCTAACTCAAAGACTCCACAAAGCCGGCATACAAGGGATTGCTCTCGCCTGGATTACTTCCTATCTCCAAAAAAGAGCAAGTATCATCCACTCACCCCCCTTCTCGTCCAAACCCTACCTCACAAAAGCAGGGGTCCCACAAGGGTCACCTTTGCTTTTCAACATCTACATGATATCTTTACCAGAACTGATCAATGATTTCCATCTCACATGCTACAACTATGCAGATGACACACAAATACTACTTAAATTAGAAGACCCCAAAAACATTGGAAACTCAGAAATCTTCAGTTGCCTCAGAGCCGTTGTCAGTGGATGACCTGGAGCCATCTCAAACTAAATACCTCCAAAACAGAAATACTCATATGTGGTGACTGGAAAAATTATGACCCTCTCTGCGTCTGGCCTGACGATCTCGGACCACCTCCTCAATTATCCAAGGAAGTGAAAAACCTAGGAATCACCATGGATTCCAAGCTAACTATGAATGCCCAAGTAGACAAATTAGCACGCACAAGCTTCATCACCTTAAAGACTTCACGACGCACTTCCCCCACCTTGGATTTCCACACAAGGTGCAAGCTACTATCTCGCTTGTTCTATCCAAACTGGATTATGCCAATAGCCTCTACCATGGATCATCTCTATCTTTTATGAAAAAACTACAACGTATCCAGAATTCCGCAGCCAGGCTACTACTACATATAAAGCCGCAAGCCCACATCTCCCCTGCCTTGAGAGCACTACACTGGTTACCTGTTGCCAGAAGATGCACTTTCAAGCTGCTTTGTATCACCCACAAAGCTTTACATGGAACAGGACCGCTTTTTATCAGAAAGAAAATTACCAAATACATCCAACAAAGAACCCTCCGCTCAAGACTGGCACCCCGCCTTAGATCACCACCATACAAGAAAAAGACTGTAGGTGGTACATCCTTCTCCGTCCAAGCAGCCAAACTATAGAATTCATTACACCCAACTATAAGAGCCACAAATAACTTTCTTGTCTTCAGAAAACTACTCAAGAGTTGGCTCTTTCCTTCATAACCACCTTTTTCAAACAACTATGAACTGCATATGCCTATGTGGATAAAAAAAAATTCAGATTATATGTATATTTCTAATTATTTATAGTTTCTTTGAAAAATATGTATTGCTACTGTCATAACAATAAAATACACACACACACACACACTTTAAACCTGTCTGACTAAGTATTTTTTACCCATGATTCTAATTATGTATTGTATGTGCATATGTGTGTGTATTCCTGTGTGTGTGTGTGTGTGTGTGTGTGTGTATATATATATATATATGTGTGTGTATGTATGTGTATATGTTGTTTCTGTGCTTGGCATGTTCGTGGATCATTGCATGGCTCCTGGTTTTTGGGTTATTATACTAGATATCTATGAATTCCTGCTCTCATCTTATCACACTTATCTACTCATCACTCTTATGTCATGTCTCTATCAAACTATCCTCCATTCTCACTCTGACTCATCCCAAATCTCTTCTACCACCTTCACCTCCTAAATATCTCTGCCTAAGCTCTTCCCTCCACCTCGACATCTAACTCACCAAACCTCACTCTACCTCTGTGACCTCCCACACAACCCTACTAAATTCTCCTGCATTCATCTCACCCTGCTACTATGCTCTCCCTAACCCTTCCACATACTCTTCCCCCTCCGCCCCCTTTATTCATCCCAAGCCTTTGGGTTGAGTAAATGAAGGATATACTCCCAATTAACACTTCTGGATTCCTTTCCTCCTCCACCCCTCCATTAATCCAGTCAATCTAACTAACAAACTCTCATATCCGCGGCTCACATTAACTCATAATACTAAAACTGTACTCATTATTAAACTATACTAATCCATCACTAATTCTTGTTGGGTTCCGGAGTAGCGTGCTACTCATCGAAAAGCGCTTCGACGCCTCGTCAGGGGTAGTAAGCGCTATATAAATACGAATACAATACAATACAATATATGAATATGTCAGTTAATGAAGGGTAGTGCAGATAAATGACTCCCTATGCTGCCATTTGGAAACAAGCTGGAAATGAGGACCTGTGTGTGGGTCCAAATATCAGAAATAGCCTCACCAATGCAACCACATATGAAATGCTGTTTAACAATACCGTGTGTAAGGACATGCCTCCATTTGTTGCAAACTGTGTGTCCACAAATACATCCCATTTCCAAGAGCCATGTTAAATATCCTACACCTTTAAAAAATTATGATGTATAACAAACTTAGCATACAGAGGCCATGAGCACCCTGCCAAAGTAGCTCCCTTACCATAGTATCCCGGTGCATGTTGAATATTGTGAGTCAAATCCCAAAAACAAATGTCAGACTAGGCCTCACAATGTGCAGCAAGGTATTCCCTTTTGTACAAAGTTCAGTCCATACACCAGGTAGTCATGCATGGACCATGTCTACATATTGCCTGTTGAGGGGCATTGATGTATAGTCTCAGCAACTTACAATGCCAAACACAGAACAATGCATCTTGTGCAACACAATTGGCAACACTGTACTGAATAAGTGAGGTTGGGTAGTTTTCTGAGTCACACAAACATTGCATAGTGCAACAAATCCAAACAATACAACATGCGTGGTGCTGTTAACACAGTAACACAGTGCACTGCCAAGTGTAGACAATCATGTAACATGATGACATGTACTTTGAAAGAAACCATGGCAGTAGCCAATGTATACAGTGAGTACTACTGTCACATCCAAATATCTTAGCAGGAATGGGACAAAATCATCAGCAAATGTCAAAATCCCCTCCTTCCAACATGTATGAGTTCATGATATGCAAACATAACTAACTTAACAGGAAAAACTTGAAGTGTGAGAGAAGTGTCTGCTCCAATGCCAAATTGACATACATGAGAATGTAGAGTTGTCATTGGCATGCCATTGGCACACACTATTGAAAAGTATAGTAAATGTAACACTAATACCACAACAAATGTTTGCGTCGTACAGTGTCAGTCCTATCAAGTGTAAAATAGTTTGCATTACAATGTAGCAACACCTCCATTACTGTGTGAGAAGTTGATGAGTCCCTCATGAACTAAAGTATAGCGCCGGCTAGCGCCATTCCAAGACGCCGGCCGGGTGCCATATTTATGGAATTATGGCGCTACCCTGTTTAGAGGCAGAAAAATGCTTCTAAGCAGTGTAGCGCCATTTTCTGGCACACAACCCCCATGGACATGGATCCTGTCTTAGTAAAGACAGGAGACATGCCCACTACCCCAATGGCCAGGCACCGGGACAAATGGCCCCTGGGCCTGGCCATTGGGGCCAGCGCAGTGCAGGGGGCCCCAAGTCAGGGTCCCGAGTGGGTAAAATAAATTTAAAAAATACTTACCGGGATTTACCTTGGATGGGTCCCTCTGGTGTGGGTGGACCTGGCCCAGTTTTTTGGGAGGAAGATTACTGTACTCTTCCCTAATAGTCTGCAAAATCATCATGGTCTCCAGCATCCTGCATAACATATGTGTGCAAACCAATGTGTCCAAGTCAGGACTGCCCTACAGATTGTGTTTAGTAGCACTGAAAATAATGTCATACAACAGTGATGCTCAGGGATGTATCCGACCTGAAATACAAGGTGACGGTGTTGGAATTTAAGATGGACACTGTGATCCAACTCCTACAGGACATGAAGAAGTTTGCACAAAAACCTTAGTCACCATGAAAGGCCACAGTGAACTATTATGCCCTTCCCCCTCTACATACTTTGTTTTACCTTGTTAGTGTAGTAATAGCTTTGTGTAGAGTTAGTTAGAGTAGATGTAGTGTAGGTGATAGTAGTTCATAGTTAATTGTTGTTGGTGGGTACATGTTTAGTGGGTAGGGGTGTGTTGAGGGGGTTGATGTATTTTAATTGTTTTTATTAAAAATACACACCAATATATATTTGTTTGGCTTTTATGAGTAGGTAGTCTTTGTATAGGTGTAGTGAATGTTGTTTCTGCATGTAGATGTGTTGTAAGGTGGGTAAGGGGTTGATGTTTAGCCTGTTGTGTTAATGTATTAGGTAAGGTAAGATAAGTACATTTTAGGTGTTTTAGGATACATTAGTGTAGGTTAGATAGCTTAGTTAAGGTTAGGTATGATGTGTTTTGAGTATGTTAGGGTTGTGTAGGTTGTTTCTCATAGGATATGTTTTAATTGACATGAACTCTCTTTGAAACATACAGGTATAGCTCATGTTTTCTGTGTAGATGTCAGTGTATGCCTAAGAAACGGTTACTACATTTCTTTGGATTTGTTGGCATTGTTTTTCAGACATGTATTACTTGGCAAGATGCATGTGGTGATGAATATGTCAGGTTTGACATGGGAGTTAACTTGTGATTGCAGATAACTTTTGCCATGTCAGTGACATTCTTAATGTGTAAGGGGAGATAGGCCAAACCAGGATTTCTTACGACATTTGCCTATGTGTTTGTGTCTCACGCCCCATACATTGGGCTTTAGTTTGAACATGCAACATTTTTAAATATCTGGTCACTCCATGCTCACACAATCTTTGACAGGACATTACTCACTGATGCTTCCATCATTTGTAATGTCACAGCAGTGTAGTTCTTAGCCAGCAGTGTAGTTCCTAGAGACTGCACCCACCAGTACTGTTCCTCATTTTACACCCCTTGATGGCATATGACATGTTTCAGTTACTGCGTGGGAGCTTGGGTGCCTAATAACTATTGTACAGACACATAGGGTTCACATGATCTAATTTCCTTAGATGGTGGTGCTTTATCCATGGCACCATTTGACCTGTGTCCCTTTGGAGAGTTATTTTGAACTTTACTCAGACAATACCCCATGTTATCTGTCAAACATACTCCTACAGACATACAAGACACAGATGTGATTCTGTACATTTATTTACATGTTCAACATTGTTTCAGTGACAGGCACAGTTGTTGCAACGACTCACCCAAGCTATTTATTGGCATTTGAATGTCCAGACAGAGAACATGACTTAACTTCTGCATGTGCCACGGGGAGTAGAGGAATGTCTCAGTGGTGAGAAGCATTCACAAATTGCTATTAGGGAAGACCAAATCGACATACCTGATATGGTTGAGGTCATCAGACGGGGCAAGACATAAGGATCTTCACCAGTTGTGTTTACTGGCATAGTTCTGAGCACAGGGCAAAGGAAAAAGTGGCATTTTGACATAGCAAGCTGGTATCGGGAAATTTTACGTTTAAAAGTGGTGAAGCCCATATCTTCATCCTCTGATGTGTTTGTTGCTTCCTGTGAGCGTGGTGTTGTAGGTGCTGGGGTTGATAACAAGGGAGGCAGTGACACATCAGGGGCAGATGAAGTGGCTCCACAGTCTGCAGCAGCATTTCTCTCTGCCATGCATTGATGCAGCAATGCAATGAGAATGTCGTGATGTTTTGCCAACAGAGTTCCAGTGTCACAGTGGCAAGCACTTATAGACGTGACGTTTGTGTCATGCTTCCACTCCATGAACTGCAGGATGTTGAATAGCCCCCAGCTCTTTGGCTAACTCACTGGTGCCACTTTGGTAGGGAGGTTGTTCATGCCTCTGCCTAATGACACCAGCGATATCAGCCAGGGCCTGCTGTAGTCCACAGAGCAGATGGTGGGTGCCTCGTATTGCGTCCGAGGTGTCCTTATTTGGGCTGAGGCACCTGTGAACTGCCTCAAGGGTGCCTGCCATGTTCTCCATCACCACTCACACCACATTTAGCATCTCCCACTGAACTCCTACAGCCCTACGTTGAAACACTACCTGGGGGCCCTCAGAGTCCAGTGCTGGGGCTTCTGTAGTATATTGTGATTGTTGGTGCTGGGTGGATCTTCTGAAGACCCAGAAATGCTGTTGGCTGCAAGGGTACTCAGAATTTCCCAGAGGGTGTCCTGATCAAGTGTAACCAAGCTGTCATCCTCAGCCAGATAGTCACCCTGGACAGGCAGCTGCTCAGGAGGTGTGGGTACAATCTACGCAAAGAGAGAGCAATATTAAGGGTGTCCTTTGTGAGATGTTGGTATGGCTCAACTTTTTCACTGTCTGCCTTGGTATTATTTGACTTCATAAAGAACATTTTTTCAAGGATGTACAATACAGAGTATTTGAGTGCAAGTTACAGTATTATTGGCGTTATCATGACAGTATGTCTGCATTCTCACCACAACCAGGGTATGAACAGGCAGACTTTAATGCTCATGTAACAGTTTGCATATTTGTTACACAGGTCACTATGCCTACCATTCATAGACATATGTGACGCCTGCTTGTTCACATCTCTCACAGTGATTTGCATTGGTTGACATGATGCCTATAGTGTTTGTGTTTTGACATGGTGGTCCCACTACTTTTCTGATTCCACCTATACCCCAGGTTGGCTACATGCCCTGGGCTAGTATTCATCCCACAGCTTGTGTGCATGTTATGTGGCTCTGATCATGATGTTGTTGGGTTCCACAAATCTAAGGGGCTTATTTACAAGCCCCTTGCGGCACTGGTCCGTCACTTTTTCCCCCATGCAAAAAATGACACATCGGCGGCGCAAGGGGCTTCTACATAAGCCCCTGAGTTTTACACTGTAAAGTATGAGACTCTCTCTTGTTGTGCTGGTTCACATTCACACCATGGCCCAGATTTACAAGTGACCTGTGCCGTGGATGTGTCACTTTTTGTGATGCATCTGCATCACAGGCTGCTGACCCATATCTGCAAGGCTATGCATAACCACTTTACATGGCTTTACATGGCCTTTGTAGTTATAGAGTAACGCAACATGGCACAGGTCGCTGCGTTGCCTTACTTTGCGTCAGGGAGGCGTTTCCATGGGTGTTGTGTGGGTGTTCCCAGGTAACACCCCTGGATTTTAACAGATTCCCAGGTTGACAAGGTTTTGGAGACCATAGGAATGTGTCAAAAGCCTATGCCACCTCAGGGGGTGGCGTAGATGTTAGGCAAAGGGGAGAAATATCTTTCTTTCTCCCTGTTTTTTTCCTCTTTCTATGAGGAAAACTCCTCTTTTGATTGTTTTTGTGCAGGAGGTGCCCCTTCTTGCACAAACATGAATCTTCTGTGCATGGTGTAAGAGTGTCTGCATTGGTGCATGGCAACAATTTGTGCACCAGTGCATGTGAAAAGGACAGGAATGCACTGTATCTTGTTGATACAGTGCATTCCTGCCCTTTTGTTTGGACACAGGGCATCTCAGCAAGAATGCCTGCATCACAACAATGTCATGTGTTACTTACTTTGGCCCTCATTTTGTGCATTGCACTACATGTCCCATGATGCACGTTAGTATGGGCTATTGTAGCACATTCAAATTATTTGTCGTATATGTGACAGAGCCTGCCTCAGATGTGCAACATCTTACTGGGCAGTGTGAGTGACCTTTAATTAGCATTTTACATGAGAAAATCCAGATTCCTGCCCTATGCTCTGCAGACAGCACAGTGGAACCTTGGGAGATATCTAGCAGCAGTACATACCTTGCATTTGAAACACCTATTTCCCCTTATTGTTTCATACCTTGTGCTGGTGTCAATTCATTGTGTGCTGCACTGTTGTGTCTGGGGACTCCAGCCACCAACTCATCTAGGATGACAGCTGCCACCCACTCCTCAAATTAATCCAGCTCCTCCTGGGGTGCAGGGCTCCATCCTCCAGTACGCGTTGCTGCTTTAAAGTTCTTTGCCAGTTTTCCCTTTATCCTGTGCCAGCTCTTTTTACAATCAATAATGGTCCTTCTCTCTTGTGCCCCACTGTTGAATTTCTCAACAATAGCCTGCCAAATGGCCTCTTTTGTCTCCAATGGCAATTTGGAGGTGGCAAATAGCTGGTGTTGGTGCTGTGTCACTTCTGTAATCAAGACTTAATTCTCCTCATCACTGAAGTTACACTTCCTCTTCTTCTTCCCCTGTGATTCTACCTGGACAGCCTGGCTGGTATCTCTGCTGCTACTGCCTGCTCCATTGCTGTCTTCTCAAGTAGTTTTGTAAAGTGGTATTTTTTAAGGCCTCAGTTTTGTACTTCTTCGATGCATTCAACATACAAAAGTGACGCAGATGCGTTGGAATTTTCTATGACATGACGCACATGAATGCATAATTCTTTTGGCGCAGGCAGACTCCTTATGTAAATACAATGCATCAATGACGTAGTTTTCTATTGTACCGAGGCACAACTTTTTTTTGATGCATCGCTGCCGCAATGCAGTAATGCACCGTTTCTTGTAAATCTGGGCCTAAGTATCAAGAGGTGTGGCAGATTTGCCTGCACGCCTCATCCCCAGGTGCAGACTAAGCCTTGCAGTTTATCTGATGGCAGTCCATGTGTTTCAAGGCTCTGCTGCGGATGAGAGCTGAGTCCCTGCCTTCAAGGTGTTGACTTTTCTTACGCAGAATACTGTGGTGGCTGACTTGCTCAGGTAGGTCTTGGCAGGATGGACCCTGGGAGGTGGACCAGCGCAGGTGCATCTGTATTTGACAGGGCTGGCTCTCTGGGTTCCGCTGCAGACCAGCATTCAACTTATGTAAATTTCAGCCTCCAAGCCAAGTAAGTCTGCGGTGGTGTCTTTGGTACAGTTGCAGCCTCTGGGTTGACCGGGGTTTCCCACTTTGGAGAAACAATCTTCTTCCCTTCATCAGCAGCAGCACCACCAGTCTGTCATGCCCATGGCAGGCTGCAGGGCAACAAGGGATTACATGGTCTGGTACAGTCTTATTATAGCTCACTCTGGAACTACATAACGAGGCAGGGGCACTGCTTCATAGCACAAATCACCGCTGAACCAACACACTGGGGGTGTCGGCTTTAGCTGAATGTTTTCAATGCCTGGAACACACTGGACCAGGCACACTCCCTCCCTCTCTCAGCAGACAGGCAAGCTTCTAGGTACTTTGAGGAGATCACCAGCTCTTTGAGCAGGAAGTGCTGACTTCAGATGATACTCCCTCGCTTCTGGTAGACTGACTGCAAGACAGACACCAGCCTTGGTTGCACAGCACTGTCTGGGGCTTCAGGACTGGTTTAGGTGAGTTAGCTTTAAGATGTTATTGAGCTGTTCGCCAGACATAGGCCCTCATTACTCGTACTGCCATCAGGCCGACTGTGCAGCCAGAACACCGCTGACCCTATTAGGAGGGTTTCTCACAGCAAGAACCAATTGTGTTGGCTCCAATCAAGAGTTCACAAAACACGATCAAACTGAAGTCAGCAGTGTCTAGGATAAATCGTAGTTCTTCCAGATGCTGAGCTAGTTGTTCCACTAGAACCCACTCAATTTTTCCCACAACACAGAGAAAGGTGATTGGCCAGCAGTTATCTACCACTGCTCCATCCAGGTTGTTTATTCTTGAGAAGCTAATTAACTACTCCTATGTTCCAGTCAGGAAGAATAAGCTGGAGGAAAAAAATAGATTGGTGATAATATTCAAAGAAGGAACTACAGCCCATGAACCGGACTTTGGGAAGGAAACTGGACAGAGCTCATTGGGAGAGCTCAATTTCATTAGACGTAACATAAATGAACCTTCTTTACGAATGGTGGGAATTAAGCTAGTCCTTAATTGCGTAAGCAGGGGAGAGTCATCTATTGAGAAAGCCCTTGGGCTGTGTAGTGTTACTGCCATATATATTATATTTTGCTTAAGAACAGTCGTGCTAGGTCGTCACAGAACTCCTGCGAGGGAATGTCACAGAAGTAGGTTTAAGAAATGACTTTAGTGTATGAAACAGATCTCTGAAAGAGTTAGCAGACTCAAGAATACAGTTGAATGGATAGTCTTATTTGTCAAGAATATTCCCTTATACAGATCTGAAGCGGACATTTGTTTTTCAGTGCATAGTTATCAGTGTAAGGGGGTTGTCATTCTCATTCTGTCTCATGATCAATTGGCTTTTCTTTAAGATCTCAAAGAACCATTTTTAGATGGTTTATAACAACAGATCTTTTAACATTTGTCAGGAATTCTATGATCCAGGATTGTTGCCTGGATAAACATAAAACTGGTTAAAACTTCAGTGACTGGACCAAACTTGGAGGTGGATCTCAAAAAAGGCTCCAAGGTTCCAATGGTTCTGGGGAGGCAAATTGGTTTCTACAAACACGAACATTTAGAGGTTTCCAGATAACATAACCTTTACTGGGAAGATTAGGGTTTGTCTTACAGAGGCAATGGGTGAGGTTCAGAGAACAGGACAGGACCAGTCTGTGCCGAGATATGGTCTACAATGTGGCCTTTAATGAGGGATGCTAAGTGGATGATTGGAGTGATCCCAAAAGAGGTAATGGTTTGAAACAAATCCTGTGCTTAAGCATCAGGGGTATTATCAATATGAATGTTAAGGGCTTTCAAGATGGTGATGTTGGGAATATGTAAGTAGTGATTGCCCTTTGTTGTAGCAAAGGACCATGCAAATCTTTGCTTATTAGCTTGGGAGAGTGATAAGTTAACAAATAAGGAAAGGACTGCCTGGGGAGATCGACAAAACATTGTAAGGCCTCAAAGCTTTCTTCATAAGAATTGTACCTAATGGTATACCTCAGATAGGGCCTAATTTAGAACTTGGAGGACGGGTTATTCTGTCACAATGGTGATGGATATATGGTCCACCAAGTTCTAAAGAAGGCCCAGAGCCTTTAAAAATTATTGCAATTCCCCCACACCGGGAGGACCAGGTCAAAATGAGCTGCCTCTAGGGGCAATGAAGGGATCTAAAAAGTAACAAAAGGAGCGTGTATCAGACATGTAAGACATATTACCCTGAGCCATCAATTTATCTGGAGGAGTAGGGGTCTGCATTTTATGCCTGCTATTGGGACAGGGGCAGATGGGCTTGCATTTGGAGTGCCAGCCATGCAGCATGTGAAATTAAAAAGGTTACTGAAGTCCTGCCCATGCCCAGTTATACATGGTCCCCAAGACTCTAGAGCTTCAACGTGCCTCCAGCCCCTACCAAGGCACCTATGTTTTTTTCCTTAAAATGACCAGTAGCATGTACATAGACTGGAGAACATTGATTGGCCTAGAACAGAAATTAAGGCATGTTCTGAACCTTCAGATCAAGTCTCCACCTATGGTAACAAGAAAGTCAGGAGAGAAGCATGGGAGAAGAAGCAAAGAGTAAAGGCTGAGAAAAAGGAATATCAAAGGCATTTTAACCAATAGAGGGAAAGTTCCAGAATCAGCTGTGCTCGATCTTCCTGCACCTTCTCTGGGACCTATGACAGAAGTGGAATCTGAGGAAATGGATAAAAATGGCCACTAAACTAAATGAACGTGTCACACACAATACAACAGCCTCACCTGAATGACTGTATTGACCAAATGGAGTCCAATAGGCTACAGAATTTCTGATGAGGAAACCTCACCCGCACCTTTGTGGCATGTTTCATCCTTGATGACGTTATCCCATCCTAGTAAGTAGCACCAAGACAGACTCAACCTCAGCGTTGAGGGAATTCTTAATAAATGCTCACTGGATAAGTGCACAGATCCAGAATTATAAAATTACCTTTGGGGTAAACCCAAAAGGTATTTTGTTATTAAACATGTACCTTAGATAATATTTCTTTAGTAAACAGGTACCCAGGGTGTCGTTAAATTACTATTACATCCAGTGAACATACTTTGACGATATTGAATGCCCAGGCAGGTCAAAGGCCTTCATCAAGGCTTTATTAGATCCCTACCCAGTCAGCATACGTATTCATGTACACAGGGACCTAATAGGGGAACACTGTCATACCTCAATTGTTTGAAAGTAGTAATACACACCACCTATGGATAAAAGACATATATAACAATAGCAGAATCGGTTACTTTCTGATTATATGTGCACCACTTACAAGATCAAGAACAAAAAACACAGAGTGATGTTTCCAAAGTGATGTCATTGCAATAACACATAGCCCATACGAGGTAAGTTGGTGTGTCTCACTCCAGCACTCAACTTATTTTTAACTCAGGATCAAAATAAGTTCATGGTGGTGAAGAAGGGGGCACGTACTGTAGACACATTCATGCATAAGAAATCATATTTAGACGTACATGTAACAAGACATAAATGTTTGTGCTTGCCCTTCCTTGATCATACTTTATTACAAGTAGGACTTAGAGACCCATTCTATTAAACAAGCAACTCATCCTATCTTTTGCTTTTCTGAAAGACTGGTAGGGTTCTTACTCCAGCAAACATTGTGGTACTGACGGTAATAGAATCATGTTGTCATATACATACAGACATGGTATTTGCCAAGTTCCAGTACCACAATCACTTTCTTTCTTAATATGTTTTAGGTCCAAATGGGGAAAGGAAAGGAAAAACACAGAAACCCGCATAATTTGATGGTACCACATCATGTCTAGTGCATACAGGTCATAGCCACCTGCGCCTTTAAGGTATTGTGGTACAATAGCTGCCATGCCATAGTATAACTAACATATCAAGCATACATACCATTAGGCACTTACTTCATCAAGAGAAGGTGCATAGTTTATTAGCTTAATATGCCCCTCATTCTGCTGTAATGTTTCTTTAAATGGATGGCGTAAGAGTCTATTTGTGTGGATTTTTCGTGCTTTTCAGGTCAATCCTAGGCAGCGCGCATGCACTGTCTGCATGACATTCTGTATTCAATCTATGGGCTTTCAACCACGGCCAAGATTGCCATTCGTTCTTTGTTGTGCTTATCTTAAATGCTTATTTTTTATTGGTGCATTTTTCAAAATGTCCCTCCCTTTCTGTGCTTCGTTCCCTCCCAGGCGATTTCACTAAGGGAACATCATTGTTGGCCATCACACTATTTCATGCTTCGTCCTTTTACAGTGTGTGATGGCCCCTCATCCCTCCTCCCGTCTGGTTTCGGTTTTTCCTTTAATCCCAGCCATGATTCTTTCTCCACGCAGCTCGTTCTGCTTTGCATGGTGTGTCTGTGTTTTTTTTCCAGATGTACAAGCCATTTTTACTAAAGGAGCATTATTGTTGGCCATTACACTACGTCACACTTTCTCCTGTTACAGGTGTGATGGCCTCTCCTCCCTCCTCCTGTCTGGTTTTGGTTTTCCTTTTAATCCCAGCCGTGATCCTTCCTTCATGTGGCTCATTCTGCTTTGCGTCATGCGTGCTTTTTTTTTTTTTTTTTCTTTCAGACATCAGCTTTCATAGACATTAATCAGAATATATTAATTAAAACATGTTGTTTAGAAGGCCTTCTACTTCAGCTTTTTCATCTTGCCTTTTCCTCTGTTAAAATAAATGTAATTGTACTATAAAGGGAAGCGAGGAGGCTGCTTCGCCTTCCTTTGCAGCGCTGTTCAAACGCTGATGTGATATATTTAAGAGGAGAAATCACGCTGTAAGAGATTGCGTGCCTCGCGCTCTAAGCCCTTGTCACTCAGGTAGGGCCCATCCAATCAGCGCGCACCCTCCCTGCGAGCGGCCTGTCCTGCTGTGCTTTTATACATCATGCTGCAGCACATTTTTATTCATTAGGGTCGAGCCTGCGTTGCATGCGCTCGCGCATGTGTATCGCAGCGAGACGCCTTAGTGTTTAGAAAAGGGCTCGGAGCCCTGTCAACGTCACGTCAGTGTTTTTTATTGGTTCGTGGGCTTGCCTAATAAAATCTGCTTGCTTTCATTAGTGGAAGGCACGCATACGTCATGCCTTTTCCGGTGGCTAGCCCTCCTCGAGCGCAGCGACCAAGTACAGAAAACATGCGAGGCTCGCTGTTTTCCATCTGGCTCGTGGACTTCTTTTTCTCTAATTTACGAGTGCGATCTCGCTTGGCAGAAGGCGAGCGCTTTACATAGTTAATTGCACTTTATCGGGTTACGTATATAAATGCACTTTTGCCCGATAGGTGAAAAGTCGGGTTAGGAGTTTACAACGCTATCAGCTCTAACATTGGCAAACGCGAGACCCGTTGCATTGCAAATGCTTGTTTTTACTGCTGCTGCCTGGACTTAAATCGGGAGGGCACAGTACAGTCTCAAACCACACAGGCCTCCTTGGCCCAGTTCTTGTTCCTGTGATTTTTTTCAGTTTTTACACTGCTACTGTGCCCTGCCTGTGACCCGGGAGCCCGTGCCGCACCCAAAGGCAGCAACATGAGCACGAAAAAGGTTTAATGAGCTCCATGGATAAACACTTATAAGGTCTCAAAGGCGAGACCTATAGGCTATGCTTGTTCTTTCTGGTAGGGACTATGCATTCACACGCACGACGTCACATGCTCAAATGCAGCACATGAGGTCACTCAGCAGTGGGGAAATAGGGGGTCATTCTGACCCTGGCGGCCGGTGGCCGCCAGGGCCACCGACCACGGGAGCACCGCCAACAGTCTGGCGGTGCTCCCACGAGCATTCTGGTCAGAAGCGGCAAGTCGGCGGGCTCCCGCCGACTTACCGCTGCTCGGGGGAATCCTTCATGGCGGCGGAGAGCGCTCCGCCGCCATGAGGATTCTGACCCCCCCTACCGCCATCCTGTTCATGGCGGGAAAGCCACCATGAACAAGATGGCGGTAGGGGGGTCGCGGGGCCCCTGGGGGCCCCTGCCGTGCCCATGCCAATGGCATGGGCACGGCAGGGGCCCCCGTAAGAGGGCCCGCAAAGTATTTCAGTGTATGCTTTGCAGACACTGAAATACGCGACGGGTGCCACTGCACCCGTCGCACCTTCCCACTCCGCCGGCTCGATTACGAGCCGGCATCCTCGTGGGAAGGGAGTTTTTCCCTGGGCTGGCGGGCGGTCTTTTGGAGACCGCCCGCCAGCCCAGGGAAAAACTCATAATACCCTCCGCGGTCTTCTGACCGCGGAGCGGTATAATGGGGGCGGAATTCTGGCGGGCGGCCTCCGCCGCCCGCCAGAATCAGAATCACCCCCATAGAGTCAAATGCATGAGTCCAATGATGCTGATGTACTCCCTTTTGAAAAATTGTGCATAACTGAAACAGTAGCAAAAAGAACCTGTGAAAAACATATACTGTGAATTGTCTTTTTTAGTAAGAGAGTATGTATGTTATCATAAGTAAGTGCGTGACCTGATACGCAAGAACTTCACAATATAAAGGTTATGAATACAGTAATATTGTCAATAATACTTTCATATAGATGTGTGGCAATCTAGTGTATCATACTGAAATAGAAGCCAATATTAAAGACAGTTATACCTATTTTATCAGTTTATAATGTCAATTCTTTGTTGCAGCTGAGACCAGGGGATATCATCGATGAGACCCCGTAGTGTGTGCCTAGGACTAGGTGATACATCCAGCATTGCTCACAACTAAGCAACCTTCACTTGACTTTACTCGAATATGTGGGTAATTTCGTAATAACATACAGTTCAAGTTGATTTTCAGTGTGGCTCATGTCTGCAAAAAGTTTGGGGAATTTAGTATTTTTTTTACATATGATTGTACTTCTGTGCTCGTTCATCATTCATATATATATTGACCTTCTGTGGTGTCATGCCAATGTACAGTTACTTGCAAGGGCATAGGCTTACATATATTTCGTGGGCTGAGTTAAAATTAGTATGACTTTTGAGAACCCTTGGGGTCATTAACCCTAGGTCAAGTTACAGAGCCCTTTTAGTGAGGGTACAGATTTTACATTTCCCACAAGGAAAATGATTGTGGACTAGGAGTCAGTTCTATAGTGGTCTAACCATACTGTTTTTTTACCACTTTGGGTCTTGTTTGAATTAGACTATCCAGTAGAGGTCTTCTACGTATGAGATTGTCCTGTACATCCATCCCTCTTTTAAATGAGAACATAGGTCCTAGTTTTTGTTGACTATCATTTTGACAATGTTTGAGTAGGGACTGTATGTGGTAACACATATCACTCTGTCTTTAGTACTCTTCATGGTGGTTGACAGGATGCTCATTTGTTTGCATTATTGCTAACTCGGATGGGTACACCTTGTCCAAAAATCTTGATGTCAGCCTTAGCAGTGCAGTTCCTCCTACGTCTAAGGAATCAGCACAGGTGGTAGGTCTCCCTTAGGGAGCAGGGATGAAAATTATCAAAACTTAGTAAATTGTTACACTCTGTGGATTTATAATAGACTTCTGACTTCAGGGTATCTTCCCATCTAACGATCTTCAAGTCAAAGAAAGAGTACTTCTGGGACTGATGGCAACAGTAATTTTCAGGAACTCATTCCTATCATTTAATCAATTTGTAAATTCACAGGGAGAGATTCTTTTCCTTTCCAAATTGTGAATATATCAACAATATAACATTACCAAACCCATATGAGTTCAATAAAAGGGTTGGTACTCCTCAATTCGAAATCGTGGTGATATAAATATGCCACACTAGTAGCAAATGTACTGCCTGCTGAAGAACAAAATAACTTCATCGTCCCAAAGAGGGAGGCACGCTCTGTGGGCACTCTCTTGTGTGTGAAAAATCATATTTAGACATCTATGGAATAAGAAAGATTTTTGTGCTTCCCTTCCTTGATCATACGTTATTACAGACAGACATACAGGCCCATTCTATTAAACATGCAACTGATCGTATCTTGCAAAAATCTGCTTTCTGAAGGGTTGGTAGAGTTCTCACCCAAACCTCAAGTTAAAAATGATTTATTGTGCGAGCCATTTAAGCACAATCGAGAACGGATCCCATTGGAGTCAGGAAATTCTACTCTAGATCTGATGGCAGAGAATCAAAACCTTAGTATTTCTTCTTGCAGGATACTGGTATATAATGCTTCAACATCAATGCTAATAGATCATTCTCCCTCAGGGTCAATGTTATTCCTTGTTCCCAGGTGTTTAACATGTCTTTCTAATAAAACCTATTCTTTTGTGGCCAAAGGCTGAAGGAACCATAAGAGAATCGGGGGTAATGGTTCAAACACCGATCCTATACTTGAGAAGAAAGATCATCCTGGTGGTGGGTGTTTGAGTTTATGCACCTTAGGTAATGTAGAAGGATGGTACAATGGGTTGACTGGTGATCAAAACCTGAGCTTCATGTTTAGGAATCCAGGCTCTGTCCATTGCTTGCCCTGCCAGGATCCTCCCCACTCCACCCCCCAGGACCATTCAGTGGGAAATGTACAGCACAAAAATGAGGACAGTTTGGGGCATATTTTCAAGGAATTGACGTAGGGCAGCGCCACAAGTCTTTTTTGCTGCACTGCCCTACGTCAATTCAAAAAGGCAGAAGAGGAAACAAGGAGAAATAAAGCTGTTTCTCCTTGTTGCATCTTCTCTGCGGAGGCGTACAGTTATGACACATTCCCAGGTTTATAGATCCTTGTAAATCTGGGAATGCATCAAAACTCATGGGTGTTGGGTGGGAGCACCCACCACAGTGTCCATGAAACACCTCCCTGATGCAGTGTAAGGCAACTCAGCAACTTGAGCTGTACTGCCTTACACCATATCTATGAGGCCATGAAAAGTCATGTATATATGGGTCTACACACTGTGCTCCAGCAGTGCAAGGGGCTTTTAAAATATACCCCTTTATGTTATGATACATGGCAAACCACAGTCTGGAAAAGGTCTTATCCGTCACTTAGAGCCGAGGTTACCAGCAACTCTAGCATTACGGGAAACTGCCAGTGTGCTACCAGTGGGAAAGTACTCTGTTGCTGAGCCCACCACCACAGTCGAATCACCTCCCAACACAGGCTTCATGAACACACACTGCTCTCTACTTTGATATAAAAGGCCAATAGTTGTGTTGTCAGACAGAACCTAAATCGCGCTCCCTAGGATGGAAAATAGTGCTTAAGCCCTATGCCAGCATGTCACCCATGTGGGCAGCATAGCCAAAAAAAAAGAGTTGGCCACAATACCATGCAGATGCAGAGGTCTGAATGGACAACCCACCAGTAGACTGGTGGGACAAATCCATCACTGCAGTTCTAGGTGATCAAAGATCATTGGCACCGCAACTGAGATTCTACCTTGGTCTTGAAGCCACTCTTCCCTGAGGTATCACTCAGGGACTCTCATTGGCCAACTGGTGTGAGGCACCGACAGGATCCATTAGGCAATCAGATTTAGCAGGCAAAGAACATGCAGACCGGGATCTGTGAGTCAGAAACACTGGAATCATATACCTAATATCTATAGTATTCTTAGGAGTAGAACAAACCTTAATGTGATTTGTGCCTAACACCCCCATGACATTCAACCTCTCTGTGTCTGTGAGTGTAAGATGAAACTAGGCATTGATCGTAAAGTCAATGTCATGGAGAAGGATCATAGTGCACTGAAAATATACCTTGACCTGCACCGGGTTCCCCACCTTCACCAGACAGTCATCCAAGTACAGCAATTCATGGGCTCCTCATATTAAAGCAAAGCCAACACACCTGCCAGCACTTTTGTGAAAACCCGAAATGTGTTTGTTAGGCAAAACAGCACAACATTGCATGATAGTGCTGGAACCCCATTGTGAACCTCAAGTATCGCCTGTGGGCTGGGAGGATTAGTAGATAAAACATCTCATCTTGAAATGGTCCAGGTTCAAGAGGTGAAAGTCGTGGATGTATCTCAGGCTTCCATCCTTCTTGGGGCCTGTAAGTAAAAGAAGTAAAAACCCATGACTCTTTCCTCCCGAGGTACCATCTCTCTCATCCCTTTGTCAGGGCAAAATCAAGGTTTGTGCCATACAGCCTGTTCAAGTGGATGGAGGGGAGGACAGCAAGGTAAGGGCATAGCTCTTGCAGATGACCTGAAAGTCCCAGCAATCCATTGTGATCATCTCCCAACTGGTAAAATGGGAGACCCTCCATCCCACTGGAAGGTGGTGGTTTAAGAGGATTGAGAAGTCGGAGTTTTTAAGGCAGCAGAGCCGGTGGAAGAAGGCAGGGGCTGGATCTACTGCTGTTGTTGATAAGGGCATGCCCTAAATTCACCACTTCCTCACTGGGGAGGTTATGCCAAGTAAGTGAGCCCTAGCTTTGCTTTTTTTTAACCATTCCAAGGATGAGTCTTCCTTTTCACTGAATAGCTGCTCACCATCAAAACACATGACCATGAGTGTGGCTTCTAAACAAAACGGAAAACCAGTCTAACCATTCACTTAAAAGCACCACCAGAATCTAGGATACGTTTAAACAGAGACAAACATATGGGTGATGAAGAATCATCCAGAAAGTCAAAGACCTATTGCAGAACTCACATCTAATGATTCCCCGGTACATAACCTCTCCAATAAACAATTATTTCCAGCACAAGAATCTCTACTAGCAAAAAGTGTCTCATTGGTACCCCGTACATGAACCAACCTAACACTAAACTTGAACTTCTACCATTTTTTTCACAAAATCAGGCAGAAGGTGTCCTTTGAAGAAACCCACAACGGTGATAGTGTGGAACTGAGAACTAAGTATATTTTCAGACCGCCCACGCACCTCATACCATCTTAAATTCCAGCATTAAAAAGTGATATTACAAGAACTGGATGCAATGGTGAAACACAAATCCAAGACTGGTTTCAATATAACTTTGCCTGAGAAAACCAACAACCGGAAACTGTGGACATTACATTTTCATGCCATTTCACCCTAACAACAGATTCAAAGGCAAATCAAAGAAATCATGGATGAAGGCCTAAAGGAGGGTTGGCTTTGCAAGACAGAGTATGCTTTTTTCTACAAAAGACACCTCAGTATACCAGTCTTCTGCACATTACCAAAGATCCATAAACATATGGAAAACCCATTCGGGCATCCTAACATATTGAGTTGTGCGTTAGTATTAGAATCCATCTCCAAATATATATACACATTTATCAAACCATTTATACCATCTACCACTAAATATTTAAACGACACATGGACACCATAAAAGAATTTGAAGAACTCTGAAGAGATGGACATTCTAGTCACAGAGGAAATGTAACCCCTCTACACCAGCATTCCCCAGGCTCTGCTATTAGAAGTGATGGAAATCGTTTTAGAGCCATGAGTTAAGATCTCGCAAAGAAGAAACAGATTTCATACTTAACCATGCAAAGACAGCCTTAAGCAAAAACTGCTTCTGTGTTTTTTATTACCATATGCTGCAGTTGTGCCCTGAAATAGAGAATTTATTCATGGCCGGCTTTGAGACAAAATGGATAAACAGTAGCCACAGAATTTAAAGAGCATAGCATTAAATGGAAAAGATGTATAAACCATGTTATCCTAACAAGGATACGCATAATTGAAGAATTATTGTATTACAAGCCTATTACAGTCAATGCATTACACATAACAATGGACAGGACATGTGCAGTGTTCTGACTGTGTACCCTATCCAGCAAACCCTAAGGCCCTTAGTCTTTACAAAAATGCTCTTTACAGTACTTAGTAGAGTCTGTCCCAGCATGTTTGGCCCAGTTGTCTAATTGTTTACATGGTCAAAGGAATGGGCCCTAGGTGCATCCAACTTACTTTCTCACACTGGAAAGTGTTGGAATTAGTGCAGTGAGTGCGCTGAATGTTCATTGATGGCAAGACTTTCTGAGCCTAAGAAGGATGCCACAGTGAGGTGTTAGTAAAGGTGCACACAGCACCATGGTTTATTAGGACTCTGGATGAGACAGACATGAATGGGCAGTCAAAGGTTAGTGTAGGTTATTTTCATAGGGATCTTGTGTAGGTAGAAGACATATGTTAAGGTCTACGTGAAACCCCAGACAGAGCACAAACCCCCAACAGTGGCTGGAGGTAGGTGTGTAGTGGCAAGTGTGTGGTTGTTGACTGTGCAATATGTGGCTGTTGGAATGTGTGTGTCTTGGTTTTCTACAGGTGTGTTTGTGTGTACGTTAGCTGATAACTTGTTGAGTGGCAGAGTAATTGGTTTTTCATTCCTGTGGGCCTATGAATGTGAGCTGCTCTTGAAGGGTAGAGGTTTGTTGATGTAGTGTTGTGCCCATGACTGGCAGTGTAAAAGGCTTTGTGTGGCACACATGAACGGCGTATGAATAAACAGTAAAGTGGATGGTGCCTTCAAATGGTTTTAAGGTTTCAAAATTCTGATACTGTTATGTATTCTTTGACTCCATGACTACTGGTTGTGCCAAAACCAACTCGTATAAGGCTGTACTTCAGGAGTGAATGGACTCCGAAGGCAAAACAACAACCCCTCACGTTTTTGAAAACTCAATATCCATAAGTGTCCATGGTGGTGTAACTTGCATTGATCCAACTTACTTACTCACAATGCCCTGTAAACTTTAAACTCTGTGTAAACCGTATAAATCATGCATTTTCCTCCTCACAGTTCTCGGACAGAAACTTATACAATCTGTGTGGTCCCACACAATTTCACCTACCCAGTGTTTCTAATCTTCTCCTGATAAAAATGCCACCCCACCTTGTATAGCTCAGTGAGTGTGTCACAAAATGTCCCACACTAAAAACATGCCTTTTCCTCACATTTCTGTGAGAGAAAGTTCCGGAATTTGTGAGGGGGGCACAGATTTCCTACCACCCAATAATCTCACACTTCTCCTGATAAAAATGCTACTCCACTTGTGTGGCTTGGCCTAGCGCCCGCGAAACAAACATCCCAAATATGCTACAACAGTCAAAAGGGGTAGCTGCCCCATTAGAGCCAGGCGCCGCTCCCGGGCCCAAATAGTGCAACCCTGATACCTATTATCCCTGGTTTAATCCATTCCTGGTGAGGGCACTTGGCCCAGCAACACATATAGGGTAGGGTTTTTATTAGGACAAGTTTGGGAACACCAGGTGGTAGGAATTGTATAGATCCCTACAGATTATGAAAGTATCCATCACAGAGCTGTGTGTAAAATGTGAGTAAAATTTGTGATTTTAGGAGAAGTTTGAAATTTGCAAGGCATTGTGGGTAAGAATATGTTGTGGGATCCACACAAGAGACACTAACCTAGACTTCCCCTGCTAACTAATTCTCATAATTGTTTGGGTTCGGTAGGTTTCCCTTGGTGGGAACTCAGTCTGTAGCCAAATACAGCAGGTACCCTACTGCCAAATCATGTCTCTTTTTTTTGTTAATAAGAAATGTTGATGTCTTCATATGTTGACTTACAGCTTATTGTGTCGGGGTTCTAGGCCCATCAACACAAGCGGGGTGGTGATTATACTTTGAGATGAGTTGTAACACTCCGTTTTTGAATAGTTGTGGTTCACTGCAGATTCTGGAACTTTCTCTCACAGAAATGTGAGGAAAATATGTTTTTTTTAGCCAAAGTTTGAGATTAAGCAACAGGTTCTTGGTGAAAAATCTTGTGAGATCCGCTTGAGTCACATCACCCTGGAATTCCCAATGTATATAGGTTTCAGAAATGTCTGGGTGCGGTAGGTTTCCCAGGGTGTCAGTGGACTGAAGGCCCTAAATTCACAACTACCCACACTGTAGCAGACTTTACCATGTGTGTCATTACCACATTGTTGTTACAATGTGTTGACCGTTTCAACGAACTGTATTACCAAGCATGGATTTACAATACATCAATGTATGTCTTTACATGTAATTCAGTGATATTGTCTGATATCCATATTCATATATCAGTATAATTCTTTATATATTTATTTTTTAATTTGGGAGCTTTTTTTTATTTGGGGTGTTTTTGGGGAAGGCTGAGATCCACAAAAAAACATTTTAAGTGTTCCCTGCTTTACCCCTACCCACACCTAAACCTTTTTCTTTCAACAGCATAAAAATTATGTTATTAAAAAAAACGTGAAGACTAGTACCACACAACCAGTGAGTCCCACTACGTAAGCCTACTTGCTGTAGGTTGGCTACCAAACAACCCAACATTAGATCATTTTATGAAACATCAGAAAGGCAACAGACAAAGGACCTGATTTAGAGTTTGGTGGATGGGTTACTCCGTCACAAACGTGAAGGATATCCGGTCTGCCGTATTATGATTCCCTTAGGAGATAATGGGATTGTAATATGGTGGACGGTATATCCGTCACGTTTGATATGGAGTAACCCAATCCGCCAAGCTCTAAATCAGGCCCAAAGTCTTAAGAGCAGTCAATCAAATTTAAAAAATGGTTTCAAACAGTTTCTTCGGAGTTCTCTATTTATCATTTCTTCATACACGAACAGCCCAAAGAGCAGCCAACAAGTTTTGCTTACAGTTTACGCTCATAACAGGCATAGACCGTATTAGATAAAGTACATGATGGTCACAACAAGCCTTGGCAGATTTGTGAGTGAAGGTGTGCTTTTCTTTGGCTGAACATGGCTTTGGATTTCACCTCTGAGAACATTAACATACAAATGTATTACCCGTACTGCTGATGCAGGGTATTTGACCATTATGTACTTTATCTAATACGGTCTTTGCGCCATTACAAGTGTATATGTGGATGGTTACTGCCTCGCTCATTTTGACAATTTGCCTACCTATGCATTCTAGTTTTGCAGAATTTGTCTTGGATTTTTTCTTTAATGAGATTCATGCCCTGGTGAAGCTTGACTGTGAACGAAACGCGTTGGCTGCTTTTTTGGCTGTTTGTGTACGAAGAAATGATAAGTAAAGAACTTGTTCTAAAGAAATAGTTTGAATCAACTTTTTGAATTTGATTGTAAGGTCGTAACACTTTGTTGTCTCTCTGATGTACTATTATAAAAAACTTGCCTGCATGGTAAAATACTGCACGATAATGTTAAAAAAATATAATAAATCCTTACCTGTGAGATATTTACCTATGTCGTAAACACAGCATGGTAATTCAAGGGTGGTAACCGATGTGTAGCAAAGACTGTATACCGTTTTGAGTGGAAAATGTAATTTGTTCATGTTAAGTACTGGGGCCTTTCCTGCCATGGCGCTAGGCCCAACCACACAAGTGGGGCAGTGTTTTTATCAGGAGATGTGGGAATGCTGGGTGGTAGTAAATGTGTGGATCCCTACAATTTCTGCAACTTTCCCCTCACAGAAATGTGATAAAGATGTGTGTTTTTAGCCAAAGTTTAAGGTTTGCAAGGGCGTTAGTGTAAAATAAAACCTTGGCCGATCCATGCAAATCACACTACTCTAAAATCCCACGGATGTCAAGTTTTCAGAAAAGTCTGGGTTTGGAAGGTTCTGCTGGGTGGTGCGGAATCAGGGCTCATAAGGCTCCATTACCCACATCGCCAAACTGGGACATTTTTCTCTCTGATCCATGTTGTATTTTGGAATGTTTTGTGTCGTTGGTGCTAAGACCACCCACACAAGTGGAGTACCATGTTTATCAGTTGATGTGTAGGAATGGTGGGTGGTAGGAATTGTGTCAATTTCCACAGTTTTCTGAGCTTTCTCTCACAAATATGCAGAAACTATGTGTGTTTGCAAGGCCTTTGAGGTAAAAAAAAAAACCTTGTGCGATCCTTGCGAGTCACCTTACCCTGGACTGTCCCGGGTGTCTAGTTTTTAGAAATGTATGACTTTGGTAGGTTACTCTGGATAATGGGTGAGTTAGGGCCCCAGTTTCGCAGATAACTACATTGTTAAAAAACACATTGATTTTGCTTAGGGCTCCCAGTTTTAAATTTTTTACTGATTGTTACAGATAAATACAGAGAGAAAACTATTTATTTTCCTCTCTAAATTTATTTTTAAATGCACAAAAATACGGAAAATAAGCCTTCTTTGAATTATTTTTTCTACAATCAATCATGAGTGCCAGGTCTGTCAGTGTACAGATTGGGAGTAGGGAAAATTAAAAAAGACAACAGATTTCCCAATTAGGCTTAAGTGCAGATCTACAGTTATTTATGCTATTCTACAATGCAAGAATTTTCAGATAACGCTATTGCACTGTATACTGCTGAAGCCTTTTGGAAATTCAAATGCACGAATACATTTATTAGTTAAATAAATGTGGAAAAATACCCATTGCAACTTCATTTATGCAGTAAGCACACAATAAAAATAGATACATACAGAAAAAAATTGCAAAAAATAAATATGGATAAATAGAGATGGAAATGTTGAAAAAATAAATACCATAAAACCCGGAGCCCTAATCTTGCTGTTAGAAATTTGATGTCAACAGGTTACATTTTGGGGTGTTTTAAGTGTATTCTTTTGTGTTGTATTTCTTTATTAAAGATTGTAGAAGCAAAAATCGAGAACAGGAGTATTAACATATTGCTCCAATCACTTTCAACATGTGATAGACAGATATCCTTTACATATACCCAACGCTTTACAGAAATGAAGGGGATCAAAGTTGTGTGAATACACAACATGTCCAGGGATAAACAAATTGCAAGCGTGACTTCAACACCAAGAACAGTTCTCTATAGTACAGTGTCACTAATAGTTCAACACAAGCAGTCTTATGGTTGTATAAAGGTATGTTCATGACTCCAAACGTATCCCCATGACAGTATTTACAAGCGGTCCAGATTGGGCAATTCCCCATCTATTAGTTCTTCCCCACATCCCCCCACCGCAACAACTGCCGCTGTGGATGGTGGCAAGGGGAACGTCGTGAAGAAAGGTCGCTAATGGAGATGTCTATGGGAGGGGATAAGTGGCTCATGTATATCCCGGGTTCTGTAAGGCAGGGGCAGTTGACAAAAGGGAGAGATTGAAGCAGGAAGAGGGAAAGACCGGGCACATGGGTCTGGAGAAGCAGATCTATCGACATGCTGAGAGGATGGAAAAGAGGGAGATATGCGATGAGGTAACTTGACTGATCGCCTACTCAAGAACACACTGGGGAATATTGAGGTGTTGAAGGTGCCCCCACATATTAAGTAGATTTCGAGGCGATATGGATCATGTTAGTAAATGGGTGAGAGGAGTTTGTGCTAGACTTGGAGCCCTACGAATAGTGAACATCTGATATGGTTCTCTACTGATCGAGAGTTAGTTCTGAGCTATAAGGTAGAAGAGCCAGTAACAGAAAGGAGAGCACAGTAACAAGGAACAGCATTCATGAGAGGAGAGAAAGAGGGGAGGAGGTGAAAGATAGATAAGGAGCTACGGAAAGGGTATTGAGAGGAGGATAAGAAGAGAGCATATGTATAATAGCACAAACAATAGCATTAAGAACGACAATAACAATAATAGGAACAGAAACAGGAACATTGGCTGGGGGAGAAGGAAGGAGAGGGGATGGGAATACAGAGGGGGAGGGAATGGGGTGTGGTGTGTCCTGGGGGAGTATATGTGTGGTAGCAACTGATTTGGAGGGGGGCTGAGAGGTATTGGAGAGGATGAGAGCTCTGTGAGTGGTTAGTAGAGGAGCATATCTTATCCACAGCAGACCACTGGTTGGCTCAAACGAGATCGCAAGAGAGGATGCCACCAGCACCAGATGAAAAGGTATGGTGTTAGCCCTGTGCATGGATGTGTAGTCTCCTAAGTTCTTGGCACAGATAGGAAAGGTGCCCACGTCTGAAGGAAAACTTCTAGCTTGTCTTGGAGACCGTAAATGAGTTTCTCGTGCATGGCCGCCTTGTACATAGCAGCAATCCATTCCTCATGAAGAGGAACATTAGCCGTACACCAGTGTCTGAGGAGACACACCTTGGCGGAACTGAGCGCAGTATGTAGTAGACGTTGTTGTGGTTGTGTTAGGCAGCTTAACTCACTGGTATCATGCAATAATAATAGGGAAGGAGTGAGGGAGGTCAGTAATGGAATTATCTCTCTGAGGGTACGCCCTAATTTCTGCCAAAAAGTGTGTATAGCTGGGCAATCATGTAGAATGTGAGGCAGATCAAAACGATCATGAGGGCATCTCCAGCAGGAAGCATGGGATAATAACCCCGCCGAGCGCAACTTCTGAGGAGTCCAGTACCATTCATGCAGTGACTTGAATAGACTAGATTTTAGGCGAGCTTCTCTAGCCCACCCGGCCCTTGGCCGTTATCATTTCAGCCCAATCCTCCAATTCATATTCAGTCTGGAGGCATGCCTGCCATTTTGCCTTAGTGGAGAGTAAAAGTGGAAGGGAGACAAGGTGACGGTTTAGTTGGGAGTGAAGCCCGGAGATTGCGCCTCGGAGGGATCCCCAAGTCTCCAAGTAGTGAAGTATTGTGGATTGAGGAAGGTTCCATGGGGGCTTTCTCAGTCGTCCCTCCAGGCAGTGTTTAAGCTGAACGAAGCACCATAAGTGATGCTTCGGGAGATCAAATTCCTCCCTTAGTTCTGTGAAGGATTTCATTGTGCCCCTATTCAGGCGTTGGTCCAGTCGGTGAAGGCCCTTTGCGCGCCATTTTTCCCAGGAGATGGTTTTCTTTCCTATGAACAATGCCCCATTGCCCCACAGCGGTGCTCTATCATGGATCCGGGGGTCAATTTTGAGTAAGCGATGAGCTTGATGCCAAGAATTGCGCATGGCTCTGACCATGGGGTTGGTGAAAAGCAAGGGAGCAGGGATTGTGTAATAGAGTATCTGTAATCCCGATGAGGGACGGAAGATAGCCCTCTCCATCTCCACCCAGGGAGGTGGATCTCGCGTCTTCGGCAGCATATATACTAGTTGTGAGAGGTGTAACACAAGCATGTAGTGTTCCACTGAAGGAAGGCCCAGCCCCCCGTACTCGCATCTGGCAAGCAATGCTGCCTTGGGTAGCCTTGGACGTATTGAACCCCATACAAAGGCCCGAATGCAACGGTCTATCTCCCGAAGTGTAGTCAGAGGAATCTGCAGAGGTATCATACCTAGGACATATAGAAAGCGTGGTAGGGTTACCATCCGTACCGCCTGAGCTCTGCCCTACATGGATAGGCCTAGTTAAGAGTGGGTCTAGCTTATCTGTGATCATGTTCTCTAGTCCCCTATTGATATATATGCCAAATTATTGAAGGCGCGACCGTTTCCATTTTATCGAGAGATCTCGGACTGATGCGCTCACTGTTACAGGAGATAACGGTAATGCCTCGCTCTTACCCCAGTTAATTCTATATCCCGACAGGAGCTCAAACTCGGAGAAGCCGGTAAGGGTAAGTAGAATATCATCAGCATATGGATAAATAGTAGAATCCCCACCAGGGATGTGTATCCCTGAGATGGCATTTGAGACACGTATTGTGGCCGCCAAGGGCTCCACAGCCAAGAGGAACAACAAGGGTGACCAGGGGCAGCCCTGGCGGGTTCCCCTGCACACCAAGAATGTGTCAGAGAGGAACCCACCGCAGTTGACCTGTGTGGTCGGAGAGTCGTATAGTAGGCGTACCATTTTAATAAAGCTGGTTCCAAGGCCAAAATGCTTTAGTGTTTCGAAGAGGTACCACCACTCTATGCAGTCGAAAGCCTTCTGGGCATCCAGAGAGAGGGCTAAAGCTTCCTCATGCGAGTTCTGTGTCGCCCATATAGCATGGAGTTGTGTGCAGAGGTGATTTCTGGAAGAACGGGCTGGCACAAAGCCAACCTGTGTGTGGTGAACCAGAGAAGGTATAACTTTCTTGAGACGTGCCGCAAGTAACCGTGCCAGGATTTTAACATCTCCGTTGAGGAGGGATATAGGACGGTAGCTGCCACACATAAGGGGGTCCTTACCCAGTTTGGGCAGTACTATTATAGAGTCTCTGTTGGATAATGGATGAAGAGAGCCAGTTTGTGTGGCACCACTGAAGGCCTCATATAGGGTTTCCACCAAATCCTCTCCCACCCATTTATAGAATTCCGTCGGCTACCCCTCCTCGCCGGGTGTCTTATGATATGGTAGGTTAGTAATAGCCTGTCGGATTTCTTCTCTGCTGATGTCTCCTTCTAGTAGAGCCCTACCTTCCTCCGATAGGCGTGGAAAGTTTGCCTTCTCCAGAAAAGCAGATAACTTAACCTGATCTACCACCACCTCCGGAGCACAGAGGGTCCGGTAGAAGTGACCAAACTCATTAGCAATTGCTTGGGGATGCATAATAAGTGAATCGTGGGTATTGTATAGAGCCGGAATGGCCAACGTTGCCTCTCTTTGGCGGAGCTGGGCAGGCAATAGGTGGCCTGCTTGCTCCCCATGCTCATAATGTCAGCCCTTAAGTCTCTGTAGGGCATATTAAGCACTCGATGTGTAAAGAGAGTTAAGTTCAATTTTAGCGGGTTCCAGATGTCGCCATAGGGGTGTGGAGGGGGCCCGGGTATACTCACGTGTACTTTGTAGGATATAGTCTTCCAGAGCTTTCTGCTGTTCACGCCTTTGGACATTGGCAAGGGCAGCATCTCTCATTAATTGCCCCCTGATCGCTGCCTTAGCTGCAGCCCAGAGTAACTGAGGTGAGGCTACTGAGCCTTTGTTATTATGGAGGTACTCTGTGACATGAGATCTAAGCTGCTTTTTCTCTGTCGGGGTGCGGTAATGGGAGGTATTAAGGCACCAGGGTTTACGGCCGGGGGAAACTTGCCCAAGCCTTAGAGACAGTGAAACTGGAGAGTGATCCGACAAGGCTGCTGGGAGTATCTCAGACTCACTAACAGCTTGTAAGAGCCAATGTGAAATTAGGTAGTAGTCCAGTCTGGATTGGGCCCCATGTACTGGGGACATAAAAGTGTAATCTCGGTCAGTATGGTGTGAGAGACGCCAGTGATCCTGCAGGCCGTAGTCTGAAAGGATGCCCCCCAAAAGTGATCTATCTGCATTGTTGCCCGCATCACTGCCGTTTGATCTATCTAGGATAGCATCAGGTGCTAGGTTCCAGTCCCCACCCAAAAGATATGGAGAAGCTCCGATCTCTGTTAGTATTCTGTTAAGAGAGAGGAAGAAGGAACGTTTAGAGCCCGTGGGGGCATAAATACATCCCCGCATATTGTGGAGGAGAACAGTACTAACTTGGTAAGGACATAGCGTCCCTCTGGGTCACACCATGTCTTGAGGAGTCTGAACTGTAAGGATCAGCGAATGAGAATCGCCACACCGCACTTTCGTCCTGTGCCCTGCATGCCATCTCGCACTGACGGCGCCCTGCTGTAGAGCACCTGGCCCATCCAATCTCTACGCAGCTTTTCTGATTCTGAGGAGGATAAGTGGGTTTCCTGCAATAGAGCAATATCTGTGTTTTTGGTTCTGAGATAAGACATAATTTTTTGTCCCTTAATGTAGAGTGTCATGCCATGAACGTTCCAAGAAAGAACCTTTAGCGGTGCTGTGGAGCCCATTAAGAAATAGCAGTGATTCAGCTGTGGGAGGATTCAAGGTCTCAGAATGGGAAGTATTCTAACTGGAGGGGCTATAAGGGGGTAATGCAGGACTGTGAATATGAATACTGTGATAAGGGGCAATCAAGGGAGGGGAAGGAAGAATTTATGGGGGGTCCCCAGCCAAAGAATAGAAGAGAATCAAATCGATAGGAAGTAGAGGACAAAGAAAAGAGATGGAATGAGAGAACAAATACCAATAGTGAGAGAAAGAGAGGAAGACAATGAATATAAAGAGAAGAGAAAGGGGACAAAGCTGCAGTATTAGCTTAGGAAAAAGGGACCAAGACCTCGTGCCCCCATAGGTGGGGAAAGTAGAAAAAGGAAACACAGCAATATCTGTGATAGGTAAGGAAAGACCTCACCTCCGGTAGTGCTGTTAAACTGCGGGTCAGTGCCGGCATGGTCTGCGTGTTGAGCAAGCGCGAAGGTGCGGGGGGCAAGAAGAGGTACGTGATTCATTTATATATGGGCCTCTATTAACCGCTGGGAAGAAGTAACGCTTGGCATTAGGTCTACAGATGGTGGAAGGGACGGGGTCGGGAGGAGAAGGACGAGGTGAAGCAATCATTACTATGGATAGCAAGGTCCAATAGGTAGAGAAGTGGTATGGCTCAGCACCGAGCTTCGACCAATTGCTGAGGGGTCAAATAACCCAGATGGGCTGGGACCGGGAGTAACGGGAAGAAGTCAAAATCCAGTTGATCGAGTGAATTGGGCATGTGGGTCTATCTCTGATCAAGGGATGGTGCCACAGCAAGGTCACCGCTCTCAATATGTGTCCCCCGGGGCCCACTCATGGTAATCATGGACATAAACACAGCAGTCCCCAAGAGTAGCACTAAAACATAACACTGATGCCGCAGCATGTGAATCCCCCCACAACCACCCTCCCCAAACAATAAAGGAGAGGCAGGAAAGGTCTGCAGTCAAAACACTGACGCCGAGGGCCCCTCCGGGATGTTCTACTTCTAGTTGGTCTACAGAGGTGAGATGGTAACATCAGGTATGATCAGTGCTTGACGGCTTCAGAGGAGAACAGGACTTGTCTCTGCCCTGGTCTTTGGTATGTGCGATCACTGCTTGCAGGGCATGGTCACGTCCATCCTGCAATTTAGGTGGGCGATCGTATACCCTTCCTTTTTTCTGCAAAACAGCATGAGGTTAGGAGAAGGCAGTGGGGGCCAGAGAGGTGTCGCCCCCGGCAGGGGGATCCGGACCCAAGGGCACAGGGGTGCAGTCCATGGGGCGTTGAGCGAAGTCATCCAAGAATAAGCTAAGGTCTGTAGGTTTCAAGAAGTCTCTTGATTTGCCGTTGTGTGTGATCCACATACGCACTGGTTCAAATAGTCCAAATTTAATGTCCAGTTTACGGAGTTGAGGCCGGAGAGACAGAAACGCCCTGCACTTTTCATTCGTGATCCTGGAGAAATGCGCTGCCACTCTGACCTCATGATCCTCCAGCAAGAATGGACCCTGAGTCCATGCCTTCAAAAGAACCTGCCGGGCCTGCTCATGACCGAGAAAGCACACGATGATTGGGCGGGGTCGCCCCAAGGATATGGAACGAGGAGGGCCGATCCTGTGTACTCTCTAGAACTCGAGTGGTGGCGAAAAGGTCAGTCCGGTAAGCCCTGGGAGCAAGCTTTGGAGGAATGCTTTGATATCGGTGCCTTCCTTTCTTTGTGGTATGCCAAAGAAACGGATGTTGTTTCTTTGGCTCCTGTCCTCAAGATCCGTGAGCTTGTCTTGCAGGGTCCATAGCTCTGCGTCATGCTTCAGCAGCATCCCGACGTGGTCTTCTACAGTTGTGAGGCTTGATCTAGATCCGCTACCTTCTCACTGAAGCAGGCTATGTCCGTCCTGATGGAGACAGAGGCTGCGGATAGGTCTGTAATCTTCAAGTCCCTCGTCTCAAGGCGCCTTCCAACCGCTGTAATCTCCTGCAAAATACGGTAAGTGGCATCTATCGCTCGAGGGTCAGCCAGTACGGTCATTGGGCTGGAGAGGGTCAGCTGGCCTCTGAGAAGAGCAATTGGTGGGAGTGCTTGCCGGAGGCTTGTCCACTGGGCATCACCTCTAAGAATGACCGATTCTGGAAGGGTCAAGCCGAGCTCCTCTGGCAATGAAACTATGTCTCCAATCGGTAAGCCAAGGTACCTGCTCGGCAACGGTCAGGGTCCCCAATGTATATTCTACTATGGAGTGTCCGGCATAGCTAAGCAGGTTCCTTTTAGGGAAGGTATCTGCGGTGATCTAACAATAATAGACCCACCCCTGCAGGAGGCAAGTGGTTTCACTTCTCGCTGGGAGTGCGAGAGGTGTGGCCGCTAAAGGACTTTTCTTCCCATACCGCTGTGTCCTGTTGGGGGATGCATCTCAGCGTTGCAGGGGTACGCAGTTCCATCTGTGGATGAGGGATGAGTGTCGCTTTTGCGTTCTCGTGCGGAGGTTAATTGCTCCCGATTGTCTCTAAGATGTACCGGAGTGGAGGCCAAAGGGAGGCGGGGTCACGATTGTTCCTGCCATGTTGTGTTGTAGGCCCGGCTGCGCAGCTCCGTGGACAGAGGTCGTTGTCCCATGCAGGGGGTAGCCCGTACTTGCAGATCGCCAAAGTCTGTGCCTCTATGCCACCAGGTGGTATGCCACCCACACGAGACATGGTTCCTGGTCCCTCAGAGGTTGTGGCGTCGGGGTAACTGCTCTGGTTGGGGAGTGCTTCTCCAGGCCCCTCTACCGGGCAGTGGGGTGCATGGGGCTCAGTCTCCTGCCACTCTCCTGTGATGCGGACTGTAGAACCAAGTTTGCCTGTGTATAAGGCGCGTGCTTGAAGGGAGGGAGGGGATGCAACTCAACGGTCCACTGTTCCTCCACCTCTCCCATGCAGCAAAAGGTGAGTAAAATACCAGATCTGGAGCTGATGCATATCTGCTTGTGCAACCAGCCCCAGCGTCTTCCATAAAGTCTTGTGTTGCGGGGGTGGGCCTCAGTACGCTTAGAAGCTATCCTTTATGAAGTTCGGGGGGTCTCAGCACCTCGTAATGCCTCTCAATCCCTCCTCTTTGTTTTTTTTCCTTTTCTTGCCACGCCGTAAGCCGAAGGGGTCCTCCCTGTGTGGTTTCTGCGTCTGCAGGGGGAGGGGGTCTGTGACCCTCACGGACCAGGATGTCCTTTTCCTGCTTTTGCAGTCGGGGAGCGGCCCTCTCGACCGCGCACCACACTCTGCAGCGCTCCAGGGCCTCGCCGTAATTGAGGCCACATCCTCGGATACCGATGCAGGCCGCAACTCCTTTGAGGTTCTGCCGGCGCCGAGGGGCGTTTTTCAAGTTCGCTTTGTACTGCTGCCAGAACAGGGTGTATCAGGAGCCTCTGTGGTGGGCCCCCTTTTATTGAGGTCCCCCCCGTATCCTCCGTCCCGCTTCGGCGCACGGAGCTCCTCCTTCAGGTGGTCATGCTGTACAGTGGCCAAACCACGCCCCGTTTTGGTGTGTTTTGTGTCACTGGCACTAGGCTTAGGCGCACAAGTAGGGTTTTGTTTTTATCAGGAGTCGTGGGATTACACAGTGGTAGAACATTTGCTATTTCTAGCATGTTTGACTTCCAAGCACCTCCTCAGCTCAGCAAAGGTGCCTCGATGCCCTTCCTCTCGGTGACGAGGGGAAGAATCACCGATTGACTTTGACCTGGGCGCTTCAGGTTTAAGCCCTGAAGCGCCCAGGGCAAGGGTCAATCAGTGACACCTCGCCACAGAGTGGGGAGGGGTCAGCAATCTCACTGACCCCATCTCACTATGTGACGAAGTTGAGGCTGGTGCCTTTCCTCACTGGCTAACCTAAGGTCAGCCAGTGAGGGAAGGCAGCAGTCCCAACCTCCTGGGACCTCCGAGGCTGAAGGTAAGAGTGTGTGTGTGTGTGTGTGTGTGTGTGTGTCTTTTAAATGAATGTTTGGTTGGTGCATGTATGTTTGAATGGTGATGAGTGTTGTGAATGGATGTGCGTGCATGTGTGTGTGAATCAATAAGTGTGTGTGTGTGCTTCCCGCCCACCCCCCTCCCTCGGAAAATTACCACCCGCCACTGCTTTCAAGGTTCAGATGTATGAAAAAAGTGTTTTGCAATTTCCTAATACTGAATTTTTGTGACTCGCTATTAGTATATTGCAAACTGTAATGTACTACAGTGTCTCAGACACTGTTTGCGATTCCCAAATGGGTTGCAAGGGACCTGCCTCATTAATATTTATGAGGCAGGTCACAAGTTGTGACCCATCTGAGAATGGCGGCAATCACAGGGATGGTGTCCTGCTAGGGTCAACAGACCACCATGTCTGAGACTGCTTTTTAAATACAGCAATCTTTTTTTTGTAATGCAGCCTGTTTTCCTCAAAGGGAAAAGGAATGCATTACAAAAACAAAAATTAAAGTTTCTTTTCATTTTTAAAGAGAAGGCACTGGTGTGTGGGACCCCCTGTCTGCTCTTAAAACAATGTTTGCACCCACATTCACAAAGGGGGAGGGGTCCTTTGGGGATCCTTTCCTGTTTGCAAATGGGTTACCACCTCCTTCACGGTGAAGTATGAACATCTGGCCCCAAGTGCTATATAAATACAATTTTAATTATAATGATAGCACGGATAACCTAAATTCACAAATAACCACTGCTTCTAAACTATTTTTATGAATTACACAATCAAAATCATCATAAGCTGCAGCTCCTTTGTTGGCTCTGGGTACTGCATGTTTTTGGGGAACCTACAAACGCTATATATCCCCATGTCCAAAAGGGTGGATTGGACATACTTGCATTTTGATTTTGCAAATCAGCCAGCTTGCAAAAAAACTGATGACAACATCACCAATGGCTTTTTTCCTTCTCATTTCCCAGATTTGCGTTATATTTCAACAATTAGTTTGGGAAAAACAATTGACCTCTTGCTGAATTCTGAATTTTGTCTACTTTTCAGAAATGTATAGCTTTCTGGCATCACTCGTTTCCACCACAAATTGTAAGTAGGCTGACACCATAAAAAAATAGGAAAAACCGAATACCTCTTAAATAATACAAAAAAATATAGTAATTTATTTTAATTTGGCTACAACACTGCTTGTTCCTGAAAGTTGGGAAGATGGCGATCCTAGCACAACAAACCTATTGTTGATGCTATTTTTTTTTAGAAACAAATATATATCCTTGCAAAACACTTTTTTCCCCTTTTTGCACACCCCTCGCCATACAAAATGTGGCTATATTTTGGCTATCTTTTGGTTCCTTTTAGAGGAATCTACAAATGCTAGGTACCTCCAGGATCCCCAAAATATTGTCAAAAAAGGATACAATTTGGCATTGGATACCCTATGTGGAACAAAATATGAAGGTATACGTGCAAAGTACCCCACATATCAAAAAAGGGCTCAACACTAGGGGTGGTAAAACATCAACAGTTAAGTGATTAAGGTGAATAACACAGAGAGCAACACCTTGTGGGAACTGTCTGTCACAGAGTACCATAAATGGTGCACTAGCAGTTCTTGTGATCAGACAACAGAAAGGTCCATCTTCTTAGGTAACCGAGTCATGATCCATCATAAGGAATTCACAAACTGCAATTCCCAACGTGGTCTGTGCCATGAAGTGTCCCTGTAACTACACCTACATCGGCAAGACCGGTAAGAAAATATTACTACATATCATGCACACATACAGCTCCCCTGGGTGAACATTCAGATGAAGATCTGTCATGGATTGTGCTCTGTCAAATCACACCTTACCCTAGAGGCGTAGACACAGAAAGAACATGATCCTGGCTATGAATACTCTTATCACAGGATTAAACATTACAGAACTAATCTGAAAATGTACTCTGTACTCTTGTGAGATGCTTTTGTGCCGGTTTTGGACATGCTTTTGTGTCTGATTCGGTGTTCTATAAGTATAGTCAAAATGTTTTAGCGACCTGTTCACCTGCCACTTCGTGACTTCTTTTGAGCTAGCTATGTATTTCCCATGGCGCAACGGTGTGGTACGCGAAATCATCGAAAGCGTGCATCGTTTTGTAGATCCCAAACTTCCCACTCCATTAGCCACCGAGGAGTCTCGCCGCTGTGCTGCTTTTCCAGCGGAGCCTCAAATCAGTTCAGACTCGCCAGTGACGAGACTCTAAACTGCTGAGCCATCATCCCCTCAGGAGTCCGACTCTCCGCTGCCCACCCTAGTACTGAGAAAAGATCCCTGGGAATGAACCACTACTTTGCGCTGGGGGTGTCCCACACAGATTACTCAGTGTTCTAAGTGCTGTACGCCATCACTCCAGGTGCACATAACGAGGTTCAGAAACACAAATAGGTCTTCTGGTACCCATCCGAAGCAAGATGCAGCACCATGTTTACCCCCCTTGTTTACCTAACGCATCTACCCTAAACCATTACCTTTTCTGCTTTTATTGCACCTACTTCTTAGTACTAGTAAGGAATACTTCGTCTTGCTCACACAAAAGTGCTTTGTCCTCTCATCTTTCTATTATAGAACATCTGGTCCCTCCCATGCCCTTATCTTCGTCCAAGTGCATGTCGTTTTCTGCATATCTCCACTCCTCCATCTCTTCACAATCGTTCTATTTTTCACCCTAATCCTTATGAAGATGCTTACACCTGGTACCAGGGAGAAATGTGTAGATGTACAGAAGGAGTAACCAACTTCTCATAGCAGTGCTCCTGTGCTGTCACCACTCTTGGGGTTTGATCTGTCCCGGAAATGAACAGAGCCGCATGTAAGTGCCACCATTTGAATGTGGATCTGGTGCTTCACTCTGAATTCCATCAGTCTTTGATGACTTCACACATCAAATCTGGTGTGCAAGACAACAGAGTCCCCTCTTAAAACTCCGGGCTTCAAACCATGTCTTGACTGCAGAAAACAGCGGTTGGACACGGGCTGCACAAGGTCTGTTTTTGGAACTTCAGTTCAGGGCCTGATTCGAAGTCGTGCAATGAGTGTGCCCTCATATACAAGGAACAGTGATCATTATCAGCACATATAAGAACAATAATATGGGAGTACCATCGTGCCCATATAAATAGTCCAATCAACGTGTATTCAAAAATATACTTTAATGCTGAATTTAATATAAAAGTAGGCGAGGGTGGGGAAACAACCAAAACCAAATAGTAGAAGCTCAGGCATATACGTGACAGTAATCATTCCATGAAATTAGTCACAATTTAACACAAACATAGTGCAGTCCATATATACAGTAGTAAAATGGCAAAGGGTCAGAGTGTCAGTGTCGACAACGTTTCAATCCTCCAAACAATACCGGGATCATCATCAAAACACTTGTATAAGTAAGCCCGAAAAGCATTAACTGAACATTACTGAACTGTAACGGGACAATCAAACTAGTATGAAAGGCTGCCAGGTACGGGTCATCAGTAACGAATAACTGAAGGGAGCAATTCATGGAGTGCGGCTTCTTCTGCAACAGTTTTCAGGCTCACTTAACCCCACGTTTTTGACTCCTGTAATACTGGGGACTTTACTGCCACAATTACGTTCATTATTTGCTGATGTTCAAAGGTAGTACTCTTCAGTTGTTCTTGGGGCTTACTTATCCATATGATCTGATGATCCCAGTATTGTCGTACAAAAAGTGTTGTCTACTGTGTACAGTGTCCATGTGAACTAACTTACATGGGGGAAACCACGGCTGTGAAAGCCAGAATGTTACAGCACAGATCCAGAATAAGGTGAGCAGTGTTGGACACGCCCTGGTTGAGCATTAGAATTCTTTTTTTAACCACACTGAAAATGAAATCCAGTGGTCCAGTGCGGTTTGTTGTACAGAGAAAGCTCAAGGGGACCTCCCTGGTAAATATGCTGTACAAACTAGAGGAACAGATGATTGAAAAGTATGGGACATTCAGGAGGGGTCTCAATGACGAAGATGAAATGTGACTAAAATAGAATAGCCTTACTAACTCCTAAGTCCTTCTTCCATGGCCTTCATATATTTTGTTATTGTATGCAGTGCAACCAAGCGCCACTGTCATCTGGCACAACTGTGTTTGTTAGTTTTATGCAACACATAGAATATATGTGGTTTACTCTTCTTTTTTTGTAATTTAGGGTTTTCAATAGCTTTATTGTTTTTTAAGTTTGCACGTCCTTGAAAATTTGTTCCATTGGTCTTGTCACATTGCACAGTACCCTGACGGAATAGCATTTTTTTAACATTCCTCATGGCAAGCTGTACACTTTTAGATGCCCGACATCGTTTTCTTTAATTGTGGGTTGTATTGCTCACTCCAAGATGGCTGACTGTTTTTCCTTGTGCTGCCGGAGTTTATGATAATTAGCGAGCCAGCCTGCGAATGTCGGCGGATGCCACATTGTACGTTGACTAGACTGGTTTTCCCGCAGTCTCTACTACGCTATATGGCCAACATAATTTGACTTGATCCAGTCCCACATGTGATGCCTTCAGTTTTAACAGGGTGTCCTGAGGCCCCTCCCCTAATCTCTGATGATCTTCGGACATTGTTGGGATGCCGACCGGACCAACGGTACCCTCTACTAGACTCTGAATTTTATTACAAGACCGGAGGCTCATATTATGCAGTCTTTTCTTGCTTTAATTTTAACGGCAGCCAAGAAGAAACTACATTTCCCAAGAAAAGTGAAAACTACAAAGTGACAGCACAATGGAAAAACAACCAATAGGACGTTGAGTACAACTACTAATATATTGACTGCGAACAACAAGTCCTCTTTTCTTGCTGCTCGCAGTCAAGATAAGTACTCTAACCTTTTCCTTTTATTCAAATAAATATGTTTGCTTCTATTTATATTTAATTGTTACATATTGTGTGCTTTACTGTTTATATTCATCTTGGGCTTCGCGCTCGCTCGCGCGCGCGTTTCCTTTCCTTTTGTTGCTAAGCATCTAGTAATGGTTGTCTTCAGCCGTTGGAGTTGCGTTGCGTTGTGCCGGCCGCTCCTGTTTTCTGCTGCCTCGTATGGCCTCAGTTGAATACGCTCTTTGTTCCGGTCGCGTTGCTGCGACGCAGAATCTTCCTTCTGGGCTTTCCCCCTGGGAGGGTTTTCCCTCACTCGGTTGCCGCCTCCTTCCTGTGTAGCGGTAGGATTCTGTTTAGTTTTTCAACACGCCTACCTTTTCAAGGCCACTCCTCTCTATTTTACATTTGTTTTAACCCTTTTTTTTGCTGGACTAAATTTGTTTACTAGTTTTCTTCATCATTTTTTGTATATTTGGCTATATTTTTCTTCCTTTCAGTATGTCTGAGGCAGAAGATTATACATTTTTTAGGGAACCTTTAAAGTCTTTTATAAAAGACTCTGTTTAACAGGCGGTATCTGTTTCAATGTTGGACATATCAAAAAATTTAGAGGCCTCCTTTTTCTGAAATAATTTCTGCAAGTGATGCGCCTTCTGCGAAAGGCAAGAAAGTATTGCCACCCTTCCTGGGCCCTCCAAAGGCGTTTCTGTCCCTTTTGGTCCTCCCACCAGAGAGGTTTCTAAATCGGGACCCCTTTCCTCCCCCTCCACATTACCCAATGAGGAGACACTGATGATGATGATGATGATGACACTCTTAGTCATACAGATGATTTGGACAAATCTACATATTCATATGTTTATAGGCCTCCGGAGAAAAGGTAGAACATTTATCCTATTGACTGTGGTGCCGCTCACCCTTTGTCTCAGGTTTTAGTAGACCATTCTGGTGAACCTATGTTCGACCCTTCCTTCATGGTGCATCCTAGCTCTAAGGAATGGTTTCCTGCTGACCATGTTGCAGACTATGTTTCATTTTATTTACGTCACTCTCTTGACAAGGTTACCAGAAACAAATTAAAATATGAGTGTCCCCGTAGAGCCTGGTCCAGTTGCCAGGATAAGCTTTTGGATTTGGTGGGTCCTCTGACTAGGATCTTTGACTTGGCAGAAAAGGCCAAAATGGACCAATCTCCAATAGACCCTATGGTTCTTTCCAGTTGGGCACAACATGCTATTTGAATGCTTGGGAATGCGAACACCCAATTATCCTTTGAAAGGAAGAGTCTTCTTCTAAAGATTGACCCCATATTGGTGTCGCTGGCCTCCAAAGAAAAGGGTCCTTCGGCTAAAGGGTTATTATTTGGAGATTCCTTCATAAAAGAGCTGGGAAAATATGTCTCCACCTTTGCCACCTTATAAAACGCTCATCTTTCTCTCAAGAAGATTTTTTCGTCACAGGTTTTCTCCAGGGCCGGCAAAGGCAGGAGTCGCTTTGCCGGCCGCTCCCTCAGGGGTCAATACCCCAAACGAGACTCCTACAATCAGCAGAACCAGCCTGATGCCTACTCAGGATACTAGCCACTTTTCTACCCCCGTCGCTCAAGAGGGTCCCAGAACAGAGGTTATTCCAACAAAGGAGAGCAATTTTCTGGTAAGTGTTTTCAATTTTGGCCTTCCTTCAGTAGGAGGCAGACTGGCCGTGTTTCTCGATTCATGGTTGTCTCACACATCAGCTCCCTGGGTGATTCAATCGATTCAGGGTTACCTCTTAGAATTTTAACCCCCCCACATTTCGGTCCCTTTTCCCTCTTCCTCTTGTTTTCTCTCAAGAACAACACCAGCGCTTCTTCAAAACGAGATTCAATCCCTCTTCTCCAAACAGGCCACAGAAACAGTTCAGTTCGACTCTTCGGGTTTTCTCATTACCATTTTCTTGGTCCAAAAGAAAAACCAGAATTTTTGTCAGTTCTGAACCTCAAAAATGTCAACAATTTTTGTAATTTATCGCCATTTCAAGATGGAGACTATCCTTCTTTTCAGGGATATTTTACTGCAAAACAATTGGTTGGTCAGATTAGATCTTCAAGATGCTTATTTTACGGTACCAATTCATCCCTCTCACAGGAAATATTTCTAATTTCAATGGGGAGACCAATACAAAGTTCTTCCTTTCGGCCTCTCTTTGGCCCCTTTGTGTTTCACCAAGATTCTCAAGCCTGTAGCAGCCTTCTTCTGATCTCACAGTGTCCGTCTCATCCTCTATCTTGATGATTTTCTGCTGATGGCACAAAACACAGATCTTTTCCTTTCCCAGTTGCATTTTTGTCAAGATCTTCTCTTCAAGTTAGGATTTCTCATCAATTTTCTGAAATCTGCTGTCGTTCAAGCTCAAAAATTGGAATTCCTCGGTTTTCTCATAGAAACTACTCTTTCTATTCTTCAACTTCCCCAGCACAAGGTCTCCCTAATCAAGAAGAAAATTTGTCAATCCTTATCTCTTCCTCACATCTCTCTCAGAACTCTAGCTCGTCTGGTGGGGCTTCTCGCTTCCTCAATTCAAGCTATCTTCCCAGGTCCGCTGCATTATCGCACCCTCCAGCGTTTGAAGATTTGCCATCTTCACAAGGGTCTTGCCTATTCCGATCCACTTGTTCTAGACCCCGAATCCAAAGAAGAACTACTGTGGTGGCTGACGCACCTAAACGCCTGGAACGGGAGAACTATCTTCTCTGCTGCCCCAGATCTTATATTAGAATCCGATGCAAGTAGGACTGGTTGGGGCACAAGATTTGGTCGGTTCTCGACTGGAGGCGCATGGTCTCAGAAGGAGTTCTTCTTGCACATAAGCAGTTTAGAGATGCTTGCAGGTTCCTTTGCCATCCGCTCCTTTACAAAAGACAAAGTAAGTTGCACCATTCTTCTAAGGATGGACAACCTAACCGCCATCAGGTACATCAACCATCTAGGAGGCACCAGGTCCAAGATTTTATCTACTCTGGCACAGCATCTTTGGGAATATTGTCTCCCTCGAAACATCTCTGTCAAGGAAGTTTAGCTGCCAGGGAATCTGAATACAGTCGCAGACTGATACTTCAGACATCTTCAGGATTCCAGCGATTGGCAGCTGCACCCTTCAGTTTTCAATCACCTTATTTCCATCTTTGGCAACATGTTCACAGATATTTTTGCTTCTCGTCTCAATTCCCACCTTCCTTCCTTTTTCAGTTGGAGACCGGATCTGCAGGCTCTCGCCACGGATGCTTTCCTTCAGGTCTGGCCATCATCTCTTCTTTACGCTTTTCCTCCTTTCCTTCTGATTCCTGGAGTCCTTGCACAAGCACGCAGACAGCAGTACACACTGGTTCTCCTAACTGCCTTTTGGCAAGCACTGCCTTGGTATCCAAATCTGTTGGAATTAACAGCTGTCCGGTCTGGCTTCCTCATTTCTCCAACTTACTGTTGGATCCCCAGGGTTGACAACACCACATGGACCTCGACAACTCCTTGTTTCTCATTGCTTGGAAGATTTTGGGTCGTCCTGGAGAACCCCAGGAATTTTGGAGGATGCTCTCAAACTCATCCAACAGTCTAGAGCCCCTGGTACCACCAGGGCCTATAAATCTACATGGGCCACTTGGTGCAGCTGATATATGGACAGGAATTCAGATCCCTTTTCAGCTGATGTAGTATTGGTTGTGAGCTTCCTTGGCCTCCCAGGGTACGGCCTACTGCACTATCAATACTTACAGATCAGCCATTTCCGCTGAACACTATAGAGTCAATGGCAGGCCGATTGGTGAGCATCCTCTCATTTGTCAAATTCTAAAGGGAGTAAGATGTGTTTTTCCTCCATCTCTTAAATATAATGTGGGATGTTAATTTGGTGTTAACATTTTTCACTGCCTGGCTGGATAATGCTTTCCTTTCTCTGCAAAACTGACAATGCTTTTATGTCTGATATCTCTAAGACGTGTTTCGGATGTTAAAGCTTTAGAAGTTACTTCCTTTTTCTTCCCTCCTTTTGGTGCTTCTTGCAGGTTCAAAGACGTGCTAAAACTAACCTGGCCTCTGTTCATTATCCATTTTTTCCCTCTCAACCCAAATTGTGTGTTGGAAATTGTTTAAAGAGTTATGTGACTCGTACTGCAGATTTCAGACCATCCTCAGCCTCTCAATTACTAATTTCTTTCCAAAAGCCTCATAAACCAGTTTCTTCACCTACCTTAGCCCGTTGGGTCAAATGGATGATGTCTTTAGCATGGATCGATTTAGATTCCTTTGGAGCCCATTCTGCTAGAGGAGCTAAGGCTTCTCGGGCTTTTTGGGCTGGGGCCTCCTTACTGGATATTCTCAAGTCTGCAGACTGGTCTAATGAAAACACATTTAGAACTTTTTATTGTAAGCCAATTTCTCATGTTTCAGACTCTGTTATTTCCATGCTTTGAACATGCATATTATGAGCCTCCGGTCTTGTAATAAAATTGAGATTTTCCTGGCCTTGGTGTCTGAAAGGCTAGATTTTATTAAAGACAAGAAGGCAAGTACTATCCCACCACTTTATTAACCCTTTTCTGTTTCTTTATTTCAGTTCCAACTCCCTCTACCGGCTTTGGTTCCTTCTAATCCACATGGTGATCTTCCATCAGAACAGGATTCCTTCTTCAACGGCTCTCCATCCTGGGCTTGTGTCTACGCCTGCCAGTTTCAATATTGTTTTATGGACATTTTCACTGTGATGACTATTTTTCTGTGGTTTTGTTTGTTACTTATTCTCCTCTTTAGTTCTCGCATCAGGAAAAGAGGACTTATTGTACGCAGTCAATATATTAGTAGTAGTACTCGACCTCCCATTGGTTGTTTTCCCATTCTGATGTCACTTTGTAGTTTTCACTTTTCTTGGGAAATGTAGTTTCTTTTTGGCTGCTGTTAAAATTAAAGCAAGAAAAGACTGCATGATACTCGCCTCCGTGTCTTTAATCAAATCTAGCCTTTCAGACACCAAGGCTAGGAAAATCTCAATTTTTTTGTGTACTGCAAATTTCTGTAGGTTCTTCTGTAGAGGCTGAACCGAAAAACAGTGATGCGACCAACAGTCACCTAGACAGGATCTTTAAATTGACAAAAGGTTTCCCCACCTAATGAGCAAGTTTATATAATGAATGGTATGCATACTTTGCAGTCCGGGCGTATTCTGCCCTGTGTGTGATACATTGCGCTTCACATTTCTAGACCATTGGCGGGCATGCAAGGAGTCACACTGACGGTGCTCTTTGACGCTAGTAGTTCATCTTTTTGTCTACCCTTAGAATGGGATCATCCAGCGGCAGACTCATTGTGTTTTAAGCCAGCTCCCTGTCTTGCACTTCGAATGGTACATGCAGCAAGTAAGTCACCGTCTGTTGACCTTTGCCCTCTATCACATTTTTCTATTAGCATGATATAAGTTGATTAGGCACTGCGGTCCCTTCAGGTTACTTCCCTTTCCCCTGCATGTGGCAGGTGCATTTCAGAAGGTAATATTTTTACCAAACAGCTTGGCCCCCTTTGGTGGAGCCTTAATAATTTGGTTCCCTCATGATAGTAGTGGTGATTCCCACGATCATAGCATGTGTTTTGCAGTACGAGCCATTGGAAGGTTTTGTACAATGAACAAGGCTTTTTGTTAAACTCTTTTTGAGGCATGGCAGTTATTTTGGCCTCTGCATGTCAGAATTTGATAGGTTTCCACACCAGTTATTTAGATTTGTTTAATGATGATTTGTTAGGTGCACCTTAACCTCTTGAGTGCGGGCGTCAGCCCCTGGTGTGGGTCACGACCAGGGGCCGACACCAGGGAGGAGGTTAAAAAAATCCTCTGATGCATCGCACCAGAGGATCCACCGGAGGATTCATTTTTATTTAATTCCCCATCAGGAGACATGGAACAGCTTCCATGTCTCCTCCCATCCCCCCCTCACCCACCTCTTTGTGACGTAAGCACGCCACGGGGCACGCTGACGTCACAATCTGTTTCCCCACCGGAGCAGGAAGTGGAGGTAAGGCCTCCTTCTGCTCCAGTAGGGAAAACGGGTCCAAACAGGCCTCTCCACCATTCGTGAAGGCTTCGTTTAAAAGGGGAGATTCTTCCCCTTTCAAACAAGGCCTTCCTGAAATGCTGCACCAGTGATATTATAGCTTGTAAATTTTTTCCCTCACTCACTTCTATTCTTCCATTTCCTAAAGAGGGCTACAGCCACATGGGCCAAAACACATCAACAATTTAATTGGAGGAGCCCTTTAAATTTTGAAAGATATTCTTTAAACATCGTGCAGTACACAGACCAAAGGAATAGAAGACAAGGATATCTTCAGTTTGTGCATCCTGTTTTTGACTATCTCCTACTGTGGACTCTGTGCTCAAATTTTGAAAAAAACACATATGTGCAAAAGTATTGGAAGATTGAAGAAAAGCTTTTAAGTTGCCATTTACTAATTTTTGATGTACTTATGTTGTAATAATATGATTTAGTGCTCTTTAGTCTTTACTTTTGTCAGTACTGCAGTGTCATACGTATGTGTGTGTGTATATATATATATATATGTAAGGAAATGGCTCCCTGTTGCAGCTACCCCCTCTTTTTGCCTAATACTGATGCTGACTTGACTGAGAAGTGTGCTGGGACCCTGCTAACCAGGCCCCAGCACCAGTGTTCTTTCACCTAAAATGTACCATTGTTTCCACAATTGGCACACCGCTGGCACACAGATAAGTCCCTTGTAAAAAAGGTACCAGTGGTACCAAGGGCCCTGTGATCAGAGAAGGTCCCTAAGGGCTGCAGCATATGTTGTGCACCCTCAGGGACCCCTCACCTAACACATGCACACTGCCATTGCAGATTGTTTGTGTTGGTGGGGAGAAAAAGGCAAAGTCGACATGGCATCCCCCTCAGGATGCCATGCACACAAAATGCTGCCTGTGGCATAGGTACGTCACCCCTCTAGCAGGCCTTACACCCCTAATGCAGGGTGCACTATACCACAGGTGAGGGCATAGCTGCATGAACAATATGCCTCTACAGTGTCTAAGTCTATTCTTAGACATTGTAAGTACGGTGTGGCCATATTAAGTATACGGTCTGGGAGTTTGTCAAAAACGAACCCCACAGCTCCATAATGGCTACACTGAACACTGGGACGTTTGGTATCAAACTTCTCAGAATAATAAACCCACACTGATGCCAGTGTTGGATTTATTAAAAAATGCACACAGAGGGCATCTTAGAGATGCCCCCTGTATTTTAGCCAATTGTTCAGTGCAGGACTGACTGGTCTGTGCCAGCCTGCTGCTGAGAGACGAGTTTCTGACCCCATGTGGTGAGGGCCTTTGTGCTCTCTGAGGACAGAAACAAAAGCCTGCTCTGGGTGGAGGTGCTTCACACCTCCTCCCTGCAGGAACTGTAACACCTAGCAGTGAGCCTCAAAGGCTCAGGCTTTGTGTTACAATGCCCCAGGGCACTCCAGCTAGTGGAGTTGCACGCCCCCTGGACACAGCTCTCACTTTTGGCGGCAAGTCCAGGGGAGATAATGAGAAAAACAAGGAGGAGTCACCCACCAGTCAGGACAGCCCCTAAGGTATCCTGAGCTGAGGTGACCCCTGCCTTTAGAAATCCTCCATCTTGATTTTGGAGTATTCCCCCAATAGGAATAGGGATGTGCCCCCCTCCCCTCAGGGAGGAGGCACAAAGCGAGTGTAGCCACCCTCAAGGACAGTCTGCCCTCCCAGACCTAAACACACCCCTAAATTCAGTATTTAGGGGCTCCCCAGAACCTAGGAAACTAGATTCCTGCAACCTAAAGAAGAAGAAGGACTGCTGACCTGAAGCCGTGCAGTGAAGACGGAGACGACAACTGATTTGGCCCCAGCCCCACCAGCCTGTCTCTCTACTTCGAAGAAAACTGCAACAGCGACGCATCCCACAGGGTCCAGCGACCTCTGAAGCCTCAGAGGACTACCCTGCATCTAAAGGACCAAGAAGCTCCCGAGAACAGCGGCCCTGTTCAAGAAACTGCAACTTTTGGAAACAAAGAAGCAACTTTTAAAGACCACACGTTTCCCGCCAGAAGCGTGAGACTTTCCACTCTGCACCCGACACTCCCGGCTCGACCTGCGGAAAACTAACACTCCAGGGAGGACTCCCCGGCGACTGCGAGCCCGTGAGTAGCCAGAGTTGACCCCCCTGAATCCCCACTGCGACGCCTGCAGAGGAAATCCAGAGGCTCCCCCTGACCACAACTGCCTGCTTCAAGGAACCCAACGCCTGGAAATCACACTGCACTCGCAGCCCCCAGGACCTGAAGGAACCGAACTCCAGTGCAGGAGTGACCCCCAGGCGACTCTCTGCCTAGCCCATGTGGTGGTTACCCCGAGGAGCCCCCCTGTGCCTGCCTGCATCGTTGAAGAGACCCCCCGGGTCTCTCCATTGATTCCTATTGAAAACCTGACGCCTGTTTGCACTCTGCACCCGGCTCCCCTGTGCCGCTGAGGGTGTACTTTCTGTGCCTGTTTGTGTTCCCCCCGGTGCCCTACAAAACCCCCCTGGTCTGCCCTCCGAAGTCGCGTGTTCTTACCTGCTGGCAGACTGGAACCGGGGCACCCCTATTTCCTTTGAAGCCTGACCGGCCCTGAGCTGCTGGTGTGGTAACTTTGGGGTTGCCTTGAACCCCCAACGGTGGGCTACCCTGGACCCAACTTTGAACCCTGTAAGTGTTTTACTTACCTGTGAACTTAACATTTACTTACCTTTCCCAGGAACTATTGATTTTTGCACTGTGTCCACTTTTAAAATAGCTTAATGCCATTTTTGTCAAAACTGTACATGCTATTGTGATAATTCAAAGTTCCTAAAGTACCTAAGTGAAATACCTTTCATTAACGTATTGGTTGTAAATCTTGATCCTGTGGTTCTTAAAATAAACTAAGAAAATATATTTTTATATATAAAAACCTATTGGCCTGGAATTGTCTTTGAGTGTGTGTTCCTCATTTATTGCCTGTGTGTGTACAACAAATGCTTAATACTACCATCTGATAATCCTACTGCTCGAACACACTACCACAAAATAGAGCATTAGAATTATCTCTTTTTGCCACTATCTTACCTCTGAGGGGAACCCTTGGACTCTGTGCACACTATTTCTTACTTTGAAATAGTATATACAGAGCCAACTTCCTACAATATATATATATATATATATATATATATATATATATATATATATATATATATATATATTCACCCAACTGTTCCCGAAATACCGGGGCTCATCAAGTGGCGGTCCAACCATGGAATTGGGAGTTCCATAAATTATAAAATAGCATTTCCTTGCCAAGTGAAAAGAAAACCGTCAGGACACTTCCAGCCAATTGCAAATAAATTTACTGTCACACCGTTCGTTTCTCCCAACGCATTTCAGCCGTAGCCTTGTTCACAGATGGGAGAGTTAGAAACATTAACCCATTAAATACCTCAATGCACCAACATAAAAAACAGACTAAATTGTGTAGCGACAAACAAACTACTCATAACGGCAGTGGCCATATTGGAATGATGTCTAGTGCCTATATTACTTAAGCAACAATATCATAAGGTTAAAACTTTCTAAGAAGTGATCCTATGTACAATTACAAAAATAGACACTGTTATGCAATTTCATTTATAATATATAAATAACGTTTCTATTTTTTCATTACCCATTTAAACAAATGCATAATATCTGATATTCCCTGCACGTCACAAAAATTTAGAAAGTTCCCTTATTATTGTTGCATACACCTGTTCAAACTTTCAATTTTGCATACCGTCAGTTACTGACTGCTACTGCAATAAGGTTTATGTTTGGATGTTCCTCATCTAACTCCACACCACAAAATAAAACCATGTCAATATACATATCCTTGTACTCTACAGCTCCATATATCAACATCTAAAAAATATAAACTCATCAAATACCCAGATCTAACTTCCGAAATGAATGCTCATTTCCTCACTCGAATTGAGACCTCCACGGGAGAGAGTCATGAACCTAATAATATATTTCGATTCCAATATTCGTAATGTCTTTTGTCTGTCATCCCTACGTACATCAGGTCTAATTTGATCACACACCAAAAACTGAGCAGTTTCTCATTGCCCCGATGTTCTTCCTGAAAGAGTCTTGCTACAGGATAGTTGCGGTCATTATGGCGTATGGCTCTTATGTGTTCCAATATTCTCTTTTTTGCTTTGTGAATGGTGCTTCCCACATACATAATATCACAGGGACATCTCGAGCAGTATACACAGAATTCTGTATTGCAATTGAAATGTCCTTGGATTCTACACTCATTCTGTCCATTGCCCCAAGTAACATTCGAGCAATTAACACTATACTTACATGCCTTACACTGTTGGCAGCAGTAAAACCCTGATATACTTGATCTATCATGATTCCCATTATTCGAGCTAACCACTAAATTATGACTTAAACTGTCTCGTATGGATCTCCCTCTCCGGAAGGTAACCAATGGCCTATTACAGACAAAAGTCATTAAATGGGGATCTGTCTGCAGAACGTGCCAGCTCTTGGTAAGTATTTGTCTTAAACTTGAGGCTTGATTAGAATAAGTTGTGATAAATCTCATTTGTTCACCATTATCATTTGTTTTCTGTGGTGAATATAATAAGACTGTTCTAGAGTGGCATTCTACCTTCTTCATAGCTGTACCGATAACATCCTTACTATATCCTCTCTCTCTGAATCTTTTGCACATTATCGTACATTCCTGCTGGTAATTTTCCCAAGTGCTACATATATGTTTAGCACGCAGTAATTCTCCATATGGGATGCTCCTAATCAAATTTGGTGGATGAGCGCTCCTAGCATTTAATAAACTGTTGCCTGCTGTCGCTTTTCTGTAGAGCTTTGTCTTCACACAGTCATTTTCAACGCTTACTTCCACATCTAAAAATGTAATTGATGTCTTACTATGTTGTTCACTAAATTTCAAATTATACTCATTGTCATTTAAGGCTGCCACAAACTTCATTGCTGCATTTTCATCACCTTTCCATATTACAAAAATGTTGTTAATGTATCAACACCACAACAAGCCTCATTCTCGTAATCGGTTACATTAATGGATACCTGCTCCTCCCACCAGTCCATGAAGAGATTCGCATAGCGGGGATCGAAATATGTACCCATAGCTGTCCCCTGTAGCTGTCTATACACTTGAGTATCAAATAGAAAAAAAATATTAGTAAGAAAGTACCAAATCATATCACAGATCATTTCCGTGTGCATTAAATATGAGATAGATCTAGCTCTCATAAAGTGTCTAATCGCCATTAGACCTAAACTATGTTGAATACATGTATACAAGCTTGTGACATCCAATTTCAAAAGCAAAAAGTCATCTTCCCATCTCAAACCATCCATTAGTTTCAAAAACTGTGTTGTATCTTTTACATAAGAAGGTAAACTCTCCACAAATGGTCTTAAAAAATAATCAATATATCTTGAAGTATTTTCAAGTAAGGAGCCCATTGCTGATACAATTGGTCTACCGGGGGGGATTCTGACCATCTTTATGCAACTTTGGCAGAAGATACAAAATTGGTGTCCTAGGGTAATCACATTTGAGGAATTGATATTCTTCCCATTCTATTAAACCCTTCTCTTTCCATTCTATTAACAACTTGTGATATTTAACAGTAGACATCTTTAATCTTTAAATATTGGCTTCTGTCTAAGACAACAACATTGCCACCTTTATCTGATTCACGGATTACAATACTAGGATCCTCTGCTAAATTATCCAGAGCCAATCTTTGCATGAGGGAGAGATTGTCATATTTCTTACTTTCCGATCCAAATCTTATTTTCTTAAGCTGTTTAATCACATCCTTTTCGAAAACCTCTATAGCATCACTATGTATAACTGGTAGAAAAGTTGACTTTGGTTTAAACAGGCTGGGACATGTAATATCCGTCTCCAACCCCAAAACCTCAAAATTCATAATTGGATCAACAAGTGCTTGCGTACCCTCATCCAGAATAGATAAAGTATGTAACATATCTATATCTGAGATTCGTAATCTGCTTGCTTGAACCTTTTCAGAAAAATCTGACTGCATTGTTACTTTAGTTTGATACCATTTCTTCAACTTCAGTTTTCTCACAAAATGAAAAAGGTCTATTCTCGTCTGAACATAATCTAAACCCTTAGTAGGACAAAAGGATAAACCCAAGGCTAAAAGGCTATTCTCCTCAGCAGTCAATATTCTACTAGAAAGGTTGACTACAGTCATTGTGTTGTTTTCTGTGCCCTTGTTGTCATTCCCGTTGACATGGTACCTTCTTTTCCTTCTTCGTATCTTCACTGCATGGTTCCTCTTCCTCTGCCTTTCGACCCCCACGGATGAAGGTGACCTCAGATGCATTCTGCAGGTCATGTCCTACCTGGCAAGCCAATGAGAAGTCATGGAAAAGCTAAACACTTCTCTGGATCCCTTAAGTGTTGTTGGCACCCCCTTTAAAAGGATGAGCATCAACATTGTTAGGTCCTACTTACATTTCAAAACGTTACCTCCAGCACACTCACAAATGAACTTGACACCAGTGCTTTGTCACCTTAGACTACTTGGAGATGGAGCAGGAGAAGGAACTTTCCAGAATCAGATGGGGGAGCCTAGATGTTTACCTCATTTCAAAAGGTGGCACCAGGTATAAATTCTGGACCTTCAGACCATCTCTTCTGTACACTGCTGGACCTGTGGAGCTCATTATGATCACTACCCTGGGCCCTCAGAGGACACCCCTGCTGCCTGAGGCCTGTCTTGTATCTCAGAGGACTGCCAGCTGCTTCAAGAGGACTGCCAGCTGCTTCGAGAGGCTTGCCTTGTACTCTGGGATGACTGCCCTGCTGCTGGAGGCCTGGCTTGCTGCCAGAACCCAGGAATACCAGAGTGATACCAAGGGCTAGTTGGATGTCCTTCTGTGTGAGCTACAGGGACATAACAAGCTCCAGAGACCTGAACTCTGCTGGAGTGAGTCCTGAGCCCCCCCCACCCCCAAGTGGTGCCCCTGCAGTCCTGCACCCTTGGTGGTGTTGCTGAATGTGCTGCTCCTGACTAACCCTGAAAGTTAGGACTTAAAAAAAGATTTCAACAAAAAGTGGCTTGGGAAACCGATAGAAAACCAGGACCCAACTACTGCCAATCAGCCCAAGGTACATCGAAAGTCAGCCTGAATGCCGTAGCTCCCGCTGTGTTCTCTGTAGCAGCAAACCATGTTCTACAAGACCTCTCTGTTGGTATGTGGCCTTGTAGAGACCTCGTTGGCTACTGCTTGCAGCTTTAGTCCGCTAGAGAATTCCGACTTTAAAAAAAGTGACAAACTCTGAAGGTAGAAATCTTTACTGCAACCCAGCCCAGTAGCTTCCAGGAGACGATTCCATCTCCTTGGATATTGCTGGCTGCTTTGGCCCACTGAACTTTACCTTCTCAAGAATATTTGTACAAAAATTCTTATAAATCTGAAGGTAAGCCAAGACCGGGCCCAATCCACCTTGTGTAGCAAAACTGCTCTCCATGGCAGTTGGCCTCAACATTAGACTTTGGGGGTCATTACAACATTGGCGAAGTTGTAACCGCCGTGCGGCCGCACTCCCGCGGTGCCCATTATGACATCCCCGCTGGGCCGGCGGGGATGTGGGCCGCAACATGGGAGCCGGCTCCAAATGGAGCCGGTGGTGTTGCGGCCGTGCGACGGGTGCAGTTGCACCCATTGCGCTTTTCACTGTCTGCATAGCAGACAGTGACAAGCCGCATGGGGCCCTGTCAGGGGGCCCCGCGACTCCCAGTACCGCCAGCCTTTTCCTGTTGGCGGTGCTTCCGTCATTTCAGCCCTGGCGGTCCTGTACTGCCAGGGTTGTAATGACCCCTTTTGTCCCAGCCTCGAATGATCAGATATCCGTGGCTGGCGCTTTGATCTCTTAGGCATTATTTGTCATTTAGATCTTTCAAAATTAAGAACTGTTTCTACTGACTGGACTTAATTTGTTTAGGTGTCATTTGATTTATTAAAATGCTATTTTTCTAAATTGGTATAGGATTTTTTGTGTTGTGTTTTCACTTTGTTACTATTGGTGTCCTGCATAAATATGTAAAACAATCCCTGTAAATTAGGCCTCACTGCTTCTGTGTCAAGCTTCCAGAGGGTTAAGCTCAGCTTAATTTATTGACTTTCTGTGGCTCAACCTGATTTGGATTGTGGCTGTTGTCTAAGATGGGTTCAAACCACCCTTAACCAATAACCCAATTTTCATACACTGGTGCTCAGTGCTGGTATCCAGTACTTGTGTATTTGAAGTGTATTTGATGTGCCACTAAGCCACTTTGTTTAATACTAAAATATCAGAAATAATCTAACATCAAGTTCATTTTTTTAAATTATCCAATAACCCAATTTCTTATAAAGGCCTTATCCACAACTGCAATAAATCTAGGACATTAAGGCTACGATTCTCATACTTCAGGCTTGTTCCTGGATCTCAGTGAAAGCAGATAGGAGACGTCTTGGTCTTGTAACCTCCTGCATTCTGCTTGTCGACTATTCCAGGTGGCATATGTGGGTTCTACAATGGAATCCCAGCAGCAGCAGGGAAACCCAGTGGGCCCAGCAGTAAGACAAATTGCCAGATGCCATCCAGGTTTCGGAGGTGACGGTGACTGCACACAACCTATGATTTCTGCCTGACTGTTATTGGACCTGCAGAAGACCCCTCTCTCTTCCCTACCCAGAACTCACGGTGGTGACAGCTACGTCACTGCTTGGTTGCGGAGGTCATCGGGGGGGAAATATAGATGACAGGACTTTGGTCCTTGTGCACAATCCTGCTCCTTATCAATTTGTTGGAGTTGTGTGCACTGAGTTTTCAAGGGACACCAGTACTGCTGTGTGGTACTGCAGCAAGCAGGGTAGAGTGGGTCATTGGTCCTGTACCAAGAGGCCATATCAGTGATTGTGAACTACCGGGCAAGTTCCCTGAACACCAGGGTGGACAAACTCAGTCCATCGCACCAAGCAGATCATGAATGGCCACTGCATTCCAAGGTAGCACCAAGCAACTTCTCTGTTGCCTCTGTTGTTCCTTGTTATGAAGAAAATGAGGAACAACTGAGTCCAATTCATCCTAGTGGCTCTGGATTGGGCCAGGAGTGTGTGGTACCCAGAACTTCTGGGCATGAGCATTAGTCAGCTGACAAGGTTGCAACTCTGGACAAACGTCTGTCACAGGAGAAGGGCACCCAAACCTGTGCAAAACTATGCAGTCTACTTTTTAATGTGTGGAGATTAAGGAGAAACTGTTGATTGCGGTGGACCTACCACCTGAGATTGTGGATGTCATCCTTGCTATGAAGCATCGGTCTATGTTCTCTGGGTGCTTGACCAATTTGTGGACTATGACATTTGTTCAACACCAATAGGGCAACCCAATCTTCCCCCAAACAGCTGGGTATAGATAAAACAAACATGCAATGATGCCTGAAGGAATAATTCCCCATCAGAGAAACTGACTGTTTACAGTAAGAGGTATGCAAAGTATCCAATCACAATCACATGTAGGTATTTAATGACTGTAGTTATTTCATAATGTTGATTTAATATCTATACCCGAGTTTGTGATTGGATACTTTGCGTTCTGTGATAGTTAATAATTCCTTCAGGGGTCATTGTGTGTATATATCCTTTTGACATTTGGCAATCCATACCTCTCCCAGCGTTCTTTGCCCTGCCTCACCCCTAGAAAGAGGTGGAGAGGCTCCCTCGGTTGAAGAGCTTCAAGCTTTTACATTGCTCATACCAGAAACAATAGGATGGGCAATCAGAATTGTAGGTGGTTCTCTGTGGTGAAGAAAGGAAAGGCTGTCCAGACGTCTTGGAGTGAGCAGTCCTCTGCATTAGGAACTGCTATGCACTGGCCAAAAAGCAGCTTCCTGATGGTCTGAGGGTCCATTCCACCAAAGCCAAGGCTGCTATCACTGTTTTGGCACATGGAGTGCCTGTTTCTGATATCTATCAGGCTGTGACATGGGTGGTCGGTGCACATTTATGGGGCTGCAGTGCCTTCACAACCAGGTTCAATGGGAATTTCTGGTTAGATCTGAACAACAAGTCGCTAACCTTTGGGAGCTTTTGTTCTGTAAATACTCTAACCACTGATTCCTCACTGTCCTCCCACCTCCTCGTCTGTGGAAGGGTCTCCTTTTACCATCTAAAAAAGTACAAAATTAGGGATCTGCAAACTGGAACCAACATTTGTTTTGTGCTTCATGTCTGAGAATGCAGATTGAATCTGGCAAGAAACCAATGTCACCACTCAGGAGAACAGAGTAATGAAGCATGTGCAAAGCTGCATGGCATCACTTACCGGTGCACAGGAGCACTGCTGTGAAACATTTCCGATCCAGTCTGGTACCTGGGAAAAATTCTAGAGGCGAGGAATCTGCGATTTCATAAAGTATCCTCAGAAAATAGCATCACCAAAGGCAAGTAAGTTGTTCATTTTTCCCAAATTGAGATCACAATTAATAATTAATCATGGGTTTGAATTAATGGTTAGAGAGATGTTCATGTTTGTTTACATCTATTTTTCAGGTTCGATGATCCATCCATCCTTTCCTCAACCCGGTCCACCTCACTTCAGTGTACACAAGTGTGGCTTGGACATCTCTGGAGAAGCCTATGGAACCCATCTAAATTTGGCAGCAGCAGCCATGCTCACAGATTGAGCCACGGTGTCTGGAGAACCTAAACTAAATGTCAGGATTGTGTGGAAGCATCTACACAGTGGCTTAGGTCTGAGAAGGGCTTTTTGATAATAGTCATGGAGGCAGATGATTGTCAGTTTAGCCAATTCCCAAAGGGCATGCAGATATCAGCCCATGAAAGCATGAAACATAATCTGTATGAATGCCAAGGCTGCCAATAACTGAATGGTCTGCTGAACTCCCACAAGATTCAGCATCTTATATTCTCTGATGGGCTGTGAAAAGGAAATTCCGGTTCAACTTTGCAGAGGAGACAGAGACCACTTGAGATTCTGTTGATGGGTGTAACAAGAACTTAAAATGATACTGGAAAGGTCTGTGCCCTTACGCAATTAATCTAAGGACTGTCAGCAGGAGATTGCGTTTCCTAAGTAGCCAGGACAGCTCCAATAATCCTTCAATGAAAGATAGCAGCAGCTCTGAATTGCAAAGTTAGGCTCCAAGATCTCTGGTAAAATGTTAGAGTTTGCTTCTGCAGATCAATGCCAGTGCTTCTGCTGCTTTGTGTGCCACTGAAGTGAATGAGGAAAAAAAGGATATTTCCTTCTTGGAGGTATCTAAACCACTAACATTTAGTAAACCCAGGTGTTGTGCATTAGTGTTGTATGAGAGAAGGAAGCTATCAGCATCTTAGCCAGCATCTTCTGTGTAGCCATAATCCTCAACAGGTATTACAAATGCACAGGAATTGGACCAAATAGTTCTTCCATGAGGGCAAACCTATAAGCCCTGGGAATAGGCTGGTCCAAGGGCTCTTCATCAAAACAGAACCTTCTCTTTTGCCACTCAGGAGATTTGCCACTCAGAAGATTTCAGCTGACTGTGAGGGCTTTAAAGATTGTGTCAGAAATGGTTAAGAAGGCAGGGTTTGCGCTGGCCTCATAGATGGCACCAAACAACAGTGGACAACAACTTGGCGACCACTGATATCTTTAAAGGCACCAAGGCTGGAGGCTGTGGAGATGCAGAGTCAGGTGTCATCAGACTTAGAACTGCCAGAGTCAAAAAAACAGCAGCGTTGGGTCAGAGCTTTAATAAGAAGATCCAGCATAACTTGACCTGCACAGGGTTCGCTGATGAGGGTCAGATGTTCCAGCTTCATCTCTTATTTTGGAATTGCCACTGAAGATGAGAAAGTACCCAGTATGAGCAACAGTGGCAAGGCTCCACATGTCCCTGGGAGTGGAATATTTATCATTTCTATGGCACGTTTTTGTGGGAAGACCGCTCGAAAGATTGCTTCCTATTGGGGTACTTATATGATGGAGAAAGGGACCACTTCAGCGTAACATTATTGGTCTTGGTAAAAAAGGAGGAAGCTGACATCTGTAGCTGGAGACCTACATCGATAAGGTGTGGGGGGGTGGAAGACCTGACACCAGTTTCCGGAATCAGTCATGTGATTATGTGTATAGCGCACACCTCACCCAAGAAGGGTATCCAGGCAAAAAAAAAAAAGAAAGTTGCTGCAGCTCTATCAGAGGCCTAATGGAAAAGCCAGGTTCTCTGTTTCTTGTGAAAGTAAAGGACTGAGCTAGTGTCTCTGATGTGAAAGGGGAGATAATTCCATGAATTAAAAACAAAGTACGAGAAATCACACATGCCTGCTGGCACTGGCTTTTCAGATGCAGGGGACATGGGCGAGCAGGTCGCCGGCTGAGCAGAGGTTTCAGGTACAGGTGTGGAAATAAGTGCAGCTGCTGAGGCATGTGGGACCTAAGTTGTGTAGGGCTTTGTACCTATGTGTATGTAAGGCACTTGGAGAGGTGTGTTTGTGGATGGGGAGCCAGTGGAGGTGTTTGAGATGTGTCCATGGGGTAAGAGTTTTGAGCACCAGTCTTGCTTCTGCTTTTGGATGACCTGGAGCATTGTAGTAAGCTGAGCACTGATGCTCACAGAGTATGTTGCCAAAGTTCATTTTATTTTATTTGATTTTATGACAAGAGCGTGAATGACAGTTCTACGGATGTAATGATAAAGGACATTAATTAGGTGGAGAATTTGCTGGAAGATGTAGCCATCACAACATGTCCTGAGAAGAAGCCTTGAGTTGGTCAAGATATGTCCTCAATAATGCATATAGGTAAAATATTATAATCTGTGCATCTATATCAAGGGTCTCCAACCTTTTTTGTAATAAGAGCTACGTATGTTCAATGAAAATCATGCCGAGCTACAAATATTATCAGTATTGTATCTACAATATTACTTTAGTGGGCACCCTGTGCTAGACTGCCAGCAGTGATTACCTCAGCGCATCAGGCAGGGTTGCCCTTTGTAATGCAGGGAAGGTTCTATCAACTTGAAATGTATATTCTGGAACTTCAACCTTTTTGATCCATATATCTTATGAGCTCTGAAAATACACACTTTCACCTTGAAAACACACTTTTCTATTTTGTGATTTATATATATATGTGGAAAATGTCACTTACCCAGTGTACATCTGTTCGTGGCATGAGACGCTGCAGATTCACATGCTGTGCATTATCCTGCCATCTAGTGTTGGGCTCAGAGTGTTACAAGTTGTTTTTCTTCGAAGAAGTCTTTTCGAGTCACGAGACCGAGGGACTCCTCCCTTTCGGCTCCATTGCGCATGGGAGTCGACTCCATCTTAGACTGTTTTCCCCACAGAGGGTGAGGTAGGAGTTGTGTATATAGTAAAGGTGCCCATGCAATGGAGTAAGTATGTATGTACATAATGTGTGTAAGAATAGTATATATTTACAAATTTACAAATTAACAAGTTTTATTCAACTTAAACGGCTACAGGCTCCCGGGGAGGACGCATGTGAATCTGCAGCGTCTCATGCCACGAACAGATGTACACTGGGTAAGTGACATTTTCCGTTCGATGGCATGTGTAGCTGCAGATACACATGCTGTGCATAGACTAGTAAGCAGTAATTTCCCCAAAAGTGGTGGCTTAGCCTGTAGGAGTTGAAGCTGTTTGAAATAATGTTCGTAATACAGCCTGTCCCACTGCGGCTTGTTGTGCTGTTAACACGTCTACACAGTAATGTTTTGTGAATGTATGAGGCGTAGACCATGTGGCTGCCTTACAAATTTCTGTCATAGGTATATTTCCTAAAAAAGCCATTGTGGCACCTTTTTTCCTAGTGGCATGCGCCTTTGGTGTAATAGGCAGATCGATTTTTGCTTTAATATAGCAGGTTTGAATACATTTCACTATCCATCTAGCAATACCTTGCTTGAATATAGGATTCCCTGCATGAGGTTTTTGGAAGGCTACAAATAATTGTTTTGTTTTGCGAAACTGTTTTGTTCTGTCAATGTAATACATTAGTGCTCTTTTGATGTCTAACGTATGTAAGGCTCTTTCTGCTACTGAGTCTGGTTGTGGAAAAAAAGACTGGGAGTTCCACTGTTTGGTTTAGGTGGAATGGTGATATAACTTTTGGTAAGAAGTTTGGATTTGAACCACCTTATGTTTATGTATTTGTATAAAGGGTTCTTGTATAGTAAATGCTTGTATTTCGCTTACTCTTCTAAGAGAAGTGATAGCTATCAGGAAGGCTACCTTCCAAGTTAAGTATTGCATTTCACAAGAGTGCATGGGTTCAAATGGTGGTCCCATGAGTCGTGTTAATACAATATTGAGGTTCCACGAAGGGACGGGTGGTGTTCTCGGGGGTATGATTCTTTTTAATCCTTCCATAAATGCTTTGATGACTGGGATTCGAAAGAGCGATGTTGAATGTTTAATCTGCAGATAGGCAGATATTGCTGTGAGATGTATTTTCATAGAAGAGAATGCTAGGTTAGATTTTTCTAAGTAACTTACAATGTTTTTTGCGGAAGCATGTAGTGGTTGAATTTTATTATTGTGGCAGTAGTAAACAAATCTTTTCCATTTGTTTGCATTACAATGTCTTGTAGTAGGTTTCCTAGCTTGTTTAATGACCTCCATACATTCTTGTGTAAGGTCTAAGTGTCCAAATTCTAAGACTTCAGGAGCCAGATTGCTAGATTGAGCGATGCTGGATTCGGGTGTCTGATCTGTTGTTTGTGTTGAGTTAACAGATCTGGCCTGTTTGGTAATTTGACGTGAGCTACTACTGATAGGTCCAGCAGTGTTGTGTACCACGGTTGGCGAGCCCAAGTTGGTGCTATGAGTATTAGTTTGAGTGTGTTTTGACTCAGTTTGTTTACCAGATAAGGAATGAGTGGGAGAGGGGAAAAAGCGTAAGCAAATATCCCTGACCAACTCATCCATAACGCATTGCCCTTGGACAGAGGGTGTGGGTACCTGGATGCAAAGTTTTGGCATTTTGCGTTTTCTTTTGTTGCGAATAGGTCGATTTTTGGTGTTCGACAACGTACAAAGTAATCTTGTAGGATCTGGGGATGAATCTCCCATTCGTGTGTCTGTTGATGATCTCGACTGAGATTGTCGGCTAACTGGTTTTGAATCCCTGGGATGTATTGTGCTATTAGGCGAATGCGATTGTGAATTGCCCAATGCCAAATCTTTTGTGCTAAGAGACACAGTTGTGACGAGTGTGTCCCTCCATGTTTGTTTAGGTAATACATTGTTGTCATGTTGTCTGTTTTGACAAGAATGTAGTTTGTGGGCTATCAGTGGTTGAAATGCTTTCAATGCTAGAAACACTACCAACAGTTCTAAATGATTTATATGCATTTGTTTTTGTTGAACGTCCCATTGGCCCTGTATACTGTGCTGGTTGAGGTGTGCTCCCCACCCCATCATGGAAGCATCTGTTGTGATCACGTATTGAGGCACTGGGTCTTGGAATGGCCGCCCTTGGTTTAAATTTATAGGGTTCCACCATTGGAGCGAGAAGTGTGTTTGGCAGTTTATCAACACTAGATCTTGGAGTTGACCCTGTGCTTGTGTCCATTGTGTTGCTAGGCACTGTTGTAAGAGCCGCATGTATAGTCTTGCGTTTGGGACAATGGCTATGCATGAAGACATCATGCCTAGAAGGTTCATTACAAACCTCACTTGGTAGTTTTGGTTTGGTTGCATGTTTAATATTATATTCTGGAAGGCTTGTACTCTTTGTGGACTTGGAGTGGCAACCGCCTTTTGTGTGTCGAGTATTGCTCCCAAGTATTGTTGTATTTGGGATGGTTGTAGATGTGATTTTTGGTAATTTATAGAGAACCCTAGTTTGTGTAGAGTTTCTATAACGTATTGGGTGTGAAGCAGACACTGTTGTTGAGTGCTGGTTTTTATTAACCAGTCGTCTAAGTAGGGGAATACGTACATGTGCTGTCTCCTTATATGAGCTGCTACTACTGCAAGGCATTTTGTGAATACCCTTGGGGCTGTTGTTATCCCGAATGGTAGCACCTTGAATTGGTAATGCACGCCTTGTATTACAAACCTTAAGTATTTCCTGTGAGAAGGATGTATGGGTATATGGAAATATGCATCCTTTAGATCTAACGTTGACATGTAGTCCTGTTTTTTGAGTAGGGGAATCAAGTCTTGAAGTGTTACCATGTGGAAGTGATCTGATTTGATGTAGAGATTCAGAGTTCTGAGGTCTAATATGGGTCTCAACGTTTTGTCTTTCTTTGGAAGTAGGAAGTACAGGGAGTAGACACCTGTACCTTTTTGATGTTTGGGCATTAGCTCTATTGCTTGTTTTTGTAACAATGCTTGAACTTCTAGCTGTAACAGGTCTAAGTGTTGTTTGGACATATTGTGTGCTCTTGGGGGCACATCTGGTGGGAAATTTATGAATTCTATGCAATAACCATGTTGGATAATGGCTAGGACCCATGCGTCCGTAGTTATGTTTGCCCATTTGTGGTAGTATGCGGTAAGTCTCCCTCCCACTGGTGTTGACATTGAAGTCACTGTTTGGCTTGAGGGGTTTTAGGGCTTTGGAATTTCCCCCTTGCTTTTGGGAATTGTCCACCCCTGTATGATCCTTGAAAACCACCTCTTTGGTACTGGCCCTGATATGTGGGTCTGGCTTGTGAGGTGGAAGGCTCTGTGGTTTGGGAACGAAACCCACCTCTAAATTGTGGCCTTCTAAAAGTGCCTCTGTTTTGTGCGGAGTAGAGCGCGCCCATGGCTTTGGCTGTGTCCGTGTCCTTTTTGAGCTTTTCGATTGCCGTATTCACCTCCGGCCCAAACAACTGTTCTTGGTTAAACGGCATGTTTAGCACAGCTTGCTAGATTTCCGGTTTAAAACCTGAACTCTGTAACCATGCGTGTCTGCGAATGGTTACCGCAGTGTTCACTGGCCGTGCTGCTGTGTCTGCCGAGTCCATTGCAGACCTTATTTGGTTGTTGGAAATCGCTTGTCCTTCCTCAACAACCTGTTGGGCATGCTTTTGGTGTTCTTTGGGCAAGTGCTGTATTATATGCTGCATCTCGTCCCAGTGTGCCCTGTCGTAGCGAGCCAGTAGAGCCTGCGAATTGGCAATCCGCCATTGATTGGCTTCCTGTGCTGCCACCCGCTTGCCTGCAGCATCAAACTTCCGACTTTCCTTGTCGGGCGGTGGTGCGTCTCTTGACGATTGGGAGTTTGCCCTTTTTCTGGCTGCTCCCACGACCACAGAATCTGGTGTCAGTTGCTGTGTTATAAACACAGGGTCCATTGGGGGAGGTTTATATTTCTTCTCCACCCTAGGCGTGATGGCTCTGCCTTTCACTGGGTCCTGAAACACCTGTTTCGCGTGCTTTAGCATGCCTGGGAGCATTAGCAAACTTTTGTAAGAGCTGTGAGTGGATGCCAAGGTATTAAATAAGAAGTTGTCTTCTATCGGCTCCGCATGCATTGCTACATTATGGAAAGTAGCTGCCCTTGATACCACCTGCATATATGCAGTGCTGTCCTCTGGTGGTGACGGCCTTGCCGCGTAGCAATCGAGACTGTTGTCTGAGACCGGTGCATCATACAAGTCCCATGCATCCGGGTCATCTTGTGTCATACCCGTGTGTGTTGGCAACTGCATTGGGGGTATTGCTACAGGGACAGATGTGGTGAGTGCAGTGGTGAAGGCTGTGGCGAAAACCTTGGTGGTGTTTTGTCTCTTGCCACTTTTGCTTTTGGCTGAATTTCCGCCTCTTGGAATGCTAGTTTTCTTTTTATTTTTATTGGTGGAAGAGTTTGAATTTTACCAGTCTCTTTCTGGATGTGCAGCCTCCTTTGAGTATGGTCTGGCTCTCCAATACCTAATTCCTGCTCAAATCTGTGCCCTTGCATCTGGCTGGAAAGTCCGTGCTCTTCTGTGTAGGAGCCTGTTTTCAGCTCCGAGGCTGCATGTTTCGACACCGAAGGTTTCGGTACGCTCTTTTTAGGCCCTGAGGAAACTTTTTTAACTTTGGGGGTGTCGAACTCTCGGCGCCGAGTTGTTTTGGAGCCGGTATCTCGACCGGAGTCGGATGTCTTCGGATCGAGAGGCCTTTTTCGGTGCCGATGTTTGGTCACCGTGTTTTCGGGTTAAGCCATGGCCTGTTGGCGGTGGCATCCCCTTGGCCTTTATAATTTTGGAGTGATTCTTGGCCGGGGCAGATTTACTCACAGTTTTTGGCTGTGCCTTCGGCTGCTCAGTTTCAGAGTCGTCCGAGTCCGATTCGTGAATGGAGAATCTCTCCTCTTCCTCGATGTCGATCTGTTCGGCCGGTGTCAACGCCATCTGAAGTCTTCTTCGATCGAAATGCCCGGCAGGCCTCGCAAGTATCCTCCCTGTGTTCTGGTGATAGGCACAGATTACAGACCAAGTGTTGGTCTGTATAAGGATACTTTGCGTGGCAATTCGGGCAGAAGCGGAAGGGGGTCCGGTCCATGAGTTTCGACGATGGACGCGGTCGGGCCGACCAGGATCCGCTGAAGAGTGAAAGCCCCGAAGGGCCGCCCGAGCGCTTCTTCTTTCGGTGTCGATGTACTAACACTAGACCGGTACCGAGCGCGAACAATACCGTTGAATTTTCCGATAAATAGCTAACTTTCCCGATTCGAAATACGGAGCGAAGAGGAACACGTCCGAACCCGATGGCGGAAAGAAAACAATCTAAGATGGAGTCGACACCCATGCGCAATGGAGCCGAAAGGGAGGAGTCCCTCGGTCTCGTGACTCGAAAAGACTTCTTTGAAGAAAAACAACTTGTAACACTCAGAGTACAATATTGAGATTCCATGAAGGCACTGGTGGTGTTCTTGGAGGTATGATACATTTTAGTCCTTCCATGAAGGCTTTGATGACAGGGACTATAAATAGAGACTTGTTCTGTATATTTTGTAAATAGGCTGAAATAGCTGTGAGATGGATCTTAATGGATGAAAAAGCTAAATTTGCTTTTTTTTTTTTTTTAGATGAAGTAAGTAGCCTACAATGTCTTGTATGGATGCGGAAAGAGGAGTTATGTGTTTGGATTGGCAGTAAAAGGCAAACCTTTTCAATTTGTTTACGTAGCACTGCCTGGTAGTGGGCTTTCTTGCTTCTTTAATTACTTCCATACATTCTGCTGGAAGATGTAGATATCCAAATTCTAAGACTTTAGGAGCCAGATTGCTAGATTGAGTATTGCTGGATTCAGGTGCCTGATCAGTTGTTTGTTTTGTGTCAACAGATCGGGCCTGTTTGGTAGCTTGATGTGTGGTACTAGTGATAGGTCTAACAATGTTGTGTACCACGGTTGACGTGCCCACGTTGGTGCTATAAGTATAAGTATGAGTTTGAGTTTGTTTTGATGCAGTTTGTTGACCAGAAATGGAATGAGCGGGAGAGGGGGAAAAGCGTAGGCAAATATCCCTGACCAGTTTATTCATAGAGCATTGCCCTTGGATAGAGGGTATGGGAACCTGGATGCGAAGTTTTGGCATTTTGCGTTCTGGCTGGTTATGAATAGATCTATGTCTGGTGTTCCCCATTGGCGAAAGTACTTGTGAAGTACCTGGGGGTGAATTTCCCACTCGTGTGTTTGCTGGTGATCCCGGCTGAGACCATCTGCTAATTGATTGTGAATCCCTGGAATGTACTGTGCTACAGGGTGAATGATGTTGCTGAATTGCCCAATGCCAATTTTTTTGAGCTAGAAGACAAAGTTGTGATGAGTGGGTTCCTCCTTGTTTGTTTAGGTAGTACATTGTAGTCATATTGTCTGTTTTGATGAGAATGTGTTTGTGAACGAGAAGAGGTTGAAAGGCTTTTAATGCTAGGAATACAGCTACCAATTCTAAGTGATTTATGTGAAGCTGTTTGTGTTTGTTGTTCCATTGTCCTTCAATGTTGTGATTGTTGAGGAGTGCTCCTCATCCAATCATTGATGCATCTGTTGTAAGTATGGCTTGAGGCACAAGGTCCTAAAATGGCCGCCCTTTGTTTAAATTTGTGGAATTCCACCACTGAAGCGAGATGTGTGTTTGGCAGTCTATCAACACTAGATCTTCAAGATGACCATGTGCCTGTGACCATTGTCTTGCAAGGCACTGTTGTAAGGGCCGCATTTTTAGTCTTGCATTGGGGACAATGGTGATGCATGATGCCATCATGCCCAACAGTTTCATGACAAATTTGACTGTGTACTGTTGATTTGGCTGGATTTGTGGTAATATGTTGTGGAATGATTGTACCCTTTGTGGACTTGGGCTTGCAAGTGCTGTTTGGGTGTTTAATGTGGCTCCTAAATACTGTTGAACATGCGCTGGCTGTAAGTGAGATTTCTGGTAGAGTAAGACCCCTAGTGTGTGTAGGGTGTTTATTACATAACGTGTATGGTATTGGCACTGTGTTTGACTGTTGGCTTTTATTTAGCCAGTCATCGAGATATGGAAAGACATGGATATGTTGTCTTCTTATGTAGGCTGCGACTACGGCAAGGCATTTTGTAAATACCCTGGAAGCTGTTTTTATCCCGAAGGGTAACACTTTGAACTGGTAATGTTTTCCTTGTATTACAAACCTGAGATATTTTCTGTGCGCTGGATAGATGGGTATGTGAAAATACGCATCTTTTAGATCCAGTGTTGCCATAAAATCTTCTTGTTGTAACAATGGGACTACATCCTGTAGTGTTACCATGTCAAAGTGTTCTGATAGGATGTAAAGATTGAGAGTTCTGAAATCTAGTATTGGTCTCAATGTTCTGTCTTTTTTGGGAATGAGGAAATATAGGGAGTAAACCCGTTCCTTTTTGATGATGTGGTACAAGCTCTATGGCTTGTTTGAGTATTAACGACTGTACCTCTGTTTGCAACATTGAAATGTGTTGGGAGGAGAGTTTGTGTGGTTTTGGAGGTATATCTGGAGGAGTTGTGCGAACTCTATGCAGTAACCATGTTGGATAATGGATAAGACCTAATTGTCTGTTGTGATGGGTACCCAGTGTGTGTAGAACTTTTGCGGTCCTCCTCCCACAGGGGAAGTGTGGTGAGGGAAGATGTGGATCAAGTCACTGCTTGGTGTGTGTGGTTTGCTTTGAGGGCTGATATTTTCCCCTTGTTCTGGGAAATTGTCCTCTGTAGGTTCCTCGAAACCCCCCCTTTGGTATTGTGTCTGGTAAAAGGGTTTGGATTGTGAGGTAGTTGCCTCAGATGTTTGGGGCCTAAAGCCTCCCCTATATTGAGGCTTTCAAAATGAGCCTCTGTATTGTGTTGAGTAAAGCGCCCCCATAGCTTTGGCAGTGTCGGCGTCCTTTTTCATTTTCTCGATGGCTGTATCAACCTGTGTGCCAAACAGTTGGTGTTCATTAAAAGGCATGTTCAGAACAGCTTGCTGGATTTCAGGTTTAAAGCCGGACGACCGAAGCCATGCGTGTCATCTAATGGTGACAGCTGTATTAATAGTTCTTGCGGCTGTGTTTGCGGAGTCTAACGCTGACCTGATTTGATTATTGGTAATTGCCTGCCCCTCTTTGACTATCTGCTAGGCTCTTTTCTGTTGAACTTTGGGGAGATGCTGGACGATGTCTTTCATCTCGTCCCAGTGGGCCCTGTCGTATCTAGCCATTAGCGCTTGGGAATTGGTTATACGCCATTGATTTGCAGCTTGCGATGCTACTCTTTTACCAGCGGCATCGAATTTTTTACTTTCTTTATCTGGTGGCGGTGCGTCCCCAGACGACTGGGAGTTAGCCCTCTACCTTGCTGTGCTGACCACTAAGGGAATCTGGGGGTAGCTGTTGGGTAATAAAAGCTAGGTACTTTTTTTCTACCCTAGGAGTGATTGCTCTTGCTTTAACTGGTTCCTGAAAGATTTGATGTGCATGTTTTAACATGCCAGGAAGCATGGGTAGACTCTGGTAGGTGACGTGAGTTGAGGACAACGTATTAAATAAAAAATCATCCTCAAGAGGTTCTGTGTGCATGGCTATGTTATGGTATGACGCTGCCCTAGCTAGAACCTGCATGTATGAGGTGCTATCCTCTGGGGGTGATGGCTTCGACGGATAGCACTCTGGACTATTGTCAGAAATGGGATCATCATAAAGGTCCCAAGGGTCGGTCTCATCCTGGTGTGATTGTGCAGAGTGTACTGGAGACTGTGCAGTGGGGGTAATAGATGGAGAGACAGTTATTTCAGGAGAATGAGGGGGAGACTGGTGAGGTGAGAACCGAGGAGGTGGAGATTTTTGTCTCGGTTTTGGTACTTTAGCCGATGGCTGGTCAGTGTCCAAATGTCCTTCAAAGGCCAGCTTCCTCTTTGTTTTTAGAGGAGGTGCAGTCAGGATCTTGCCAGTGTCTTTATGAATTTGGATTCTGGCCTGTTTTTCGTCAAATTCCACCATTTGCGTAAGTTCTTCCGCAAATCTATGGCTTTCTTTCAATTGCTTGGAAAGTCCATGCTCGTCTGTATATGTGTCTTTTCGGCTACGAAGCCGGTTTCCTCGGGATCACAGGCCTGTAGTAGACGTTGGCCTCGGCTCCGAGAGGGATTTTCGGGGCTTCGACTCGATGGGTCGGTGCTTGAGCATTTCGGAGCCTGTGCTTCGGCTCGAGTCCGAAGGCTTCGGTGGCATGGCCTTTCTCTGTGCCGTAGATGCTGCTTGGTCACTGGTAGTTTTTTTTAAGGGTGGAGCCATGGCCTTCCGGCAGTGGCGTTCCCGAGGCCTTGTGTTTGGGCATGGACTGGGCAGGGGCAGGCATACTCACGTGCTGGCATGCTGTTATCGGTCTGTCGTTGTCAGACTCATGCTCGGAGTCGGACCCCCGAACCAAGACTGTGGTGTGGATCATCTCCTCCTCTTCTGCGTCGAGGCGTTCAGAGCTTCTAAACTCCATTTCCAACCTTCGCGCTCTTCGGTCTCATATAGTCTTTTTCGAGCGGAAGGATCTGTAGGTCTTGCAAGTATCCTCTCGGTGGTCTGGAGATAGACACAGGTTACAGATTAGGTGTTGGCCCGTATACAGGAACTTGGCGTGGCACTGAGGGCAGAATCTAAAGGGGGTCCGGTTCATGAGGCTTCGACAAGACTTTGGTCAGGCCAACCAGGCCCGAGTTGGGCGCAGGTGCCCTGAAAGGCAAGTAGAGAGCTGTATCCGCCGGTACCAAAGTGTCGATGACAGATGGTACTCGATCGAAAACAATACCGACGAATTTAGAGAGTTTGTAGTACTTTTCCGACTTGAACTACCGAAGTGAAAAGAAACACGTCCGAACCTGATGGCGGAAAGAAAACAATCTAAGATGGAGTCCATGCGTAATGGAGCCGAAAAGGAGGAGTCACTCGATCCCGTGACTCAAAAAGACTTCTTCGAAGAAAAACAACTTGTAACACTCCGAGCCCAACACTAGATGGCAGGACCTGTGCATAGCATGTGTATCTGCAGCTACACATGCCATCGAATATATATATATATATCGAATATATATATATATATATATATATATATATATATATATATATATATGTGTGTTAATTCATCCAAGCAATATCATTTAATTTATTAGGCTGGGCTGCACATAATAGAGCTACTTATAGGTAGCCGGAGCTCCACCAGTAGCTCACAAGCTACTCATTGGAGATGGTTGATCTACATACATGGTTTATGCCATGATGTTTTTTTTATGGGCACTTGTTTTAGAATTTACCCAAATCCACCCAAGAAGTGGTTAAACTATAGCATTCCTGTAAAATAATATCTTGGCAAACTCCCTGTACTAAAATAGATACCATGGCAACCCTAGGTTGTGCAGTCAAAAGTTACATAATTAGCCAACCAACTCAAGAAAGCTCTACTGTTCAAAGGTCTGCCACACATGGCTGCACAGAAGAGATGTCTTGATTGGTATTTCACATGATGAGTCCGATTGCGGTTTCGTAGTTTTAGACACCACTCTGATCCAAGTTGCAGACACTGTTTACCATGCTTCACTACACCTGAGTATAAGCGCTGTTGATGCATGTATACGACAGGTGTGAGGATAGCCTGACTGCTAAACAGCTATAGAGGCTACCATCATAGTCTTATGTCCACATAGCACATACATGAGGGTAAGGTTCCAGAAGGCAGTGAGATGGACTTGCATGAATTGAGAAACAGTGACCAAAAGAAGGGGTGGAGTTAAACGTGAAAATATAGTTTGCGCAGTGGAAGCTTGATCTGTTGATTATAAGTGCTAGACAGGCATCTCACGCTATCAGAATAGTTAAATGAAGTGCACCAAGGTCCAACACTTTCCCTTTGTCACATAATGCCCATATTAATATGAGTGGCGGTCACCAATTGAGGTTTGGACCACTTATTCCTCAAATTCATTAGTTGTATGTAAAGGAAGTAAGTGAACCCACTCAAGGTTAAACGCTAAGGACTAAGCATGATAGTTGTTGGAAGGTGATTTTACTCAAAAGCAACTTCTCACATTTTTTTATCAAAAAAAGAGATCAATGTGGTACTGGCGATCCAGATATTCTTTATTACAAGGTATGGAAAAACAGCAGACACATGTTTAGCTCCTTCAAAGGCTGAGAGCCTGGGGCTTCCTCAATGCTGCAAAGGCAAATTATGTAATCCTTAGTGAGAACTTCTCGGCTGAGGGGAAGTTTATTGTGGGGAACATTGGACAGCTTGAGTAGTGTGGTGAACCATGGTTGACAAGTCCAGGTGGGGGCTACTAGAATGAGAGACTTTTGCCGGAGCTTCTGAACCACAAAAGGAAGAATAGGGAGATGTGGACAAGCTTATGCAAATATCCCTGACCAGTTCATCCACAGAGCATTGCCCTTGGATCCTGGGTGTGGGAACCTGGAGGTGAAGTTTGGGCATTTTGCATTGTCTGCAGTTGCAAACAGGTCTATCTGTGGAAACTGCCACATGTGGAAGTATAGGAGGAGGTCTGGAGGGTTGAGTTCCCACTCGTGGACTTGTTGCCCTATCCTGCTGAGGAGGTTGGCAAAGTCTTTGTCCATCACTGGGAGGTGTTCCGCTAACAGGTGGGTGTTGTGATAATCTGTCCAATGACAAATCTTCTGAGATAGGCGGGATAACTGTAGAATGTCTCTCCCCCCGTTTTTGTAGATAAAACATGACTGTCATGTTGTCTGTCCGAACCAGGAAAACCTTGCCTATCAGTTGCGTTAGGAAAGCTTTCACTGCTAGGTGAATAGCTTGCAGCTCGAAGTAGTTGATGTTGAGACTATGGTAACTGATGTCCCAGAGACCCTGAACTGTGAGTTCCTGTAGGTGAGCACCCCATCCTATAATGGACATGTCCACTGTGAGAATGACCTGGGGGACAGGGTTGAGAAATGGCCAGGCCTTTGACAGATATTGTGAGTTCCACCACTGCAGAGAGTGAAGTAGTGTGCGGCTGTCTACCAACACTAAATCTTGTAGTTTGCACTGAGACTGAGACCATTGGCATACCAGGCATTCCTGCAGTGAGTGCATACGTAGTCGTGCATGTGGGACTGTTGCAGTGCAAGATGCCATCATGCCTAGGAGTCGACTGTTGTGTTGGTTGGGGTGAAACTGTTGTAGTAGCCCTTGGATGTTCTGAATCCTGGTTACATGTGGGCATGCTAATCCCAGCTGTGCGTTAAGAATAGCTCCTAAAAAGGGCTGAATCTTTGAAGATTGAAGGTGTGACTTCTGTATGTTGATGGTAAACCTTGGTGGTTGGACAAGATGTAGATTTGTCTGAGGGGTGTTGTTGACACAATGGGAGCATAGTGGCTTTGATGAGCCAGTCTTCCAGGGATGAGAAGACATGAATGTTATGCCTGCGTAGATGTGCTGCTACTACTGCTATGCATTTGGTTAACACCCGTGGCATGGTAATAACTCCGACTGGGAGCACCTTGTACTGGTAATGGTTTCCTGCTGTAACACACCTGAGGTATTTGCGGTGTGATGGGTGGACTGGGATGTGAAAGTAAGCATTAAGTCTAGTGCTGTCATAAAGATGCCTTTTTGGAGCAGTAAGATCACTTCTTGAAGAGTGACTATGTGGAAATGCTCTGATAAGATAAAAATGATTTAAGGGTCTGAAGTCCAACATGGCTGTAGCGATCCGTCTTTTATGGGGATTAGAAAGTATAGGGAGTATACTCTTTACCCTTGTTGTTGAAGGGAGACAGGCTCTATGGCTCCTTTGAGCAACAGAGACTACACTTCCTGTTTGAGTGAGTTCTGATGTTCTACAGAGAGTTTGTGTCTGAGGTGGGATGTTGGGAGGTAGGGTGATGTGCTCCAGACAATAACAATGTTGGATAATGTCCAACACCTACTGATCTGAGGTTATGGTTTCCCAGGTGGGGAGGTACTGTTGTAGTCATCCCCCAACAGGTGTTGGATGGTCGGGGGAATAAGAAGAGTCACGGTTTGGAGGTGGAGATTGCGGTGCGAGCAGAGGTACCTTTTCCGTGACCCTTGAAATTGTTTCCTCTGTATGTGTCTCTGAAACGCTCCTTTGAAAGGGATGTTTGATGTTGTTGTTTGTATGAGGAGGTAGAGGCATCTGAGGATGTAACTTTGCCTCCTTGTTTGAATACAGGCTGCCGAAAGAAACTACAAGTGGGGGGTTTGGAGTGCCCTCAGACTTTGCTACCTTGGTGTCCTTTTCAATTTCCTAATGCTTGGTCCACTTGGGGACTAAACAGATGGTGACTGTCGAGAGGGACATTCAACACTGTTTATTGCATTTCTGGCTTGAAACCAAATATGTGTAAGCAAATATGTCTAGGCAGCAGTGCACTACTATTGATGCCCCTGGCGGCTGTGTCGGCTGAATCAAGTGCAAACCTGATGAAGCTAACTTATATAAATTCACCCTCTTGTACAATTTCTTGACCCCTCTTTTTGTGTTCGCCAGGGAGATTTTTAGAGGAGTTCATCCATTTCATCCCAATAGGCCCTAATATATCTTTCCAACAACCCTGGTGTATTGGCAATTCGCCAATGACTGGTGGCTTGTGCTGCCACTGTTTTTCCGGATGCATCAATGAGTTTTGACTCCATATCAGGCGGAGGAGCATCCGCTGTGGTCTGGGAATTGGCCCTTTTATGGACCTGGATATCACCAGTGAATCTGGAGGGAGTTGGCACTTGACTGGGTTGAGGGTGCTGCTTTATTATTTTTTTTATCAGCCTTAGGTGTAATTATGTGTGCCTACATTACATTCAGATAGGAATGCATTCACTTCAAAATAGGAAGGTACTGACATGCCCTACTGGTGCTGGAAAGGGTTTTGAAAAGAAAATAATCTTCAGTGGGGTCCTTGTGTAAAGGAACCTGATGATAAGCTGCCACTCTAGAAATTAACTCCTGGAAAAATGCTGCATCATCAGGGGGTGAGGGCTTGGCTGGCTAAAGATCTGGGTTAGTATCACCCGGGGATCAATATCCAACAGTGGAAAGAAAACAATCTAACAATGGAGTTGATGCCCATGCGCATTATCACCAAAAGGAGGAGTCTTTTTACCTTGTGACTCTAAAGACCCAAACATTAGATGGTGGAGGTATGCAGAGCATGGCATCGAACAGGGTTATCCCACACCACAATCGAAAACACCTGCACATACAGATTAAAAGTCTGGCATTCAACATACAAATACATAAATTACCCAGGGGGAGAACATATCTGGAAAGAAAGTTTTGTGGGGGTGGCCCATGGTAACTGTCCCACATTAAGAGCTAGATTCAACAGGTACCAGGAGATATGTAGGAAATAAAGGCCATTTTTTTTTATTACCTGGTCACTGCCTGCGATGAATGTGAATTTCACACCTCCGGCTCTCCCTGCTAAGGTTTTCAGAAGCTTCCTAAGGCTCTTCAACTTGAAAATAGCTGCTTGAGCTAGATCAGAACAGACTTTAAGCACTCTGTAGGCACAGTCTCTACCTTGCTAACAGACTCATGAATAAACATAATAATCCCTCTTCGCCTTCACTAAACTTTGCATCTGTCTCAACATTCCTCAAACACTCATTATTATGCCTTCTTCCAAATCTCCCTCTATTCTCCATGGATTCCCTCACGTTGGTTTAAGTGCCTTCAGGGGAAGGGACTATAAGACTCTGATGCATTTAGCTTTTTCCTCTTTTTTTCCGAAGCTTGCAGCATGGATTTCTTAAAGAGAGCCGAGCCAGAAGTTTAATAGGTAAAGCAGCATGTTTTATTCATTCACCTCCCACACGTTATTAGCAGCACAACAGTCCAACAGTGAACCAGTCACTGGCCTTCTTCTGTTACCTATCATGGCACCGGATTTACAGAGTCACAGCAAGCAGTCCAGTTCAGGATAGTTGTTGGCCAACAATGGTGTTGGGGGTATAGCTGAGGAGGTCCACCAGGGTAGATAAATAAGTTGTGGTTCAGGTGAGCACCGTCTTCACTTGTGGCAGTAGGACTGTCAGTTGGGCCTGCAAGTCCACCAACTCACATAGTGGATTTCCAGTCAAATCTAGCTGTGACAGCTTGGGACAGCTGGCCAGTGGCTTGAGGTCAGCTACAGATCTGATACCTGAGAAGAGGTTAAGGAAGTTAAGTACAGCTTTGTTGCCTTGCAAATGCATGCGAGTCGGAGCACTGCTTGTACCCACAAGTGTCAATGCCACACAGGACAAAAGTACATTGAAGAACTGTGGTGTCATTATGCGAATGGATAAGTAACATCCTTGCTGAAACAAGAACAAAGACCGGTTCTACTGGATGGGTATTACCATATGCCATTAGCAAGAGCGTCATCTCTGTAATGATTCCCCTCCCCTCACAACAGTTTATCTAATTCAGGTAGCTCAGGTAGGCCTTTCATGGGCAGCCACACACTGCATCCCCTGTTACTCTGCAGATGGCAACAAAACTTTGTCTTAGCTGCTTCACTGCTGCATGCACAGAAGGCCTCTCACACGTGTGGGAAAGTAAGTAGAAGCAGGGCACACATGTCAGAGAGGAAAGGGAGAAGATGCACAGGCTACTGTGAATCCAAGGGAAAGCTACCGGCCTTAGAATTCTGAAAGAAGGAGCGCCATCACTGCAGGGGCGCTTAGCAACAGGCAGCCTCATCTTGCGGGACCCTCCACGTGGTTCCTGAAGCAACTAGGCTAGCAAAGACGGGGATACAGACAAACTAATCCAATTCAGTGTCCCGCATGACATCCCAGCCAAATTCTTGCAATTCTTTATTCAGTGATAATCAGGAAAGCAGGTGACGCAAAGCCCATGGTCTTGACAAACAGCGATTAGCAATACTAATAGGCCTGGATCTTTCATAAGTGAAAGTGATTCTTTACTGATTGACAAGTTTTGTGTAGTTTGTGCGAGTGAGTACATGCAAGGAGTCAACAGTGGGAGTGATGAAAGTGAATAGAAGGATGAATAAGTGGCTTTGTGCATGGATAGGAATTGTGCGAGTGAGCTCCTAAATAGATGAATGGCTGAAAGTATGAGGCCATTGCCTGATCAATAAATTGGTGAGTGGATGGATGGACACAGAAAGAATACACCGCTCTTGAGGGCTCAGATCCCAGCCAGCAGCACTAATAGCGTATAAAAATGCTACTAATTATTACTATTATGCTAGGATAACTGTCCGTTACACTAATATAGACACAGTGGATCAGTAACATTACTACATATACATACATTCATACAGTGGGGATTCTTTGACCTCTCTAGAATGCCTACTGCACAAACAAACAGGTTAAATTGCAGTTATGGATATGAATTAAAACCGAGAAGCCATTGAAATAAGCAAGTTATGGTTAATAAGCAAGTTATCGATAGGAGCACGATCCACAACTCGCACAGCAGCCACGCAAACCATCTGACTTGCACAACATAATGCAATGCTCTGAGGGTAAAAAAGAGAAAAAAAAGATATCGAATGAAAAAGAACAAAATGGAGTGTGAGAGGAGGTAAACAAAGGAAATGGGGGAAAACAGAGGAAGAGATAAGGGAAGGATACAGGATTGGCATTAAGAGCTAGAGATAGGGGAACAAGAAGGATGTAGGGATAGAAAACTAGACAGTGTAAGGCAAAAGGAAAACAAAGAATGTGAGATTAGGAGAAAACAAAAGGAGCAGTGGCGAGAGAGTGGGAGACAAGACAGAAACAGTATGAGATGGATAAGTAAAAACAGACAGCAGGATATGGGGACGATTGGAGAGGACATTGGCGAGACAAAGTGGGAAATGAAGAAGGGAATTGGAGAGAGATGGAACAGACCATGGGCGAAGCAGGAAAGAATCAAAGAAACAAAGAAGGACAAATGGGAGACACTGTGCAAGATAATTTTAGGAAATTGTGATTGGTATAAAGGAGGAGGAACAGGGATGAAGCCTTCAATGGTTTAAAAAGTGCAGTGGCACTGGGGCCGAGGGGCCCACTGAACCGCGTTTAATGCTGAATTTTACTAGCTCAACAGCAGTCAGGTCCATTTTCCTTGCTTGCACAAAGCTCCAACACATTCTGGCTATGTCAGTGAAAAAGGTGAGATGACAGAAAAGGGGCGAATGAAAGAGGAAGATGTGTTAAGACAACAACAAGGGGTTGTCGGTCTACTAAACTTATTGGCAAAATGCCACAGCTTCAGGTGTCCTTAGCAGAGACGATCTACCTCAGGCTCCTGGTGTCTGCTGACTATATCTGATGGGAAGAGGAAAGGGCTAAACAGGGAAAGCACGAAGAAGCATCTGAAGACTTTCAGGCGCAGACATGGAACAGGGAGAAAAGGAAGAAAAAAGAAATGAAGATGAGAAAGATGCAAACACAGAAAGAGAAGTATCTCAAAGCGCATGAGAGATTATTAAAAAAAAAAAAAAAAAAAAAAAAAAAAAGGGAAGGAGAAACCAACAGGTCTTACGGGAGTTCGTAAAGCAGAATTGGAATGGAAGATGAATGAGAAATTAGTTTAGCGAGAAGAGTGAGCACTGGAAATATGAGGAAGCTGGAAGGAGGCATGAAGGGGGCATGCATGAGTGAAGCACAGAAGTTCGAGGGAGGTGCACTGAAAGCCACTGCAGCAGTCTTCTGCAGGGCGGGAAAAGAAGTACTGCGGAGGGGTACTCCGTCAAGGCTGAATGCTCCTACTGACCCTTAAGGAAATACTAACCACTCTTCTTCTGGGTTCTAGGAGGACATGCCAAATATCCTGCGGGCTGAACACTAGGGGAACGTGTCACTGTGGTAATGATTCACGTTTTATCAGAGAAGATGGACTACCAAAAGAGGACCTCAAAGGAATATCCAATAGAAAGGCAGTATGCAGTAACCCCGTATGGATCCAAGTAGGACCATTGCAAGCTGCTCGCGTCACTGCGGCAACTCAACATTAGGAAGTATTCTGCACAACTGTCGCTCTACAGTTAAGCAAAAACTTGAAATTACTGATAGAACCAATAAATAGATTTGTAATATATTAATGTTTATAGAGGCCTGGTTTAGAATACTTCTCACTATACTACGGATCTCCTTCCTCCTGGCATTTCCATTAAGTGCTGTGATTACAAAGAGAGGTGCGATTGAGGTGTTAAGCACAAATTCTGTTCACTGCAGAGATTTCTCAAGACTCTTAGCTTTCCGTCCAAAGCTCGATTATGGAGATAAAATCAGCACATTCAGAAACTGTTAGACTAGAAGTCATTTACCATCCCCTATTGACAAAATGACCTTTAATATCACTAACCAACCTGTCTTTCCGTAACAAATATCTTCTTAGATTTCAGTCCACACTGGGTATAACAGTGAAACTGCTGTCAGGCCAAGTCATAGCAAAGCTTCTATTCTGGCTTTAATGTGAGCAAAGGAAAATGTGGTTATTGCAAAGGATCTCATACCTGTTGATTGGTCTTCTCAAACACTATTACTCTTGGTAAATCAAAAAAGGTATCAGAGACATCAAAAATATTCATCTTTACCTTGCTGGCCTAGCTATGCATATACTCTGCTCTATTAGCCCTAACGACAATGTGAACATCACAAAACTTAAATTCAATTAATATAAGTATGTGTTTTATATATATATATATATATATATATATGGAAAATGTCACTTACCCAGTGTACATCTGTTCGTGGCATTAGTCGCTGCAGATTCACATGCTGTGCACATCCCGCCATCTGGTGTTGGGCTCGGAGTGTTACAAGTTGTTTTTCTTCGAAGAAGTCTTTTCGAGTCACGAGACCGAGGGACTCCTCCCATTTCGGCTCCATTGCGCATGGGCGTCGACTCCATCTTAGATTGTTTTCCCCGCAGAGGGTGAGGTAGGAGTTGTGTATGCTAGTGATAGTGCCCATGCAATGGAGTAATGTACATAATGTAGTTTAAAGTAATATATTTACAAATATACAGATGTTCAATATCAACTTCTAAACGGCTACAGGCTCCCGGGGAGGCGGGTGGGCACATGTGAATCTGCAGCGACTAATGCCACGAACAGATGTACACTGGGTAAGTGACATTTTCCGTTCGATGGCATGTGTAGCTGCAGATACGCGTTGCTGTGCATAGACTAGTAAGCAGTTATCTCCCCAAAAGCGGTGGTTCAGCCTGTAGGAGTTGAAGTTGTTTGAAACAATGTTCGTAGTGCTGCTTGGCCTACTGTGGCTTGTTGTGCTGTTAGCACATCTACACAGTAGTGCTTGGTAAATGTGTGAGGCGTAGACCATGTGGCTGCCTTACATATTTCAGTCATTGGAATATGTCCTAGGAAGGCCATGGTAGCACCTTTCTTTCTAGATGAGTGCGCCTTTGGTGTAATAGGCAGTTCTCTCTTTGCTTTAAGATAACAGGTTTGAATGCACTTAACTATCCATCTAGCAATGCCTTGTTTAGAAATTGGATTCCCTGTATGAGGTTTTTGGAAAGCAATAAATAATTGTTTTGTTTTTCAAATTGGTTTTGTTCTGTCAATGTAGTACATTAACGCTCTTTTGATGTCTAATGTATGTAGTGCTCTTTCAGCTACAGAGTCTGGCTGTGGGAAGAACACTGGTAATTCTACTGTTTGATTTAAGTGGAACGGTGATATGACTTTTGGTAAAAATTTAGGATTTGTCCGTAGAACTACTTTATGCTTGTGTATTTGAATAAATGGTTCTTGTATGGTAAATGCTTGAATCTCACTTACTCTTCTTAAAGATGTGATGGCAATTAAAAATGCAACTTTCCATGTTAAGTATTGCATTTCACAAGAGTGCATGGGCTCAAAAGGTGGACCCATGAGTCGTGTTAAGACAATGTTAAGGTTCCATGAAGGAACTGGTGGTGTTCTTGGTGGTATAATTCTCTTTAGACCTTCCATAAATGCTTTTATGACTTGTATCCTAAATAGAGAAGTTGAGTGCGTAATTTGCAGGTAAGCTGAAATTGCTGTAAGATGTTTCTTACAGGAAGAAAAAGCTAGCTTTGACTTTTGCAAATGTAGTAAGTATCCTACGAGGTCTTTGGCAGATGCGTGTAAGGGTTGAATTTGATTATTATGGCAGTAATAAACAAATCTTTTCCACTTATTTGCATAGCAATGTCTAGTGGTAGGTTTCCTAGCTTGTTTTATGACTTCCATACATTCATGTGTAAGGTCTAAGGGGGTCATTCTGACCCCCGCGGGCGGCGGTCGCCGCCCGCGTGGAGGGAGCCGCCATATGGCCGCTCCCTTTCCTGCTGGGCTGGCGGGCGACCGCCAGAAGGCCGCCCTCCAGCCCAGCGGGAAACCCCTCCCCACGAGGAAGCCGGCTCCGAATGGAGCCGGCGGAGTGGGTATGTGCGACGGGTGCAGTGGCACCCGTCGCGTATTTCAGTGTCTGCATAGCAGACACTGAAATACAAAGTGGGGCCCTCTTACGGGGGCCACTGCAGTGCCCATGCCATTGGCATGGGCACTGCAGGGGCCCGCGACACCCCATACCGCCATCCTGTTCCTGGCGGGAGACCTGCCAGGAACAGGATGGCGGTATGGGGTGTCAGGATTCTTTGGGGCAGCGAAAGAGAGAGAGAGAGACCGCCGGTTTTCCACTTCTGACCGCGGCCGAACCGCCGCAGTCAGAATGCCCTGCGGGGCACCGCCAGCCTGTTGGCAGTGCTCCCGCCAACCCTGGCCCCGGCGGTCATGGACCGCCGGGGTCAGAATCACCCCCTAAGTGTCCGAATTCTAGGACTTCAGGAGCCAGATTGCTAGATTCAGCGATGCTGGATTTGGGTGTCTGATCTGTTGTTTGTGTTGCGTTAACAGATCTGGTATGTTTGGTAGTTTGACATGAGGCACTACTGAAAGGTCTAGTAGTGTTGTGTACCAAGGTTGTCTTGCCCATGTTGGCGCTATAAGTATGAGTTTGAGTTTGTTTTGACTCAACTTGTTTACTAGATATGGAAGGAGTGGGAGAGGGGGAAAAGCGTAAGCAAATATCCCTTACCAACTCATCCATAATGCATTGCCCTGAGACTGATCTTGTGGGTACCTGGATGCGAAGTGTTGGCATTTTGAGTTTTCCTTTGTTGCAAATAGATCTATTTGTGGTGTTCCCCAACTCTGGAAGTAAGTATTCAGTATTTGGGGGTGAATCTCCCATTCGTGGATCTGTTGATGATCCCGAGAGAGATTGTCTGCTAACTGATTCTGAATTCCTGGAATAAATTGTGCTATTAGGCGAATGTGGTTGTGAATCGCCTAATGCCATATTTTCTGTTACAGGAGACACAACTGTGTTGAGTGTGTCCCTCCCTGTTTGTTTAGGTAATACATCGTTGTCATATTGTCTGTTTTGACAAGAATGTGTTTGTGGCTTATTATGGGTTGAAATGCTTTCAGCGCTAGAAATACTGCCAATAGTTCTAAGTGATTTATGTGAAACTGTTTTTGGTGAGTGTCCCATTGTCCTTGGATGCTGTATTGATTGAGGTGTGCTCCCCACCCTATCATGGAGGCATCTGTTATTACATATTGTGGCACTGGGTCTTGGAAAGGCCGCCCTTTGTTTAAATTTATACTGTTCCACCATTGAAGCGAGGTGTATGTTTGGCGGTCTACCAACACCAGATCTAGAAGTTGACCCTGTGCTTGTGACCACTGTGATGCTAGGCACTGTTGTAAGGGCCGCATGTGCAACCTTGCATTTGGGACAATGGCTATGCATGAAGACATCATGCCTAGGAGTTTCATCACCATTTTGACTTGTATCTGTTGTTTTGGATACATGGCCTGTAATATATTGTGAAATGCCTGAACCCTTTGTGGACTTGGAGTGGCAATCCCTTTTGTTGTGTTGATTGTCGCCCCTAAGTATTGCTGTGTTTGACACGGTATAAGGTGTGACTTTGTGTAGTTGATTGAGAAACCTAGTTTGTGGAGGGTTTCTATGACATACTTTGTGTGTTGTGAACACTTTTTTAGTGTGTTGGTTTTGATTAACCAATCGTCTAGGTACGGGAACACATGTATTTGCTGCCTTCTGATATGTGCAGCTACGACTGCTAGGCATTTTGTAAAAACTCTTGGCGCAGTTGTTATTCCGAATGGCAACACCTTGAAATGGTAATGTATCCCTTGGAATACAAACCATAAGTACTTTCTGTGTGAAGGATGTATCGGTATATGGAAATATGCATCCTTTAGGTCTAGTGTTGTCATGTAGTCTTGTCGTTTGAGTAGTGGGATTACGTCTTGTAATGTCACCATGTGAAAGTGATCTGATTTGATGTAGGTATTTAATGTTTGGAGATCTAATATAGTTCTCAGACTCTTGTCTTTTTTGGGTATGAGAAAGTACAGAGTAAACTCCTTTTCCTTTCTGGTGTTTTGGTACTAATTCTATTGCTTCTTTTAGTAGCAATGCCTGAACCTCTAGTCCTAGAAGATCTATATGTTGTTTTGTCATATTGTGTGTTTTCGGTGGGACGTTTGGAGGGAATTTTAGAAATTCTATGCAATAACCATGTTGGATAATTGCTAGGACCAAAGTGTCTGTTGTTATTTCCTCCCAATGTTTGTAAAAATTGGTTAGTCTCCCCCCCACAGATATTATGTGTTAGGGATGTGTGACTTTGAAGTCACTGCTTGTTTTGAGGAGTTTTGGGACTTTGGAACTTTCCTCTATTCTTTTGGAATTGTCCCCCTCTATATTGTCCCCGAAAACTTCCCCGCTGATACTGGCTCTGGTAAGTGGGTCTTGTTTGTGAGGTTGTGGGTTCAGTGCTTTGTCCTCGAAACCCCTCTCTAAACTGTGTTTTTCGAAATGTGTCTCTGCCCTGTGGGGAGTAGAGTGCGTCCATGGCTTTGGCCGTGTCAGTGTCTTTTTTAAGTTTTTCGATCGCAGTGTCCACCTCCGGCCCAAACAATTGCTGTCCGTTGAATGGCATATTCAGCACAGCTTGCTGTATTTCTGGTTTAAATCCTGATGTACGCAGCCATGCATGTCTCCTTATTGTTACTGCTGTGTTGACAGTTCTAGCAGCTGTGTCTGCAGCATCCATTGCTGACCGTATCTGGTTGTTGGAGATACTCTGTCCTTCTTCTACTACCTGCTGCGCTCTCTTTTGGAACTCCTTGGGCAAATGTTCTATAAAGTGCTGCATTTCGTCCCAATGGGCCCTATCGTATCTGGCCAACAAAGCTTGTGAATTGGCAATACGCCACTGGTTTGCTGCTTGTGCCGCCACTCTTTTTCCTGCTGCGTCGAACTTTCTACTTTCTTTATCTGGAGGTGGTGCATCTCCTGAAGTATGTGAGTTCGCTCTTTTGCGCGCTGCCCCTACTACAACTGAGTCCGGTGTTCGCTGTTGTGTGATGTACACGGGGTCTGTTGGTGGCGGTTTATATTTTTTCTCCACTCTTGGAGTAATGGCTCTTCCTTTTACAGCCTCTTCAAACACTTGTTTGGAGTGTTTTAGCATTCCGGGTAGCATAGGAAGACTTTGATACTGGCTGTGTGTGGACGACAGTGTGTTAAAAAGAAAGTCGTCTTCAATAGGCTCAGCATGCAGGCTGACATTATGAAATGCCGCTGCTCTCGACACCACCTGTGCGTAGGCTGTACTATCCTCTGGTGGCGACGGTCTAGCTGGATAACATTCAGGACTATTATCTGACACTGGTGCATCGTAAAGGTCCCATGCGTCAGGGTCATCTTGACTCATTCCTGTATGAGTTGGTGATTGCATCATTGGTGGAGTGGCTACCGGTGATGGTTGCGGAGAGCATTGTGGAGATGGTGGCGGGGTTACTTGTTTAGCCACCTTTGCCTGTGGCTGCTTGTCTTTATCCTGAAAGGCAAGTTTGCGTTTCATTTTAATTGGAGGGAGAGTACTGATTTTCCCTGTTTCTTTTTGGATATGGAGCCTTCTTTGTGTATAGTCTGGCTCTACTGTTTCCAATTCCTGTCCAAACCTATGTGTCTTCATTTGTGTGGACAGTCCTTGTTCCTCAGTGTAGGAACTTGTTTTTGGTTCCGAGGCCGGATGTTTCGGTATCGAAACCTTGTCGGCTGCTTTTTTCGGTTCCGACGAAACCTTTTTTACTTTCGGTGTTGTGGTCTCTCGGTGCCGACCCATTTCGGTTCCGCTATCTCGGTGCCGAACCTGCCGGAGCCACTATCTCGAGCCCGAGATTGCTGTGTGGCGGTATCATGACCGGAGTCGGATGACTTCACCCCCAGCGTGCCCTTTTTCGGTGCCGATGATCGGTCACCTATTTTTCGGGTTAACCCATGGCCTGTTGGCCGTGGCGTCCCCTGGGCTTTAGTGGTCTTTTCGTGAGTTTTGATTTGACGTCCTACTCACGGTTTTCGGCGTTTCTTCGGGATCTATCTCATCCGAGTCATGGATGGAGAATGTTTCCTCCTCCTCTTCGAAACGCTCTTATCCTGTCGGCGCCGACGCCATTTGTAGTCTCCTTGCTCTTCGGTCTCTTAGTGTCTTCCTGGACCGAAACGCTCTACAGGCTTCACAAGTATCTTCCTTGTGTTCCGGCGACAAACACAAGTTACAGACCAGATGCTGATCTGTATATGGATACTTGTTATGGCATTTTGGGCAGAAGCGGAATGGGGTCCGTTCCATCAGCCTTGAAGAGACACGTGGCCGGACCGACCAGGCCCCGACGGGGGATCGAAAAAACCCCGAAGGGCCACCAGAGCTCTTCAAAATTCAGTGTCGATCTGTTGTAACTAACCCGATACCGAACGCAAACAATACAGACGATTTTTCCGAGATTCTAACTAACTTTCCGACCCGAAACACGGAGCGAAAAGTAACACGTCCGAACCCGATGGCGGAAAAAAAACAATCTAAGATGAAGTCAACGCCCATGCGCAATGGAGCCGAAATGGGAGGAGTCCCTCGGTCTCGTGACTCGAAAAGACTTCTTCGAAGAAAAACAACTTGTAGCACTCCGAGCCCAACACCAGATGGCGGGATGTGCACAGCATGTGTATCTGCAGCTACACATGCCATCGAACATACATATATATATATATATATATATATATATAAATATATATATATATATATATATATATATATATATATCTATTACTGCTCAAAACGGAAAGAAAAAGACAAACATTCTTCACCAAAGTTCTACAAATATCTCCTCTAAGGAAGAAAAAGTTTCCAGAAGCTAGGGAAGAAATGTCATGTTCCTTTTATAGACTTCTTGTCCTGATATCGCTTGTCCATCTGTGGCTTGAGCCAGTTGTCTGATACTGTTGCAAGCTGCATTCATAGCAGTAACCCAGATGGTAGAATGGATGGTGAAAAGGAGACTTGTTATGAGAACTGGTTTTCTGCACCCTCCAGAAGATTAGCACTTTATGTTATGGCACACATAGATTTTTTTAAAGTATTATTTTATTGGGATTTTCTATTCTTAAGAAAGAAAAATAGGAAATAACAACACACTATAATATGCTCATAGCTGGGGTGAATAAGAACAACCAGTACTAGAATTAACAAGTGATACGTATAGTACAATTAGCCACTGAAGTCCCATCAGAACATGAATCATGGCTTAACATACAGCAACAAAAACCCATTTGTTAAATAGGGTATGGGGTGGGGTCGGAGGCTACAAAGCAAATGAAAGGAACCATTGTGAGTGGTAGAGGCAAAGGGGATGGTGTGGAGTGTCCAAATTGAAAATGCAATGGTCAGTGTCAAAGTCAGTGTGTGGTTTTGGCCTACAATGATCTCAGTTTATTTGGTGCCAGGTCCTTATCAATATGTTTGAGGTATAATATTTCACCATCATATTTAAAATACAAGTCTGAGCTTCGCTTCTTGTCCAACTGGCCTGTCGCTGGAGAACTGCACAGACAATGCAAGTCATCACTTATCAGCAGCGGCCGGCGCATAACGCTAGCGGAGGGGTGGGGAGGGTTACGGAGATGAAGTAAAAAAAAAAAAAAGAATAACTTACCTTGCCGCCGTGCCTGCTGCCCTGCTCCACTTCTTCTGGTGTCCCAGCATTCACAGCACAGGCTCTCCAGCAATCCTGGTGCTACTTTCATGCAAAACTTTGCATGAAAGCAGCACCAGGATTGGTCTGAGAGGCAGTGACTGCCACTCAGACACAGCCCTGGGGTCTGTGCAGTTTCTCCAGCCTGGCTGTTAAACACAAGACGGGCTGGAGAAACCTAAGTGCACAAGTGTGTTTGGCCACCTCAGATGGCTGGCTAAACACACACGCGCACTTAGGTGCACTCTACGCTACCCAGGTCCAGCACTGCCCCTCCCTGCTGGCTGTGACAGAAGCAGGAAAAATAAAACAAACTATTGTTTTATTTGTCTGCTTCTGGCACAGCCAGTGTGGTGATGCTTCTAAGCCAGAGCTAAGGAGATTCTCTTTTCACTTATGCGGTTACTGATGTGGAATTTAACAGTAAAGGACCTTGGAGAGTGAAGCCGTTGACAGATTAGATTCGTATGATAATGACTTGTTATGGCAGCTTTTGGTCACTAATAGAGGATATCTTCTCATCCTGTCAGTGTCACTAAAGCCAGGAAACCTGGACCCTACCAATCTTGCTCAATTCTGCCCCTTCAACCACCTTACTTCCATAGGAAAATACTTTGAAAAGGGAGGCACCATCTAGCTATGTGAACACGTTAGCAATAATGATCTCAAAGAGAACTATCAACAAGGCTTCAGACCAAGCTTCAGAACCAAGACTGCCACCTTTCAAGTTGTTGACGATTTCCTCATCTCAGGACAAATAAACTTTGACTCTTGATCCTGCTCTACCGCCCCACAACCTTTAATACAGTTGATCACACACTCTGGAACCAGCATAGGTCTCTGAGACGCAACTCTGTAATAGTTCATATCCAGCCTCACCAAATGTCATCAGCTCTTGCAGATAGGCTTTGTTAGATCATGCACTATGCCTGTTTCCGGGAGAAATCTACTGGGCTCAATAAGCTGTGCCATTGTAATCAGGCTCTACATGAACCATGTTAGTTCCTTGCTCAGCGACAGAAACATCAACATCGAGATACTCCAATATGTAGATGACACCCAATTCGATCTCTAAATCTACTGAACCAATGACTCAAATCCTGCCTCAAATTAATATTCCACCTCAAATTCATCCAGACTTGGATGTCAACTAACTGATTGATGCTTATCCAAGGAAGACTCAATTCCTCCTGCTTGCCAACCACACAATGCATTTGCAGATTCAAATATGACTCACCAAAACCGAACATTCCTCACTCCTAAGCTGACAAACTGCAAAATGCATTTGCTTCACCCAGGACATCAACCTTAATTTTAAGGAAGCCATCACTAGGAAAACCAAGACAGCATGTTGCCAATGCCCCCCCTACTGAAAAAACGTGATACCACTTCTCCCAGAGGAGACTTTCATACAGCAGTGGAGGTTGTGGTCCTCTCCCATATGGATGGAGGCAAGGGGTTCCTCAATAGTCTCGCAGACACCACCATGACACCCCAAAAAGACACACTACATGCAGCAGCACAGCTGTCTCATTAAGAGGCTGAATACATTCAAGCATATATCACCCTTACCTCATTGGAACTAGGGGCTCCCCTTCCAGGTCTACATCACCTTCAAGAAAAAAGGAATCATAAAACATCCTCCGAAATATGACTCTGCCTTATATGACAAACTAATCACTTCCAGAGTACAAGGCCAGACCAGAAGCCTGGATATAGCCAGACTGCAGCACATATAATTAGAAGAAATACAAAAAAAGAAAGAAGGCTGTTAGAACTGTCAGCCTTAGGGTGGTCTTCCCCCAAAGGATTTGCCTTCGACCCTCTGTTTTGCTGAATTTGTTTCTGTTGGTTTTAGGACTCAGTGCACTTCACCACTGTTAACCAGTGCTAAAGTGTGTATGCCCACTCCCTAAAACATGGTAAAACTGGTTTACACCTGACTGGCATATGTATTTTACTTAGCGGTCCCTAGTAAGGTGGTACACCATATACCAAAGCTAATAGTGAGCCTGCAGCACTTATTGTGGTGCCCACTTAAGTAGCCCTTTAAAAGATGTCTCTGGCCTGCCAATGCAGCATGTGTGCAGTTTTAAACTGTCAATTCAACTAGATAAAATAAACCATCTGCCAATCATAAACTCCTTTTTCTTTACATATAAGTCACCCCTAGGGTGGGCCAAAATCAGCCCAAAGAGCAAGGTGCATTGTATTTAAAAAGTTGAGCATGTACTTTTATGTTTTACCTATCCTGGTTGTAAGAAAACTCACAAATTAGTTTTTTCACTGCTGAGAGGTCTACCTCTCTCATAGGATAACATTGGATTACCTCATTATTACATTTAATAAGTGATAGCTTTTGTTTGGGAACGGGTGGGAATATCATATTTAGTGTCTGAAGAAGAGTACTTTAAAATCCTCTTAAATGGTAAAGTTGGTTTCTAAGTCACAACTGAAGATGCCACGACTGGGTGTAGTTGACGGTTGACCTTTTTGTATTTCTCGCAGTTAGTAAAACAAAACTGAGCAAGGTGTTGGATGAATGAGCCATCCTGATGAGATGGGGAGGGGCAGAACTATGCATAGTACAACTAACATTTTAAAGGAGCTGCCTCATCGCACACAAATAATTTCATACTAGGCGTTTGTGACCCTAGACCCAGTGGAGCCTAGGGAGGGAGGAAGGCAGGACATTCCATGACCATCTGCAGGGGAGAGGGGTTCTTGAAGTGTCTTCCACTTCAGAGTCAGGTACAAAACTTGGACCATCAGACCCACTCTTCAGTTCACTTCTGGACCTTCAGAGGACTCTCAGAAGACTGTTCTGCTGCATATGGCCTGCTGTGTACTTCACAGGCCGGCCCAGCTGCTCCAAGAGGACTTCTCTTCTGCCAGAAGCCAGCTCTGTGCCATCAGAGGACTACGTTGCTGTTCTGACATGCTTTTCCACTTGAACCCAGGACTACCAGAGGGACTCCAAGGACTAGAAAGCTGGCCTCCTGGCCAGAGCCTTAGGGACAGAAAACACTCCAATCATCTTGAACCCACACCTCGACACAGCCTGAGTGAGTCTGACCCTCAAATGCTGCTCATCCAGGCCTGGACCCTTGGAAGTTGTGTTCAAGTTGCACTGATAGCCCACATCCCAAATTTGGGACTTGTAACATTTTCAGCAAAAAGTGCACTGAGAACAGAGGAGAGACTGGGACCTACCTGCTGGGTGATCTGCCCAAGCGGCATCGCCAGTTGGCCTGACTTCATGGTTGCTTCCATTACATTCCTCTCCGCAGCAGCAAATCCTGTTCAGCGGTTCCTCACAGAAGTGGTATCTGGCCCCGTGGAGTCCTCGTCAGCTACAACCTGCAGCTTCTTCCTGCTGCTGATTTTCAATTTAAAAAAAAAAGAGACTAAGCCCGAACACAGAAATTTTCACTGCAACTTCGTCCAGCACCTCCACGAGGCCAAATTTCCTCCTCGGATACCGCTGGCTGCCTTGTCCTGTTGAACTTTACCTTCTTAGACACTTTTCTTCTAATACTCTTCGAAGTACAAAGGTAAGCAAAGACAGGGACTAGTCCACTTTGTGTATCTGAACCACACTCCATCGCAGTCAGCCAAAACCTTCGACTTTGCCCTGGTCTCACCCGACTAGATGTTTCCAGTTAGTGCTTTGATCTTTAGGGAGCTATTTTATTTTACTGTGAACTTTAAAAATTCATAACACAGATGCTACTGATTGTATTTTTGTTATAGTGGTGTCAACTAATTCATTATACTTTACTCTATTTTTCTAAACTGGTGTGGGATTTTTGTTTTTGTGTTTTCACTTTAATACTGTTTGAGTGTAGCATATATACTTTACACATATCCTCTAAGTTAGGCCTGACTGCTTTTGTGCCAAGCTACTAGAACGTTAAGCTCAGGTTACTTCAAAAAACTTTGTGGTTCATCCTGACGAAGATTGTGGCTATTGCTTGAATATGGTTTAACGTCCCTCAACCAACAACCTAATTTCTCACACAAGCCTTCTCCCTTATCACTCCAGTGATTTGGAGCATTCAGACTGATATCAGAATAGCACCAACACTACTACAATTCATGAAAAAGATGAAGACAGATCTCTTCAAGGAACACTGCTTTCAGACGTAATAACTATCTCTATTTCACCCATCTCCACTCTAATTTATCGTGCCATGGTCGATGCCCCGTTTTGAGCACTCTGCTGCTCTCCAGCTAGGTTTGAGCTTTTCAAATACCAATTTATACATACATACATAGGAGGGCACTATTTGCAATCACATGGTCCGGCTCAATTCAGAATGCGTTTTTTACCTTAGCAGTTGTAGCACCCATGTGCTTGCACTGTTGTGTTTACACACACAGGACAAAGGGATACACTTCTACCTGATTCTTGTCAAGACAAAGAAACTTCTGAGGCTTAAAAAGGCTGTGAAATGTCACAATACTATGAAACATTCCCTAAATGTAACAAGGTAATGCATTCTAGGTGTTGATCATGTCCACAGAAATTGTTCTGACCACAAGTTCTCTGCCCTCTAAAGAGCAACATCTTAGTTACTGCATAAGACTTACACATGGTGAAGAACTTTTAAAAATTAAAATTGAAGATGGAGAAGGGAAAGCTTTCCTTCAGCTTACTTAATCAGACCACACACTGAAAAGCTCAAAGAGTTCTTTGGAAGAAGGCAACTAAAGCAAACCTGCCTCATATGTCACACAAGTAGTTGATGACAAGATGTGGCAATATGTATCTTCATATGTTTGAAAAAGGTGAAGTGTTTTACTGGACTGTTAAAGAGTGTTCTTTGCTCAATATTAGTTTCCTGCAGCAGTCAATTATTAAATGCCTTAATGTATCACCGGAGTTTAATTCCGGATTTACCAACATGTAAAACAGCATTAATTAAATCCACATTTTGGCAATTTCCAGCATCTGGCATCAAAGGAATATTGCAAGTACAAACCTATTGCAGGAGTTTGGCATCCATGCCTGCCTTACGTTTGATATATAAATATTATAGTCTTTTCTACCTTAGACCGCTGTTCTGTGGAAAAATAGGGGTGCATGTTGACAGCCATCAGAAATTGAGAGGGATTACCATACCCAGGCTAAGCAGCAGCAGAGAGGAGCAGAGACACTAAATCATTCCTTGATAACTCAGACAAGAATGTTATTGAAACACACAATCCTGATCAGAGCTAGTTTCAACATGATCATACCAGTTTCTACAGTGTTCCATAATATTCAGATTCACAATCATGCACAGTGCACTGCTGCATGACTAATAATGCAGTTGTGACCCAACTCTCTCTCGCTCACAAAGTATTAGCACTAATGCCTAATTTGAGCCAGCACTTATTTCTGGGGACTGGGACTTAATTTTACTCATCAGAATTTCATCAAGAGCAAAAGAGATAAAAAAAGAAATGGAGGAAAGGAGGAGAAAGGGAATGGTTGGAAAACAGAGACCAATGGCAAAAGCAAAGATGAAAAAGAACCTGAACAAGTGAAATAAAGGGCCACAGAGTGTCTAGTGGTTGAAGAAAGCTGCATCAAGTGTAATCAAAGTGATGCCACCTTGGTATTCTGACATTCGTTGGGTTTTCTTTGTGCTTTGAGAAAACCTTTGTGCACTGGCACGTGTTATTCTACAAATTAAGCACTGATTAGCCCCAGGATCAACAAACTTTCAATTTTGCTCACATGCTATTGTCACGAGATTGCAAAGCTAATATGCGACTCATGTTTCTGGAAGGATACAGTTGTTCCGCAATGAAAGCTCCTCCAGTTTGGGTAAGTCTGTCACCCCTTCCAAGGTCTCAATGTGATTATCATCCGCCTCTAGAACCTGGACAGAAAAAAGAATGAGTAGGGCTTTCTGAAAAAAGGTGCTTTGACTCTGGGGCTAATTAAAAATGTTCACTCATAGCACTAATTAACACTCTTAATGGAATCTCTGTAGGAAATATAACAACAAAAGTCACAAAGATTGAATTATGTTTCATGTCACCCAGAGAAGAACAACAATTAATCTCACATCAACATCTGCTTCAGAATGTGGCACTATCTTCGTATAAAACAGACATAGAAAAGTAACTATATATTTTCCATACACACAAAACGGAATGGAACGTGCCTTAAGCATATTGACTCTTAATGTTAGGCCAACTGAGGTCATACATTTTTTTTTTTAAATGTGTCCCGTGTACAAGGCTTTCATTTGCAGATAAAATAACCACTGTACAAACGATTGTTCAACATTTGGTTCCCTGTTACTTTTATATAGCTTAAGGAGATCCTTCTCCTCATCCTGTTTGATAGTCTATTATATTTATTCTGTTGCATAGCTTGTTCTATTTATTTTCCTGCCCCCTTTTGTTTTTACTTACATTTACATATATTCTGGTAAAGGGCCTTATTTAGTGATTAGGGGATAGCATACTGCATCATTCCCATCTGCCAAATTCTAAATAAGATGCTGAGTTTTCATGTATGATTGGAGAATGGGTTGTATTTTAATAACCCAACCACTATAAATTTTAATATTCCAGGTCGTCAACTCACTTTTTATGTGATTGCATTGCTATAAAAGTAAAAAGAAAAAAAATATTAAATAATACACCTCTGATGAACAAGTTACTTACCTTCGGTAACACCTTATATGGTAGAAGCTATATCTAACTGCAGATTACTTACCTTAGAAAAATCCCAGGCATCAGACTGTATCGGAAAGATTTTTCGTGAGCAGTACCCCTGCGCACTGGTAGGTGGCATCGATCGGCTCCGCACACATCTTTGGTATCCTCTGCGGCACCTATATAGGCGCCACCCAGGCACACTGACATCAGTTTCTTTTCATGGCTTTTCACACCTGAAGTGCTGATCCGTAAAGAACACTGACCAGTGGTGTGGAAAACTAGGGCCCAGAAAGGTTATAGCCCTGTCCCAAGAAATCCATTCACAGAGCCGGGAGGCTGGGTAGGCCGGTAAGGAATCTGCAGAGTGATACAGTCTCAACCAGATAAGGCGTTACAGAAGGAAAGTAACTTGTTCATCTGATAGAGACTTCTAGCTGTATATTTCTTACATCACATTAGATACCTAAGCAATACCATCCCCGGAGAAGGGTCTTTGGACCAATTTCAGACGAAGTCCTGCAGGTCAGAAAGGGGAAAATGCCCGTTATGACAGAGCCAACTGTATAGGCAATAATGTTTGGCTAACGTGTGCAATGAAGCCCATGTTGTTGCCTGGCAGATATCCAGGACCGGAACTCTGTGCTAAAGCAGTGACTGCAACTTTGGCTCTGGTAGAATGAGCACACAAGCCCTCAGGGGGTGCTTCTAGGCCAATGCTTATCAGAATTTAATGCAGAGCACGACCCATTTGGAGATGGTCCTTTTCCTCACAGCACAATCCTTTTTAGCTCTGACATACCCCACAAAGAGTTGCTTGTCCACCCAGAATTCCAGTCTGCTGTCAAGGGAGAATGACAACGCTGCGTGGGGTCCAGACGATGGAGGACTCTTCTCATCCCTGGAAGGGTGAGGTGGAGCGTAGAATGTAGGTATGGTGATGGATTGACCTACATGAAAGGGAAAGGAAGTGACCACATTTGGAAGAAAAGAGGCCTGCGTGCAAAGTACCACTTTATCAGGATGAATAGATAAACAGGGCAGCTTATATGATGAGGCCTGTAACTCACTAACTTGTCAGGCAGATATGATAGACAAAAGCTGTTTTGATGGTGAGCAACAGCAGGGGACAATTGTAAAGCAGCTCAAAGGGAGCACACATCAAGAATGTGAGAAACAGATTTGAGTCCGACTAAGGCATGATAAAAGAAGAAGGGGGAAAAGATGAACTAAACCTTTCAAGAATCTATATCCAATAGGAGATTTGAAAAGAGAGGGTTGCTCGTGCAATCTTAGAAACACAGACACAGCAGAAAGATAACCCCCTAAGAGTGCCCAGAGCAGAGCCCTGCTGGCCAAGAGATAGAATGAAGAGAAGAACCTGAGAAAGTGGGCCAGAAAGGGTTTCAACATTTCTGCCAGAACATCAGGCCACAAATTGTTTCCAACAGCAGGCGTATACCATCTTGATGGAGGAATGCCTGTCTGCCAAGATGACATTGCAAGCCTCAGATGGAAGGTCAAAGTCTGTCAACTGCAGCCCTCAATCTCCATGCAAGAAGGTGCAGACTGGACAGGGTCAGATGGAGAACTCGGATAGAAGATCCTCCCAAAGGGGGCAGTCTGATTGAAGAATCGATCACCATGCTCAGTAGCTCGGGATACCAGCCTGTCCGTCACCAGTCCGTTGCCACAAGGATAACTTGGGCCTGATTGTTCTTGATCTTTCAGAGAACTCTGAGCAGGAGTGGTATGGGCAGAAAGGTGTACAGGAGGCCTGAGATCCACTCTGGATGAAGATTCACCCAGTGAGAGTTGTCTTGGAAACTCAGTGTGCAAAACCGCTGACATTGTGGATTCTCAACGGAGACTTTGTGCTACCTCTGAATTGAGACTTCATTTGTGATCTGCTAAGCAATAGCGACTGAGTTCATCCACCTTGGTGTTCAGAGAACCAGGCAAATGCGGAACCACCAGGGAAAGTCCCTGATGTTCCAGCCGTGTCCAGAGGCGCAGAGCCTCTTGACACAGGTTCCATGACCCCACCTGCCCTGTTCGCTGCAGGACCACATGGTGGCGGTGTTGTCTGAACACCTGCACCAGCCTCCCCTTGATGAAAGGCAGGAAGGCATTTAATGCTAGACGGATCGCCCGCAACTCCAGCATATTGGCGTGGAGTCTAGAGTCCATCAGAGAACAGAGTCCTCTGATCGCCACCTCTCCCAGATGGCCATCCCATCCCGGGAGTGACACATCTGTCACTACTGTCAGATCTGGTTGGGGAAGGGAGAGGGATCAGCTACTGATCTAATTGTGGTTCATTAGTCACCACAGCAGATCTTTTGCAGTTTCCTCTGAGATCTCAACCATGTCAGAGGGATTGCCCTGAGGCTGTGCCTATTGGAACTTCAGGTCCCACTGCAGAGCACACATATGCCAACCTGCAGGATGCTAGAGGCCATAAGTCCCAGCAGCCCCAGTCTGTCTCACCAAAACCCAGGATAGAGGCTGAAACATTGGTATAATATCTTGAATATCCTGGACTCACTGCCCGGGAGGATAAGCCTGAAACTGCACTGTGTCCAGAACAGCTCAGATGAAAGGGAGCGTCTGAGAAGGAGTCAGGTGGGACTTCGGCACGTCTATAGTGAACCCCAACGAGTGCAGGATGTCCACCACAGTCTGGAGGTGGAATACAACAGCCTGGGGCGAGCCTGCCTTTCACAGCCAATTGCCAAGATAGGGGAAAACTGACACCCCCTGATGAACTGCAACCACTGCCATCACTTCGGTGAGCACCCGAGGGGTGCTGGTCAGGCCAAAGGGGAGCACATCAAACTGGGAATGCTTGTGGCCGACCGTGAACCGCAGGTAACGCCTGTGGACAGGCAGGATAGGGATGTGAAAATATTCATCATACAAGTCCAACGCTACCATCCAATCACCTGGGTCTGGGGCACACAAAACCTCCACCACTGTGAGCATCTTGAATTTCTCCTTCTTGAGGAAGTAATTGAGGGATCACAAGTATAGGATAGAACGAAGGCCTCCGTCCTTCGGCACCAGAAAACAGCACAAATAACAATCATGACCTCTTTCTGGCATCGGAACCCTCTCTACAGCGCCCCTGGCCAAGAAAGATGCAACTTTCTTGCGGGGAAGAGAAAGATGATCCTTCGTCAGCCTGTCTAGAGTTGGTGGCATGGTGGTAGGGAGGGTCATGAAGGGGAGGGAATAGCCCCCTTAGACTATCTGTAAAACCCACCTGTCCGATGTTATGGACTGTCAGCGGAGCAGGTGATGGTGAATCCTGTCGCCAACTGGATTTGGAATTTGCAGCTGTGGGGTGGGGGATTTAGGCGGTGGATTGACCAGACCTCTGGCTGCCTGATCCATGAGCCCTGATCCATGAGCTCTGTGAATACAGTGCCCTTGGCCACGCAGAGGCTGTTGAGCATGGGTGGCAGGGTGGCTGCTAATTAAGTTGGTAGCCCCTTCCATAGCCACGAAAGAGGCAAAAAGTGGACAGGTGGTGAGGCGGGCGGAAGATGAGCCCAAGGATCAGGCCGCAGCCACACTGTCTTTATAGATCAAATCTGTTTATTACGTTTTCAATTTTAGAACCTCGCACATGTATATGAACTACATCACTATATTGCGACCAGGCACAACATTAGCTTATTCCATGCGAAACAATGAAAAAAAGGATTATACAGTTAACACAACTATGTTTCCCTACTGCTAGTTGGATATACATTAATCAAACAATCTCAGGCTCTAATACCATGTAGTGCAAGTCCAGAATTAACCTCTCTTCGAAGATGACCTCCCAGGCTATCAATTCAAATTCAGAACCCTCAGATAGGTTGGGCATGTCAGCTCTGAAAACTCCCCAGATAAAATACGTAGAAATGGTTGCCAGAGTTCCCTAAAGTCCCCGCCCCGCAGCTGTGAAGCCAGGGATAGCTTTTCCATGGCGAGGATAAACCATGGCTTGTACAGCCAAGAGACTGTTGACAGGATCTGCTCTGTCCCCCACACTGATAGCAAAAGTTGTACGGCAGCATTCAAGGCCAAGGCCATCTGCCGACCCTTCAAAGATCTTAGGGGAAAAGTGAGTGGGTTGGGGAGACCAAGCAAAATATACGCAGGGAATCTAGGGATCTGGGTATCAAAAGCCCTGTCTACTGTGTCCATTATGTCCTTCCAATACCTGTGCAACTTGGGGCAATGCCATAGTAGGTGCACAAGCATGGCCCCCCGCAACCCCTCCAACAGCTACTAGATTTGTCATGATTCCAAGCATGGATCCGGTTAGGGGTGTAATACCAGGAGGAGGCTACTTTATAAGCTGTCTCTGTACCTGCTGTATTATAAGCTGTGTGGTGCACCCTATAAAAAAAAACACTCTCCCACTCATCCTCAGATAGTTCCCTCTCAAGCTCCTTCTCCCATCTCAATTGACCCCTAGTCTTGATTGGACGGGTCTCTCCCCGCAGGAGGGCATAGATTTCTGAAACCATGCGCTTATCGTCCTTTTTCATTAGAATCCATTTTTCAAATGGGGTTAACGGCCTGTCGATTAAGATCCTACTGGCCTGAAGCAGTGCCCAGTGTCTTAATTGGTAGTACATCATCCTATCGGCCTCAGTCAGGCCATATTGCTCCCTCAATTGGTCAAATGGGATAACCCCATTCTCATCGAATAAGTATCCTACCCTTTTGCATCCCCCCCCATACCACAGACGCAACGCCTCCGGTTGTAAGCCCGGGCCAAAATCAGGATTCGCGCCCAGTGGAGTCATTGGGGACGGGAAAGTCATCAAACCCGCCCTGCTGGCCACCCGATCCCACACTCTCATCGTAACCTCCGTAATCGGTAATATATACAACCCCTGCGCCCTGTGACGGCGCCTAAGCCAGGGTTCCTTCCATATGTGAGAGCCCGCCACTGCTTGGTCCATGAAGCACCAATGCTTCTCCGGAGTTGGCCGGCTCCATTCCAAAAGGAAGCGCAGCTGTGCTGCCTGAAAGTATCGAAGGAGGCAGGGGACCATCAGCCCCCCCTCCCTCTTAGGACGGTACAGAACCTGCTGTGATATCCGCGCCACCTTCCCTTCCCAAATAAATCTTAAGACCGCTGTTTGGAGGGACGCTATCGTTCTCGGGGGAGGTTCCAGCGGGAGCACCTGGAACAGATAAAGTATACGCTGTAGTATGGTCATGTTCACCGCCGCGACCCTGCCCAGCCAGGAAAGTTTAAGCCTCCCCCATGACTCCAAGTGGCGCTGCACCTCCCGCGTTAGTTTTGGATAGTTCAACTTTACTGTACTGGCAACCGTAGTGTCCAGCTCAATCCCCAGGTATGGGAGCCCGAAGAGGTCCATGTAAAATGGAAACGGGCCTTCAGGTCCCTTTCGTGCTCTGCAGGGATAAACCTGCCCAGGGCCTGCGATTTAAGCATGTTCATTCGGAACCCCAAGACCTGCCCAAATTCCTCAATAATACTCATTAGTGCCGGCAGTGAGTTCATGGGCTCCGCCAAAGTAAAAATAACGTCGTCCGCATATAGCGAGATGAGGTGTTCATCCCCCCCGAACCTCATGCCCGTGATCTGAGGGCTGTCCCAGAGCCTCTGCGCCAGTGGCTCCATGTAAAGCGCAAACAGGAGGGGCGAAAGAGGACACCCCTGCCTGGTGCCTCTTTGGACGAAGAATGGTAAAGAAAGAGTCCCATTAACCCGGACCGCTGCCCGAGGCTCTTGATAAATGCATCGAATCCATGTTATAAAACCGGAACCCAGTCCATAGCGTTTGAGCACCCTGAACAGGTATGGCCAGTGAACCCTATCAAAAGCTTTCTCAGCGTCAACAGACAGGAAGAGCGCTGCCCTACGGGAACGTTCAGTTTTATCCAAAAGATGGAGCAATCGCTTGGTATTATTGCTGCACTGTCTATGAAGTATAAATCCCGACTGGTCGGGGTACACAAGCCCCGGCATATAATAGTTGAGACAGTGTGCCAAAATGCCAGTAAACAGTTTGGCATCGATATTCAGGAAGGAGATCGGCCTATACGAGGCGCATTCCTCGGGATCCTTCCCCGGTTTCGGGATAACAACGATAGTAGCGTCTAACATGCTAGGCGAAAGCACACCCGTTTGCCGAAAAGAGTTAAAGAGTCGCACAAGGACGGGAACAAGTTCCGCACAGAAGGATTTATAGAAAAGCGCAGAAAAACAGTCAGGCCAGGTGACTTCCCGATCTGCAAGCGATCAATCGCAGATATAACCTCCTCAGCCCTTATAGGACGATCTAGCGAGGCAGAGTCCGTCGCCAACATAGGTGTGATTGCTATGTCCTCTAAGAAGGATTCTGGGGCTACGTCACCGGGCTTCCCGGCCATATACAGACTTCGATAGAATTCCGCAAAAGCCTGCGCTATTTGGTCGCTCGTACGTGCCTCCGCCCCAGAAGGGAATCGTACCATTTTTATCAGAGACGCTGCGCGCTGTGCTCTCAACCTATGCGCCAGTAGCTTGCTGGCCTTATTGCTTCCTACATAATACTTTTGTTTGAGTCGGACTACCGCATATTCTGCCCTGTCCCAGTCCAACCTCCTCAGCTGGTTCCGGACCTTCTTGAGCTCTCGCCATATTCTAGGAGCACCAGTGCGTTTATGTGAGCGCTCTAACACCCTCACCCGCTGCTCCAAGTCCTCCCGGAGTGGAATCCTCGCCTTGTTATCCCTAGAAGAAAGCAACATCACCTCACCCTTCAGGACAGCCTTCAGTGCCTCCCACAGTGTTGCGATGCTTGTTGTCCCGTTGTCATTAAAGCTAAGGTAATCTATTATTGCCCTTCGAATCGCCTCAACCGTTTAGCCATTCTGAAGCATTGAGTCTCTGAATCGCCATCCTGTTGGACCAACCCTCTCCATGTCCGTGTGAATCTCAACTGTTACCGGAGCATGATCCGACAAGGCCCACGGCTTAATCGCTGGGTCTCTAACTCTGGGGAGAAGCTCCTGGGATGCCAGAAAAAGGTCTAGTCTAGCGTATGTTTTGGTTGCCAATGAGTAGAAAGAATAGTCCCTCAACGTGGGGTGCGCGCTCCTCCACACATCCACCAGCCCACACTCCTTAAGCCACTGCCGCCCAGAATCCGACAAGGACCCAGTCTGACCATACCGTGGACCTGAGCGATCCAGGTCCCCATCCAATACCAAATTAAAATCACCTCCCAGCAATACAGCACCATCCGGGGACTGCAGAATTGGCATCAGAGACTGTCTCAAGAAGGCCTACTGATGGGAATTGGGTGCATAAAGGGAAGCGATCGTGAGAGTGAAACCCCCCAATCGGATCCGCAAGGCCAAGAGCCTCCCCGGGACCTCATGCAATTTGGATATGAATTCCCCAGGGAATGTGCGTGAAAAAAGTATCGCCACTTCTGCATGCTTTGACGGCAGGGAGGACCAGAACTGCCTGGGGAACCACTTGGATCGCATACGGGAGGTATCTTGAAGGACAAGGTGCGTCTCTTGCAGGAGGCATACATGACTCCCGGATCTCTCTAAAGCGGAGAGGATAGCTAGCCTCTTAGTAGGGTTATTTAACCCCCTAACATTTAAGCTTATACATTTGATGGTCATAGCCTAGACTAAAGAAAGCAAGCCGGGGAGACAAAAGCACAAGCTAGGACTACCCTCCACAGTATCATCTAGGCCGCCTAGTGCAAGCTGGCCTGAGGATGCCTTCTCATAAGACCAACATCGTGGGGAAAACCAACAGCAAAAAAAGAAAAAGCACAACAGGTGCATGTGACACACAATTCGTTGATCATCCATCCTTGCGAGGTAAAATCTCCACGGGGCAGTATATTCCGCAATGTCAGTAACTCGGTCCATTGCCCCCGCCGCCCCGACCCTCTGCAAACGTCAACGCACTATGACAGCTGTGGCCTGCAGTACTCCCAGGTGCCCCCGGATGCCCATACTAGGCCGACGTGCCGGCTGCAACGCTGCTCAAAGCGGCTTCTCTCTCCGATCTCAGCTCCAAGGCCATCGGGCGTTGCAGCTTCCTTTTCTTCTCTCTTCTCCGCCACCAAGGAGGGCCCCCAGACGATAGAGCTGCCCCCTCACTCGCCTCCCGGTCTGTGTCCTCAAAGCCCAGGACGCGGCCAGCCTCCGCAACCAATTTCACCTGCCGGAGCTGATCCTCCCAGCGAAAGACCAGGCAGAACGGATGGCCCCACGAGTATGACACATTGTGTGCCCTCAAGTGATCGGTGATCGGCCTAAACTCTCTCCGTCTCTGCAAAGTCCGCACTGATAGATCCTGGAAGAGCTGAAGTTCATGCCCTCGAAAGAGGACCGACTGGAGGTTACGGGCCCGCTGTAGAATCTTTTCTTTGAGGACAAAATTGTGGAGACAGGCTATAATGTCTGGGGGGTGGTCTCCAGGGGGCCCTTGCGCGCCCAGCACGATGCACCCGGTCCAAGACTACCTCCTGTGTCTCTTCTGTGCCAAGCAGGGAGCGAAACAAATCCACAACGTAGCCCCCAATGTCCCCTTTTTCAGCGCCCACCGGGGCCCCTCGTATACGGATATTTTGTCTCCTCGAGCGACTTTCCAAGTCCTCAACAGGCATCTGGAGGAGGTCCTGTTGCTCTCGGAGGCAGACTACCTCCTGTTGCAGGCCCGCTACCTCTTCGGGGGAGCTCACTGTCTTCTAGCTGCGATACACGTTCACCCAGGGAGGTGACCTCTCCTCGTATCTCCTTCACCTCCCATGAGATGTCCCTTCGCAGCTCCTGGATATCCCCTCGGAGCGACTCAAACAGGGGGGGTCAGAAAGCCCTTCGTCACTGAAAAACCCTCCTCTGGCTCCGTCTCAACTCGACTTTCCAAGGCCCTCGTCTCAGGTAAGTCCTCCGTCATAGGCCCAGGCATAGAGCGCGCCCCTGTCAACATGTGTCCTTCACTGAGCACTCGCGTTTGGGCTTCGATGTCGCCATGGCGCACCGGCCTGATCTCACCTCACCAGCTCAGCTCCGTGGGTCCACCAAGATCACTTTACCAAAGCCGGTCAGCGTGCACCGCTCTCTCCGGAACCACGCCAAGGCACATCTCCCAGCCGCCACCAGGTACTATGGTCCGCTCCTTTTGCCCACTCGCAGGACTGCAGGCCAGACTAAGCAAAGTTTCAGGTGCTGGGGTGTGCAACCCAGAAGTCAGGGAACCGGATCCCCGCCATCCAGCAGGGCCCCGCGCCTCACCAACCTCACTCCAAGGCGCCCGGCAGGGGAAGCTCCACCAGTCACCGCCAGATCAGCAGGGCTCCAGAAACATTGCTCACCCCTCAGGTACCACAACCACCCGGCATCGGGCCCCACAGCTCACTCCGTCTATCAGGGGACCCAGGAAGGCCCTCGAGCCTCGCCCCTCCCGCTGACGCGAGGCAACCCGGCTCCGACCGGCACCGCCGCGTCCGGAAAACCCGGGGGGAGCCACACAAAATGGGGAAAGCCTCCAGGCCTCCCCCAGGCTGGCCACAGGTCGCTTTTCCGGGCCGAGGCGGCGGAGCGCAAAAAGGAACGTCCTAGTGCTCTGCCATCTTGACCACGCCCTACCGCCACACTGTCTTTAAAAACATTCTAGCACCAACTGCGCTTTGTCTCCAAAGAGACAGGAGCCATCAAAGGGCATGTCCATCTAAGACAGTGTGACATCCCTCGAAAAGCAAGTAGTTCAAAGCCAGGCGTGGCACCTGAGGAACACCGCCAACAAAACCGCTCTGCCCAGCGAGCCGCTCGTGAGGAGTCCACAGCGAATGGTGAACTTTGCTGCATCCCTCCCGTCTGTCATAGCTTAGGAGAGCATGGCATGGACCTCCCCCAGGATCGTAGGCAGCACTTGCACTACCAAATTCCACAGAGCCTGGAAGTAACAGCCCAAAAGGCATGCAGTGTTCACAGACCCCCAATGTCAGGCTGGCTCAGGAAAACATCTTCTTCCCAAGTGTCTCCAGCTTCTTGGATTTCCTATCTGGCGGGGGGAATGTGCCAGGGTTAACATGGGAGGTGGAAGCTTGGACCACCAAACTCTCAGGGGTGGAGTGGTGAGTGAGGAAACTTGGGTCCCTGTGGGGGAAGGGGAGAGAAGGGCAGGGAGGGGGTTGGTGACGGTTAATTGTTCACAGGAGCCCCTGTGTTGGTCTTGGACCAAGTACCTAAAAGGACTGCAAGGGCTTCATTGAATGTGAGGAGCAGTTCAGTGGCTAAGAATCCTGGCTGAAGCAACTCTGTCAAGACACTGGTCTTGACTGCCACCAAGGGCAACTGAAGGTCGAGGACCTCCACACTGCCACTGTGAAAGGCACTCCATCCTCTGCAGCTACGGTAGAGGGAGAAAGCATGCCAGCATACGAGGAAGTGTCCATACCACTAGGTTTACTCAGTTCCTCACACTAGTCCATATCATGGTCATATGTCTGGACTTAAGGGCCCAGTAGTGACCACTCCCATTCTTTTTTCTCTTGTGGAGATCATGCTACGACATTCTGTGAGCCAAATCAGTGTTGTTCTCCCCCATTTCTAGGCCTGGGACTTAGCTTGACTTACTAAGGGATGCAAATGTGCAGTTTTTAACTTCCAACTGGAACAACACCCTGAAATGGTAGCTCCCTGGTATTTCATGCCTTTAACTAACACATAGTCTGTGAAAGGTCGGAAGGAATAATGGTTAGCCAGGAGAACAGGTACGATGTCTGGGTACAACTAAAGCTACATGCTGTTGTAGGAGGTGGGGTCTCCTTGTCATGCTGTGGTCATGGTAGAATCTTTTTTTCTTGAATATCTTAATCTTAATACAAGAACTTGGCATTCTCAAGATAGGGCACTGTAGGAAACTGCCCTCTTTCTTGGCATGGTTACCCTCATTTTCTGCCTGCTGTCAGTTTGCTTGACTATGTTCAATGGGATCCTCCTAACCAGGAACCCAGTGATTACACTCTCTCCTCTAAATCTGGTTGCTTGTAACCTTTTCTTCCCGCGATTGGCATATTGGTCCCCCTGTACAAGTATTTGGTACTTAGGTACCCAGGGCATTGGTGTTCCAGGGGATCCCTATGGGCTGCAGCAGTTATTCAAAGGGTTCTGCAGGCCTGCCATAGCAGTCTGCGTGAACCGGGTGCATGCACCCGGTTTCACTACAAGTCACTGCACCAGGTCACTGTAAGTCACCCCTATGATAGGCCCTCTCAGTCCGGAGGGCAGGGTGAAGGTACCTGTGTGTAAGGGCACCCCTGCACTAGCAGAGGTGCCCCCACGAACTCCAGCTCCATTTTACTGGACTTCGTGAGTGTGGGGACGCCATTTTATATGTGCACAGGACATAGGTCGTTACCTATGTCCAGCCTACATAATGGTAATGGCATGTCTGGTATCAAACAAAGGGTTGTCTCTAGTATTTTCTGATACTGTGTTCCAAAAATAAAGCACCTTTATTTTTGTACAACAAAGTGTTTTCTTTCTTGTGTGTAAGTACTGTGTGACTGTAATGGTATTGCATGAGCTTTGCATGTCTCCGCCTTGGCTGCTCATCCACAGCTACCCCTAGAGACCCTGGCTTCTAGACACTGCCTACACTTTGATGAGAGGGGATACCTGGACCTGGTATAAGGTGTAAGTACCATAGGTACCCACCACACATTAGGCCAGCTTCCTACAGGTACACATTAACACATGCACAGAAAGACAGTAGACGGATATTTCTGGGCATCATGTACGTTTAGTTCATGGTCAGGCACTGAGGGCCCTAGGTCTGGGCCTCCAGCGGCACATCAATTACCCAATGTCCCATGACACTCTGGCAGTGCATAGCACCTCCTTCTGGCATTGTAAGTACCCTCAGGAGGTATTCCTCCCAGGGGCCCCAGAGTGCTTGTGGGGGTAGTCCGGAGCTCAAGTCTCCTCGGTCGCACGCATCAATTCATGTTAAGTGCCCCTGGAAGACTACCACTGCCCAACAGCCGAATAATGTCTCTCTCTGCCACCATTAAAGCAAGATTACAAAATACTACTGTAAAGGCTTTGATCACTCCAGATCCCTAAAGTAATTAACTGCGGAATAAGCTTTAGTAACTCTGCAGGGCTCCAGAAGTCTGCCCCTGAACTCCCACCCAGAATCCATGGATCTTCGAGCAGCTCCAGAGGCATACCGGTAACAGGCTGCAGCGGCTATTCTTCCTATTTTGTACAGGAGTGATCTTGTAAAGGAGGCCCTGTGGAGTATTTTGAGTTGTATTACGCAGAAGCCCGTTCTATTTGGTCCCTCCCTTGGGTACTGGCAGGCCTCCCACCCAATCTCCATCATACAGGGCTCCAAGATCAGCCTCCCATTTGTATTTAAGGTATGCCAGGGTACTTGGGTATTAGTGGTCAGTGACCCTACAGATTTGACATTTCCTTGTTCATGCAGGAGAGCTAAAGGCACTTTGCTCTCCAGAGGTGATTTAACTTAATTTGAGTCTAGGAGGGGCCTGTACCCATTCAATGCATGGACTACATATGTCGCCTAGCTATGATATGCCCAGAAAGTCCCTTTTGTTTTAATCATTCAGCATCACGAGGTCTCTCAACAGGTGAGAGTCCCACAATGGTTTTTCTAGTGTCTGTTTCCTCCTCCCCTATCCCAGTTATTTGTTTGTCTCCAACCATACTTGGATGACACTGGCTAGAGGTTTCAGAGTCCTGTGCAGAGAAGTGGCACTGTAAAGGTCCCTGGAGTACCCCCTAGATAACACGGCCTTTCTGTCCGCCCTTACTGATGGCCCCTGCTGATCTGCAAATGCCCAGTTGTTAAAAACCATGAGGTGAGAGGCCCAACAGTAAAGCCCTAAGTTTGGAAAGGCTAAACCCCTGTTGTATGAAGAGCTAGTCAGTTTGTGTAATGCTATTCCGGGGGTGCCACCATCCCATTGCCGGGCTCGTGTGATGATATCCACCCTCTGAAGTAGTCTGGGACCCTGTAATGCGTGTTTTGCAACATGTGCAGGACCCGGAGCAGGAAGATCATTTTAAAACATGGTCGCTCAACCCATTAGGGTCAGGGGGGTTTATTCCAGTGTTCCACTTCTGTCTTATAACTTTCCAGTATTCTACCGAATTTCCTGCACATGGAGAGGGACTGGTCCTACGTGATAAACACCCCAAAGGTATGTGAACCCATCTGTTGTCAACTGTATTGTGTCTCCCCCTCTCCCCCCCTCCATCCGTGGGCTCCAGGTTATAATTTGGTATGCCACTGATTTGTGCCAATTGTATGGACCCCCTAGATACTCCCTGCAAATATGTTCCAGTTGGCCATGGGCAGGACACATAGCGGGGGGAAAAAGGGCACCCCTGCCTTGTTCCTCAAACAAAATTCTCTTGACTTGACCCCATTCACCCGCACCCTTGCAATTAGATTTGTATATAGTAATTTAAGCCAGGCCAGGGATTCCACTCTAAGCCCCATTTTACGCAGGTCTGTCATAAAATAAGGCCACTGCAGAGAGTCAAAGGTCTTTTCTGCATCAAAGACCAGCACCACTTCTGGTTCTAGGATATCTCTTGCCCTGGCCAAGACCATGAAGAGGAAATACGATGTGTCGCCCTATAGGGCATAAAGCTGGACTTGTCTGCCAAGACAAGTTTAGCATTCACCTGGTAAAGGCGATAAATTAGTTCTTTGGCCAGAACCTCAGTTTCTGTAGTAGGGATTTTGGTAGGTATGAGGAACGGTCATCAGGGGGCTTGTCTTTTTAATACATGAGGGTGACTGTGCAAATCTAAGGTCTCGTGGCAGAGCGCCCTCCTTCCTTGCCCCAAGGTACACCTCTAGGAGCAATTTCCTCAGCAGGCCTCACTATGCACTTGAAGAATGCCGCGGGGTACCAGTTAGGGCCTGGGGTTCTCCCCGAATGCATTTGCTTAATTGCTTCTTGTACCCACATCCTCTGGGAAGAGGGTCCGAGTCGGGAACCTCCCTACGAATTTTGCCATCTCCCAGGGAGTGCGCCTCACCCTGGAGCAATACATGGATTTAGGATGAGAGGAAACGGCCTCTGCTATGTCAGGCCCTTTTTCAATTAGGCAACCGTCAGATGTCCATAGGATTTGGACCCATCGTTGTCCCTCCTCCCTGTGTGCTAACCTGGCCAGTAACTTACCTGCCTTATTTACCACCATATATAGGATATGCTGCTTACTGTGGAACAGCGCTTGTGCCGCGCTTTCTGCCACCTGTCTGCATTCCTCCCTCAAGCGTTCTTTACAGTGCAAGTGCTCCCCTCCTGGGGCCTCGACATACTCTAGTTCCTTTACTCCTAGACACTGATCTAGGTCCTGCATCCTCTCCCTCCTCCCGTTGTTTGACTGCAAGCATGACCCTGTGACACTGCTTTGGAAGATTCCCAGTTACCCCCAATGCCACTGATCCCAAGTTCTCTCACAGGTAGGCTTCGGTGATCCGTCTCAGTTATGTTCTGGTATTCCAGTCCCACAAGAGCCCACGGTCGAGCCTTCACTCATCCCTCCCCTAAGGGGGGGTGGTGGGGAGGCGGGGGTGTCTGTGCGTCAAAGTGGCTGTGAGCGGGGAATCATCGCAGATTCCCTGGGGCAGGAACCTAGTGTTTACTAATCTGCCACCTTGTATGATCAGTGAGAAGTAGTCGAGTCGAGATAGGGAGTGTCTTTTAGTGGCCATATATGAGTATTCTTGCACCTCGTGGTGAGAGTCCCTCCACAAATCCAGGAGGTACAGGGCCGTAAGAAAGTGCGGTCAGCATTTGTTGTCTCAACCCTGTGGGCCAGTCGGTGTAGGTTTGTCCAGGTCCTGTTGTAGTGTTAGGTTTATGTCACCACCTAACTGCAGGATGCCCTCTGGGGCCTTTGCCAGGCATTTCCCCGTGGGGTCTAGCATGATCAAATGCAGACCTGTTGGGAAGTACATAGATACCACCACCAGTTTGTCTGTGCTCATTTTCTCTTTGTATTGCTGAATAGCAGCCCTATATCTGTTCAGACAAAAGGGACTGATCGGCACATCCGAATGGCTACTCAACGTGAACCGGAGGTAAACCCCAAGTGGACCAGGACTTTGTATCATCCCCAAACAATAAACCCACAGCTGTTGCCTACGAGGTGAATCTCCTGCAGGAGTATCAGGTCCGCGACTTGTCTGTAAGATAGCAGGCCACCATTCCCCTCTTCAGTTTGTAGCCGAGGCCACTGACATTCCAAGTAAATACATTTAGATTCAGGCTCTGGTGTGCCCGAGTGCCCCTGGATATCCCTGTGAACATATACTGTGTACAAGGGCCCATGTTCTGGAATATACCAACAACCACTCTCGAACCCCCCCCCCTCCCCCACAGTATACCCACCTTCCTGCCTTATGCTGCAGGCTTAGAACTGCCTGCCACCCGAATTCACAAGGCGTCTGTCACCCTCCTTCCTGTAACATCTTAACTTGTCAATCCTGTATATATGATAAAGAAACAAAAAAGAAAAACAGCTCAATTGTCGCCCCTGTGATATCGCTGGGGCCAAGGGGGAAACTAGGAAAACAGAAGTAGAAAAGGATATTGTCAGAGGGATGGGGAGAACACTCTTGGTCTGTGACTCCATTATGCCGACCTTACACGGATTCCAGGGCAACCCAGCTCTGCAGGAGAGTATCACCACATAGATATTAGGGGTTCTCTGTGAGCGCCAGCTCCTCGTTGACCAACATCCGCTGTGTCTGCTGGGCTCTGCTGTGCTGGGAGTCCTGGTCTCCGTAGTTGTTTTGGGGAGGATTCCCTCACTGTTTTTTATTGTCGACCTGGTGCCAGCCCTCTAGCCATTCATTGCCTCCTCCGGAGTTACAAAGAGCCAGGACCTTCCTTCTGAAAGGATCTTTAAATTTGCAGGTAAGAACATCATAATTTGGATGTTCCTCTTTCTCAGTTTTGCTTCATCTTTTCAAGGGATCTTCGTTTCGCCTGTACTTCCTGCGTGTAGTTCGATGAAGGTGTTGTTTTCATGTTGTAGGGGAGCACTGATGCGAGCCACCCTAAGGATGGCATCTCGATCCCTGTGTTTGGAAATACGGGTGACAAGAGGTCGGGATTTCCTCCAGATTTTGGGGGAATGAGGTGCGAAGGGGGGAAGGGAATACAATATTCAGAGAGCTGTGAGGTAAATTAACTTTCTGACATAGTCCTCTAGAAAGCTCACAGGGTCTTTTGTCTACACAGCATTCTGAGAGGCCAGCCATAATATTATTGTACCGGGAGCGCCCTTCTGCATCATCTGCCCTGATATGTAGTCTTTGAACGGTCTCCTGTAGTTGCTGCACCTCCATCTGTAGAGGAGCGATGGAGTCAGTGCGATGCCATTTGCTTCACCATATAGACCATTAACAAACGTTTCAGTCAGACTGTATGAGGGCAATATCAATTGCTTTTGTGTCTTTTTGTGCTGTAGCTCAGTTTTAGTTTCCAGGACGGCGCAGTGCAAGTCTTTAAGTAAGGGGTCGTTTAATTCGCTTTGTCAGAGTCAGCCGTGCCACTGTCTTTCTTGCACCTAAAGGTGTATTTGTCAATTTTGTTGGCTTGTGCACTTTCTTTTGTCCAATAGTGGTGGTGTGCAGGGATTAGGCATTTCCATCTTGAACGCAGCTCTCCAGACCCAGCTACTAGGCTGTCCATCTTTTCTAACCACTAATTTGTTGGGCAGTTCATGAGTGTGCCAGCGTCTTAGCCTTTTTTTTTTCTGTCTACACAATTCAGCCTGCACCATTTTCATGCTGGGGCCTGTCCTTCTACTCATCGGGTGGTCTGTACACAAGTGGCCTGTCACCATTGACTCGCTGCTGTTTACTAGGGGGGTGTCGCCCCCGGGGCCACTCCATCCACTACTAAACAGAGGGCCCACACAACACACAGTGGCACCGTGCCCTCTCCGGCTCTACCAGGCGGGCCCTGCACCACTCAGTCATCCCCAAGGTCTGCATGCGCCCTGCTGCCACTCCATGCCTGTCGCAGTCAATACAGGCTAAGTGTCTCCAGCACCCACCCACAGGTGGGGGTGGGGAAGGGAATACATGTAGCTCTACTGTGTCCCATGGTGAGGGTCACAGTTACTGACAGCAAGCCCTCACCACTGGTCACACTGAAACAGTGCCCCTGGCATTCTTACCGAGTCCTAGGGAGGCCTTTACTCCTCTCTGTTGCCACTGTATTTTCTTCACCTCTCACCAGCGTGCACTTCCTGGATCTACCCTATGTGCGTCAGGAGCAGTCCGCTAAGGCGTCATCTTGCCTTAACGCCAAACCACGCACCTGCACAATAGATTATTTGTCTTCATAAAACTGACCTGGGGAAGAGGGGCAAAGTGTCTAGGATGGATAAGCCAGATTTGGCCAACTGGCACACTCTATGGGTGCAGTCACATATTATGTGTACTCCCCCAGTCCTTTCTATGATTGCCTGAAAGAAGACCGAGATGTAGCTCTGGAGCTCATGGAGTGGATGTCTCCTGGTGTTCCTCAGATCTGTATGTTGTTTCGCCTTGAGCGATTCTCAAAGCCTTCATATTTCTTCAGGAAAATCACAAGTTGCTAGGTGCAGCATTCACCTCTGCGGGCAGTTACAATCATATACCTGATATTTCAATCCTTTAGGTTGGTTCTAAACACTGGGCCCAGTCTTTGTGACTAAGGTAAGGGCTCTGAGCTCTCACCATGTGCTCGGCCATTGTGCTTTTTTTTCTCCCAAAAGTTGGGGCTTTGGATTTAGTTGGTGTGAGCATTAAACTAGTTAAATCCACATTTTGAATGAGTTGGCAAGTAGAGAGGGTGGTCATTAGGCGGCGTAGGCCATTGTGCACCATTTCTTCACTTTCTGGATACTGGAGGATCTTGTTTGCTGGGTGTGATCTTCCTTATCACAGAGTCACGTCTCTCACTTAGGAAGGGCCTTCTGTTGACTCCATGTGCTAGGCTGTAACATCCTCTTCTTTCCACCCCCAAGGAGGGACGCTTTGGTATCAGTTGGCAGGCTTACTAGATTAATTTCTCTACACATTAAACAAGCTGGGCAGTTGAACACGGGTTGCTGTGCTCATTCCCCTCTCATATTGTTAACCCTTTCACAAGGTTCCTGCTTCAGCTGCCCCTACTGCTTTATGGGGAAAGAGGATGGGTGGGAGTGGTCCTGGAGAAATGGTCTTTGGTTCCATTGAGTACACAGTCAATTAGGTGCCTTTACCACACTTGGGTCAACCCCAACATAGCTATTTACTCAATGTCCGTGCTCAGAGGCCTGTATCAAGGGGATTTTGCAGTTCTTTCTTCAAGACAGTCTCCTGTCCAACAGGTACAGAAGGTCTTCATCTTGGGACAGTTCACGCCGCTCCAGGGGGTTTGCTCTCTCTCATTCGGGGGGCTGACTATAGATGTTCATTGTCCCTGGTGTTCTCCTGGGTGACTACAATGCTTTAGGGGGCTGGCTATTCCGACCTTTCAGTTGATATGTAGATATTAAAGGACGAAGGAGAGTAGCACTGGACCTTAACATCTGCCATCTTCAGAGCATGGCCTCACCTCCTCATTAAAAAAACATTGTTTTGAGTATAGTCAAGTATAGACCACAGACGGAGGCAGGGTGTCTCATGAGAACGTGAAAAAGAGGTTCACAATGCCCCACTGTGTGACCACCATATCCTGGCTTCTGTTTTTTCCACTGGAAACGTCAAATGACAGTACACTGTTAATCTTCATGTGCTGCTAAATTAGCTGTAGGCTTTTTTTTTTTTTTTGGGGGGGGGGTTTCACTTCAACTGGGAGGTGAGAGACTCATAAGAATCTAAAATAGTCATAAGCTGCACAACTATTGCTACAGATAAGCAACTTCTTTCTTCACAGCTTATTCTAGATTCATTTGTACAGAAGTATACATCCTAGGAAAGAGGGTGTGGAGAGCAAGCAGTACAAGAAAAATGTTTTAACACAGTCAGACCTATAGTCACCGCTGGGTGTCACTGAATTTCTGACCAATTGTGTTTATTAAAGGTATTTCCAGTTGAACATGTTTGGTCCCTCAGTATGGCATTCCCCATGAAAGCCAAGCAATAATCTTTCTTTTTAGTGGAGTGCGACTGAAGTTTGGGCTGTAAAGTTTTATAAGCTTAATGAACAACAGAATAAGGGATGGGTTCCAAATAGATGATGAGTTTTTCTAATTAACTGTTTCTTATTAATATACTAAGTGGCTGCCCTTCTAACATCAAAACTACTTTCTGTACAAGAAGTTGGATTTTTCATCGATATCAGGAGTTGAAGAGTTTGGCCCTTAAAAGCACATGCTTAATAGTGTGGTGTTTCACAGCTGACTGATACAGAAGATTAAAAGATGGAATTTTTAGCCAAGAGAGTGGTATGATTTGTCCCTAACTTCTACCCCCTCACACCCATCACCTCAACTCCCACCCAACTTGATGTAATAAAACATCACTGTAGTAATGTTAGTACGAATGTGCAACCACTGCCTCTTCAGCTAAGTGAGAAATGTTTTGAAGGCTAATTGTATGGTCTTGAGTTGTAAGACTGATGTGTTCTACTTCTACGGCTTGAGTCTTCATACCTCTTACTTTCAAGTTGTTAATATTTGCTTCTCATCCTAAATGAAGCATATAATGGCAAGCAGTTACAAATGGGTCTATAAAGCCTCTGCCATTTGCCATATTGTATTTATTTCGCCATCATAATCCTTTTACCAGTGTAACTGAAAACCACTAGATCCTTCTAGGTCCCACATGACTGCCAATTGATTAGAAAGCCATGCTGAACTGATCTCATGCATAATTGAACATATAATACAAAATTAATACACAAAGCCATCATTCCCATGCTCGCAGTGAGATGTCTAGTACAGACTGATTCTGAAAGGTATAAATCCTCTGGTACAGCGAAACTGCCAATGCTTTCAGTGCGTCTATTTTCACCTGAAGTAATATTTTCATTTGGTATGGGATTGGAGAAGATTTCTGTAAATTCACTTTGAAGCCTAACCATAAACAGTGAAATACTTTCCACTGTTTTGGCACTGCAGAAACATACCCCCCTGTACAAGCTAAATGTCCAGATATGAATAGCTATATCTATACCCTGTACCTTTAGATGGGATTTCACCATTGCTATTATTAACAATAACCATGGAGTTAAAATTATTATAAAAAGTAACTTATTTCAACTTATGTTGTTTGCCAGTTACATCAAATTTTAAGTACCTACCATAGCTTGGATACGGTTACATGTATCCTTTAGAGTTTGACAAAGTAGTGATCCTTCCTCAACTATGGGGTTACATCCTGGAAAGCTGCCCTTTTACATTTCATGTTTTTACATGTCTGTTTATAGGCCTTAAGTCTGTGGTTAGTCTTACGGTTTGTTGTTTTGGGTCAAAATATGCTGAGTAACATGCTCCATTTATTTTTGAAATATGAACTTCAACAGCTTGCTTTTGCAATAGCAATCCCCCTCCCCCAACAAAAAAATAACAAGGGCAATTCTGTTCATGCTCCTTTGTTTTAGTTTGAAATTCAAAGGCTGTGATATGATGAATGACACTACTCACTGATCTGAGGGTATTTTGTCCCATATCTATTGAACAACTTCAGATATCTGCCGAACTGGTTGGTTGCTGAACAGGTTGAGCTCTGCTCCCTACTTCTACAATGATATGGCAGCCTTTTAAACAGATTATACTGTTATCTGAGCTTGTCTATTATTGTCCCTATTGAGACATGTGTTGCAAATAATACTGTTCAGTGTAGTGCTGTCTGCTGTGTGGTATATTCTGGTGTATCTTCTTGCAGTAGATGTCGCTAATTTGTAGTGCTCCCATTGCTTTCAGTGTTTTTTTTAAATCTACCCTAACATTTTACAAATTAGATGGGAATTAATGGTTATGGTGGTGCGTTTGAACCACTTGCCAATACCTCTGTCCTGAATCTAGAGGCTTAAAGCCAGGTTTGCAGTCTAATTACCAAGCCTGTATTCAAGTGTAGGCTAACAGTATATTTCAGCATAAAACCGGTATGCATACTGGGCAAAGGTGCCAAATCTACAGTGTTCTAGGACCTGATCTTAACATATTATGCCCAGTGATTCTTTGCTGTAGTTGTCATTATTTTGAGCTTCAAGTGAAAGCAACCTTTGCACCTTGAAGTAATGCGGTCCAGTAAGAGACATAGGGGCTGATTCTAACCCCCGGCGGTCGCGAGGGTCGGCGGGAGCACCGCCGACAGGCCGGCGGTGCCCCGCAGGGCATTCTGACCGCGGCGCTTTGGCCGCGGTCAGAAAGGGTAAACCGGCGGTCTCCCGCCGGTTTACCGCTGCCCTCAGAATCCCCCATGGCGGCGCAGCTTGCTGCGCCGCCATGGGGGATTCTGACCGCCTCTACCGCCATCCTGTTCATGGCGGGAAAGCCGCCATGAACAGGATGGCGGTAGGGGGGGTCGTGGGGCCCCTGGGGGCCCCTGCCATGCCCATGCCAATGGCATGGGCACGGCAGGGGCCCCCGTAAGAGGGCCCCGCAAGGTATTTCAGTGTCTGCCTTGCAGACACTGAAATACGCGACGGGTGCTACTGCACCCGTCGCACCTTCCCACTCCGCCGGCTCGATTACGAGCAGGCATCCTCGTGGGAAGGGAGTTTTTCCCTGGGCTGGCGGGCGGTCTTTTGGAGACCGCCCGCCAGCCCAGGGAAAAACTCATAATACCCTCCGCGGTCTTCTGACCGCGGAGCGGTATTATGGGGGCGGAATTCGGGCGGGCGGCCTCCGCCGCCCGCCAGAATTAGAATCACCCCCATAATTTGCAAACCAAGTGCTTGCTAACCTACAGGCATGAATGCCTACACTGGGGCAAAATCGAAATTGAGTCTTTTCTGTTACCAAAAATGCAAAACCTTTGAAAAAAATCCACAACAACACAATCTATGAATCTTGAAGGCCTCTAAGTCAATATCCACCAAAAACATTCAGAAATCTCAAACTTCCTATATGGTCTTACTGCAGCCTTCATTGACACTGCTCTCTTATTCTAATACTGACCTGTGCACAATCTCCGCCAAAGTAAAAACTCCATTCTGAAGTTTTCAAATATTAATTTTGATTCTGAAACTAAGCATTCTTCCAACCTGATGGCTGAAAAGAGAAATCTAAGAATAGTGAGGAAATAGACTAATTAGGAGTATCCTGGATTTCAGTGTGCTTGCTTGCTTTTTAATAAATGCAAGCTCCCATCCATGAAACAAATATGTTAGCATAATCTGAATATGTTATTATAAACAAATCCTAAATCAAAAATAATTTCGCCTCGGATATTGCCATCACTAGCTCAATTGGAAACATTATCCCACGCCAGGATTGCAAAGCCAAACCTGGTGGTAGACTCAACATCAGTTTCTGTGCCATTTCTCTGCTTTCCCATTTCACACACTCACGATATCTTATTCTCTTCTCTTTTGTGTACAGATCAACAGCTCATAATATTTGGCAGGCACTTACATTTACTACCTAGAGGGCCTCAGCTTCAGTTTTGGCTATGAACTGATCGTGTTTATCTCCACCATTTACTGTGCCGTGTACATTTTTCTCTCCTAGGAGACTGAAGAATATGGTTAAATGCTCTGTTCAAGGCATAAATACTCGTCTTGATTCAGTGTCCATCCTTAACAAGAAACAATATGTCCTCTGCAATACAATCTGCAGTGCTCCTTCGCAATCCAAACATTTCTTCTCACAAAAAGGTCACAGTCTCTAAACATATACCTTTTTCTTTGATCTCACCATTTTGGAATTCCTTTCTCTTTCAACCTAATCGCACTTACTAAAAATCTAATAAATTTTTTCTGAAACTTTTCTTCAGTGTGTTTTATTGGGTTGGACAGTAAAAAATGGTGGTAACAAGAAAAACAAAAGATATGAAAAATACTACAAGTAAACAATCATTAGCTGGGTGACATTTTGTATACCGAATGTGTGAATTTACACAGCATCCATTAACAAGCATAACTCCACGAATCTCATCATCACGACTCTTTCGTTTCAGGGTCAAGCTCCTTTCCCTTTAATTGCTCAGGACTTTTTCTTGGGGATATACTGGACATATGTTTACTTAATATATGGGCTTTCTTATATGGCAATATTTGAATGAGCAGGACGGCTAAACATGTTATTTCTAACCCTGTACCCAGTCCCAGCAGATGATGGCCAAATCCAATTTTCTCTTCCTTGTCCACTGCCTTCGTCCAGCATGCATCCTTTAACAGTGATCTTAAACACTGTAGTCAGAATGGAGTAGTGTTTAACCAGATTGAAGAAGCGCCTCTTAAAACTTTCAAGTCCAGCAGAGCAAACCCCCTGCTCTGTGGTACTCAGACTCGTTAGCCACATACAAAATGAAATAACGTGGAGGATATACTATAATGAGACAGATAACACAACTTAGATAGCAGCGCTTACATTCATGGCTACATGATTGGGACTACCTGTTCCTTGTACTTTTCTGAAAAATCAACTCTTTGTGAGAAGTATGCAATATCGTGGAGAAGTGTGGCACAATGGTTAGAGCAGCAGACCCTGATGCAGAGGTCTGGTCCGGGACCAGGGTTCAAGTCCCACCTCAGCGGGTCTTGGTCTTAATTCCCTTGGACCAGATAATTCTCGCCTCGGTGCCTAATCTAATTAATGGGTCCCACTCTGTAACTCTGGGCAATAGCTTGCTTAATCGCCACAACAGCCCTCACAGCGCTTGGATTCACCCTGGGGCTGTCCAGGAGTGGGCGCGCTCACAGGGAAAAGCCAGGAGGGGTTCCACAGCAGTATGCGTACAGTGCCTTGATACCCTAACGGGTGAGTAGTGCGCTATACAAGTGCAAAGTTTTTACAGTTTTTATATCGTCGACAGCCTGATTGAAAGCATGTCATTCTTCTACAGTGGTAAACCCACCCACGAGCTATGCATTTCTTTATCATGCTTCTATGATAAGAAGATTATCAACATCTGTTCCTCTTTTAATGTAGTTTCTTACTCATCTGATAATCTGCAGACCACCGTTTGCTTATTTCCTATTTCACTCTTCTATGCCTAAAGGACATCAAACCTTTGGCTCTGCCTTCTATTTTTCACAAAGGTACAGAGATAAAATACCATTCTGAGGAAAGTGTGCAACATTACTGCACGTGTCCTTACAGAATGGAATCCTTCCCATCTGCATGTGTTCCTGCAGATTGGAATCCTTCAATGGTTGTCTCTCTTCTCAAATACCCTCACAGTCTTCAATTACTTCCATCACATCTTATCACTTTCTTTTCCCTTGACAGGTGTTGAAAAAGAGGTTTACAAGCAAATATCCCTGTACATAATCAACTGCTACATAATCAGGATTCCGTGTGCTGCATGGCACAGAAGCCACCCTACTAGCAGACATTGAGAATCTCTGCTCTATCATGGATCAGGGAAGACAAATTGCCCTTATCCTCCTTACAGCATTTATACCTCCTTTTTATCCTCTTTCAAACCTCTTTTCAGGGGTGTTCCTCAGGACTAGGCACTTAGCCCTGCTGTTTTCAATATATACATAACTATTCTGGCAACATTCATTAAGTCTTCTGGTTTAGCTGTAGTCTCCTATGCAGGCAGTACTTAGATTGTTGTAGCAGTCAAACAAGTTTGGCCACCCTAAACCTCAAACCCTGTATGTCGGTGCAGGAAGCTGACTCTTTATATAGCACATCAAATTGAGATATACTGTGTGAAGAGTCCAGGAGTTCCCTTACAACTGGACAGGTGCTTGCTCTAGCAATCCCACGGTGCTCTTTTAGGGGTAGTGTGGTCGAGCAGCCTTGGGTGCATCAATGAGGAGTGTTAAACATTTACCATAGGCACACAGTCAATAAATGAGACACACAACTCAAGAAGGAGATCCACACTAATTTATAAAAATAGCAAGTATGTCTCAAGTATGTTTATTTAGGTTAAGGCACGAGAATCAATACGATCAGGTAAATACGTTTTGCAAAAGAAATTATCACTGGGTTGATAAGCCAATAGTGCTATTTCCTGAAGCTGCAATGTTACCTGGGAGAGATGGGTGAGAAAACATACGGCCAACAAGTACTCCACAACAACTTAGAGGACCAATCTTTTGGACTTAAGGTGAGTATGGGGCAGGGTCCTAGGAGACACCAGCAAGTCAACTCAGGCGATCGGGTGCAGTTCATCGCTAGGTGCCCCATTTTAGTCAATGGGGACCGGTCCTGGCAAAAAGATGCTGCAGGTGAGGACTGGGGGGCCAGTCAGAGTGAACCATGAAGTGGACTCCAGTGGTCCTCTTCTCTTTGGTACGGGGTGTCTGGAAGCAGAGGGCTCTTGGATCCTCGGGTTTCTGCCACTGGTGGCGCTTGCCGTGGAGGAGGCCTGCAGAAACAGGCGGAAGGTATGGACTGGGGACCAGTCCGGGTGAACCAACAAGTGGGCTCAGATCTCAAGAACCTGAGGGACGCAGGAACACCACTGGTCTTTTCCTCGGTCCAGGGTGTCCTGCTGCAGAGGTGCAGTGGACCATCGGATTCCTGTCACTAGAGGTGATTACAGTTGAGGGGGGGACCCGCAAAAAGAGGCGTCAGTGTGAAGGTCGCAGTGGGGAAATCCATGATGGACTTTGTCTCTAGAGAGGCTGGGGTTTACAATGGTACCACTGGCCCACTTCAATTCGGGCTACGGGTGCAGTGGTGCTGTCGGGCATTAGAAATTGGCGGTCTGGAGTCCTCTTCAGTGTTTCTTGGGTGCCTGCTGGGGGTAAAGGCTGGGAGTCTTCCTGGGCTTTTGGAAGTTTCAGCAGTTGAAGGAAGAGGCATCTCTCTTGCAATTGTTGAAGTCAGTAGGCAGACTGGCAGGGTTGGCGCTGAGTCAGTCACTGGTCTTCAGTTCTTGCCTTTTGCTTCTCTGGAGTGTCTTTCAGGTCAGCAGGATCTGATTTTCTGATGCCAGGGCCTCACCTGTATACTGAATTTAGGGACCATAGGGGAGTGAAGGGTAGTAGCCAATGGGCTAAGTAGCCCTGGGGTCACTATGAACCCTATATGATCAGTTCCTCAGGGAAGTGGGCATTACCCTGTCCAAGAGTTCCTAGTTCTGCCATCACCAAGAAATTGTGTGTTTACGTCAGGCAGCTCACCTTAGGGGGCGTAACTGACTTGAGAGTGGACACACCTTCCTGACTACTAACTTTCCTGCCTGCCCAGGTGTCAAATGTGCCCTGGAAGTGCGTGTGGGTGGGGGGGAGGGAGGGGGGGGGGGGGTGCATGGGTCAGCATCTCCCTTCTGAGGGAAGCCAAATGTGCATACCAAGGGTGGTGGGTTACTTTGAAGCCAGCTGACTTGGAATGTAGATTTGCAGGTCATCCTGTTGTGTTAATACCCCTACCAGAGCAAGCTTTATTCCGGACCATCCAGGAGCAGGGGCTCTCACCCTTGGGGGTCAAAAACCTGTCTGTTGGTGGCAGGCTAGCTGAAACTAGTCAGCCAGCACACAGCTAGATGGTAGGCTTTCAGGTTGCCCCCAGAGAGCCTATAAGGTGCTCTCTGTGTGCATGTCTTAATACATCCATCAATTGAATCAGTAGGGGTTTATTAATACAAGATGTTTGATACCAAACATCCCTACCTTCAGCGAAGCTATCATGTAGCTGCCCATGTACTTAAAATGGCTTCCCTGACCACTCACTATGTCTAAGAATCGACAGACATAGCAGGGGCATTTCTGCTCTTGCAGTTATGTCCACACATGTCGTAGAATGCATACTGCCTTAGGGCTGGAAGGCCTGCTGTAGGGGCGACTTACACATATTGCACATGCAGTGTTAGTGGGCATGGCACCCAGGCTGTATGCCATTACGTGTTTTCACTTTTAACTGCACCAAGGCACGCAGTCTGCAATGGCAGTCTGCATGGGCTAGGTGAGGGGTCCCCAAGGGTGGCATACTACATGTTGCAGCCCTTGGCGACCTTCTTTGGTGCCAATGCCCTAGGTATCTAGGGCACCATGTACTAGGGACTTACAGGAGTTCCAAAGGTATTGCCAATTGGGAAACAATTGTACAGCTTTAGGGAAAGAGATCTGGCACTGGGGGTCTGGGTAGCAGGAACCCAGTGCACTTTCAATCAAAATGGCATCAAATTCCGGGCAAAAAGAGCAGGTGGCCATATCAAAAAGGGGCATGTTCATCCAGTCAGCAGAAGGAAAACAGATGGAACTCAACTCGCTAAATGTCAATAGTGACAAAACAGAATTCCTTAACTTCTCGGATCCCATTGTCAATGATCTTACCCCTCTGAGGAAAGCAAGCTTGGTCCTCTTTTTTACCTGTCACACAATCACATAACTTTGGGATAATTTTTGATGATTCACAACCCTTTTAGAAACAAAATGCCAAACTTCCATCCTTCAGCTTTTCTATTTTTATATTTTCGAAATATTCTACCATATCTTCACGTCAGCTGTTGAATAACTGTTTTGCGATCTCTCATCTTGATGCAATTAGTCTACTGCAATGTACTTTATCTCTGCCTTTGGGCATAACTTATACATCAACATCCGAAGGTCTAGAATGCTGCCAGTCATTTTATTTTTGACCTTCAAGCACACATCGCTGGGGAGCTGAAAAATACTACAGTGGTAGTAACGCCCAGTCGCTCTCATAGTATATTGGTGGATGAAGCCACGGAATGAAGCAGAGAAGAACAGCACTGACACTTGGTGGCCAGTCAAAATAGATCACTACTTACCTCCAGACAAAGCATCACTCGCAAATCCGAGGGTAGCGACTGCAACTCATTGGCAGCAAGAGTCATATGAGTGACCAGCAGAAGATGCTCCAAGTGTGACAGTGCTGTGAGACCCTGAGAAAAAGAAAGAGATTGATGATGGGGATCAAGGAGTTGAACTCCAAAGCTATACACAAACATGCAACCATCAGTCCTCCCTTGCTCACCCTCCCCAGGTCAGGCTGCATCATAGAGAGTTGTGGAACTAGAACTTTACTTCATAGACTAATTATCAATTACTTCATAGACTAATTATCAGTTATAAGCTGTGTGTTAACTATCTCTATTATATAAAATGTGTTGCTCTGTGTGTGAGGTAAGAGCTAGACAGGACAGGGAGTTTGGCCGGAATTCAACCCTCGGACCTTCTTCCTACAAACGTTTGCACCCTCAAGTTGACCAACTCTTATATAGCATGGATATCCTAATTTCACACATTTTTTTCTGAATCCCAAGCTTGAAATTAATTTAGATGAAGTACAAGAAATCTAAAAAAACTTTGTAATGTAGTCTTCAAATTAAGAGAGCAGACCTAGGATGTAAACAGCAGTTATCTGAAACCCAGCAGAAGAATTTAGGCTGAAGATGAACCTAAGTTTCTTTTCCTGAATTCTGAAACGGAGAATTACCAAAGAATCAAAACTCAAACAGGAGAAGGAGCGAAAGCAGACTATGCAAAATATAGAGTCAAACATGAGCTGGTCAACAGACTCCTTTTTTCATATTGAATGTTTTGTCGGTTTTAAAATTCACTCATTCAGTTAGACCACCTGGATGGAAAAGGAGTAATGGATTTAAGTCCTTGATTCATTCTCAACCATTGGGGATTCCATTCTATCACTTCTAAGTTGGCTGTGCCATTGAAGGTAGGAACATGCAAATGAGTCTTCACCATACCCTAAAATAAGGATACTATCCAGCCTGCAGTTCACAGCAACGTCGGATTAAGAACAATTGAAACTCCAGAAACGTTTCATCCTTGTTAGCTGCCTTCAATGGGTTGAAACTCCAGTCTTGTGACACAGCAAACTTGAACATCATCTGACATGCCTCTCACGTAAAGGAGACTCATTTAGAAAGAAAATGGTAGTCAAGAATCAAAATAGGGTCATACTACACTAGGTCTATGTGTATTTGAAGAAATCACCGTTTTTGTTCTCAAAATATGTTGTTTTTTTTTAAATCCAGATGCGAGTTTCTTCTTTCCAGTTTCAAAAGATCAATAAAAAGCATATGCATTTAAATACAGATACTACATGCACAAACCCGCAGGGATCTTCACCTGGGTTAGAAGAATTCTGTCATGACCAGAGGTTCGGATTATGCTTTACCCTCATTTATTCCATTCAGCAGCCTTAACCAAAGAACACATTATTGAAAAACGAAACTACCATGAGTCTCTTCAATAAGTCAATGCAACAGCCACATAGAATGTCCCAAAATATCAACGTCAAGGACCAGCACTTCCTCTTTCTTCACTGCTCAGTGGCCATATAAATGCGTTTTCCTTGATTCTGATATTGTGGTGTTATTCCACGCAATCAATGTGCTTTATTAATGTGTTTACTTAGATGAGTACCACATTGCCATATTTGTTTTATTAACCTTAGTAAGGCAGTTATTTAAACGCATACCACATTGTTATACTGGCTGTCTTAATTACGGCTTACTGGTCCGTGCGTTGTCTAGGGCAGAGTTTCTCTCTACCGGTGCCTTTAGCTGTCGCAGGCACCCGACATGTGTCTACCTTTGTCAGTTCTTCTTCCTCAGTGCTCTTCAAGCCTGTAGAGAGGCGCGTGAGCGTCCTTTGCAGGACTCCCTGATATGCGTTTGCTACTGTGCTTTGACTAAGGGGGCACTCCTCGTCGGCTGGTAGTGAGCGCCTCTCCCTCCACATTACAGGAATTCCTCAGTGCGTCGGGCATCAGCTTCCTTCTGTTGTCAGTGAAGGTTGATTGATCGGACCCAGCACGACGCTGCTGCTGTGGTAGTTTTTTACCTACTGAAACCATACCATAATTAGGCTCCAGTGAAGCGGTTTGACATTGGAGCGCTGTTTTTCCTAGTCAAAGCATTTAAAAACTCGTGGGCTGCAAGTAGTTTGTGTTGCCATCAAGCATTGGCAAATCAAATACAAGGTCCTCCCCCCCACCTTCTTCTGCTGGCATTTTATAGATCCCCTGTTTTTTTACTGTATATATCTTGTGTTCCTGCCTGACCCACGTAGCACCAGAACAACAATGGCTGGTGCTTCTCATGATTCTTAGGAGTCTGTGCAGGAGGAACAGGCATTGTTCCCCATTTCTGAGATGCTTGGGAAGGTCAGTCTCCTCTGCGCTGCAACCCCTCAGTCAAAAATAACTGGACCTAGTGGTCCATGGGGCCATGTTACCCTAGGCAGGGGGGCAACCTGAGGCATGAACCTCCTACTAACTTGAATACCAGGAGGCTCCAGATGATTCCCAGCACAGGGATAATCCCGAAGATGATTCCTGCTCCCCTCAAGGAATGGAAGACAATGCCAGGGACAACTCTGACAACCCCGATGGGGACTCGCGATGAACCAGGCCCTAGCAGACTCTGGTGACAGGAAAGCAGCGTGAAGAAGCCCAGGCTGGATGAAGACGGTGCAGGGTTTCCAGGCATGCTCAACTCAGAGGATATCTACCACCCTTGCTTGGCAGATTGGGTCCCTGTGCCAAAAGTGACATGCGATGTAGTGGCCAGGATTAGAAAACCTCCCGAGGCGCTTACGGGCAGAATGTCTGAGAACCTCTCTGGCTAATAAAGTGGCATGCACCCCAAACACTGATGCCCAAACGGCTACATCCATAAACAAATTTGTCAAGGCCCCAAAGAAGAGCCTAGGCCAGTACTGGCGCTAATGTCAGGACAAGTTGCTTGATTTTCCTGCTTACAAAAATTTGTATATGGCCAAAGATGCCAAGGAATCGGGCCATATGATTGATCTCACCATACTATCCGGTTGTGCCCAGCGGGCCCTGTGATTTTTGGGAAATGCTAATTGTGCTCTCTCAACAGAGCTAAGATGCTCTCTTCTCATTAAAATTGAGCCTAGATTGAGGTAGTTGGCTACAACAGAAGCTGGATCAGTGGCGAATGGAGCCACTTTGGAGACCTTATTATCAATGAATTATCACGGTTCGTAAATACCTTCTCCTCTTTGGGGAAAGCCCAGCAGTACATAAAAAGGTTTTTAACCAGCAGGTTTTTGGTGGGGCAGAAAGATGTAGGGGGCGCTCCTCTGGCCGTCCAGATACTTCCAACCCCCACGAACCAATCCGGTGATCCATCCAGAGGCAAGACCATAAAACAATTGGAGGGTTCTACCACTCAAGTTCGTGGCAGAGGATATGGTGGCCACCAGGGGCCAGAAATGCGCCAGGTGGCAAAACAAGTAAGCTATATCGCTTCTTCCTTAAAAGGGGTGGGAGGCAGATTGTAATTGTTCTTTCAAAATTGGATGTCCAAAACAGGGGGCGCCTGGGTGTTGCAAACGGTAAAGGGGTTTCACATACAATTTTACGTCACACCCCATCAACTTTCTCAACCCTGTCCTTTGGTCTTCTCGCAGGAAGGGACTGGGGTGGTAAACCAGGAGATGAGGGATTTACTTAAAAAATGAGCCATCACCAACTCACGCCTTCATCCCAAATGTTTTGTGAGCAACAGTTTTCAGCTTGAAAAGAAGGACCAAGGTTTCAGACCAGTTATCAACCTGAGAGAGTCAACAGGTTTGTGGTGTATCACCCGTTCAAAATGGAGGGTATCCACCTCCTCAGAGGCATTCTTCTAACAAACGATTGGTAAGGCTGGATCTAAAAGAGACTTACCTTACCATACTATTTTTCTCTCCTCAAAGACACTTTTTGCAGTCTGAATGGAATGGCAAAATTTTCGAGTTCACTTGCCTACCATTCAAACTGTCCTAGGCTTCTTTGTGCTTCACCAAGGTTCTGAGGCCAGTCATGGAATGACTCCAGGCCTGAGGAGTCCAGTTAATAGTTATCTGGATGACATTCTCCTAATGCACCAGGATAAATCTATCCTGCTGTCCCACCTACAAACGACAAAGAGCCTTGTAAAGGACTTGGGTTTTATAATCAATGTACATACGTTGGACTCCACTCCGGCCCAACAGATGACCTTTCTGGGGGTCGAGGTAGACACAGTACAGCAGACTATTTGACTGCCACAGTGAAAGATGTGCCCAATTTGATTGGAACATCGCAAGGCGTTGGCCTAGGAAACATTTTAGCTCTGTCACCTGGTCCGGCTATTTGGCCTACTGGCTTCATCGATGCAGGCAATCTTCCTGGGCCCTCTACACTACCGAACGCTCCAGCAACTCAAAGCTCAGCACATCTGGAAGGGGCTTACATATGAGCAAGAGATTTTCTTCTCCCCATAGGACCGAACTTCATTGGTAGCTCAACCACATGCACGCGAGAAAAGACTGGGTCATCTTTGGTTCAGCCCTGGATCTTTTTATCGAGTCAGATGCCAGTCACCTATGACGGGGCACTGGTTGTGGGGATATTATCACAGGAGGACAGTGGTCAAAGCAGGAAAAGAGCCTTTACATCAACTGTCTGGCAGTACTAGCAGGGTCCCTCTCGATGAAGAGCTTAACGGCCAGCAAAGTGTCATGTTCATCCTCTTGAAGATGTAACTTCTCCGAAGTTCGATGCATAAATCGACTGGAGGGTACACAATCCAAGGTTCTAGTAGATCTGGCAAGGACGTTTCGGAATACTGTCTGACCCACCACTTGATAGTGACAACAGAATACCTCTTGGGGAAGCTCAGTGAGAGGATTGCCAATTAAAGCACCTGAAAGACTACAGTGCGTGGCAGCTGTATCCCTCGCTCGTTTATAAACTAACGGATCATTGGGGTCCATGTTAAGTGGACATATTTGGATCAAGGCTCAACCACCAACTTCCTTGATTCTTCTGTTGGCGACGGATCATCTGTCAGACGCAATGGATGCTTTCCTTTGTGATTGGAGCCAGTTTTGGAGATACACGATTTCCCCCCTTCTCAATGATTGCGAGGCTCACAGTGTTGATCAGACGACAGAAGGCAAAGGTGATCCTGGTGACACCGCTTTGGAGATCGCAAGTCTGGTATCCAGTTCTTCTGGAACTTTACATGGACTCTACAATCCCACTTCCCCTGACACCTCGTCTTCTGAGCAATCCGCATGGCAACATACACCAACCGGTGCACGACGGACCTCTCCTCCTCATGCATGGAGCATCATAGGGGACGTTGGGCAGTCCTGGGCCTTTTGACACAGGCTACATGGGCAGACTCTTACATCAAGAGATATGGCTCAGCATGGAGGAGATGGCCATGCTGGTGTATGGGATGGGATCTTGATCCAATGGGGGCAAATGTAGTCCAGGTGGTCAAAACTGACGGACAAAGGTTTGGCATATCGTACAATCAGTGCTTGTCGGTCAGCAATTTCCCTGGGTAATATTCCTATTCATGATATCCCTTCCGGGGAACTTTCACTAGTCTGCAGACTTGAGGGGCAACGAGTTATCATTTCCTGTGGAGCCAAAATACTTGTCCTTGTGGGATGTTATTGTGGTCCTCGGATGCTCGGTTCTTGGCCGGACAACCAATAGTTATCACACAAGGCATTAACAGGTAAGTTTACAATTGTATTATGCCTTATTTCATTCAAATGAGTGTCTGATGTGAGAGCGATGGATGTCTCAGTTCCGATTTTCACTCCAGATGGGGTATCATTTACTATTTTACGTCGTACAAAGTCCAATGCCAGAGTGGTAGATTACCTGGCTTTTACTTCACATCCCAAGTTATGTGAGGTCCGCTGTCTATGGGCCTAAGAAAGTATGACTGAGGAATACAGACAGCATGGGACGGCACAACTTTTTCTTTCCCTCAAGAAGCCTTTTAAAGCAGCTTCCGCTGTGATTATGCCCGGAGGGTGAAATGGGTCTTACAAGAGGCAGGTATTGACACATCCTCTTTTGGGTCCCCCTCTACGAGAGGGGTCATGACATTGAAAGCATTCATCCTTGGTGGCAGATTGGAAGATATACTTAGAAGTCCCAATTGGTCTTCAGACTCTACCTTCAAGACCTTTTTATTTTAAGCCAATCACTGGAATGGCTTCTCTGGTTGTCGATCAACTTTAAAACTATCATAATCCAGGCCTCTGGTTTTGGCATAGAATGTAAAATTTCCTAGCACTCATGAAGGAAAGTTTCAGTTCAATTAACCTCCTAACAGGACAACCTTTGTCATTCACTGGCATGCTATACTAAACTGACTGGCATCCTAATCTCCCTCAAGGCGAAACTCCTAGGAAGTTGACATTCTAACATTTTCTCTCATAAAATCATTTCCTGGAGATGCCATTTTATTTTGTTTCAACACCAATTCCTGGCTCAAATTAGTAACTTCCCAGACAACCTAAAAAAAAAGACTGGTCCTCCCATCACCCTAGAAGTGGGTGGCCCTGTCAACTTATGCATATTTTCCTGCCCACCTTACATCATAAAAGTCAACACAAAAGCAATGCATTCCTGATTACAGGATCAGATCAACCTGAAAGACCTTTATAGGAATACCAATCTGCAGCACTGAGATAGCTACCCTTCAAAAAATACGAAATGCCCACATTATCAATGACAAAAATATGCCCTGCCATCTGAGCCTACTTGACCTTTTTGTAGCCATAGAGACAGAAATACTGCAGTCATTGATCCATACCCTAAACATTCACACATGTTTCTAGCACAGTCCTGCAATAGTTCATGCTATGGTTCACTTATCTCACACCTCACCATCAGTCAACTCAAATAAGAACACCAGTGTCTAAGAAACTCCGAGTCTAGAGTGGCCAGGAACCCACCATCTCCCCATCCCTTAAAGTAATTACAAAGAAATTACAACAGGATCAAGTTCCATCAATAAAGCAATAAGACACAACGTTACCTCAAAACCTTCTTGGCTCACAACATTCAGCAACTCAACACCTATCTTGATCTGTTCCAGAACTGGACCAACCTAAACCTGAGATAGACAAACATAATGCCACTTGCTCGTAAACAGCACAAAACATCTGCAGATTTAAACTTATTCACAAGAACTTATAAAAGGACCTAGTCGGCACCCCTCCATTTGACAACCAAAGCAAAATCTGTTGGATCAACCCTCAACACAGATCAGCCCACAAAGAACATCTCTCCAAGAAAAGCCTAGGTGCAGCTCTCATCCCTGGAAAAAGTGAAACTCTACTTCCGGAAAGTTACTTCAGTTTAACAGTGAAAGCCTTAAGGCCTGTTTTGGAACTTGAGGGTATTACCACAAATCCACCACCAAAGGCAGCGGCGGACTTGTAAACACTGTCAATTTTAACGGTGTCCAGTCTTCCATATTTAGATGTACCGCGGCAGAGCCATAGACCGAATCACCAAAGTACTCTTCCAGGCTGTCAGTCTGGCAGGTTCTCGCCAATCCTATTTAGATGTTACAGTCCTGCAGGTGGTGTACTAGCAACAGATTGCTGACGGAAGGAGACAATTGCAGGAGCAATTGGGTATTGTACAATGCCAGTGGCTATCGCACAGAGGTAAGTGACACACACTGTACCTTAGCCATATATGTCCACCAGCACAACACAAAACATACACACTATTATTCATTGCCATTCGACCACAACGCGACGTTTACATGCAGAACACACATTGCCATTCATCCATGACACAACATACACACACCATTGATACTACACACACACACACAACAAACACAATGCCACTCATCTACACAAACACACCCACACAAAAGCACAACTGCACAGATTACAACGACTACCACACAACACACACCTGAATGTTGCACACAGTACCACAAAACCCAAACCACACAACAGACATCAGACCCACATGAACATGGCATACATAAAGACACAACCACATTACCCACTTCAGCTCCCTCTACCTTGACCAGCCAATCTAGTCTCTCTCTCTCTCTCTCGCTCTCTCTCTCACACACACACACACACACACACACACTGCCTCACACACAACTGGACTCACAAAAGACCGGTACAGGTTCACTTGCAATGTACACACATAGAAACGGTGACAGGTGGGATGCCATTGTTACTGTGATGCCAGCATTCACTTGGCAATGAATACTGACACCACAATAGCAATTGTGAATGTGGCTTGTATCAGTGTGTCCCCATCAATTACTGACACAAATGTGTTCCCAACATATGCATGTCAGCGGTATTTTAAAAACAAATACCTGTGGGATGTATATTTCTACAGGTGTTCCGAAGTCATGTGCAGTGCTCACACAAAGTACACAGTACATGCAGTATAGTATCCCTACCTCCGAGTCCAGCAACAGCAGGGTAGTGTGTGTACTCCATGGTCCAGTGACATCAGCAACTGCAGGTGATGTCCAGTTGGTCCAGTCCAAAACATAAACAGAAATGTGGAAAGAGGTAGGTTTTGTGCCCCTGACCCCTCCAATCTGCCAACACCTTTACAGGGTTGGAATCTCGGTCTGGCCAGCTGACTTGGTGGTAAAGCACATACAAATCTGCTCAGCAGTATAGGTGGCTGGAGTCCTCCCATCAGCCCCTGTTAATAATGCCGCCGGCAAGGCGGCTAGAGATTTTTGGTGGAGTCAGCAGGATTCGGGGGCTCTTTTGCCCATAGTCCAACCAATATATAAATTGGTCATGTGGACTGCCTCGTAGGCGGATGGGTTTTCTGTCGAAAAATCAACAGCAGGTTTGTTACTGCCAAGATCTAAATCAGGACCTTAGTCATGCCTCACCTGCATGAAAACAACACTGCACAACTTCCTCGCTGATGCCAATCTATGGAACATAAAAGGCATCTTCCATGTCGCAGCTTATCTCCTCAAAGGCTTACAGAAATTCTACCAAATCATCCGAACTCTCAAGGAACTACACTGGCTCCCTCTTCTAGCCAGCATCTTCTTTAAGCCCAGCTGCTCCACCTACTGGGCCATCAGAAAATGTGCTGTCATGCATATTTGACCATGAAACTAGCCACATCAGGCTGGCAACACAACAACAGGAACCACAACATCACCAAAACAAAGAGGAAGAAACACAAGAAATTAAACATCACAACACAGACCATCTCTATCTATGCTGCCAGGATCTGGCAAAATATCAGAGTAAACATCAGAACTGCTTATACTTACCTCAAATTCGGAAAAAAAAAACAAGGACACATCCCTTCAAAAAGCATCACCTAGTCACAAACTAGGAACCCAGATATAACCTCCCACATTACAGTATCATGAATCATACCAGTAGGGCTCAGACTCATTGTACATCTATTGTTAGTATCCATCCACTTCTACAAATGCCACTTCACTCATACATAGATGCACTGCATGGGAACGGGATAGAAAAAAGTTGTCTGTGGTTGTTTTTGAGGACGTTTAAGTTGATACTAACAATTAAACAACACACAATTCTATTAAAACGGTGCCTGATTAATCATCCTGTCATTTATTCAACATACACATTTGCCAAGCACAGCTCAGTCACATCAAATTCAACACTAAATAAATGCCCTTCGACACAATCAAGTGTGATGCAGAAGGTGACTGAAAATAATTTAGATAATTACATTTATACAGTAGAGTATTATGGATCTTAGCTTGAATGTTACATCTATTAAAAATCAGGGAAAAAGTCAAAGAGAAGGCAAATAAGGCAGAAAAACATCCAAGTTAAATAAAAATGAGGCACCTTTTTGTAGCCTTTAGTTGTATTAGAAAGTGTAAGAGGTAAAGAACCTTAATATGAATATATATCCGGAATCATATTACCAAAATAGTAAAAATATTATTTACTAGTTGAGAATGCTATTTTTCACCAGGGTGCCAATAAACAGAAGTGCAAAAGGGCAAAGAACGTTTCATCCATGATGGAGGAACATTTAAAAAATATCAGCATTTTAAGCAACTTTTATGCCCACACCCACAAATGGAATAGAAAGAGTTTTGTAAACATTTAATCCCACACTAGAGCTTAGAGTAATAGGTGGGAGGGCTCATATACAGAAACATAACCTAGTGCTGTAGTACTACCCAGTACTGTTAAACGTTTGGGAATGAGAACTGTCGCTGGGTTTTATATCTCGGACTAAATACCTTCTGTACTGAGCAAACCAAGCCAGAATGCAGAGGAATGCTGTACAGGGTCATAGGCAAAGAGACTCAACAAGTGATTGAAGGGGTAACTGTGTCATGAGGTAATGTTCTTTAAAAAGGTGTGTATTTATCTCTTTCCTACATTTGAGTAGATCTTAGGCACAAACCTAAAGAAAGGCTACTTCGTTTTTTTTTTTTTTTTCATTTTTTAAAAATAAATCTTCATCTCCAGTCTGATGGCATCCTGTCTACAGTATACGAAGGGCCACGGAATTTGGTAAGCTTGTTAGCCACATGAGGGGGGCAGGGGTGCTGGTTGTGATGGCTTTGAAGATGATGCAGATGGTTCCATCAGGATGGGTGTGATGTGATCATTAACACTTTAGTCACTTGTAAAGGCCTCCTTAAAGGCTTTAGAATGTCCTTAAGGTGAACCAGTATGGAGGTCATGGAGCAGGGCACTGCAACCAGCAACATGTACGAGGGCTTGAATGTTGCATAAGTAGGAGAGCTAACAAAAGCTATTCTGAATTAATCTCATTTGAAACTTCAGGATGTGGGTGAGGAAGGCATGGTAGACTACTGAAATCAGCTGAGAAGTCCAGTAATATCAAGAGGCAGGGGTCATTTTTGTCCATGGTCAGAAGTGGTTTGCAGTAGAATCAAATAACAACTATCAAATGGAGACACTGCACAGAATCCTGCCCTCTCCGACTCTGTTGGGTCGGTGCTGCTCTTTAACTAACCTCACAGGTTCAATGATGGACTACTGCAATGCACTCTTACTTCAGTATTTCTAAGACCTTATTGCAACGTATTCAAATTAATCAGAACTAGGCAGCCATGATGGGCACATTGGTGCCTGGGTTCAGTAGGAGAACCCTCATTTTGAAAACGTTCTGCTCATTACCCATCATTGCTACATCTCCAAATCATTTAAATGTGCACTTTCTTAGCCACACTCCCAAAAAATGTCAATGCTTGTTGCATTCCATTACCCCAAAAGATCCTTGTTTCTGAAAAGCTTGATTTGATGTCTGCTGTTTAGTGCCTCTTTTTTTGGCCCCAGCACAGTGGAATTCACTGGCCTGTGAACTTTGGTAAATTTTGTCTTCTATTATGTTTTAGGAAAATACTGAAAACTGTTCTATTTAATCAACCAACTGAACTGGTTGGGTTGCAGCAACCAAATGCAGTCTACCTTCCAACCTAAAAGAGACTTGTTGGGTGAATCGAGAGTTATGCACAACACCTAGAAAAGAAAAAAAATAGTTTTGTTCATTAAACCTACAGTACTTAGTCTGAGATGATGTGCCTGCCTATTTGTTCTCCATGTTGGTGATCCAAACTGGTTTGAGGATCCCACATAAAAGGACATAAATAAAAAACATAACTGAGGTATTCAGTACCTGCTGTGATGGTCAAAAGAAGTCACACTGGAAAGTCAACCAATAACAAAAGTCAGTCTGATGAAAAGTTGAATAAAGAAAAGTAGTGAACTGTCAACGGGCCAAACATTTACAAAGAGGGCTCAGGGACAACCAACAAAATAAATAAACAGATGTCACACCGTATGCTAAATATGGTAAATGTTGTCAGAGTAAGAGAAATGTAAGTTAATATGAAAATTATTCCTTTTTGATAGATGAAGTAGTTAGTATTGGGGGGTCTTGGCCAAGATGGCGGCCGAGATGGACACTTAGAATACAGCTCCGCCTTAGGCGCTAGAAGAATCCTGCCAGAACTCGCCATTCAGCTGCCGTAATCAGCCACACACCAGCGGCTGGGGGTGAGTCCAGTCCGGGACCCATCCCATCCATCCCAGAAGTGGGACCATTAACGCCAGCAGCAGTTGAGGTGAACGCACCACGGGCCAGACTACATGGCCTGTGCTAGTGACAAAGGTACGCTGCCAATCGGGCTGCGCCGGAGATCGTCCCTGCACTCACCTGTCGTATGGAGTGGGGCCCTGCAGAGTCATGCAGTAGACCCTGGAAGGGGCTGGTGACTCCCTCAGAGGACCCCGATGTCAGCCTGAAGCCAGCCCCCTCTGCTGCAGATGTGGCCACTGCGGGAGAAAAGACAAGACCGCCCATGGGGGAGCAGTGCAATGGCTGGCAATTGCAGGTAAGGAGGACATGAGGAATAGCGGTGATTACGAAGAGGCGTGGACCTTTAGTGGCCCCCATCCATATCTGTGAGGAGGCGGCCGGGACCAGCAGCAGACATGGAGAAATGCTCCCCAACCCAGCACATGCGTACCCATGTACGTGGAACCAACACAGGGAATGCCACATCCCCCTAATAACAATTCAAGACACAACGCAGCTCCTCCCTGTTTAGAGACCTCCGTGGGGGAACGCTGGGTGACCACACCCTTAACTACTGCATCCTACCTTAGAAGCATGCGCTGTACAGCACCATAGGCTCTCTACCATACCCAGAGACAACCCACGGCAACAGTAATCGGTGCCACGCGTCGACGCTTGGCGGCATTTATGGATGTGGAAAGTCCCGCGGGTGATGGCTTACAATCCTGCCCATCCTGGACCACCTACCGGCACAGGCTGGGACATCACACAGGGAGCACCACCGGTGTTGACTTGTGGCTTACAAGGCTCACTGGAGTGGCTTCCTCTCCGCTGCGGAGGGGGTGCCTTGGAGAGCTAGGTCCATAAGCAGTGTGGGTTTCAGTGTCTAGTGCTGATATCGCAAGAGAGGGGTGACACGAAGGCATGATGGGGATCACTAAGGCCATCAGATCATCATCACAGGGTGACCAGGAGGGACCTTCCGTACCGCTATCAGTGACGGCGTTTCCACTGACTTTACAGCATCTGGAAGCCACTCTGCAATTGAACTCATGCCAGTTTGAGAAAATACTGCAAGCTATCTTGGAGAATAGAATAGACTGTCTCCCCAGACGTCAGTCTACTCAGGGCTGATCACCGTAAAGTATCAGACAGGGTAGCGGAAGTGGAATTGACCATCTGCACTGTGAACCCTACTAGCCCGGAGCTGCAGGAACATATGAAGAGACTAGACTCAGAGGTGAAAAACTTACGCTGAAGGGGGCTCTCGCCGAAACAATGTGCGCTTTATGGGGTACCCAGAGAAAATGGAAGGCCAAAGCGCAAAGCGTTTTTTTTAGAACACTGGCTCACAAACACAGTACTAAAGGGGAAATTACCAAAATTTTCTCCATAGAACGTGCCCACAGGATACCTAGTAGACTGCTGCCACCAGGGGCACCTCCTCACCCGCTCATAGCTCGATTTCTCAATTATAGAGAGATGATTCTGAAATGCTTTAGGAATCGAGATCCTGAACAATGTGAGGGTGCTCCCATCACGGCCTATTTAGACTTTACAGCAGAGGGGAACATCAACGAAACTCCTCTATAAACAGCTCCTTTGTGAACATAACATCAAATATGCCCTGATGTTCCCCGCCAAGCTCTGTGTAATTGCCGATGAAAGGACTCATCTTCTCTACGCCTGCAGATGCCTGGACATGGATGCACGCCAAAGGCATAGCTCAACCCTTACCTGGGGAAGATGAACAAGGGGAGTGGCTAACGCCCCCAGCCCGCCATCAGAACAGATCTCAAGCCAGACCTACTAAAACCAAGCAGCGGCGGAACGAGTCAATGTGTTACAGGAGACAACCCTTCACACCGAAAATGCCTTTGCGTCTCAACAGGATAGCCCACGGATTTACCGAGACTCAGACATGGGGAGCTCTCAATCTACACTCCTGGATATGGTTTAAGGTCCGAAGGTCACCCACCAGATGGCGGATGATCTTTAATTGCTGTACCTAGACTGGTCAAAATAATTTTCATCAAGGGAGGTGTGCCCGACTGCTACCCATGTGATGCGGGTGAACATGCTAATGGCAACTGTTTGAATATCTCCCAGATACTAATGACCTGTATTGTCTTACCCCCAGTCTTATGTGGTCTCAGCTGGCAGAGCAATGGGGTGCCCGCAAAAGTAGCAGATGGACACCCATGCCCAGACCGCATGCATTTCCAATGGTAATATGTCTGGATGTGGCTTTTGTCTTGGCTAAAATTTCTTCTCTTATAGGGCCGAGGCTAAGGCCCATAGTAGAAAGGTTGTCACACCTTCCCTGATGGTTTCTACATGGCCAGTTCATACCCCCGAATGTTGTATGTTTTTTCTCCGTAATGGGGTAATTAGCAGTGTGCCCGCGGGTCACCAGCTTTGTGGTTCAATGTTGAGTGGTTATACAGGTTCTACTCAAGTTGATGTTGCAGGGGGAAGGGGGCAAAACAGGGTATGCTTATACAGGTTGCAACACAGGCAATTGTAATGAAACTACATGGACGTAGCACAGTTATGGGAGCACATAGCTTCACTAGTGGGGATATACCACATTGTATAAACTTAAAGGCCTTCTTTTATCATGGGTACTCACACTGCTAAAGTCGCCCAGCGCTATCATATTCTGTCATGGAATGTGCGGCATGGTCACACCAGCTAAGAGATACCGAATTCATTAATTCCTCAAATGCCAAAATGTGCTATATTACAGGAAACACAACTCCTGGATAGTGAACTGCAGAAAATTATGAAGCGATGACGGGGACAGGTATATGGCATCTCCTCCTCCGCATTTGCCAGAGGGGTTATGATATGGACAGCACCGGGGGTACCATATGATCAGTAGACCCATAGGGTGGGCACAGGGGGTTAGTATGTTGTAATTTCTAGGGCTGCTGGATGGTATGTTGTTGTTGATTGTAGGTGTCTATGTAGGTGACTTTTTCACTACCCTCACCCCTGCCTCCTTGGTGATCCGCTAGCCCCTTGCCTATGGGGAGGCAACTTTGTGTGTCCAATGTGAAACTTATTCGCTCGTTTCCCCCCCCCCCCCACCCCCCATCCTGAGCAGCGTGGCGAGCAGGAGGAACTCCCACAGTTTGGAATCCTGCGCTAAAGATAGTGGGCTCCATGATATGTGGTGTATCTGACTCCCAACACAAAGGGAATACTCCTACTACTCTCCGGCACACAACCTCCACACTAGATTACATTTCATATGGGGATCCACCTCACTGGGTCACACAATAGTACACTTGGAATACCTCGCACATATGGTTTCTGACCACTCCCCGTTGCTGCTCACTATACAATGAGGTAAATTGTGCTCCACTATCTCTACGTGGCGACTACAAACTGAAGCGCTATTAGACAATACAATCAGGGAGGAACTTGCCGGTTGCATACGATAATATTTGAGAAAAAACAATGGCTCTACTGCTCTATGAGCCACGGAATGGGACGCTCACAAAATAGTATTGAGGGGCCTTTGCCTCTCGGCCACATGGGGGGAGAGGGGGTCCGATGTACATTGTGTAGGGAAGTCATTACATTGGAAATACGGGTACTGGAAACAGAAACTGCAAACCATTTGGCGCCACCTGAGCATCTTTGCGAACTGCGAAAATTATATGACGCCGATCTACACCTACGCCAACATGACTACCAATATTACCTAACTCGACTCTTAGCAGAAGGTGACTGTTGGCGTGGCTAGTCCACAAAAAACAACAGCATACTCCAACAGGGTCAATCAAGCTGGCTGACGGCACAATGGCTACCTCACAGGCCACCATTAATGGAGCCTTCCGAGACTATTATACCACGCTATACCAAGCAGACTTGGTGCCTGTTCCCCAGGGACTCAAATTGTACGTGAACACGGCTCTCTTTGAAAAGCCCCCCACCCACGCCCGGCCCCCCCAGAGCGAGGCCATTGAGGAACCCCTACAACCGGGGGAAATAAGATTAGCTATCTCTCAGATAGCTCATAAAAAACATCTGGCACGGACGGCCTGCAGATAGAGTATCATGCCACATATTCGGCACATCTTGTCCAACCCCTGTTGAAAGTTTTCACAGAGGCATGGACATAAGGGGAGCTTCCTGGCACGCAACGCGATGCATTGATAGCAATGCTACCAAAACCGGGGTGTGATCCTACAGAACTGCGATCTTGTAGACCGCTATCTCTCCTTAATCTCGACTGTAAGATATTAGGTAAGGTTCTTGCAAATAGACTTGCCCCCTTAGTTCATAACTTGGTTTGTGGAGACCAAACGGGATTCATACCGGGCCGTAGCGCGTTCCTTAACATAAGGAGATTATTATGTATTCTACATGACACTCCAACCACAGCATATGACAGTGTAGCCATATCCCTAGACATAGAAAAGGCATTTGAAACTAAGATGGAATTCTTATTTGCTACGCTACGCCACATGGGCTTTCGGCAGGGATTTTTAGGTTAGTGAAGACTTTATACGCTAAACCATCAGCCAGGGTGAAGACAGGCAGAGTGCTCTCTGAGAGCTTCCCAATTGGCAGAGGCACCAGACAGGGCTGTCCATTGTTGTGTCTGTTGTTTGCGCTCGCGATGGAGCCTCTCGCTGCTCACCTTCACCTGCAAGCGCCGCAGTGGGGGATTCGAAGGATTGACGCCCATCATATTGTATTGCTCTACGCTGATGAGACACTGATATATCTGGGGAATGGCAGGACCTCGTTATCTGAAGTGATGTCACTGCTGGACACCTTTGAGACTTTATCGGGCCTTCGGGTCACTTGGTCTAAGTCTTCTCTTTTTCCCCTAACCAAGTTACCAGCACCCCTTAGGGACTCACTTCCAGTCTAATGACTACCATGGTGCTTTGACTCCTTTAAATATTTGGGCATTCAAGTGTATCACACGATGGATGCCCTCAGGGATGGTAATCTGTACCCTGCACTTCGCTCAATGAGAGGATCTTTCCACTTCTGGAGCGCCCTGCCACTATAGGCAGTAGCTAAAATGTTGATCCTCCCCAGGCTGCTATACTTTTTTGTAGCATTGCCCATAACTGTCCCCCAGGAGCTTCTTTCGAGAACTGAATAGTTTACTACTAGGGCTCATATGGGGCCAGGATAGACATTGAGCTGCACTTACATTTCTTCAGTGTCCACTTCAGGAAGAGGGCCTAGGCGCTCTGAACCCTGAACTTTACTAGGCTGCAGCACAACTGCAGTGGACCCTCCGCTGGCTAAGCACTTCTGCTAGTGCGGAGGCGGAAAGGGTGAGGGCACGTCTGGGAGTGACCCCTATATATGGCTGGCTTTCAGAATGCACACGAGTACGAGTCAAGGACAACATCCTAATGAAATCTGCCCATGCTTGCTGGTGACAAAATGTACAGGGTAGGTCTTCCCTCCCCTCCATACTCCTTCCTAATCCCAACTGATGAGATGCCGGATGGCAAGCATTTAACCAAGTCTCATGACCTCACTCCCTGGATGGAAGCAGGGATGGAGACAGTAGGTGACAACTTTGATAATGGTGTCTTAATGTCATTTGAAGTTATCATGGAACTTACTTCCTTAGGCCGGTGACATTTCTTAACATATTTGCCAGCTAATCAGAGTGGCTTAGGGGGCTGGGGATAGGGAACCTTTGCACTCTCCTATCCTTCACACATTATCAAGCACTGGCTCGAAAAAGGGCATTATCGGCGACTGAAATCACACAGCTGGAGGCGACACTCAATAGATGGATGCAGTTCTTCTGCAGCCCATGAAACCCAAAACCTGGGTGGAAGCTCTTCAACAAGTAAAGAGGGTGTCCCACAATCCCAGATTCTGTTACATGTAGCTTAACTTCATTCATCAGACATACTTGTCCCCACACTGTATCTAACGCATGTTTCCTGCGTCAACCCCTAGTTGTCCACGTTGTGAGTTTACTGAAGCAGGGTTTTATAACATGGTATGGGAATGCCCCTCGCTGTTGAAGATGTAGCCGGTAATTGTAGCAGACATATCTGACATAATGGACCATTTATTTGCTCCCACCCCAGAGTCCTGCCTCCTGGGCGTCCACCCCAGACCCAAACAAGACAAACATCTCCATAGGTTTGCTGAGCTAGTACTTATTATGTACAAAAGACAAATTGCTATGAGACAGAAGGCACCCATGTCGCCAGAGGTTTTCGGTTGGCGCGGTCTTACATTACAATGGGCGCAGGCGGAGTTGCGTATACTTCGATCCCTTTGTGATAGGGGCCAGTTGTGCACAGCTAAGACGCATGGGACAAGCTTGTAATGAATCTTGAAGCAGAGTTATACTTGCCCCCACCTGAAGAGGTCCACATCTTGAATGACTCTTAGAACAGGTATATCTTTCCCTTTCTCAAGCCTATAGTACTGCTTACAATAATTGCACCTAATTATCCGCATTCATATAGAGGGCACATTGAAGACTTAAAGAAATCACTATTGGAAGTGTAGATTCATACTGACTGCTACTGGAATCGAGGGGTGAGTGGTGTGGTCCATCAGGGTCTGGTTAGGGAGGAGTCTCAGGTGCAAAGCTTTCATGCCGCCTGCTTATGTAACATGCGCAGCTGCAATGACAATTGTTAATACTTGTACAATTGCTCCTACTGGGGAATCATGTTATGAATGAAGTTGGTGCCTCTTTCTGATGATATTGTAGATGCTGTTCTGGCTGTGCGCCACATCGTCATGTATGAAGTTCCTTTTGACAATGCTTTTGAACTGGATTGCATGCCATACCCGATTCTGTAGTTGTTACAGTTGATCTGTTTTAAACATATAAAACAGATTTTAAAAACAAAAGTAGTTAGTCTCTCTGAAGTTCATTCCCATGGCGAATTACGTACAATTTTAGTAAGTCTTAAAGATTGGGCCCTGCTGATCTACAGACATGTGTACAGCCTCACCGCATGTATATGCCACAAACAGCTTTTTACAGGGTAAGTAACATTATCCTTACCTTGAAGGGAGAAACATAATTTGATTTTTTTTTTGTGATGGTGCAAGTTGTTTTTCTTCAACAAAGTCTTACGAGTCACAAGATCGAGTGACTCCTCCTCTCTGTGACCACGGGCATCGACTGTGTTATATTGTTTTCCCGCAGGCAGGTGAGAAAGGAGTGGATGGTATGTATAAGAACAGAGATGTCTAAACTTAATGGAAATACATATGTACATATATGTAATGTAACAGCCACATGCGTCCATGGAGGAGTGAGGGGGCATATGAATTTATAGCACTACATGAAATGAACAGATGCTTACAGAGTAAGTAACATTATTCATTTGATGGCATGTGTGGCTGTAGATACACATTCATCGCATGGACTGTAGAGCAGTCCCTTCTTAAAAGCGGTGGCTAGCCTGTGGGAGTGGCAGTAATTTAAAAAAGCGTATGCAACACTGCCTGACCTACACTGGCTTGTTGCCGTGCTAAAACATCAACACAGTAGTATTTAGTGAAGGTGTGTGTGTCCAGGTACCTGCTTTACAAATGCCAGCTATGAGTATGTATCCAAGAAAGGCCATAGTCGTTCCCTTTTTATGAGGGGAGTTTGTTCTGGGAGAAACAGGTAAACATCGTTTGGCATTACTGTAGCAAGTTTGAATACATTTAACTATCCATCTGGCTATGCCCGATTTGGATTTTGGGTTACCTTTACCAAAGAGTTGCATATTTTTTCTAAAAGCTTTAGTTCGGTCTATGTAGTACATGAGTGCTCTTTTCACATCCAGGGAAATGAAGAGCTATTTCATGCAACATAATCTGGTTGTGGGAAAAAAAACTGCTAGCTCAATTGATTGAAGTGAAATTGGGAAATCACCTTAGGTAAAAATGTAGGATTAGTTCTTAGAACCACTTTGTTCCTATGAATTTGGAGGAAGGGTTCTTCTAAGGTTAGTGCCTGGAGATCACTAACACATCTGATTGAAGTGATGGTGACTAAGAAAGCTACTTTTCATGAAAGAAACTGAAGTGAGCATGAGTGCAGCGTCTCAAAAGGAAGTCCCATGAGTCTAGTGGATACAATGTTAAGATTCCACAAGGGGGCCGGGGAGCCCGAGGTGGAATAACTTGACTGAGTCCTTCCATGAAAGCCTTAATAACTGGAATTTTGAATAGCGAGATAGGTTGTCTATTTTGGAGATATGCAGCTATTACTGGGAGATGCAAGCGAATTGAACGGTAAGCAAGATTTGCTTCATGGCAAATGAAGCAGATTGCAAACAGTGTCTTGAACTGAGGCTTTCACTGGATGTATGTGTTTAGGTTCACAGTAGCAAATAAAATGCTTCCATTTTGCAGCATAACAAGTCCTAGTGGTTGGTCTTCCTTGAGAATGTCCATACATTCTGCAGGCAAACCAAGGTAGCCAAACTCTTATGACACCAGGACCCATATTGCAAGGTTGAGTGACTTAGAGTTTGAATGTTGGATTTGTCCTCGATTCTGTGTGAGAATGTCCGGCATGTTGGGGGAACTTCATGTGTGGGACTACTGAAAGATCCAGGAGAGCGGTGAACCAAGGCTGGCGAACCAAGACTGGCATGCCCATGTAGGAGATAGAAGGATCAAGCAATCAATCAGCTTTTGTAAAGCACAGCTACTCACCCGTGAGGGTCTCAAGGCGCTGGGGGAGAGGGGGGGGAGCCTCATCCGAAGAGCCACATCTTGAGGTTCTTCCTGAAGATGGTGAGCGACGGGCTTTGTCTGAGGTGCAGAGGGAGGTAGTTCCAGCTCTTTGCTGCGATGTAGGAGAAGGATCGTTCAGCGGTGGTTTTGCGGATGCGAGGGATGGTGGCCATTTGGGCGGAGCGGAGGGATCTGGCAGGGTGTGGAAGGAGACGCGGTGGTTCAGGTAGGCTGGTCCTGCGTTGTGTATGGCCTTGTATGCGTGAGTGAGTAGCTTAAAAGTGATTTGTTTCTCGACCAGGAGCCAGTGGAGAGTCCTCAGGTGTTGGGAGATGTGTTCTCGGCGTGGAATGTCCAGGATGATTCTGTCGGCAGCGTTCTGGATGAGTTGTCATTTTTTTATGTTTCCAGTCAAGGTGTTGGTGTAAAAGGCGTTGCCATAGCTTGCTTGTGACTAAGGCATGGGTGACTGTCCTGCGACAGTCTGCTAGGATCCCTCTGAAGATCTTCAGAAGATTCCGGAGTGTGTGCCAGCAGGAGGAGGGGACTGAGTTTACCTGACGGGTCATGGATAGGGAGGAGTCAAAGATGATGCCTAGGTTGCGGGTGTGCTCAGTCGGTCCGGTGGGGATGCTGAGGGATGTGGGCCACCAGGAGGCGTCCCAAGATGAGGTGGCATTTCAGAAGATGATGAGCTCAGTCTTGGAGTTGAGCTGGAGGCAGCTTTCTCTTATTCAGTAGGCGACGGCTTCCATTCCTGAGTGGAAGTTCCTTTTGGCCATATCTGGGTCTTCGGTGAGGGAAATGATGAGTTGTGTATCATCGCCATCTGACACGATGTTCATACCGTGGCTTTTGACGATGGCTGCGAGAGGGGCAATGTACACTCTGAACAGTGTGGGACTCAGTGAGGATCCTTGGGGGGCTCCACAGTTGACTCCTGTGGGAATGGATGTGTAGGGAGGGAGTCTGACCCTCTGCGTCCTCCCAGGGAGGAAGGAGTGGATCCATTACAGGGCTCTTCAGCGGATTCGTGTGCCTTGGAGTCTGGTGCATAGAGTGCTGTGGAAGACTGCTGATAGATCGAAGAGTAGGAGCGTTGCGCTGTGGCCGTGGTCTAGTAGTAATTGGATGTCGTTGGTGGCTGCCAGGAGGGCTGTCTCTGTGCTGTGGCTGCTGCGGAAACCGGACTGGGAGCTGTCTAGGGAGTTGTTGACCTCAATGAAATTCTGTAGTTGTGCGTCGATTACTTTCTCCAGTACTTTGACGGGGTAGGGTAGCAGGGAGATGGGTCGGATATTCTTTAGTTCTGATGGGTCGATAAAAGGTTTCTTCAGGAGAGGGCGTATTTCGGCGTGTTTCCAGTCCTTGGGGAAGGTGCCAGTGTTGATGGAGCAGTTCATTGTGTTCCGGAGCTCGGGGCGATGGATGCGCTGGCTCTGATGTATAAGTGGTGTGGGCAAAGGTCCATGGGGGCTCCGGAGTGGGTGCTGTTCATGATGCTGACTGTTCCCTCCGTGGTGAGCTGTGGTGGGCTCTGGGTCGGTCACAGGTTCCAATGCCAGGATTTTCTGGGAGGAAGCCGTCATAGATGTCCTAGGTCTTGCGGTGGAAAAAGGTGGCGAGTTTGTCACAGAGGTCCTGTGACTGGGGAATGCTGGTGGCTTCGGAGTGGGGGCATCTGTGAACTGATGACTGAGAAGAGTTTTAGAGCTGTGTGTGGAGGAGATGATTCACTCCCGGAGAGCGTCCTTCCTTGTGTTAATGATTTTTCGAAGGTGGACGGCAGTTGCGGCTCTGAAGGAGGCAAGGTCTTCGCTGGTTTGGTTGCTCCTCAATTCTTTTTCTAAACGTCTGCGGGTACGCTTTGATTCTTGGAGTTCGGTGGTGAACCAGCTGGCTTTCTTAGGTACGCACTTGGCTGATGTTAGCCGGAGGCGTGGGGGGGGGTAGTGTGTTGGCGTATTCGGTGATCCATGCGTTGAGATTGCACGCTTCTGTGTTGGTGTCATCGGAGAGAGGAGTGAGGGATTTGGCAAGAGATGAGGTGAGTTGCTCGTTAAAGATATTGTTTTATTTCCTGTGGGGGATCCTGGGGGCGCGGGTGAGGCTGATGGGTGCGGTGATTGTGAAGTGTATGCAGTGGTGGGCGGTCCTATCTGGGGTGGAGATGGTCTTGATGGTGATCCGGTTGCTTGAGGTGAAGATGGGGTCCAGTGTGTGTCCTGCGATGTGTGTCAGTGCGGAGACCAGCTGTCTGAGACCGAGGGTGGAGAGGTTGTCGAGTAGATCGGTGGTGTTTGGATCGGCGCGGTCCTCGAGGTGGAAATTCAGGTCACCGAGGAGGAGGTCGTCATCTGACGCCCGGCCCTGCGGGGTAGCGATGCCTACAACGTTGTCTATGAAAGCTGGGCGGGGGCCGGGTGGCCTGTACACCAGGGTGCCACGGATGGAGAAGTTGCAGTTGGAGTGGACCATGAAGTGAAGGTGTTCCATGGTGGTGCATTGTTCTTCTGGGACGGCCTTGACACGTAGTGAGGACTTGTGTACAATGGAGAGTCCTCTGCCCGGGAGGGAGGGCCGGTCCCTCCTTAGGATGCTGTATCCTTCGGGGATGGCGATGGTGATGTCTGGTCCCGAGGTGGGGTTGGACCAGGTAAGGAAGGCAATGTCTGGTCTGGCGGTGTCGATCAAATCCCAGAGTATGGTGGCGTGTTTGTGGAGGGAGCAGATGTTCAGGAGCAGGCAGTTGATGGGGTTGTGGAGGTTGTAGGTATCTCTGTGTTTGGAGAGTACCTTCAGCTTGTTGAGGCTGGCGCTGAAGTTGCGGTTCCTGCAGCGCAGACAGGCTAGCCTTTGGCGCACCTGCTGCATGTGTCCGCCATTAAGAAGGGGAGAGGGGTAGAGGGAACGGTGAGCTGAGAGAGTGGGAAAAAGTGCTTCAGGGCTGAGGGGGGCAGGGCTGCAGTGACCGGAGCGGCATGGGAAGGGGGCAGAGGAAAGGAGGGGAGATGGAAAAGAAAAGGAAAAATGAGTGAAAAAAAGCAGAAAAGCAAGAGTGAAAGAGGGCAGAGGAAAGGAGGAGGGATAGAAAAGAAAAGCAAAAACGAGTGAGAAAAGGCAGAAAAATCAAGACTGAAAGAGCGACAGAGAGAATAATACTTACTTGTGATGGCCACTAGATCACCAGGGATGAGGCGCAGGGATGAGCCTGCGGGTGGAGGAGACTCTCAGTTCACCCCAGGCAAAAGGCAGAGGCAGCAGCAGCAAGAGGAGCTGGTGAGAGCAGCAGATGCTGATCATGGTGAGAGATGTTTGTCTTAGCTTCCGAACCAGAAAAGGAATGAGAGGGAGAGATGGAAAAGCATAGGCAAATATCTCTGAGCAACTCATCCATAGAGCGTTGCCCATGGATAATGGGTGTGGGTATCTGGATGGGAAATTTGGCCAATTTGCATTTTCTGCTGTGGCAAAAAGGTCTATGTGAAGAGTCCCCCACTTTTTGAAGTATGGCTGTAGGGCTTGTGGGTGGCGTTCCTACTCGTGGACTTGTTGCTGCATCTTGCTGAGCAGGTCTGCAAAGTCATTGTTCGTACCCCAGAAGAGATATTCCGCCAGCAGGTGAATGTGGTGGTGATGAGCACACTTCTGTATGGTCTGGGACAGGTGTGATAGTTGTGAAGACAGTGTCCCCCCTGTTTTTGCAAGTAATACATGGCTGTCATATTGTTCATCTGGACTAGGACAACCTTGTGAGACAGGTGAGGAAGGAAAGCTTTCAGTGCTAGAAATACAGCCTGAAGCTCTAGGTAGTTGATGTGTAGGGACTGATGTTTGGTATCCAGAGACCGTGTACTGTCAAGTCTTGGAAGTGAGCACCCAAACCAGTCCGTGATCCATCTGTGGTTAGTGTGATGTGAGGAACAGGGTAGAAAAAAGTCCGCCCTTTCAAAAGGTTGTTGGTGTTCCACCATTGCAGATAATGGTGAGTTTGGCGGTCTAACAACACTAGATCTTGCAGTTGGCCCTGTGACTGAAGCCATTGGCAAGATAGGTACTACTGTAGTGGACACATGTGCAGTCTTGCATGGGAAACTATGGCAATGCAAGAATCCATCATCCCCAAGAGACGCATGATGTTCCTTACTGTATAATATTGGTCTTCCTGAAACTGAGGCAGAAGTGTCTGAAAAACCTGAAGGCGAGCAGGAATCGGTGTATGCTAACCCCAATGTGCGTTCAATATTGCTCCAAAGTAAGGTTGCACTTGTAGAGGCTGCAGATGAGATTTGGGAATGTTGCGAGTGAACTCTAGTTTGTGAAGGAGATCCATGGTCAGCTGAATATGTTGTTGACACAAGTGCAGTGTACCTGCTTTGATGAGCCAGTGGTCCAAGCAAGGAAACACATGGACATTTTGTCTTCGCAGGTGCGCTGCAACCACTGCCAAGCATTTTGTAAATACCCAGGGAGCAGTAGTCATCGCAAACAAAAAGGCTTTGAATTGATGATGTCTGCCTGCAATGACAAATAGCCATGTTGGTAATGACAAGGATCAATTGGCCCGTGGTGATGATATCCCAGACGGAATGAAAGTGCTGGAGCATTCCCCTGACAGGTGTTGGATGGTTAGGGGAAAGGTTACTGTTTGGCAGTGGAGGTGGATCAGTACGTGGCAGCACTCTTCATTCTTCCTTTGTTATTTGTCCCCCTGCAGGGCTTTCTTCTATAAGAGGATTGAGGCTGCTTGTTTTGGAACATGGAAGCCTCTGTAGAGGAGGATTTGTAAGTTCCCTTCTACCCTAGGTGTCAAAAGGAACCTCTATGTGAGGGAGTGCTGATGGCCTTTGCAGTGTCGGTGACCTCCTTCATTTTGTCAAGTGTTGTTTCCACTTCCAGTCTAAACAGGCGGTCCTTGTTATTAAAACGCATAGTTAAGACAGCCTGTTGGACCTCTGGCTTGAAGTTAGAACACCGAAGCCAAGCATACCTTCTCAAGTGGATACCGGTGTGATCCCCCTGGCTGCTGTGTCAGCTGAATCGAGGGTGCACTGTATGGATGTGTTCGTAATAATTTGGCACTCAGAGACAATTTGTTGTCCACGTTTATGGTACTCTTCAAGGAGGTATTGCAGCAATTCCTCCATCTCGTCCAAATGTGCCTGATCATATTGGGCCAAGTCTTGAGAATTGGCAATGCACCAATGACTTGCACTTCCACCCTCTTACCTGCAGCATCAATTTGTTTACTATCTTTTTCTGGAGGAAAAGAGTGCCCGGTGGCTTGATTATTAGCCCGCTTATGGGTGGCAGTGGCCACTATAGAGTCAGGTGGTACTTGAGCTCTGACTTAAAGGGGATCTGAAGGGGCGGCCTTATACCTCTTACCCACATGTGAGTGATAAGTCTAGAGCATAAAGGCTCTTTACATATGTCCTTCGCATGTCTGAGCATACCAGGGAGCATGGTGGGAGCATGTCCCTGTGTGTGGAGGAGAGGATATCGTCAAGAAGTCCTGCTGTATGAACTCTTTGTGTAGCTCTATGTGGTGGAAAGCTGACGCCCTTGAAATTACCTGTTGATATGAGGCAGTGTCCTCTGGAGGGGAAGGGCGAGCAGGATAAAGATCCAGGTCATTAGATGTAATGGGATCAGGATCATAAGCATCCAATGGATCAGTATCATCAGGTGGACCCATTAAATCCCCCTGTGTAAGACTGCAGTGAACCCTGAGGTGTGTCATCCCCTTGTATAGGTGATTAGATGGAGAGTGGTGAGGAGAAGGAGGTGGAAGAGTTTGAGGGTGATGAAGGAGGTGGAGGAGGAGGAGGAGAAGAAAGACAGCGGGCCGGAAAGCAGCCTTATCCTTTGTCCTCTTCTTTGTAGGAAGATAGGCCAGGACCCTAAATTTAGGCCATTGGTTCCACTCGGTAGATGGGTTCCAACATGATTTATTTGCAAGGTATGGATGCCTACAGATGGAAAATATGTGACAGCAACCCATCACACTGCCGTTTGTCTGATATTAGTGGATTATCAACCATAGCTAAAACCATAGCTAAAAAAAAAAAATGGTTTTCATATTTTTGATCAATGGCATGCAAATTCATCATAATATGTGAAAAACTAAATCTAATTCCACCAGATTGGTTAAATTCAATATAATTTAAAAATTATTATATTTATTAATTGTAATAATAAAATCTTTAAAATAATAACAAAACTTAATTTTATTCCTCATACATTGATATAGATTATATGCTTTATTTTCAATTACAATTTCAAATAATAATAGTTGCCCCATCTTACATAGGCAATGTATGTCATGAGTGAACTTAAACACTATTTTATTTTTCACATTTGTCATCCTCATCTTCTTCTGAATAGGGGTCATCATTCTCTGCGTCTGTTTGATTTTCACAGGCGGGAAGTCTGCATGTCAGTGCACTTGAGGTCATTTAGACAGCAGACATGTTGGCAGTGTGCAGGTCCTAATGCATTTGCGAGCTAAGAGATCTAACAGCCTGAGATGCGGCTGCTCCTCCAACCCAGTCCACTACCAGTTGCTATGCTCCCTTGTATTTTTGCAACTTCCACCCTCTCCCAATTGGATTAGGAGTCTCTGGGTCATTCAGAAGAAATCTCTTGTTTATAGTGGCTTGATAATTCACACGTTCAGCATGTTTCTTCAGAGAGTCCGTGCAAGGTGGAAGTTGATGACTGTCTACCTCACCCTTCTTTGCGCAGAATAGGTAATATCTCAAGTTATTCACGTGATGAACCGTAGATTTTGGTGCATACAGCAAGCACGAGAATTGCTCCAATTTGTCCATTATTTCTTCAGAGACATACAATTAGTTTCCGAGCTACAAACATATTTCCTGTGTATGTCTGTAGGGAGACAGGATTTTGAATGCACTTACTTTTCCTTTTCCCGCAAATGCACTTACTGTGTCACATCTGGTAAACATATGGAGACCTATAATAGCTCAACAAACATTTTCATCAAGAGTTGAAGCTCTTTTCCTAATGTCAAGGACTTGCATGCATATTTTAGTAACACATTTCCGAAACAATTTTGCCATGATTCGGTCATGGAATCCCAAACACACAATAAATACATTGGTGTCATCTGAGCTAATCATTACTACCTCATAACCCTCATTAGCAGCGTGTGCAGCATGACCATCTGCTTCTTCGTGTGTACTGTTGAAATCGGGCACTTTGTGGCTCCCTTCAGATGTGATTTTGTAGGATTTAGCTTCACAGTTTGTGAACAGTGTATTATTCTCAAGTCTTACAAAATACTCTGGTTCTCTTAATAAGAAATGCGATGAGAGTTGTTTTATTCCTTACGTGACTTAGGAATTTCCTCCACTGTCTGACAACCTGGGAAGATGAGATGCTCTGCAACTGGTGCCCGAGTTCTTTGCCTCAGACTGTCCTTTCGCTGTTCTTAATAGACGTCTCATTGTAAGTATCAAAAACAACATTGATACAACATAGATTGTTTGATTCCCATTTCCTTCCTGCAAAGCCATGGACAAGACAGACATCACCACCTCACCAAAGTTTGATTCCTCTCCTTTTACTTTCAGAACAAGAACCATGCCATCAATCAGCGTTGCTGAATTTCCAGGTGTTTCCTCAGCGGGGGTAACGTTTTTCTGCAGGTATGTTGCTAAAACAGCTTTGTTTGTCTTTCACAACAGACATTCTGGAGTTGCTAAAGCCCATGGTAAAGGTCCTAATGGATGAGAGAGTGCATCCGCCATTTGAAGGTTCCGATTCTGTGCTGTCACAATGATTCAACCAAATAGTGCTTTGTCTGCTTTCATGATGACTATCCTGCCACTGCTGTTCACTGCCTTCTTCCTGGACATGTCAGTGAAGGTTTTTAGTTTGTTCATTTTCATTGGGCCATGAAACTTCTTAATAGGTGGATTATTCTCAAGTCGCTCAAGTACGAAGTATGTATAGCACTGGTCACCCATTTCATGAGCCTTCATTATGTTGGATACTACGTCTTGAGATGCCTTTTTGCGGTGGAGAGAATAATGAGATCATGTAGCCCAACAAATGGGTTTATCCAGCTTTGAACCAGATTAACAGCTCTCGTAACAGTGTCTTTGTCTTTTTCAATTCGTGACTTATGTAGGTCTGCATTACTAAGATCCAATCTGTTGTTACAAACCACTTCCCATATCTGACACAAAAAGGCACTTCTGTGTTCAGCTGTCATATAATATCTTTTCATAGCACCTGCCTTAAGGTTCAACCTTGTCATACCACCCAGAGTCTGTGTGTCTTTGTTGACTGTTACCTCTATCGCTTGATTGACTGGAATTCATCCAAATGGATAAACATCTGACAGTTGAACTGAAAAGCATCAGTTGAAGTTGTGGTGTATCTTTGGATGTTTCACTGCAAGTAATATAATTTCGGCATAGTATACACAAAGATATCCAGGGTAGTCCATCCTGTCATACACAAAACACCATGGGATCATACTGTAAATGGCAATTTCCTTCTTGAGCAGCCGAGCCAGCAAGACATTAGTAACAATATACACATACGACATCCAAAATGCAGAAAGATCTCCATTACATGACAAAGATGTTCCAGGAATACATCCCAGAGCGGTTTTACTTTGGCCAAGGCAGCTGCAAGAGGTCATCTAATCTCTGTTAATATCCTCAGTGAAGGAGTAAACAACATGAATGTTCTTGTAGTAATTCTTATCCATGCAGGGGATAAATTACCAACAAAGCCAGTCTCAATATAGCTTCATACATGCACTTGTGTACTGGAACTGCACAATTGCACATACGACCTTCTAAGTACTGATGCTATTGAGCATTCTGCTATCATGTCTGCTTCAATGCAAAGGTCCCAAAGGCCAGCGTCTTGAAAGCGTTTTCCAGGAATGGACAGGACATTGCAAATGGTGTGAAAGGTGCCCACTCAAAGGATGATACGTTGCTTTATGATTCCACACGATCTCAGTAGCTTTTGCGTCGAGAGTTTGATCCATGACCACTACAATTTTCATCAAATGCAGTGATTCCCTTATCAGCTCTGACTGTTCCAAAATTTCAGAAACAGTTGTCAACTCAGTTGAAGGAACATTAATGGTGGGCAAGTAGCCAATAGAATCATGTGATACACTAACTAGGTCTCTAATACTGATGTTAAATCCTGTCCAACTTGGTATTATCTATGCAAGGCTTGCTTCTTGTCTTGTAACAACCCAGCCTATGTTCTTATTGTGTGCAGGCTTCAATTCTGGCATGATTTTGGTATTTGTCGTCATCAATGGCTGAGGCCCAACTCGTTCACCAAAAACATACATGAACAATTCTTCAGTATTTATGATGTTCTATGTTTTTTGCTTTTGTTACTCAATGCTTGGGAGAGGAGCTTTAAAAGGTTGTAGTCTAAACAACTTGGGTTGCAAAGCTATATCCTTTGACTCAATGGGTTGTCCCCTTACCAGTAAGAGTCTCTTCCAGCCTATCAATGTTATCCTGTGCTAAGTTATTGAAGAAATGAGGCTGAATGTCGGCTGGTGCGGGTCAGTGGTGGACCAGCGATCGCCAGGATAGGCTGTAGGGCCTTCGTGGAGGGTTTCTGTGGGAGAGCAGGTGCTGCAGTACTCATGCACTGGGCAGAAGAAAGTTCTTGGCTCTTAATGTTAAACTCCACATCGGACTCAGAGCTGTCTTGAATAGAAAAGGCTTCCTCCTCATGTGCTGTTGGTTCCTCATGGGCGAGTTCTTCCCCGAGCAGATCCAGGGTATCATCCAATGTCTTTTGGGCCATCTCAAGTCGATGAGCACTTCAGTCCCAAATGGTCTTTTAGATCTACAAAACTTGCAGGCATCGCAGTCATCCTCACGGTGGTATGGAGAAAGGTAAAGGTTGCACACAAGGTGTTGGTTGGTCTGCGGGAGCTTAGAGTAGGACCGAAGCGGAATGGACTATGTTCCATCAGGGAACTATTTCCATTGATGCCGGAGCCATGTGGAAGGTAGGCCCGAGAAGGCCACCAACTCCCTGAAGGACGGGTGTTTGAAGCCCAAACTGACAAAAAGCATAGGAAGCGCAGAGACAGAAAGGTAAGATTGAATACAATACCTTCAGAAAAGAAAAGAGAGATAGAAAACAGAGTTGAAGAGACAGAGTGGAAGCACACACAACCGAACCAGACAGCAGAGAGAAAACAATCTAACAAAGGAGTTGATGCCTATGCGCAATACCATTGAGGAGGAGGAGTCACTCGATCTCGTGACTCCAAAGACTTCTTCAAAGAAAAACAACTTGCACCACTTTGGAACCAACACTAGATGGCAGGAGTATGTAGAGCATGTGTATCTACAGCCACACATGCCATAGAACATAGCAGGTTTGCTATTTTGGCACAGGTGCCTCATTGCTCTCATCTGAGAATAAGAAGGTTCACAAGAAAAAAATAAATGGTCCAAACATATCGGCAAGTTCCATGGGTCTGACAATAGGATTGATTCAACTGTCATTCAAAACCTTTAAGTGACACAGCAAACTGTAAAGTGATATTACAAGCCAAAAACTTTCAAGATGTTACTGCTGGGATGGGAGTGTCTCCTAAATGGTTTGTAAGAGTGCAGACCTGCCCAAAGTTACCATAATGCAAGATTCTACTATGTGTTTGATATTTCTGGCCTAAGAGTGAATGAGCTCCATTTGTGTGTGCTGACGGCTGCTTAGCACAATTGGTGTACGAGACCCTGAGCTGAGCTATGCGGTCTGGAGGGGCACAACATGTGCGCTTTCCTTATCTAAAAGGACTACTATAGGTAGCGACCCTTGACCCAAGGGTAGGTCGCTCCCCCTGCCGCTGCAGCTCCTCCAAGTTCCCGAGTTCCTGTGTTCCTGAGACCCACCTAACTGTAAGTACCCCCCTCCTCCCAGCCCCTCGCCCTGCCCCGCGCCACTCACCTTCTCTCCTGCTCCTGCTTCTTTTCCTCCTCTCTGTCTCTTCCTCCTCGCTCCCCCTCTGCAATCTTCTTCTGTGTTCTTCTGTTCTTCTCTTCTGTTCTTCTGTTCTTCCCTTCTGTTCTTCCCTTCTGTTCTTCTGTGTTCTTCCGGTCTTCTGTGTTCTTCTTCTCTGTTCTTCTCGGTGCTTCTGTGTTCTTCTTCTCGGTGCTTCTGTGTTCTTCTTCTCGGTGCTTCTGTGTTCTTCTTCTCGGTGCTTCTGTGTTCTTCTTCTCGGTGCTTCTGTGTTCTTCTTCTCGGTTCTTCTGTGTTCTTCTTCTCGGTTCTTCTGTGTTCTTCTCTGTTCTTCTCTGTTCTTCTCTGTTCTTCTGCTCTTCCGATCTTCTGTGCTTCTGTCTTCTGTTCTTCTGTCTTCTGCTCTTCCGGTCTTCTGTTCTGTTCTTCTGCTCTTCTGTTCTTCTGCTCTTCTGTTCTTCTGTCTTCTGTTCTTCTGTCTTCTGTTCTTCTGTCTTCTGTTCTTCTGTCTTCTGTTCTTCTGTTCTTCTGTTCTTCTGTTCTTCTGTTCTTCTGTTCTTCTGTTCTTCTGTCTTCTGTTCTTCTGTCTTCTGTTCTCCTGTCTTCGGCTCTTCTACCTCCTCCGTCTTCTTCCCCCGAGCCTGCCCTCCTGCTCCTTCCTCATCCCCCTCCCTCACTCGCCTCCCCCTCTCTCACCCCTAGCTAACCCGTTCGCTATCTACCTCCCTCACTCCTCCTATCTTCCTATCTCTCTAGCTCCCTATCTCACTATCTAACTCCCCCACTCTCCACCTCCTCCTACCTACCTATCTGTCTATCTATCTATTTCCCTATCTATCGACTTCTCTATCTATTTTCTCTATCTATTTCTCTATCTCTCCCCCCCTCCCGCCACCCCCTCTACTACCTATCTCCCTATCCTCTCACTCTACCTCTCTCCCTCACCCACCTCTACAACCCCCCCTCCCCTATCTTCACAACCCCACTCCTATCTCTCTCCCTAATCTCCAAACCTCCTAACACTCACCCTCCTCCACCCTAAACCCCCTCCCCCAGCTCCTCTCACTCTACCTGTCCCCCCCCTCCCTCGCGCTTTCCCGCCGCGACCTCCTGCACGCCCCCGCCCCCCAGCTCCCATTCGCCCCCAGCTGACCCCTCCCCCCCCCTCCTACCTCTTATGGCGGCCGCTGCGCGACTGCGCAGCGGTCGCGCGCAGCGGGCACGCCGCTGGCGCGCCAGAGGCAAGCCCGTCTGCGCCCGTCCGCGCCTGGCCCGCGCCCAGCGCCACGACCCCTGGTCCCCAGCTCCCCCAAGCCCCGCTGATCCGCTACGACCCCACCACCCTCCACGCCCTCAACCCAGGGCGCTCCAAAACCTGCTTCCTAGCTCACCCCAAACGCACCCATGGACCCTTCGCCTGCAACTCCTGCAAACGCATCTTCCACCACGCAACTACCACGACCACAAGCCCACGCGCCATCAACCACCTCAAGTGCATCCTGATCAACGCTCGTTCCGTCCACAAGCACGCCGTTGAACTTTGGGACCTCCTGGACTCCACAGCCCCGGACGTCGCCTTCATCACGGAGACATGGATGAACGCCTCCTCTGCTCCAGACATCGCTACCGCCATCCCCGAAGGCTACAAGATCTCCAGAAAAGACCGCACCAACCAAGTAGGAGGAGGTGTCGCCATCATCTTCAAAGACTCCATCAGCGTCACCACCTCCACCGAAGACCCCCCCCTCGCCGCTGAACACCTGCATTTTCAGATTCGCACCGACCCAAGGACCACCCTCAGAGGATCCCTCGTCTACCGTCCTCCCGGACCTCGCGCCTCTTTCAGCGACGCCATCGCCGACTTCATCTCCCCGCACGCCCTCGCCTCACCGGACTACATCCTCCTAGGCGACCTCAACTTCCATCTGGAACAAAACAACGACCCCAACACCACCACCCTGCTCGACAACCTCGCCAACCTCGGCCTCAAACAACTGGTGAACACCGCCACCCACATCGCCGGACACACGCTCGACCCTATCTTCTCCGCCAGCAAACACGTCTTCTTCAGCCACACCTCTGCCCTACACTGGACCGACCACAGCTGCGTCCACTTCACATTCCGACGCAAGACCTCCCACCTCCGCACTCAACCCATCCCTCATCGACAGTGGAACAAGATCCCTGAAGAGCAACTCTTCTCCGCTCTCGCCGCCAACCAACCCACCCTCACCACCGACCCCAACGACGCAGCTCTCAACCTCACAAACTGGATCTCCAACTGCGCTGACAACCTTGCTCCCCTCAAACGCACGCATCGACAGACCAACACCAAAAAACCTCTCTGGTTCTCTGACACCCTCAAAGAATCAAAGAAAACTTGTCGTGCCCTTGAGAAGGCCTGGCGCAAGGACCACACCGCTGACAACATGACCGCCCTCAAGAACGCTACACGCGAACACCACCACCTGATCCGCACTGCCAAAAGGAACTTTTTCACCGACAGACTAGACAAAAACAGCCACAACAGCAGAGAACTCTTCAGCATCGTCAAAGAGTTCTCCAACCCCAGCGCCAGCGCCAACGCCGTCACGCCCTCACAGGATTTGTGCGAATCCCTCGCCACTTTCTTCCATCGCAAGATCAGCGACCTCCACGACAGCTTCGGACACCAGACCCAACCATACACCACTGAACCCGCTTCCCCGGACATCACCCTCAACAACTGGACCCACATCAACACGGAAGAAACCAAATCCATCATGAACTCTATCCACTCCGGCGCCCCTTCGGACCCCTGCCCGCACTTCATCTTTAACAAAGCCGACGACATCATCGCCCCGCACCTCCAGACCGTCATCAACTCTTCTTTTTCTTCTGCTACCTTCCCCGAATGCTGGAAGCACGCTGAAGTCAACGCCCTACTAAAGAAACCTACGGCTGACCCAAGCGACCTGAAAAACTTCCGCCCCATCTCTCTTCTACCTTTCCCAGCCAAGGTAATAGAAAAGACCGTCAACAAACAGCTGACCACCTTCCTGGAAGACAACAACCTGCTCGACCCTTCACAAACCGGATTCCGAACCAACCACAGCACGGAAACCGCCCTCATCTCAGTCACAGACGACATCAGAACCCTGATGGACAACGGTGAAACAGTCGCCCTCATTCTCCTCGACCTCTCGGCTGCCTTTGACACCGTCTGTCACCGCACCCTAATCACCCGCCTACGCTCCACCGGGATCCAAGGCCAGGCCCTGGACTGGATCGCCTCCTTCCTCGCTAACCGCTCCCAAAGAGTTTACCTCCCTCCGTTTCGCTCAGAACCCACCGAGATCATCTGCGGCGTACCTCAAGGCTCATCGCTCAGCCCGACACTCTTCAATGTCTACATGAGCCCCCTCGCCGACATCGTACGCAAGCACGACATCATCATCACCTCCTACGCCGACGACACCCAACTTGTACTCTCCCTCACCAAGGACCCCGCCAGCGCCAAGACCAACCTACAAGAGGGTATGAAGGACGTAGCAGATTGGATGAGGCTCAGCCGCCTAAAGCTGAACTCTGAAAAAACGGAAGTCCTCATCCTCGGCAACACCCCGTCCGCCTGGGACGACTCCTGGTGGCCCACGGCCCTCGGCACCGCACCGACCCCCGCAGACCACGCCCGCAACCTCGGCTTCATCTTGGACCCTCTTCTCACCATGACCAAGCAAGTCAACGCCGTGTCCTCCGCCTGCTTCCTCACTCTCCGCATGCTCCGTAAGATCTTCCGCTGGATCCCCGCCGACACCAGAAAAACCGTGACCCACGCCCTCGTCACGAGCCGCCTGGACTACGGCAACACCCTCTACGCCGGGACCACAGCCAAACTCCCAAACCGCCTGCAACGCATCCAAAACGCCTCGGCCCGCCTCATCCTCGACGTACCCCGCAACAGCCACATCTCCGCACACCTGAGACACCTGCATTGGCTCCCAGTCAGCAAAAGGATCACCTTCCGTCTTCTCACCCACGCACACAAAGCCCTCCACAACAAGGGACCGGAATACCTCAACAGACGCCTCAGCTTCTACGTCCCCACCCGCCCCCTCCGCTCCGCTGGCCTCGCACTTGCTGCCGTCCCTCGCACCCGCCGCTCCACGGCGGGTGGGAGATCTTTCTCCTTCCTGGCGGCCAAGACCTGGAACTCCCTCCCCACCAGCCTCAGGACCACCCAGGACCACTCCGCTTTCCGGAGACTCCTAAAGACTTGGCTGTTCGAGCAGCGATAACCCCCCCTTTCCCCCCTAGCGCCTTGAGACCCGCACGGGTGAGTAGCGCGCTTTATAAATGTTAATGATTTGATTTGATTTGATACTATCCTTTGTCGGCTGAACGAAGCCTGGCAGTGGTGGCAGCATGTATTATTAAATCAGTCACAGAGCAGGCTTTTTTAGGTCGAGCATAGCAACACGCAAGCGCTGCTTTTCTGACGTCTTCGTATGTATCTGGGCTTTTAACCACACACCTACATCACGCCCATCACTACTACTCGTTTATGGGCTTGCGTTTCAAAAATCCTTTCTTTTCGTTAGTAAATGCTTTATGTTTGTCCCTCCTTAGGGCGGTTTTGGTAACGCCTTGGCTATCGTCCTTGTAACATGGCTAATAGCACTTGTGCCGATATGTTTGACAGCATGCAAACTTTTTTCCTTGTGTGTCTCTTCACGCTGATGCTCATGGCGGCCATCGGCTCGCTTATGTGAAACGGTATTACTTTCATTTTTTTTATTAGTTGTTTACTGATCATGTCTTTGGTGTGTGTTGTACTTATTTCTCTTTTATGCCCTTTCCTCCTTTGTTTTGAGGGCACGGGCCGATCAGTCTGTGTTTTTGGAATATTTAATTCTGAGAAGCTCATGTTTTTGTTTTTCACTATGGGGGTACTATGGTAATGCTTAGAAACAGAGCACAAACCAAAATACTCCACTGCTATCAGGAGAAAAACTGAGCCGGTCCCTAATTTCAATTGCTTTCAGAAACACCTCCAAAGGGGAAAAGAGCTTTAACAAAAACAATACCCATCTGTCCTTCCAGTGAAGTTTCTGCTGCTTGTCAGCAGCCCGTAAATATCGCCTTTCGTGTGAGCTTGTTATTTTAGTTGCTAGTTCTGATCTGCTTAGTTCTTATTTCTTGCAGCAGACACATTAACCTTCTTCGCTACCTTATAATTAGTCCAAGCTTCCACTACAGAAAAGTAAGTTCTTGCTCCAGAAATAACATTAGTCACCAGAGTTATTTTAACATTTAGATTGAGTGATCTGCCTACCACACGTTCCTTGCAGCAGCCACATTTACCCTCTGCACTGCCTTATAATAATTCCAAGCTTCATCTCTTGCTAACAGCGCTGAATTTAGTATGACCAAAAGAGGCACTTGGGAAAGTCAGAACAAAACCAAAACGAAAGCGCAACACAAACAACTGAATATTTGCTTCATTGCAATTTCAAATTAGCCTGCTTTAGTATTCAGTACTCGTAAAAGTATATTCATCAGTTATCAGCATGCAGTGTAAAGTGACAGCTGAAGCTAGAAAAACATACTTTTCGTGTATGCTAACCAGGCAATTGTGGGTCTCGTAAACTAAAAACAAAAAGCTTATGGCTTCGCTAATGAGGAAAAATAAATCAGCCTTCTGTGTAGAATAATGGCTGGATCTAAAGAAGGCACACTTATTATGCTCACAGTGCTTAAGTGGAGCCGGTGTGTTCCGATGCAGGGCACAAAACAATTTTTGTTAAAGGGCCATCAGTTATTTTTCTGCCTCACTGATTTACTGTGGGCAAAATAAAGAATAATTTATTAGAAGTGCAAACTCTAACACTTAAAAATGTCCTTCCGCTCCAAACTATAAACAAGCTGCTAGGCTGGAAGTTTAAACAGCACGATGTTATCAAGTTGTAGAAAACATTTTGAACACAAGGACATGAATCACTCTTTACTCGTAAAAACTGTGAAATACAGCAAATTAACGTAAAAAAGATTGCTGGGGAGATGAAAGTTTAACGTGAAAAACAGAAACACAGAGCAGAAACATTAGCATGTGTTTGTGAAAGGGCAGCATCACCCAGATGAAAGAGTGTCTGGCTTGCTCTGTAGACAGCAGCGATGTTATCAGATGCTATAAACTTTGTGTGAATCACACCAAAACAGTGTAAATTGCAGCCAAACACCATATGGGACATACCAGTAAAACAATACCGAAACATAAATATTAAAAGACACATTTGTATTATTATGCAGGCATTAGCTTTTAAAAAATATTTATTTTCCGTGTGGCCGATGTGTTCAGTGGTTCAACTATAGTTTTTAAGTGGAAATTGTGTATTTTGTTAGCGCATATTTGCCTTCAGTAAACGTTAGCATGCTTCAATTAAGCTTTGCCCAATTAAACGCTGCTAAATAGCAAAATTTTATTTTTTTGCTGCAGATAGAGGAAGAAGGTACATGGAAGTGCTTTAGTCTTAAGCAGGGCCACTGGAATTATATGGCAGGAAAAGACGAAATTATGAGACAGGGTTGACCAATTTATGTGGCAAGAAAAGTCCGGTTATGAATTTACAATGCCACTAGCTCCAGCTCAAGAAAATGTAAGACCTATTGCATTGCAAATGCTTATTTTCAATCTCCTCAAATACTCCCCAATTCTTAAGCGGCCAGGTCCCTTGATGGATCCCATTTACTTGGATAGCAAATGTGTGTAATAAAGGCAGATGGTAGTATTTGCAAGTGAAGTCTCTCCACTATATGACTGTCAGTCAGTGGAATCCAACAAGGATTGCCACTGAAACTTATGTGTGCCAACAAAGTGAAGTATGGGTGGATGGAGAAAGGACTCTTTAAATGTGTAGATGTGCCCTTCCTCAGTGTCTTTTCTTTTGTCCTTCCTAGAACACTATCACTAGATTAAATGGAGGGAGAGGGGAGACTGAAGATAGCGGTCTCCTCGGAGTTGCAGGATTAGCTATCTATCATGGGCATGCCTCCTTTGATACTCTAGAGATGTTGCTTTTCAAAGACTAATAGGCATTAAGTGTGAAGGCTTTGTTCCTCTTTGTTCTCCCACTGGAGAGCCCCATAGTTACTCCCACTGTCTCTTATCACCTGGAGACAAAGAGTGTCTCTTTTCTGGAAAAAGAGAGATGCACAATGTGAAGGAGGCACCTCAGACCAGTTCCAGAACAGCACATAAGAAATACATAAGCCACATCTGAAAAAGGAGTATAAAAGTAGGACTAAAACTATCCATCAGAGTTCCAGGACTTCTCACTGACTGATAGGTGACACACTGCAGGTGTTGGGCAAATCTCTTAGACCAAAAGCTATGTACTTGACAGCTACAACCCCAAAAGTAAGGACACATCATCTGAAGAAGTCTGCAACTAACGTCTGGAGAAAGCAGAGAGTCTGCCTTGGTAAAGGAGCATGCTGAGAAAGGGGTGCCACAGGTACCCTACAAGAGCAGTCTGCCTAGATTAAGAAGCCTGGGCTGGGGTTCTGTCCAGAACAGTGGACTGGCCATGGAAGAAATCGTCAACATTTATACGAGGAGACTGACCACTGAAGACATTACAATAACCACATCCTGCAGTTGTGGCCTAGAAATTAACTCTGCTCAAGAAGTGTGTGGAGCCGAAAGGGTATGATGACCTGACTGCTTGTGTACCGATCCTCTAACCTTGGAATCCTCCTTTCATCATGTGCTGGGGAGTCCTCAGCATCTCCTCCTGGTACCAACTCTTAATACACCTAAGTAGTCCAATTAACTTGCCACAAGATCCATGGGAGAGCTGTGCACCTTGATGGGAAGAGTGTTCTGCTCTGGGCCTGTACCTCATTATGAAGCACGCCTGCTCCTCTGCAACGGCACCCTCTCAAAAACAGCCACTCACGCCTGGAGGAATGCAGGGCTAGGGGCAAGGCATGGACTTGAACGCAATGACAGAAGATTTGCAATCGGGATCACGTTTCAGTTGCTCCAGAAAAACAGTTGGACAAACTTCTCTTTAGCCCAAGAGAGGATGCATTATATCATTTCACAGACATTATACGTAGTCTATGAAAGTCACTAAACCATAATGCACACACTAAGTACTGACCTATAGATCCTAAAAACAGAAGCTGTTCATGTCACAACGTAAGTTTACACCTTGGAAGATTTCCCTGGTTAGCAGTTTAGCATTCCCTTACCTCTTACCCCTCCCTCCAATGACCATATGTATGTGCTGCATTGAGTAGTTGCTGTTATAAAGTGCAAAAGGGCAAGTGTACTTGGCGCTCAGTTATCAGCCATGCCCCAGGACTTCTACGCACTCAAAACTCATGGCGGAGACCCAGAAACCCTTGTGTGCCCTGTGACATCCGAACCAGGTGTGAGAGCTACTGACCCAGATGAACATTCAACATTGTATATAAAAATGCTTCCTGGTTGCCTCAAGAACTGAGGCTAATTTATATGACAATGTCTTAGTCCGGTGACATTCCAGACTTCCTCAACAGAAGTTGGTATTGCCCTATATGTGTATATGAAAGAGTAACCAAACATTGAGAGAATATTTGTGTTATAGCTGTATTAGAGGTGGGGGAGGCAAAATATTTCCTAAGATCTTAACCTCTGTGTGATACTGAACAACAATTAATCCTAAACTCACAGCCAACCTTAGTCGGAAAATGCTGTTCAACGAGGTACAGTTGTTTGGCCATAAATCTTGTAGGAAAGTAGCATCTTTCTGACATGGTTCCCCCATGTTTTGCCTGGTGTAAGTGTGTTTAGACTGTAGTACACTAGGACCCTGCTAATCAGGATCCCAGTGGCTGCGCTCTCCTCTCTAAATTTGGTTGCTGGTAAACGTTGACACCCCACAATTGGCATACTGGTGCACCCATGTAAGTCCCTAGTATATGGTACTTAGGTACATAGGTCATTGGTACACCAGGGGTCTCCCATGGGCTGCAGCATGTATTTTGCCAGCCATGGGAGCCCATGCAAACTGTGTCTACAGGCCTGCCATTGCAGTCTGCGTGAAGGAGTGCATGAACCCTCCACTCTATATACAATGATTGCCTTATACTGTGGTCACTGCACTTGGACACTAAGTCACCTTTCTGGTAAGCCCTTAAGCGCAAGGCAGCGTGCATGTTCCTGAGTTTGAGGGTACTACTGCATGAGCAGAGGTCCCCTACAAACCCCAGACTCCATTCCCCGGGCTTTGTAAGTGCAGGTAAGCCATCTTAAGGAATGTAGTGGACACTGGTCATCACGAGTAGTCCAACTACATAATGGCTTCTCTGAAAACAGGCATGTTTAGTATCAAACACATTGGAATCATGCAACTACACCAATTCCATTGTTACTTGCATGATACCATGTACTCTGGGGGTTCCTTAGAAGATCTTCCAGTTCTGCCTGTACACCCTTGCAGGGTCTGCCTGCCAGGCTGCACTGCTGCAGATCCCCAGACACTGTTGTTGAGCTTAACTCGAGCAGGGGAAAGCAGAACAAAGGATTTTCTTCTAAGAGAGAGGTGTGACCACCTCTCCCTTTGAAATGGGTTTCTCTGAGATGGGGTAGGGTGGCCTTTGAGTGCCATCAGACTGCTTTGAAATGCACATTTGGTGCCCTCCTTGCATAAACCGGTTTGCAACAGTGCAGGAACCCCTCGTTCCTGCTCTGGTGCTAAACTACACAAAGGACAGAGGATTGACCACCTCCCTGTCCGGCTCCTCACATAGGGAGGTGCACAGAGCTCTGCCAGGTGGCCGGTTGATTCTGCCTTCTTGAAATATGATGTGCAGAGGCCCCTGGGAGCATCTGACTGGTTAGGGCAGGTAGATGACATCCCTGAACCTCTGTGATCGGTGGGTCACTGCAGATAGTGACCGACCCCCCTTTAGACTTACGGGCTCCCTGATGGTGGATCTTCAGATTTGTTGATCAAGATTCTACAAAGAACTCTGCGCAAGACTTCTTCTGCTCCTGGCCTCCGGAACCGCTGCTGATCTGTTCTTAGAACTGAAACAATTCTGTATCCAGTTGAGAGGGCTCCCACTCCTTGTTTCTCCAGCTCCTGCAAGGGTCACAAGGACTCTGTTTGCAAACAACAAGCAAGAGGGAATCTCCCATGGAGTGAAGGAGTCACTCCCCTGCATCCACAGGCACCTCAAGACAATGACCGGCTGGTGGATCCTGCTGTCCCACGGACATCGAAAGGCTCTGCAATACAGGTGGTGGTTCTGTGCACCTCTCCGGGTCAAACTTGTCTTCTGACAAACTTGAGAGACGGTGGGCCCTTGCTGCAGCCACTGGAATGGAATCCCTGTGCAGTGCAACTATTGCTCTTGCCAAGGCTTTTTGACTCTTCCTCCAGGAGATCTTCAGGCTCCAACACGCCCCAGCCTCCAGCACCCTGCAACTTCAAGTTCAGCTTCCATTCTGCAGCTCTTGCGATGTGGGACTCCTGTTTTGTTGTGCTGCTGAGGCCTCCCTGCAACTCCCTATGCCTGCTGCCAGTGGATCACTCGTGGGGGCTCCTCGGAACGGCTGGCTTTCCTTTCTGCTGAAGGCCTGCCCTGACTCCCTTCCAAGGATCAAGTCACTAGGACCTTGGTGGTCCTCAAAAACCTACAATCTTCCTTGCAACAAGTATTTGCATTTGCCATGGCTTGTTGGTGGTCCTGCGGGTCACTAACCCTCCTGCAATCCAGAGACCGACATAGTACAGCTCGTGGGCAATTGCAAGAATCTCCTGCATCCCCTGGACTACGCCACTGGACTTCTTCCTTCACCGTCCTGCTGGAACTTCACCTCCAAGAGGGTGGGCATTACCTACCTGCACTGCCTGGACATCTCAAAGTGGTCTGGACACTGTCCCCTTCATTTTCAGGTTCTTCACGTCCAGAATCCACCTTTGGGTTCCACCGACCTGGTCCATGGGTCGCAACAGCAGCTGGACAACTGAAGCTCCCACGGACTCCAACACGGGTTTCCAAAGTCACTTCACACCTATGCACCTGGGCTCCCTAGTGTAGGTACTCCAATCTTCTGGATATCCACAGGTGTACATGCTATCCAACCTTCTTTGGGCCAACCGGTTTCCTTGGAGTCCTCTGGGAAGAGTCCTGAATCCATAAAAATCCAACTGCAATGGTCCTGTGTTAGCCTATGGGACACCCAGCTCAATATATACTCTGCACCTGGGTGCCTGTGGGAATTCTGATACTTACCTCTGGTAATTCCGTACTACCCCAGCCTTTGGGATTCTAACACTTACCTTGGCTTAGCACCTCCATTCTTATACCACTTTCTTAGTATATGGTTTGACTGCCCGCATAGGGTCCCATATATTTCTATGCTTTTCCTGCCTGTTGCTAAGTGTTTATTTTGTGTGTAGATATCGCCAAGTGGAGATATACCAATGTGAGTATACTAGTAGTGTTGTAACAAAAAATACTTTATTTTTGCAACATCTGGTGTGGTACTTTCTTGTGTGACAATCACTGACAAACCACGGTGGTACTGTAAGTGCTTCACACTCCTCCTTGGTAAGCCTGAGCTGCTCTTCACAGCTACTGCCAGACACCTTTTGTTATCAGGGCACCAAAACACTATAACTTAGGGTTGCCTGGACTTAGTATAGGGTGCCACACCATAGAAGCACACAATAAACTGAGCCAGCCTCCTACAAATCTTATGACAAAGCTTACAGTGAAAGCTGCAGTGTCCCCTTAATAGTGTGTAGGTTTGAACATAACAGCTGATAGTGATACAGTTAGATCATGTTGACGAAAGGAGTAACTGGGAATTTCCAAAATGACCTTTATATGACTATTATAGTATATCATGATTGTAGCATTACACTTCTAGACCTAGGTTCATATTAAGTTAAACTGTTGAGGGGATTGAGTGTTTTAAAAAAAAAAGGCACTGGTAGGGTTTGGCCCAGTTGCTATTACCATCTGACTAAAGTACGTTCTTCACCTCCTGAAACTGAGTTAGTAACGTAGAATAGCATCACAAGCAAAAAATGCCACCTTGTTAGATCACACACAAGTGGAATAGGGATGACAAAGCAAATACAATATCTTATTCCTGTCTAAATTAAATCATTATCAATTGAACAATACCACATTACTTCCTTTGTGTCAAGAATACAATTGTAAAATTGAAATGTGAATTTGGATAAATTAAAACTGGTCCCACCTTGTATAGCCGAGTTTTTTATTTGCAGTGTAACTTTGAACAGATAGGTATTTGTAAAGGGATTTGTGTAAAATGACGTTTTGATTACTATGTTGTTCAATCTATATACAGCCAATTTTATATAACATGCAAATGTTTTAATTTACAAATAAATAAAATCTATCTTTGGTGGTGTTGTCTGCACCTTAAAGTTCCCTTCAGGAGTCTCCTCATGTCCTCCTTTTGAAACCCTTGTACTTCCTCCTCCTAAGCAAATTTTTAACTATGATCTTGGACTTCATTCACTCTCCACCTCAATGCCCCTTCTTTTCATCATTCATCCTCCTACCCTCATTTGTTTACCTACTTGACATCTTTTTAAATTCAGCCCTCCCTTACTCTGTTCTGTTTTGCATTCGGGACTTGTCCCGATTCCTTTGTACCATTTCCGTTTTATTTTTTGCTAGTGGGTCTCGAATTACTCATGCTCCATCATTTCCAGGTAATTGAAAACAGACAACCACAACTCACTTTTTTTTCTAAACTATACTCACAAACCGGTTTTCTTTTCCATACTTAACGTAAGCATTTTTTATTTTCACTATTTGTGTTATTTTAACAATAGCAAGAGAGCATATTTTTACCCACATAAAGAGCCTAGGATTGCAACTCGGGTCAGGCATGTTCTGCTTAAGAAAAGGACTTTACAAAAACTGATTTCTCCAAAAGGGAGAGTTTCCACTTTTAAAAGGTTAGGAGTATATTCACCTGATCAGTTGTGTATCAGGAGAAAACACTACCATCCTGTTCACGGTTTCTAGGGGGGAATCTGAGGCACAGGAATCAAGGTTCAAGGTTTACCTTTCTGGAGAGCTCGATGACACGCACTTCAGCATATTCCATCTTCAAGATGCCGTTCTCAATAAGAAACTTGCTGCGCAAGTCATTGAAGTAAGCTGTCCGCATGGGGTCGACAGCCTAGGTCAGGAAGACAAAAACACACTGGTGCTAAAGCATGTAAACAGAATGACATATGCACACGGCATCCTCTTTTACCACCCTACCTTCAGTGTCTCAAAGTAGTGGAGAGTCTCTTGCTCATAAGCCAAAGGGTCGAGTGCTCGCATGAGAAGGATGATGGTCAGTAAACACCCTGTGGAAAGGAGTCAGAAATTAACAAGACCATATGATTTAAAACACATATGTAAACTGACAGCAGCTGAGAACACCTTTGCCAATCAGGTCTGCCCATTTTAAAGTTTTCTGCTGCATTTTCCACTCTGCTGCTTTCACTTTAATCCTAGTTAACACTATCGAGAAGTGGCCATCGATCCCAGCAATTTAAGGAAGTCAGGAAAAAGTACATTGTTATTTTTACACTGATCTATATGACATTTTACAGTGAGACTAACTACTTGCCTCATTGGGCTTCCAGGAGCAAGAGAGAATGTTAAGATGCCATGTCCTTCCAGCAGCTCCCACAAAAGAAGCTTGGAGCTTCAATTAAGCTTTCCTCAATACAGGAGACCCATAAAAGCACAGCAAGACTAACAATGTGGATAGGATGAAACAGCAGATTGTCCCTGACTGGGTTGAGGAAGCTAGAGCCCAAAAAACAAACTAATCCTTTGCTTTGAACATTTTGCCTTTTAAAGGAAGAAGTATTTTTAAGCAAACAATCATACATTATTTTCCAAAGTCTAGTACAGGCACGTTAATTCATTGAAAGTGCAGAGGGCCAGTTGAAGATTCACGGTGTGCCAGAATAGTATGTTGCAAACTGCAATCAAATGGAAATGTTTTTTTAAACGGATTCATTAAGCACAAGACACCGGGGGATGTTGGACGCACTGCCAATGGTTGTCAATATACGGAGAATTATCATGTGTGAATGAATTGCAAAACAGGTTCCTAATCCACACTTTGCAAACACTGGTGCACTTAAAACAAAGCTTGTGTACAAACTCACACTTATTCTCAGGTTCCAGTGTCTGAAGTTCTTTGCACGATTCAAGTTCAGACTGCAGAACAGTGGACTTTTCTACAGATAGATCACACCTGTAAGGGAAGGGGGATCACACCGTCAAAACAATGGCATCTTACGGAAAATAGCAGAGAAAGTGAGAAATCTAATGGAGAAGATAAAAGAGTGTAGGAAAAAGTAGTAGTTCAAGCGTCTGATGAAGAGGAGAGGTGGACAGTGGGATGAGTCAAATGTAGGGATGGAGGGAAAGAGGTGGAGCTTGACGTAGTGGGTTACAGGTGGAAAGATTTAAGAACTAATGGGTCGAGGAGTGGAGGAGAATCAGGAGTCAATAAAGGAGGAAGGATGTAATGAAATAGAAGTGAAGGCACATGAGAGGAATTTAAAGTAGTCTAAGTGAGAAGAAAAGGAAAATACTTTACATGGAAGGATGGAGTGAAAGGAAGACACCTACTGGACGGGTGAAAAAGGGGATTTAAATTAAGAAGGTGGGAGTCTAACAACAAACAAGAAAGACGAATAATGAAGGCAAGTAAAAAGAGGGGGGAGAAAAGGGAATACTGCAAAGAAGAACGGTGGAATCTCAAATGATAAAGAACACACAGGGAATGGATGTACCAAGACCTCAACCAGCCAACAACAGTAACAAAGGTCTCTACTTCATTGTAGGAGTTGTGCTTTTGTGGACACCAACCAGGCATCTGCTGCACTGGTCTTTGCAGGGAATTGAGATCGAACAGGCATCATTTACAACATGCATAGAGAGAAACACTACAGTGTAGGGAGATAAGTGGTCCACCAGTATGAAGGGTCGTGTGGTTTAAAACAGGAATAGCCAGTAAGCAGTCTCCAACAAGTGGGTAAAAGGCCAGTAATCATGATTTATCTTTAGATGCCACTAATCATCTGTCACACTACGGCATTTTAGCGGGACAACAATCTCCCATACTAAAGATGGACCTGCGCATGATGTTTTAGGCCTCCCTGTAGCAGAGTCTAATACTGTGCTAAGTATGAGGCGAATAGTCAAGGGACTTGTGAAACGGACTTTCCTGTGCAGACAATACGTTGTGTAGATCAGAAGACTAAAAACAGTTACAAACAGAAGTTCGATTCACCAAAGTCAGTCTTGAGTAGTATCATGGTCTGGTCAAATATCACTGAGAAAAAGGTGTACTTATGTGGACTTGTAAATGAATAAAGCATGTTTCTAAGTGAAACGTTCGCATGCTAGAACGATGAAGATACCTTATCTGCCAGTTAGTCTCCGACATACCACAAAGTCTCCACTTAAGTATTTAGTTTATCAAGAGTTTTACAAGTTACCTACAAGGCCCCAAAGTTACAACTCAGTGGTGCACAATTTTAACTGAACATAAAATATTTACCAAATGTAAACTTTACACTTCCGAAATATCACAAAATTAGGACAGCAATAGTTTACTCTTTCCTTGATGTCCAAGAAAGAATAATAAATGCTAAATAAATGATGTATAGGAAGTTGTAACTAATGTTGAAAAAGCGAGGTCTTTCTGATAGTCGAGAAGAATTGTCCTGAGGGAGTGGCCTATCTGACCAAGATGGTGGACGTGCTTCAGTGAGGCTCTATCCTGTCCTGTTAATCCGTGGAATCCGAGCTAGCGCCTCATACCCATCCCACGGGTCCTTACCCAAAAAGGCTGGATTGCTGGTGGGCCACAATGTGAGGTGAGGTTGGCTGATACCCGTTCCTCTTCTACCAGGCTGACTAGGTCCGTCTGCATGTTACACCTCCTCTCCCAGAGCTGGCCAAGACTGTGGGGTCCCTGGTAGAGGATGCTCATTCCCTCACCACAGCTAATCACTGCCTGGTGCAGCCAATATAATACCTGGCCAGACAAAGAGGTTAGGCAGGCCACCACAAGGTATTTTAGAATGTGAAGTGACTCTGCAACCTTGCCCAGGACACAGGTCTGGACTCGGAAACTGTAAAGGTTTGGGGGAGGGTACAGATCTTCAGTACTGATACTGGTGGGAGGAGGAGACTTGCAGCCACATAGGTCCGCAGCCCTGAACTGTGGAACAGGGCCTGCTACAGGAGTGGGTCCTAATACCTGCCTTGCCTCAACCCTCCCACACAGGGATGTGCCCAAAACAACTGCACTTCTAATTCTGGCCAGCTAGAGAGAGCCCTCGCTTTCAGAAGGTCAGGTGGTGGCCCAGAGGAGTGCCGGGCTCTGCTCTGACAGAGTCATTATTGGATGCGGTTGGAGGTGCTGGTGTATGGTAATGGACTGGCATAACAGCGGTGCAGCACATGGGCCTTGACCATGCCTGGACTGGCTCCCGCACACCCACAGCATGGTTGCAGCGGGGCTGGCCTTTTGAGGGTTCATCTTTTCCTTTTCACCCTCCTGCACAGAAGAAGAATTTCTGGCCAATATACCCAGGAGCCACTAAACAAGCATTGACTGCCTGGTTATGCTGTCCACCCCTGCACACCGCAAGGGGGTGCTTCAGGAGTAGAGACCTGTGGTCATGTGCTATTGGACATGGGGGGTACCTCTTAGTGGACTTCTGACGGGGATAAGAGCTGTGATGACTTCAGGTCTGCAGGAGTGCTGTGGAAAGAGTAGGCTCGAAAGGGGTGGTGGTGCTGGATACCCTGAGTGTCCACTATGGAACTAACCTGGTTGCCTGGTGCTTTGCTGTCCCTTTCTGGACCAGAAGGACCAGAGATGATCAATCTGAGTGAGGGTAACTAGCTGAGCACCATGATGAAGGGTTGTTGAGTGGCAGCCCATGTCCAAGGCAAGACTGATTGTTACACAAAAAGTGTGGCCAGAGCTCAGACGAACTGCTTGGGGCCCAGAACAGATCTACCTTTCAACCAACCATCCGTATCCTCCAGGCTATCTGTGACTACGATGAAGCCCTTGATGGGTGACTAGATAGTGTTGGTGTAGAGTTTTCTCTTCAGTGCCAGGATGACAGAGGTGCAAGCCTAGGTGTCCTCAGTGGAAGATGATCTGCACTCCCTCAAACTAGACAAAAAAAGGCTTTAGGAACAAACAGCACAACTGGAACCATGAGGATGCCAAAGGTAGATCCAAATGCAATAATGTGTGCTTGATGCGTCTTCCAGTTAAGGCATGAGCCCACAACAATTCTTTTTCAAATTGTTCAGATCCTGGGTCCCAGAAAAAAGACCTATCATCCAACTTCGTGATATAAATGGCACACCACACTCTAATTAAAAACAAAAAAAACGCACATGGTGGGGTGTTCCCCTTCCCCCATCATTCTGAGATTAAGTAATTAATAGATCAAGACGTGTAGGAGGCTTTCCTGGTGTGTGGTGGGTACCTAAGGTACTTACACTTTATACCAGGTCCAGGTATCCCTTATTAGTGTAGTGTAGTCAGTGTCTGGAAGCCAGGCTCTTTAGAGGTAGCTGTGGATGAGCAGCCAAGGCTTATCTAGGAGATATGCAAAGCTCATGCAATACCACGGTAGTCACACTTTGTACTTACACACATTAAAGAAAACAGTCAGTGTTACAAAAATAAAGGTACTTTATTTTAGTGACACGAATGCCAAAAATACCATAGAGGCTATACCCACTTAGGACGTAAGTAATACACAAATTATATATACTAATAGGCAGAAACAGACCTAAAAACAATTAGAAAACAGTGCAATTAGTGAAAATCACAGTAGTTAGAAATGAGCCTAAGGGGAGCCCAAACCATATACTAAAAAAGTGGAATGTGAAAGTCGGTCCCCCACCTAGGCAAGTGTAGTGTGTGGAGGGCAGCTGGGAGTACTAGGAAAACCCAAAGATAAGTGCCACAACCCACCCCAGCGACCAGGAAAACAGGAGTAAATCACAGTAAGTTTCCTAGAACGCACACTAAGAAGAAAAGAAGTTATTAGCAAACCAAAAAACGCTCAGTCCATGGAAAAACAGACCTAACTATAACTACCTCCTGGTGTATATAAAATGTCATATGTGGCCCAAGGTAGCAGCCTAATCTAGGCTACAAATTAGTGGTACTCTAGATACACACACACACACACACACACACACACACAGCTGTTTCTGAAAGCATGAAAACAAATATTTAAAATCAGCACTCATTTTTTTTAACCATTCTTATTGAAGTACGATTTTATACAATAGAGAAAACTGGTGAAAGAATCCATAGGAGCGTTTGCTCATCATTCTCAAACATGTCATATGAAACACCATCTACAATGCAGGAGTAACAATTTGTGCTTTACCATACAATTATGATGTGACTGCAAATAGAACCAACTTGTGATGCACCAACTTCGTCTTTTCATCACTCTACATTAGGAGAGGATACTTCTGAAAAGATGAAGTAATAGCTTGAAGAAAGCATGTTCAACCACAGCCCCATATCTGAGAATTACATGTATCTACAGTACCACTAATTTGTAGAAAGGTTCCAGAGGTACAGTAACCTAGTAACGTACATATAATTCCTATGCCATGGGATATACCATAACTCAGAACTGGAATCTCCTATCTTCTCTAGGTATGAAGAAAGGAAACAGAATTGATGAAGAAGCAGAGACAAAAATGTCAGGCTTCAAAGTCTGGCTCAATCTGAACTGATCTATGAAGTTTGGGTAAGATTTGAAAGTCTCAATTGCAAAACAGCTACATCTAGAGAGGTTAGTGCATTATTCAATAAGAATATGAGGAATATATCTGAAGAAAATTGAGGTCCAGAAGGCACGTAGTTTTAACATAATTTGAATATGAAGACAGAATAGTTCTTGTAGTAAGAAACACCTAAGAAGAAACTGGGTTATTAGTTTGAGAGGTAGAAACCCCACTCAAATAGTAAACACAATCCTTGTCGAGGTGAACTACAAAAGTCACTAAATTAACCTGAAGTAGCCTGGCACAACGCAGCCAGGCTTAACTTAGAGGCAATGTATAAAGTATTTCTGCAGCACACAAACAGTAATTAAGTGACAACACAACACAAGAACAATTTCAAACCAATTTAGGAAAACAGAGGGATTTTTTATAATTAAAAAGTCACCAAAACAATACAAATCATATCAGTAGACCCATATATTACTTTTTAAATTTTCAGGTGAAAATAGCACCAAGAAGCAAAAAGTGTCACTCATGATTGATAGGGTCGTGCTGGACTGGGGCAGAAAGTACAAGTTCAAGCTGATCGTGATGGAGCTCAGGTCGAATACAGGGACTTCCCAAAATCCACACACAGATCCATTTGCAAAAGCCGCAAGGAGATTGCTGTCAGCACGAGGAGCAGGTTGAGCATCACAGACGGTTGCTGCTGTAGCTCGAAAAGCCAGTGATTGCTGGAGCGTAGTGTTGGCAATGATCGCTGGCTGTTTCAGTTGGTGCAAAGTGCAGGTCTCACACTCTCAGTCATCACGGACGGTTGCTGTCGGCATGAAGAGCAGGTGCCACTAGAGCTTCACTTTGGCAGGCACTGTGGGTGGTCGATACACGGTGCGAAGAGGTCACCTTTCGGTCGCAGGAAGGCCCAATCTTCTGTATCTTCACTTTCTTCAGAAGGAATTCACCCTGATGTCAGCTAAGGGTCCAGGACCAGGGGGCACCTCTTGGGGATCGGAACTCACTACAGCAGAGGCGAACAGCAGGGCTCAGCAGGACCAGTTGGTGCTGGTCAGGTGGATAGTTGCAAGCAGACCTCAGAAGCTTGTGTCCCTGTAGCTCATACAGGAGGTCAGCCAACTGGTCCTAGGAGTCACTCTCAGTAGCCTGGGTTCAAGGTAAGCAGGTCCAATATTCTGTCTTCAGTCAGCAGGGCAGTCCCCTTTTCTCTAGCACAGTGGTTCCCAACCTTTTGATTTCTGTGGACCCCCACTTTAACATTATTGGAACCCAGGGACCCCACCTTAATCATCATGGGAATCCGGGGACCCCTGCCTGAGTCATTACTGGAAGCTGGGGACCTAATTTGCCAATATTTGTTAATATTTTTTTAATTTTCTAGGCTCTCACGGACCCCCTGAGAAGGCTTTGTGGACCCCCAGGGGTCCCCGGACCACAGGTTGGGAACCACTGCTCTAGCAGCAGGGCAGTCTTTCTTTTAAATTTTCCACAGTTCCAGGATTGTTGTGAGGAAAGTTTATTAAGGTCCCATTTTCATATCTGGTGCCAGCCTTTGTGTGGTTAAGGTCAGTTCTTCCCCTTACCCTGGTCCTAGCTCTAAATTGTCTGGGGTGATCAAGGAAAGGGCAGGCCTGGAGTAAGGGTCCTTTGTGTTGCTATCGACAGGGCCCTTTAAGTATAATCAGGGTACAGCACCTCCCCTAGCCATCCTAACCAGCCATCAGGAAGACCCACTCCCCTCACATGTGGGCCTTTGTTCACATGTCTGGAAGCAATACACAACCCACAACAGGGAGGTCATTCACAGTCATGTGACGCAGGACACTGGCAGAAAGGCACAGTTTGTTTGGGTAGAAAAACTGCAACTTTCTAAGAGTGGCATTTTCTAGATTATAACATCCAATTTAACCAGTAAAAAGGATTTTAAATTACAATTCATTAAAGTGTTAAACATAATTTCTCTAGCTGCTCCTAATCTGAAGTTAGCACTTGCTAAATGCAATACGGTAACCCAGTGTTAATCTATGGGAGACACAGCCTTACAACAGTGAAAAACGACATTAGGAGTTTTTCACTGCTTTGACTTGCAAATCTTAAACCCACATGTCCTACCTTTTAAATACTGTGCACCCTGTCCTAGGAGTACTGAGAGGGAAGAGAAAATATGGTAAAATTAACATACAAACTGAAGTACCGAATAAAAGCCTCATCAGTGGATCAGAAAGCAGTAATGGATCACCTAAAGAAAACCGTTTAGGTACTTACATGCCTAATGAGGATGATACACCTATACGAGAGAATCCAAGCCCTACTATTGGGCAGCATGAGGTCCCCTGTGATCTGGGCAGGGGATTTCAATTGTGTCCTAGATGGTGATTAGGATTGCCATTTGCAGAAACAGGGGACTAAGCCCCTGATGATTGGCTTACTCGCCACGGTTGTGCGCAACCTGGGTCTCCTAGATGAATGGCGCATGCTGCACCCAGGGGAGCTGAGAGTGCACTTATCACATTCTGACACATAGAAATTACAGCAGCCTGGGCTGTCTGCTTGTAGACCCTGTGCTGTTGGTCGCAGTTGCACATCTGGGACAGTTCCTCTCTGGCCAAGCCCCTGTGCTGCTCCGATTAAGGTGAGGTGATGATCTCTGCTGGGCTTGCAGTTGACGCATGCCCCCATATCTCCTGACTGACGTGGTGTGTAGGGATGTGCTGACGACCTCACTTAATGATCATCCGACTACAAATTGGGGAACTACAGCCACCAGAGCTATTGAATAAGAGGCACTCAAGGCAGTCATGAAAGGGGCATGTATAGTGAACACCTGCGGTGTCTAGAGACAACTGGAGGCAGATCTTTAGGTACAAGAGCAGCGCCTGGTAGAGCTTCATGGGTCAGGGGCAGACTCTGGAACTGTTATAAGTCCTTCATGAGGTGCAAACGAAGCGGATCCTTCCACTCATCATGCAGGAACGGATTGGGTACCTCATGTTGACATCCTGGGAGACCCTACAGACCCTTCCACGTATAGGCCGCTCACAATGTTCAATGCAGATGGTAAACTCTTATGTAAAGTCTTGGGAACAAGACTGGGGGGTGGTATTTGGGGGCCTCAGCACAGCATTCAATCAATCACTGCTCACACATGTGCTGCATGAAACCATGGATGATGACTGTCAGGAATAAGACTGTGCGCGGTCCACGTCCCGCCCTGACCTCCAATTCGCACATTGGCAGCATTTCAAGTGTGCCGCTATTTATCCCCTCTTGCTCCAGGCATCGCTTTCCCTGTGGTAAAGCTCATTTAGCTGCAGGGTTAGGGCACTGGTGGACACGATATACTTATCATTGGCATTCTGTGAATGGACTACAACTCCCAAGATTTGAGGGGCAGCGGCCATCTTGTGGTGTGGCAGGCTTATAAAGCCCAGCCACACCCAAGCACATTGCTCACTATTTTGGAGACTTCGGTTCTGCCTGACCTCGTAGAGACTTCTCTTCAGAAAACGAGATGAGTTGCAGCAGTGCAGAGAGTTTGTGTTTCTAGTCAGATCCATAATAACGAGTAGGTCGTATTCGTGGCGGTAAGGTCAATCGGTCGGCTCTGTTTTGCTAGCCTTGAAAGGCGTTTCGGCTAAAAAGGGCATTTCAGTTATAAGAGAGACAAGTGATCTAATTAAAAAAAGAGAAGCGCTTCAATTACGAAAGAGAAAGAGGTTTAAGGAAAGTGCTTTAATGACAAAAGAGAAAAGTGTTTCAGTTACGAAAAAGAAAAGAGCTTTAGGTATAAAAGAGAAAAGGAATGAAAAAAAGGCGCTCCAGTTACAAAAGAGAAAAGTATGAATAAAGCGATTCAGTTACAAAGGAGAAAAGTATGTTGATAAGTTTATTTCTTTTTTGGAAGCAAAGTATGTGAGATACATGTTTTAGTCTTTGTAGAATCCTATGCCGAAGTTTTGACATTAATTTAAAGGAAGTATATTTATATTCGGTTCTGATACTGAGGACGCTGTTTTGAAAGTGCGATCATTACCTAAAGCTCATGCCATCCTCAGGTATCGTGATTGCAGTTTGTCTTTGTCCCACAGCTGAAGAGGGGCCACGCCCAGTTCATAAGTGTCTCGTCTTGATATCATGGAGACACTTTGTCCAGGAGTATGATAACTGTGATTTAATAAAAGTTATGAATGTATGTATGTATGTATGTATGTGTGTGTGTATATATATACACATATATATATATATATATGCTTTAATCATTTTCCTTTTCAGATCTCCTTCCCTGCAGTTCCTATCCTAATTCCCCTTGCCCCCGCCTGGCGTCTTCAAGACTCAGTGCTTTAATAGCTTTCTGAGTTGCTGGCGCCGGGAGGTGGACCTTTTGCTCAGCAGCGTGCAGATCCCGAGGAAAGGGCACTGTGACAATGACTGGGAGTTGGCCCTTGACTCAATAAACCTAGAGAAGGCCTTTGATACAGCAGAGTGGGGCTACCTGATGTCAGTACTTCAGGGGATGGGATTTTGGCCTGTCTTACCTGATTGGGTACGGCTACTCTACACTGACCCTTTGGTTGCTTCAAGGTCGGGGTGAATTCCATGAGGCTTGGTCTTTCGTTAGGGGGACTGGGCAGGGATGCCCCCTCTTGGCACTCCTTTTTGCGTTTGCGATCAGGCCTTTGGCCATACTGTTATGCAAAGAACAAGAACTCTAGGGTATTTAAGTGGGTGGCTCCACGCATGTTGTCTCGCTACATGCAGATGATGCACTGATTTATGTCCACTCGCCCGGCAGGGCAGTATGCATAGGGATGAGGCTGTTGGCCGACTTAAGTGAGGTCGCATGTCTTGAGGTCAATCTCCAAAAGACATGTTGTTTCCCCTTGGGAGGTTGATGGAGACACCGCTTGACCAACTCCCCGATCTGGGTCTTCGCAGGGAAACAGAGGGATGTCGATATCTTGGCACAGAGGTTACGCACACAGAGGACGCTCATCAGCGCTTGAATGTGGACGGGGTCATAGAGAGTCTTGAGGGATCAATAGGGTTTTCGAATAGACTCCCCCTGTCTGTAATGGACAGGGTGGAAGTAGTCAAGATGGTCTTCTTCCCATGCTGTCTCTACCTACTTCAGAATTCGATGTTTGATGGTCCCACTCGGTTCTCTGCAAATTAATCAATCAGCTGGATTTTTATACCACACGTATCATCCGTGAGGGCATCCAGGCACTGAGGATGCTGTTTGTATCCTCAGTTGAACAGCCACGTCTTGAGACTTCTTCTGAATCCCAGTGTGGAGGGAGAGGTTCTTAGGTGGACGGAAAGGCTGTTCCAGGCTTCCGTTGCATTGAAGGAGAAGGCACGGCCACCATATGTGCTGCAGAGGATGCGGGGAGGGGGGGGGGGGTGATGAGGTATTTGCAGCAAGACGGAGAGCAGGTGTCTGTAAGAGCAGTGGAAGTTTGTGCAGGGCTTTATAGGCGTAAGTTAGCAGCCTGAATTGGTATTGTTTGTGTACGGGGAGTGAATGGAGGTTCCTTAGGTGGGGGAGGTGTGGGTCCATTTTAGGACATCCAAGATGAATCTGGCTGATGAGTTCTGGATGATTTGAAGTCTTTTTGTGAGGTGTGAGTTGAGAATCCGGCATATAGAGCGATGCTGTAATCTAGACAGCAGGTGATGAGGGCATGTGTGGCAGCCAGGAGCCACTTGAAAATCTTACGGCGCATGTGAAGGTTAAGGAAGCAGGCGGATGAGACTGCACTGATCTGGTTCTTCATGTTGAGTTTATCGTTGATGATGATTCCAAGGTTTCTGGCAGGGCTTGTGAGGGTTGGGGGCACCCAAGGTCGGCAGGTCACCAGGAGTCAGCCCAAGGTGAGGTGGTTTATCCGAAACGCAGGACTTCTGTTTTGCCAGTGACGAGTTTGTGGCAGTTGCCATTCATCCAGTCGGCGATGCTGTTCATGCAGATGTGGAAGTTTGCCTTTGCGGTGGAGGGGTCTTTGGATAGCAAGAGGATGAACTGAGTGACGTCTGCGTGGGAGATTATGTTTAGTCCGTGGTTTCTGAGGATGTTGGCAAAGGGGGTCATGTAGGTGTTCAAGAGGGTGGGGCTAAGGAATGATCCCTTGAGGATGCGGCAGAAGATGTCCTTTGGCTCTGAGGTGAAGGGAGGGAGAGGGACTCTGCGTTCTGCCGAATACAAGAGAGGCGATCCTTTTCAGGGCGTTTCCTCTGATGCTGATAAGGTGGAGCCTCTTGAGCAGGGTGTGATGGGAGACTGTGTTGAAGGCTGCTGAGAGGTCAAGGAGGATGAGGGCAACTTAGTTTCCTTGGTCAAGGAGGCTTCTGATATCGTCCGTAACGGGGATCAGGGCGGATTTGGTGCTCTGGCTGGAGCGTAAACCAGATTGGGATGTGTCCAGGAGTTTGGAGTACTTCAAGTATGCTGCGAGTTGTTGGTTGATGGCTTTTTCAATTACCGTTGTTGGAAAGGGGAGCGAGGAGATCGGACAGTAGTTTTTAAGTTTGTTGGGGTTGGCAGAGGGTTTCTTGTGGACTGGTTTGACTCTTGTGGTTTCCCATTCTTCAGGGTACGTGGCTGTGGTGATGGAGGTGTTGAGGATGTCGGTGAGTTTGCTGCGGGTTCTCGGGCGGCAGCACCACCATGTGTGGCGGACTGAGTCATTCTCTCACTGGCTGGAGACCATCAGCCTAACCATTTTGGCTAGCAAGCAGTGCCTCAACAAAACCTAGACATTAAAGGGGATTTGTGGCAGCCTAGAAAACATGACACTGGCTCCTCAGGGAAGTCGCAGATGGCAGATCCTGCCCCTTTCTCCCATTTGCACAAGTCTCACACAAGCAAAGGAGATGCAGGACAGTTCTCAATGCATTTATTGAAAGGACTGAAATCTATGATAAAAGACATGAGCTGCGATTATATGGAGGATGAAACATATCACAGTTAGAATTGTGACCATTAGGGAAAAACAGATGAACAATACCATCACCCTGGAATAAACATATGTCAAAGAATTCCTAACTACATCCTTAAAATCTACGTGAGAGCATAGCAGTGATAACCCTTTCTGAATGCACTAGTCCATGGATGGAGTCCCTGCCCCCATACCTGAGACCAGGGGTCTACTGACCATCTACTCGGTTGGTTGTAGAGACAAGGCATGGATTAGCAAGGCTATGAAGTGACACACAGTATAGGATGGCTCCTTTGGCTGGAATGACCTCTCTAACCTCCTTGGGCTTGTGTGATGCTTTTATAACAAAACGTGTTGTGTTCTGAGAACAGGCCTGACGTGTTAATGTGTCTAAGTGTTGAAGGCTGGCCTCGCACTCTTGTGGCAGCAATACTGGATAGACTATCATGTACAGCCTTGAGCAAAAGTGCACAGGGAAATGTTGTGCAAAGGAAACAACAACTGCTTTTTAGCTGTTTAGAAAATAAAACATCCCTGCTAAAAGAAACCCATGCTAAAACGAAATAAAATAAATAAATTAAATAACTGGGTAAAAGGTCACAGGCCGAAATCTAAAGTAAATGTGCACAAGCAAGGCACTAAAATTAACCCACAACACTCTCAAGTTGTACACTTGCGCTTAGTAGCTCTGAGTTGTGGTATGTACCAGCTGGCTTGTATGACGGTCCGTTAAGTTTGGCTGGTTTGCTGGGGGGTACTATGTGTGCACACAGAGATCCTGGGTGTGACGTTTTTGATAGCTTTTTCAATGTCTGCTGTGATATCTGGGGGGGTGACAGTTGAGGGCGTTGGACCCCTGGATCTCTGACAACTTGCTCCAGCTAAGATGGGAGGTGCACAGTGGTCTGGTGGTGCAGCTAGGAGCTGTGGTGTATGTGAAATGGACAAAGGAATGGTCAGTCCAGGTGGGTTTGGTGGTTTGGAGTTTATTAATCTCGTTGGACGTTACAGCAGGGTAGTTCTGTCTGTTCTTAAGAGGGATATGGAGGATATCAGAAAGACTCTCTGAGGCATGCAATTTTACTGCACCTGATTATCTTATTTTATAACAAGCTCAGGGGAGACATGCTGAAAAAACTTTATACAGCAAGAAGTGTCAGGAAGAGGGAGCTGGAAGAGCCCATCACCGATGCGGATTGTGTGTATGCATGCAAGTTAGTAAGGACAATGTCCTCTAACAATAGAATCAAGTTACTGTTCCTGCATTTTAACTTCCTACACCACACCTATGTGTCTTCTTATCAACTGATCAGAATGGATCCCACTAAGACAGCAATATGTATGCAATGCAGGTAGATGAGTGCCACCTCTGCATTTTGCCTGGGTCTGCACTGACATTCAGGGGTTCTGGAGGAAGGTGATGCCCAGAACTAATGAAGCCACTGGCAAGGTGATCCCCCTGGCCCCAGCGGCCTGGCTATTGCCAGTGGTGGCAGATCCCAGAGGCAGAAGATTCCTTATAAACGTACCCAGCTTGCACTCCTTCTAGCTATACGGTGAGTGGCCATCGGGTGGTTGGGACATAGAGTACCCCAGGCATCCTTATGGCTGAGGGATCTTCTTAAATGAGTGGTGGAGGAGGTAAACCACGTGTTTTTCTTACACTGATGAAGAGGCTGTGGAGGAGGTGATGACTTGGGGGCTTCTTGACAAATTTAATGATGAGGGGGACTCAGGCTCGGACACTAGCTTGAATGATGAGGTATGAATTCTGCATAATGTGTGTAGGTTTATACAGGTGATGTGGCAGCCAAGTGTGATGTTACTGGACCTCTATGCATCAAACTAGCTTGATGGCTTGGATTATCTATATTATGTTCCCAATAATGTACTCTCCTGTTACCAAACTCTGTCATGTAAGAAGCTGCTCATCATTGAGAAATAATGCAATACTGATGTGGGGAATTGTCTTTTTTGCACTTGGGACTGCTTGTTTTGTTGAATCTTATGTGAAAATCAATAAAACAAGTTTTGGAAAGAAAAAGATGCTAGGGTTGACCCCCATTTTTTGGCCTTTGCTTTTGAGGAGAAGTCCAGGTCGCTCAAAGTTAGGTGGGGGCTTTTCTCACTATTAGGACTACCAATAATAGGTTAAACCATTAAAGGACCAAATGGGGCATATATGATGCCGATGTTCTTGATTGAAAGGAGAAAATGTTTCAGAGACCACCTAGAAGAGCACAGGGTATTTGCACAAAGTAGCAGGGTTTTCTAGTCCCTTTACAACTTTAAATAATTCAGCACTGATATTACCTGCTGAATCAATATGATTAGCACAATACTCAAAACAAGTGTTCTTAATACGTTTTTCAGCCTTTCAGAGCCTAAAGGTATTGAGGTCAATATTGTAGTACTTAAATCATTCCATTTCCAGGGCCTTACAATTTCACCTGGCTTTTTTAAAGTCTTAATACACAGAGGAGCTTATGGCGTTTTAGGGATGAGATTTTATGGTTCTAATCAGGTGGTTTTATCTAGAGCATTTGTCAACCAGCTTCCGACACTTTTTTGGTTGCATCTTACATCTGAGTATCCATAGTAGGGGTGTGGACAATAATGCAGAATTCAAAAGTTGGGGCTCTAAGTTAGCATAGTTTATTTTAGAAGTGGCTTCCGTCTGCCCTTTTCCCAGCAGAGACAATGATGTTGAAGGTAATAAGATCCCAGCCAGTTCAACCAAGCCTATTGAAGGGAAAGCAAGGTCAATACATTAACCAGCACTGTCGACAAGACATCTGGCCTGTTACCCTACTAGAAGCAACAGAGGAGGGATCATCAACTTCAATATTAAAATCACCTAAGAATCATTTTTGAAGACGAAACAACCATCAGAGCTATACAGTCGGCCAAGTTGAAGCCACGGTTAGTCACACATCCAGTGGGGTGATAACCAAGCACCACAGTAAATGATACAGTAGGAGAAAGGGCGAATCAAATTACAAAAAAGATATCGACATTTAGAGAGGCCTTAATTGTAATTTCAGGTCATTTAAAATGCTGGTGAAATAGGAGTGCCACACCACTACCATTTTTAATTTGCAATTGACATGCAAAGTTCTAAAAGGGTAAGCAGCACGAAGCCATGCCTTTGTAATAAAGTCTAGATTATAATTGGGTGCGTGGCCAAAATGGCGGCCAGAGCGGACGCTTAATCCGAGCTCCGCTCGTGGCCCACCAGTAATCCATCTGTGAACCTGCTCCTGGGGCCCCCCCGGATAGTCGCCCTGATTCCGCGGGACCCCTGGGTGCGGGCGACGATCGCCGCATCGGAGCGAGAGGCGCGGCGAGCTGAGTGGAGGAGACGCAGGGCCTGCGCTGGGCTGGCGCGTCGTTCGAGGCGGAGCGTCTCTTCCGCATTGCCGGGAGCTGCCAGGCCCAGGGACTCGGGGAGAACGGGACTCCTGAGGGCTGTGTGTCTGAGAGTTTGGAAGGACACGGCGAAGAGACAGAGTGGACGAACCCGGCCCCCTGGGAGGCCAGGAAGGCCGGAGCGATCCTAGTACATGCGCGCTGGACTGAGCGCGAGCAGGCAAGTGACTGAAACGCCCGGCCGTGCTGGGAAACACCGGTACGGCCGCGAGGCCCTGCAGTAAAGCGAATTCCGCTGGTGCCCCCCCATTTTCCTTCCTCCCCCGACAGAAATTATAACCGGAGCTGGCAGGAACCAGGGGAAGAGGGAAAGAGCAGCAAGAAGAAGAAATAAACAGAGGGAAAAGGAGGGGAGGAGAAGAGAGAAGAAGAACTTGAGTCAGCCACTGGGAATTACTTGCAAATAAAATGTAAAAAAATACCACGGAACAGTAAAATAAATAAGGACCTCCTCAAGTGGGTCAAAGGGATCCTCTCAGTGGAAACAAAGAAGGGACTGTGATTTATTTTTTTCCCCCTTCCTCCATGCCCTTACTCGCTTGAATTATAGTTCTCGGCATACGGGGCCACCAAGAGAAATCTAAGCCTTACTTCTGCTTTATATCTACATCCCAGTCAAATCTCAGTGTCAAGAAACAGAGAACCCATCAATAAGTTCAACACTACTCCTGTCCGTTGCCTTCCAGAGACGCAAGTACAATTACCACCACCATCCCCCAAAGGGGCTATAATACCAGGGACTAATAGGCGAAGACACCCAATGTAGGGACAGAGAGTTGGAGAACAGGCACTGCAAGTGTAAAAGAGACAAAAACGCCCAGAAGGGGGACCGGGGGCCCGGCGGAAGGCTGGGGAGGGCCGCAGCATATAATGGGACCCGGGTGGACAACGATTAAGCCGGTGGAGGACACGCCACGGACAACCATGGTTAAACCAAAGCCACGAAGACACAAGCCAACACAGAAACAGAAACCCCTGTCGCAGAGGGGAAGTCGAGACCTCATGATGATGCCCTACAGAGGATGTCTGAGACTCTGACCACGCACTCTGCACAATTTGAAAAGGTACTATACTCGATATTAGATACTAAGACCTCACTGGAAGGCAAGATAGACTCGGTGGCACTAAAGGTTAATCTCCTCCGCGCAGATCATCGTAAATTGACAGAAAGGGTCAGCGCTGCTAAACTAACGCTAGAAACGACACAGCCTGTAATATCTAAAATAAAAGCTCAAATCAGACAAATGGAACCCGAAGTAACGCAACTACAACACAGAGCTGAAGATGCTGAGGGCCGGTCACGCAGAAACAGCGTAAGGTTCTTGGGTATCCCGGAACGAACAGAGCTCCCTAATGCAGAACTCTTTCTAGAACGATGGCTAAAAGACACAGTGCTGACCCGAAACATGACACCAATACTGGTGGTGGAATGAGCCCACCGGGTGCCCCGCCCCGACCGGGCATGCCTCCTAGACCGCTGATTGCGAGGTTCCTAAACTACAGGGACAGAGATCAGGTGATACAGGGCTTTAGAACCCAGGGCCCTATCTGCCTGGAGAACTCGGAAATAACAGCATACCCGGGCTACACAATGGAAGTACAGAAAAGGCGAGCCACTTCCACTAAAGTAAAGCAGGTGCTTTGTGACAAAAACATCACTCACTCTCTCCTTTTTCCAGCCCGATTAAGAGTAATAGATGGGGACAGAACTCTTTTCTTCCCATCGGCGGAGGATGCATGGACATGGCTGCACGCCAAGGGCCAAGCGGAACCAGTGGAAGAGCCGGACGGAAACAGAGAATGGCTGGACAGCGCCCCCGATGAAAGAAAAAAAGGAACACCGGGTTCCAAGCACGACCATCAAAGCTACAAGCAGCGGACGCACAGGCACAGGCCCTGAAAGAAGTAAACAGGTTCGCGAACGCGCCGACACTAACCACGAATGAAAATGGGGACACAGACTCAAATTCCTCATGAGATCATTTAAGTCCTCCCTCGTCGCCACTAATAACTGGTCTCGACCTGACACCACGCACAGCTGATGACATATGAAATAAAACAGTGGAACTGGACGCAACAGAGCTCTGAGCTCATGTGGACACAAATTAATATTATGAGACATAAACGGTCCTAACAAGTCGGTACAGGGAAGGGAAGCTCGATAACAAGGGCTTGAATCTGCTGGGTTCCTGCCGACTGCGAGAGTACCAGAGAAGAACCCAAAAACAAAAACAAAAAAAAGAACCGGATTAATTGCTAAACTGGGGTGCCGAATGCGGTCGAGTGTGGAAAGGTGTCCGGGCCGCCGGGACCCTCAGGAGGATATATCCATCTAAGTGGGCCAGGGGATATCGCTGACTCGAACCCTCACTGACCACGCCCTTGTGCCCACATGGGCTACCGAATGGACCTAGATTGGAGTAACGTATTTAACGTATTCGTTGGCACCCGTTGTGCCTTACAGTTTATTGATGCTTTGGTTATTGTAAGTTCTATTACACCTTTACACCGTTCCTTACATGCGCCACGTGCTCTGCTTTCAAAGGGGGGGGGATGGCTGGGGGATGGGACCTCGGGCTGGGAGGAGACACTGTCTGATGGAGGGGGGACAGAAAGCACAGTCAACTTAAAATTATGACTATATATAATATTCAAACATGGAATGTGAGAGGGATGGCTAATGCCTCCAAACACAGCAGAATATATTACTACCTTAAGAGACATGCAATACATATTGTAATACTTCAGGAGACACACCTTACCAAGGAGCAACTAAGCAGGGTTGACAGGAAATGGCCGGGAACAATATATGGCACTCAGACATCAACATACGCAAAAGGGGTGTTGGTATGGGTAGCTCCTGGGGTCCCCTACTCAAACGCACACAAGTAGACAAGGAAGGTAGATATGTTCATTTGGGGGAAGAATTGGACGGTAAGCAGTTGACAATAACAGGAATAGACGCACCCAATATTAAACAGAGAGATTTTTTATTATCCATCTACGCAGCCCTAACATGGGACCCATGAGTACCCAGCATCTGGGGGCGGGGGGAAGAGATTTCAATTGCGTTCCAGATGTAACTATAGACAGGTCTCACCCTCCACTTGAGGGCGCTCAAAGTAGAAGACTTTCTCAGGCGTTGCGAACATGGCTGACAGAAAGGAGGCTCTACGATGTTTGGAGGATCCTGCACCTCACAGACAGAAAATACTCCTTCTACTCCCCAGTACACCAACTCCACACCCGGATAGATTTGTTATTATGCTCCAGCGAACTCACTCAACTCATAGACAAAGCAACATATCTAGCTAAAACGATATCGGACCAAAGCCCCCTAATTACCACAATGCGATGGGGTAGAACAGTATCCCTACCTGGCGCCTGCAACCTTCTCTATTACGAGATCCCCCTTTTCACGCCGAGCTAGCAGAGGGTATAGAATCATATTTTAAAATAAACGCAAAATCGGCATCATCGAGAGCAGTCGAATGGGACGGGCATAAGGTGGTAGTGCGAGGCTTATGTATGTCGGCGTCGGGCAGAGTCAGACGCACGCTGATCGCGGAACTACAGGAAGTGGAGGGAAAACTGAGAGAAGCGGAGAGGGGGGTGGAAAAAGACAGAGGAGACATGAAAGAAGTGACTGAATTAAACGCGCAATGGACCCAGACTGACACACGCTTGAGAAAGTTTGACTATCGGCACTATACGGCAAGACTACATGCCGAAGGGGACAGATCCAGCAGATTGCTATCATGGCTGGTAAAAGATGAGCAACAACACTCCACCATAAGCGCTATTCGGTTAGATACGGGCGACAGTCAATACACAGCGGGAGATTAATGAGGCCTTTAAACAATACTATGCTACTCTGTACAAAGCGGGCCCCACCCCCAGTCAGAGGAACAGTTGGGAGAATTCCTACAAGCATCCCGGCTGACCCGCCTGACGGAAGCACAACTTTTAGATTTGGAAAAGCCAATAGAAACAGAGGAGATTCAGCAAGCCCTGAAACAAATGGCCCATAATAAAGCCCCAGGCGGAGACAGCTTCCCAGCAGAGTACTATCAAGCTTTCTCAGCGCAGACGATAAAATCATATTTAGAAATGCTGCAAGAAGCATACGAAAAAGGTCACCTACCAGAATCACAGTGAGAGGCAATTATTGTGGTTCGCCACAAAAAAGGATTTGACCCTCTGGATGTCCGGTCCTATCGACCTTTATCTCTGCTGAACTCTGATTGCAAATTGCTAGGGAAAGTGTTGGTGAATCGTCTCCTCCCAATGATGCCGACACTAATCCACCCAGATCAATCGGGATTCATACCAGGCCGCAGCACTCACATTAACATCAGATGCCTCTAAAGACTAATAGCCAAGACCCCGGAATTAGATCATTCACGAACGGCGGTCTCACTAGATGTTGTAAAAGCATTCGACACACTAGGCTGGGCATACCTGATGTAAACCCTTAAATGTATGGGTTTCGGAAATACATTCACGAGATAGGTAGCAACGCTGTATGCAGAGCCAAAGGCAAGAGTTAAGACAGGCGGGATTATATCAGAGAAATTCACGATTAATAGAGGCACCAGACAAGGCTGCCCACTGTCGCCACTCCTGTTTGCACTGGCAATCGAGCCGCATATGGCTCGGCTACGCTGTGAAGCTCCACAATGGGGTATCCCCGATGGGGGTGTACACAAAATCATCTCTCTATACGCAGATGATGCATTAATATATCTGCGCAACCGAACTAAATCTCTACCAGACCTATTACAACTATTAGATATATTTGGGGACATATCAGGCCTACGGGTAAACTGGCCAAACTCATGCCTGTTCCCGTTGCAACAGATTCCAAACCTCCAGAGAGAAACCTCCCCTGCACATAATTTACAATGGTGTTACACCACTCTCAAATATCTAGGAGTGCAAATATGCCATGACGAAATGGACCTAAGGGAGGGAAACCTAGACAGGATGATTAGATCTATCAGAGGCTCGATACCCTTTTGGTGTTCACTCCCACTCTCGCCCATAGGGAGAGTAACAATAGCCAAAATGATCATATTACCCAGGATCCTATACTATCTGTCGGCCTTACCGCGAAAACTCCCCAAAAACTACTTTGCGCCTTTTTCCAGCTTACTGACAGATTTAATTTGGGGTGGAGGACGTCACCGTGTGGCGCTAGATAAGATTTATATGCCACTGGAAAAAGGGGGGCTGGGAGTACCGCAACTCGAGTTATACTATGCGGTGGCACAAATACACTGGATCATGGATTGGTTGTGCAACCCAACAGGCTCAGAGGGACAAATGGTATACGCACAGCTGGGACACTCAGATGTGTTCTGGTGGCTCATAGGCCAAGAAAATCCAGTGCCCGACAGAAATATTTTGATGGGAGTGGCGGAATGGGTGTGGCGCCGATACGTGATAAAAAAGGGCAGAAAACACCATACTCATCCAAGATTCCATTGCTTGCCACTCCAGGCGCAAATAAAATAAAAAGACAGTTTATATTGTCCACTTGGGTCGATAAAGGGGTGAAAACTATTGGAGAAATATTCGAGGAGGGACACTTCCAACCGTATGAGACACTGGCAAACACATATGACTTAGGAAGGGGCGAATTTCTCACACACAGGGCACTGCAGCAGGCGGTACGCAGTACGTGGGGAAATGGCAATAGTGAACCGCACACATCAACGGTACTTCACGAATTACAACTAGGCGCGGGCGAGCAATCAGATATATCTTGGATATACAAGATATTACAGGATTACCCCGAGGAGATACAATCACAGGCTAAAATCAGGTGGGAAGCGGTCCTGCTAACACCGTTACCCACGCAAACGTGGAATACAGCGCTCGCAACTACACGGGAAGTATTGAGAAACACCCGTTTCCGATACACCCAATTCAATTACTTACACCAGGCATACCTAACCCCAGCCAGGATAAAACACATGTTCCCACAGTCAACACCAGACTGCCTGAGGTGCGGATCCTTGGAGGCTGACTTTTTACATATGACGTGGAGTTGCCCACCAGTACTCCGCATATGGCAGGAGGTAACGACGCAGACGGCTGGCTGGTCGAGATACTCCAGAATCCTGCCTTTTAGGGATATGCCCACGACGAGGAAAAACACAGGTGCGCGGACCTCGCGTTTGTTTGACTTAAACGACTAATAGCGATACAATGGAAATCACCCAGCCCACCAGATATACACTGATGGACATCAGAATTATTACACTGGGCCAGAGCAGAAGCACAAATAATACGCGACATGTGCGACAGCGGAATGGAAATCAAGGGGGCGGATATATGGGACTCCCTCATAGAGCAGCTGGAACAAAAAGATGACACTCAACCTCCATGAGTCAACCCCGCCTTAGTCACAAATATTTACACAACTCATCTTCTTACCTAGTCTGGAACCTTTTAGAAATGGGTAGCTCACTTTCTCCCCCCCCCCCCCCCCCCAACCTCTCCCCCCTTTATAGATCCCGGTCCCCACGGCTCCCTCCTCCCACACAAATGGGGAACATGGGCTGGGTTGCTGGCACACCAGAACATTTCTGAATGGCGCATTAATGTTAACTTTCCTCTCTTTCTCATTCTTTTTCTTTATTACTTTTGATTTTTAATTGTAGGAGTTACTAAGTTACACAATGGACGACAGAGTTATCCTGGACGCAAGATAGACCGTTGCAATAACTCGATGTTATGTCTAAAGCAATGCAAAATATGTAATAAAATCAATAAACAGATTTTTTTTTTTTTTAAGTCTAGATTATAATTGCTCCTGAGCATAAATTCATGTATTTCCTCCTAGTTTTTTTGTCAGGGATCCAGGGTTGATAAGAGCTGTGTTTAGCATCATGGCAAAGGACTGTTGAATGGCGACTAATTTTAGAAGGACTGACTGCCTCATCAGTTTTTTTCTCCTCTGAGAAAGATTCAAAGATGTCAGTCTTTTGGAGGCACATTACTCTTATCTCTTACCTTGAATTTCAGAGGATGAATACTAAAGTCTTAGTTGGATAACCTCTGCTATTGCCGGATGATGGGTTCTGGCTGCAGCCGCCATCCGTGGTACACAGTCTTGCCTGCGTGTCCCTTTTGCATGCGCGCTCCGTTTATGAGTTAAGGGAGCCTTCTTATAGTTCTCTAATGCCGACACATGAATATATTTAATAATTACAGTTCCAAGATCAGAGCCCAGATTAGAAGCGGGGGGCCGTGTGGTATGAGGCATGTACAGATGAAACAAACAGAAAATAAGAGGCCTAGAAGCACTGTCTGTGGAGCTGCAGTAATCGCTAAAAAATAATATTAAAATTAAAAAAGGAGTGAGAAAACAATGAACTGGGAACCAATAAGAGGAGAAAATTGAAAACAAAAGGACTGGCCCATCAGCCGTGGTACAAAAGCGAACTTGTTTTCAGGCAGATGTGCAAAAGTGATAAGGAATAGTGTCTTCACTTAAAAGTAAACAGAGCCATTGGCTGAAGTGGGATGACGCACTGCCCCATTCTGTAAGCTGTTTTTGATGAAAGCAGAGTGAGAATGACACAAACAGACCAATGGCAGAAGAGGTTGACTCAAAGTTCCTCGATGTTTGCATATGTATTTATGTGTAGGTCCGTTTAAGTGTATTTGTTTTAACATATACTATTCATAATAAAAACTCACGACTACTGCATTTGTCATAACTTTTCACAACAGAGCAACCTATGACATCTGATATAACGTTTCCAAATGAACCAATTATGCCTACAGCCTTTAAAATAGGACTGTTACCATAAATAACTCTGGCCTGCTATTGAACATAAGGCAACCATCAAGCAAACAATCATAAAATTAAAAATGCATATAAAATGACAGTGGCAAAACTATACACAACCCCTTTTACAGGGGCCTGGCATGAATACGACCACTGCAAATGTACTCACCAGTGTTTAACAAAAGTGGTTAACAAGTGCACTAATTGAATTACAAGTTGGTTTGGACGAAGGCCACCACAAGAAAATAAGTCAATAACCTAGTAGATCCACTTAGCTATTAGGTAAACCTCAGCTCAACCACTGGTACCTATGGCGCCAGACCAAATAGGCTCAAGTTAAAGAAAACATGTAAAGCATTAAGAAGCACAAAAAAATAAAAAGTAAAAGACTAAAAAGACTCCCATTTATAAAACAGCCAAATATTTAATAAGCAAAACGACACCAAAAGAACAAAACTCCTGAAAGGGAAACCGGAGATATACATTTTTAAAGATTTATGTGGAAATAGTGCCACAAAAATAAAGTGCCCAAAAGTCAAAGGCTCCGGCCGTCAAGGGGCAATTTGAGGCCGGCTGTGAAGGAGCCCAGGTTGGATACACCAAGTGGATTGGTCCTAGTGAAAGTCTGGATTTCAGAAAGTTTGAAAATGTCCCACTTCACAAAGGTACTTAGTCACTTCCAAGAAAAACAATGTTAAATTTCTTGTTAGCTGAATCGCAGAATGGAACTTTATCACTTTTTGAGAGGGAAAACCTTCCTTGTGTAGGTCGCAACTGAAACTAACTGCAGCCGTGAAACCAAAGGCCTAAAGTAGGTTGGTCCTTATGGTGCTCTGGAGCTTTTGAGATTGCTCGCTGAAAATATTCAAAGTCCCAAAACACAATGGAACTTAGTCATTTTTTATAAAGGTGCGAGGATCTTTGAGTGCGAAAACGCCGAAATCCAACACTGTGGAACTTTTTTTCAAAAGTATCAAAATGTTCTTCTGGTGCCCAAACAACCCTAGGAGTGCACCTTTAAGCACCCCGGGGCATCGGGGGAGTCACTTCAATATTCTCAGGGCCCAAGTTGGATAAATCAAGTGGACTGCTCCCAGTGAAAGTCTGGAAGTCAAAATGTTTGAACATATCCCACTTCACAAAGGGATGTGGACCATCTTAGTGCCAGAGACCATCTAAAGAGTCCTGTCCAGGTACAGTAGCAATGGGTCAGCTGGACACTTGCAGAATGTGGTGTCCTTGTAGCCACACAGGACGTCAGCCAACTGACCTTTGGAGTCCACTTCTTGTCAATGGTACAAGCAGGAGCTAGTCCAGCCCCTTTCTGCTCTTCCACAGGTCCAGAAAGGCTAGTGCGTTGGTTGGTACATTCATGCCTGCACCAGTAGGTGGCTTGGGCTAACTCCTCTCCTCTTCAACCAATGGAGTAAAATTCTCAGGGGCTACCCTATCCAGTTGTGCAGCAGTTCCTGTTTCACCTATTACAAACAATTTGACAGTGGCGCCTAACTCCCAAAGTCCAACATGTGAAAAACCTTTCTCTAGTGTGTGCCTGCCCATAGGTGTGGCCAACATAATGAGCAGTCTCCTCCTTCGTGGTCACTCAAAACTGCTTCTGGGAGGAGCTTTCCACCCACTGGGTTTGGTTATAGGTACAATGGCTGAGCGTTTCTTGGTGTCACAACATTTGCTTGTGCTAGGATAGGTCCCTTTGAAGTGAATTAAATTCCTGGGACCACCCCAACTGGTCTTCCTGCCAGGGGAAGAAAACACCTTCCCACCCCCAGGCCATTGTTCTTGCTCTAGGAGCAGTTTTCAAACCTCATTAAGATCAAACATTAAAAATCCAACTTCACCACTGAACTGGGCATTTAAAAATATTTAAAAAAACATGGCCCCAAACATGAGATACAGGATTAATATCATAATCTGCAAGCTAGTTTTCAAATAGGACAGCCAGGACCTTGCACAGTGAAAATAATTTTTGGAGGCTTTTCATTGCAGGGACATGGTAACATTACACTTCTACATGCTACGTTTTTAAATGCCATATAACATTTTTGGAGGGCTACAAGGCCTACACAGGATGACTTATTAATATTTAAAAGGAAGTTTGTTTTCCCTTTCTAAATGGTTATTTTGCTAGGTGGGTCTGCAAGTTTAAACTGCAGCAGTCAGACTATACTGGTAGACCTGAAGCAATGTTTTCCTTTTCACACTAATGGGTGGTACACAGTCCAGAGGGGACATGTAACTTTTCATGCCATTGGTGTAGTTTACACACTACATACTATTGCCTTACTGGAGATTTACTAAGCATGCCAAACAGAGACACGCTAATACCAATCCACCCTCAAATGCCCATTGGCTTTAAGAAATATTTTTCGCAAAAATTAAGTCAGACCTACTGCATTATGACGTTTCATAATAAACAAATGATCTAACACAGTTTTCGAAAGAATGAATCAAGCCTTTACCTTTGGCTTTTTACTAGAAGCTGCCAGGCCTACTGTATTGTGCATAAACTGGCACCCATTAGGCATACAATATCAAAATTATAAATATGTATAAAATTACTGGTGGAAAAAGAATATGCACCCCGTCTCGAAAGGATTGTCCGGGATAAACCAGGATATCAAATCACAAACCTTAGACCCCCCAGGGCGTGTCAGACGGGCTGCCAACACCAAAACCAACTAAAGGTTACTGTAATGAACATCAGCTTCCCCACAAGACAACCGTCAAGTATATAGTCACAACATTAAAAATATGAACAAAATTACAGCTGACAAAACTAAGTACAACCTATTAAAAAAGGGGTTAAAAACGATTCAACCCTCAGGGTTGGTCAGTGGGATTTGCCAACACCAAACACCTTGCCTACAACAGTAACCCGTGAAATTACATGTAACAAAATACCTGTCTACAGACTTAAGCACAGCCTAATAACAATCCACCTTTCAAGACCTAATGGCTTTAACAGATAGCTTTTACAATAAATAAGCTAGGCCTGATGCCTTTGTCACAACTATGCATGATAAACAGATCACACCTGTGTCATCTGACATAACTTTTTTAGTGAACCAAAGATGCCTACTGCCTTTATTGATCGCTCGTCACCATACCCAACTCAGGCCCTCTTTATAGAACATAAACTACCCCAAAAAGCAGTCATCAGGCACAGTCAGACAATTAGACATATATACAATCACAGTTAACAAAACAAAATAACCCTCTACTAAGACTAATCAACAAGGATTATCCTAATGAAAATCTACCTCCACGGTTGGTCAGTGGAGGTTGCCTACATGCCTACTGCTATAATCTGTGAGATTACATCTAAAAAGTACCTGTATATAGCCTTTAACACATCGAAATTATAGTACACGCTTAAATCCCTTGTGACTTTTCCACGTGCTGTTCACAATAAATTCACCAATCGTACTAACTTTGGAGTATTTTATATTAAAGGATCAGCGCTGTAGCCTTGATCATTGACCAGGCACCATAACCAACTCTGTCCTTCAGCACAGAGCATAAGCTTCCCCACAAAGCACAAAGTGCAATGCAAGCAGTCTTTTTCAGAAGAAGCACACAACCTGTGTCCAATCAAATGATATACTCAAGGTAAACGCCTCTCTCTCAGTAGTGCTTTTGAATGATCTTTTTCTGTTCTCCACAAAGTATGGCGACAGCTGCGCTATCAAGCCAGACCTAAAAATAAACAAGCATTTGCAATGCAATAGGTCTCGCTTTTGCGAGAGTTTGAGCTATTGGCGCTGTAAAGGAGAATGTCCTTTACCTAAGTGTTTTGATTTGGAGTGGAGTGGATGTATGTGGTTTGGAGTAGGATTATGTGGGTTGTATTGGATTTGTTAGTGTGCGGGGTGGAAGTGTGTGGTGTGTATTTTTGGAGTTAATTATGTGGTGTGGTGAATAGCTAGGGGTGAGAGCTGCACAGAATAGATAGAAAGGAAGATAAAGCAGAGCAGGTAGTTTGTGCAGGAAGTGGTGAATGAACTCCAGACAGAAGAAGGAGCAGAAAGTGTGCGAGAAAGAGAGAAAGAAGGGGACAGCAGGCCACAGACACATAAAGAGGGAGGACATGTGTGTGCAGAAGACTCCCTAAGAAGAGGAGGAGAGCGTGGTGGACCAAGCAGAAGAAGAAATCAAAAGCAGATAGTCTTTTGATTTGCTATCTATAGCATTCCGCAGGCTCGTAAAAAAATGTTGGGCACCAGCGGTTATGTTTTAACTAAATAAGCACTGGAAAGGTTTTCACAAAGTTTGAGGTTAACAATACATAATGTAGGTAATAAAATGTAGGCAATAAAATAATTCTCAGCCATTTATGATTCATTATTTGTATTTTTTGTTTTACAAATGGATTTTGTAAGCCGAAATAAAGTGATCTGAAAAATATATGAAGGCGAAATGAAGCCAGCAACTGGAAAGAGTGTAAACAAGGACAACTATTTCTCAAGTTGTCGCATGTCAGATGTAGGGCACATTGATCCTCTAATGATTGATAGCCCCTGACACGCAAGTAACACGCAGGAAAGAAATAAACTGCCACACCAGCGCTACTTATCAATAAAGAAAGCACACGTCATATCGGGTACAGAAAATAAAGGACACTACGGTAGTTCGGGAAAGTAATACAAAAACATCAATAATCTAAACCAATAAAAAAAATGAACAAGGTGTTTTTTTCACATACCATTACAGAATTTTGCATTTTACTTTTAAAGCTTTCACTTTAGAAATAGTTAATACAGCCACAAACTTTTTTTATACAAACGTCCAGTGTACTTTAAAAACACATGCACTGTCAGCATCTCCCCCAAGAGTGGATCTCTCCAAGTGTGTCCATCTTTGGGGTGGGTGGGTTAGGAGGGAGACAGCATCATTGGGCATACTCGCCTTATGCCATGGCGCCTCCCAACTTGTGCAAGAAGAGAAAGCAACGTTTTTTTTTAAGAGCAATATGGTGAGGATAGTTAGAATAAGCAAAACGTTGAAAGCCAGCAGCTGTATTACACCCTGGTGAAAAGCCTGTGACCTACCCTTGGAAGATGGGGAGGCCTTTGACTGCCCCATGCCACCTGTTTAGTGCTGCAAAACCAACAGTGCTCACTAGCCCCGCAGACACGTGCAACGCAAGCTGTACGGACTGCATCTTCCTTGTGATCCCGCAGCAGATACACAGTTGCACAGCTTGTTTGCTGGGAAATGTAGTCCAGACAACAGACATTAAGGGACGCTGTTATGAGAAGTTCCAGACCCCACGAGTATCCGTTCCCGAGCAACCACAGCGCATGCGTCCAAGTGTGAGCTAGAAGAGAGTGCCTGTTTACAATGCATGATTCTTGAGCTGGAAGTTTTGTTCTGCGGTGGAGGGTACGAAAGCATCATAGAAGATGAGCATTCATAGAAGGGAGAGAAGGCGATTGAGGAAACCAAGTGCAAGAAGACACCAAACGCAAAATCCCTTGCCCCGGCAGATCCAGCCAAATGCCAGAAACTGCAAACTTTATCAGGAACAGCAGAGGCTACTCAGAGCATGTCAATGATGAAAGTTTCCAGTTTTTATGACGAAGATCTGGTGTAAGGGCAGAGCGGCAGACTTTGACGAGGTTCGAGTCTCGGCATTGGCTCAACAACATCTCCCAGTGTGTATGAAAAAATGAAAATGTTTTTGTGTAACATAACTGGTGCTCATGTATAGAGCTCCAACACCCAAGGTTCGAGTTCGCGCTATATAAAACTTCAAAAAATAAAGATAAACCTGAACACTGGATTTTTGCTTGTTCGTGGGAGAGATGGAGAAAGAGTGAAACAGAGAGCTGGAAGGAAGATGAGACAGGCATCCCCAGAGAAAGGGAGAGACTGGAAGACAGGGAGCGATAGAGAGGCATGGAAGGTTAAGACCAGGATAGAACGTACAGGTATGGTGTAATGGCTAGAGGGGTGACTTTGAAGACTTTCAAGCTCGGGAACTGTGTTCAAGTCTGCGCGCCAATATTGTTGGAGTACGGCACAAAAAGGGGGGAAAAAATAATCAAATAAACAAGGGGGCCTCCACCCTCGGGGGCGGCGCGGACAGCCGACCAAGAGCAAATGTGACCACGATAATAGCCTGCTTTACAGCTAACCTGACAGCAATAATGCTCTGCAAATGAAAAGGGAAGCTTCGCCGAACACAAGCAGGAAATGAAGGAAAAAAAATGTCCCAATGAAAAAAGCAAATGGAATGCCTTTAAGCCCACAAAAGAAGTATACTTGAAAGTATACAAGAGGCCTTACAGTTACACTCAACCTAAAACAAGAAAAATGCTCAGAAACTGGAGAAAAAAAAAGTGTGAGTGAAAGCTGAATTGCTTGAGTCATTATCTACTTGACGTAGTGAAACAGCACAAGATCAGGTGTCCTCAATAAAAGTAATTTCACAGATACGGTAAGGGAACCTTCTTATACTTTTTCATGGCCCGACACATGACCTAAGAAGACAGAGCCTAAAAACAGATTGCAATGCATTAAATTCCAAAATAGCTTATGGGGAAGGCCAGAGTGAATAGGCGAAGAGAGGAAACAGTACCGCTTCTTAAACTCACCGACTCAGAGGGCACTAAATGAATAAAGATCACAAGAAAATAGTTCTTAAACATAGTAATTTGGAAAAAGTGCAAGCTCACTTGACTACACTCACTTGATAAAAATACAGATATCTGGAAAGTTGAAGGAATAGGCAAAAAGGTGGTGTCCCACAGATATTGCACCATTCTGAACAACAAACCAGACACTCTGGTGACCCTCAGGGCAGCCTGGGAAGATCTGGGCCCCAAATGACGTAGAATGACTCGCTTTCTAAAATGCAAAGCTTACACCTTGCCTGAGCCCCAAAATATGGTGCTTTCCTGTTAAAGCTGCTCACTAGAAAAGATTTTCAAGATCTTCCAGTGTTACCGGCACTCAAGGGGCATAAGTTCATCATATCACAATCTGCTTGATGTCTATCAACAGAGTGAAGAAATCTGTTGAACAAGTTGCCCCCACACGAGTCAGGAAAACAATTTCTCATAGTTTAGAACTGTATGAAGACATACCTCTTTATTTCAGACTACGAACAAAATACTACATTTGTTGAAGAACCTGAGACTATCCCAGGCATCTCAGGGTACCCAGGTGCCTAAAACTAGACCCTGCAATCAGCCGGGCCACAGATGGTGCATGGCTTCTGTGGTTATTCTGGGGATTTTCCATAATACTTGCGGGGCTACTTCAAATATTGCTTTCACACTGGATTATGGTACCTTTTGTTTATATCTGAGAGAACTACTACTGCAACTGCAAATCCACTTTGGCCCACACAAAGTACTCTGAGGTGGTTCCAAAATCCTAATGTACTTTACACTTTTAATACACACATAAATAAATAAATAATAGTAACTAACCCAATCAACTATCAATAATAGAAAATGTGAACAAGCGGTCCACCGAAATCAGGCAGCTCCATGAACAATACTCGATGCGCACCAAAAGTGGCAAAATGTCACTGCAGATCATACAGAATCGTTTAACAGATAAACAGGATTTGTTTAACCACAAGAACAGTGACTAAAGCTTTGGCAGCCTTGCAGTCTGTGATGGTGTGGTTCCACCGTTCTGCAGGTGCTTGCTCTCAAGACAGTTTTTTTTAGATGCACAACACAATTTCCTGTTACTTGTCTTACTGCATCGCAGTGGGATCAGATGAGCCCTGTGTATCAAAGTCCCTTGACTACCAATAAAGTGCTAAGGGAGGTGGTTGGAGTGGTCAAATGGTTTCCTAGATTCAATCATAAAGGCTACAGTGTAGGCTAGTTCCAAATTGAAAGTGGAAGAAGTAGTTCACAGTTGTACCACATGGGGGATCAGCAGCGCAAGCTTCTCTCCCACACACAGAAGACCTGCCCCATGCTCATCAATAGTGCACATACACAGACGGCAAGCTGTGCTGCATTGGGGGTTATTTTCCGCTGGTGTGCGGCGAATACAACACTTTTGCACTTCAAATGAAAGAACAAAAAGGGCCCTTTTAGCACTTGGCTCAACTGAAAACGGAGTACCTTCAGTGGGTCTGAAAGATCATCGAGCATAATGAGGAAACAAGTAATGGAAAAATCAACCTTCTTTAGTTAAAACATATAATCCACTACTAGCAAACGTATCAGCCTTTCGAACAAAGATAAGTGCAGAGAAAATTACAATACCTTCTTTCTAAAAGCTGTAAATGACAAGTGATGTTATTACCCAAGTTAGGGGCACTCAATTTACCAACCTTGCAAGGATGAAATGCTGACTCACCCTTGCCAAGATTTGAACCTCTGACCTACACAGATCACAGTAAGTTTCCACAAGTATTTGGTCTACTAAGCCACTTTAAACAGACTTGCATTAGCGAATGTTAAACATTCTTGAGTTGCTTTTGACCAACTGGCATACAGTCGTCTACAAGCAACTTAAGAATCTCATATTTAGACCCAGATATCCTTTGGCTTAACACCAAATTGGACCTTGAATGGGGAATAATCCACTCTTAAAACCGCAGCCTGCATGACATTATTTATCTACTTATTATTTAATGTGCTTGCTTGAGACACTGTATCCCAATCATAGTTATAAGGTGACTAGCTGAGAAACATATAGGAAAAAGGACACTGGCATTTACCATCCTGTTTGCAAAATGGCTGGCAAATAGGTCCAGGGAGGACCCGGAGAAGATTTCTAGAAAGAGGACTGTTTTCAGGCTTTTCTGAAGGCCAACACTGTTTGTGTGGTTCCTCAAGTTGGGGTATCGAACATTTAAGCTGTGTGTTCCTGACCTAAACAATTCTTATTTCTTGTGTCCTAGTCTTGGATCTGGATTTTACATTGAATCTTGCCTTGATTCATCGCTGGCGCTGACTAGGCCAGATATACGAAATTATGTTTTTGCATTACCTAAGCGAATCCTAAGAAATCGCTATTTAGGAAATGCAAAATAGAATGTACAAAAACAGAGATTTCCTAATAGCAATTCCTACAGAGTAGGAATCACTATTAGGGAATTACAATTTAGGAAATGCTACACCATTTGTTCCCATGGGCCCATACGTCGAATGGTTTTGCATTTCCAAATTTGTGATTTCCTAATAGGAAATTGCAAATTAGGAAATGCAAAACCAAGGGGGACTAAGGGCCTACAACCCTCCCTTGATGCACCCCCCAAAAAAGTGGTCCAAATGTAAAGCGCACAAATGCCCTAGGGGCACTTGCGTGCTAAATGGCACTTTCAAAAATGCATTTTGGATAGATGTTTTTTAATTGCACATGGTTACCATCAACTTGGAGCTGATGGTAAAAGCACTTCCTAAATGCACATTTCACATTTAGGAAATGCTTTGTACATGTTCTTAGGAAATCGTTAAAAGGAAATCTCTATTTGCGATTTCCTATTTAGGGAATCGCAAACTGTGATTTCTACCAAGTAGAAATCACAGTTTGTTACCAAGTTTAGGCCTCTGTACACGTGGAAAGGCAGTATTGCATTTAACGGACCGAAATTGCGATTCGGTCCATCAAGAAATGCAATTTCCTTTCGTACATCTGACCCATAATGTAGTATCAGCTTTTGTGTCTTGTTGTGTTTTGGCTAACATCACTGGCTGTGCTTCAACACTCAAGTGACCACAAGAACATTTGTAAATTATGCACTGCGTTGATCTGCATTTACTATGATGCACCAGGGAGGACTGGGACAGGCCTGGCATCAGTGTAGGACTCCACCATTTAGCTTTTGGCAGTAGTTAGGGTGGCTGCCATTTTGAATATCAAATGCTGAGCAAGCGAGTTTGAAATTAATTATTTAAGCTAGTGGCTCCCAATGGAGATTTTTGAGTGTTTGGGTGTTGTGTGATAATTTAAGATTTGGAAGTTTTGCAAGCTGCAGTTTCGGAAGACATTTGTGGGTGCTTCCGCATAGATTATATTTCTGTTATTAAGTATTGACGACACCAAAACTCTGTAAATTCAGTAGTAGGTTTTTAACTGTACTTAAGACCACTCAATATAGTGGGAGTCGACTCATTAAGATTTCATTTTCACAAATGTTAAAATAAATTTCCAAACAACTAAAGGTGAAGCAGAAAAACCTGAATCTCAGAGCTCTGCTTGCACGTGAGCCTCCTTTTGAACATAGAAATTCCTCGTGATACTGTGCAGCGTGGCCTTGCACAATTGAAGTGAAAACACAAAGTAATAGGTTATGAAAAACCAACCGCACAACAAACATAATTAAAGGGCTGGGGACATAAGTAAAGAAAATAAGCTTTTCTGTAGTTTTATATACCACAGACATGGAGCAAGGGCATTGGAAAGCTTTACATGCGCACCAGATTACATTACGCATTTTGAGACACAGGAAGATTACGTGATTTGGCCAGAATCACACTATGTTGGGCCGGGATGAGTCCTAGGCTTGAGCTCAGAGTCTGGTACCCCAATTCCAAGGTCGGCAGCTCTGGCCACGTATCCTCCCAACTTACTACAATGACCCAACAGGATTCTCTATCAAACAGATCACATTAAAAGTAAAATTTGAATCAAAATCCTTAATTCGCCACAAATATTAATTTAAACAGTCTAGGCAAATTCGAACACATCAGACACTTCACATTTGAACAATTGTAACTAATCATTTAGGCGCCCATTGCTTGATCAATGACGGCATGCCACTGAGTGAATGGCTGGATGCAGGTTTGTAACAAGCAACGTCTTTACTCATAATAGCATCTAGTGTGAACGGCAAGAATGAGCAGTTCTACATCCCTGACCGCAGTCGGCTGGCTCAGATACGCGTGTCACCCCAGCGCTTTGATCATACAAAGGAAACTTCCAACAACAGATTGGTCATTTCGCAGCCAATAAATATATGGCAAGGATTTCCCCAGCCAATCAATGATGAAAGTTACCTAGGTCAATCCAAAGTCACCGCGCTGTCGCCACACTAAAGGAATACGTTTGCACCTCCCTAATTCTTTGTGAGCACCTGTGCAACAAGTTCTGTCCTGTGCTATTCAATCATCGCACAAGAGACTATTTTAAAGAAATAATTTTCAAGATAATCCATGACACACTGTTTAATAATAATCTTAGTATGTTGCATCACACTGAATAAATATGTTTAGATCAGAAATAATGTTAGATGCACAACAATCACTGACATTTATAAAAACGGTGGAAACCCCGACTGACAGTTTTCTTGGCCACTTTTCTTGTATGCAAATAGCTGGGCTGCTAAAATAGAATTTAAGGAATGGCAACATTTCAAATGGCTGTTTCAAAGAGTGAGCAACCAATCACACACAGGCCACATCAATCGGCTTACAGGAGGGTTAGTTCTCCATCTCTGCATCCAAACGCACTGAGTCTGGAAGCCCTTTGTGAATGAAGGTGCAAAACGTGAAGCACAACCTACCCAAAATCCAAGCTGTCCCCTCCCCTCTATCACTTAGAGAACAATTTGCCATAGCAATGCAAGTATGTCACGAATTTAGAACATAATGAATGTTTGGTGTGTTGCATGATTTAGAACTGAACTTTTCTGCCTCCCAGTGGACTCCATTACAGTGTGACGTAATCACTAGACTAAAAAGTCCTTAAAGCTTGGTTTAGAATATGGAAGTTCACAGGTACGTGCACAGGAATTAAGACGTGTGATTTAAAGGTCTGTGTGTGGCCTAATCAATGGTGAGTACTCTGGCTGGGGAAGACGGGGCAAAAGGGACTGGACAAAGAATGGTTAAATGTTTTGCGTGGGTTGATGAGTTTGGAACAGATTTGAGGCCATGTTTAGTTTGGCAAACATTTTAGATTGCATTGATCTACCCATGAGCTCTCTTAGTTACACTTCAAGGGAGAAAGGAGTTTGTTGGAGATGCAGGGTGGCAGTGTTAACGCTGAGTTTGTCAATGTAATTATTAATGATTATTCATGTATTGTAAGTGTTGAATTTGCGTAGAAAATGTAATAAATTAAAATAATGCACACATTTGAAGGTGCGACTACGCAAGTGGCCGTCATTGTTCACGAAGTGTACTTATTAATGGCTTATTAAAATGAAATGTTGAGCTTATGTTTGATTAATGTAGTAATATGTCATATTAAGGGTTATTCATTATGTATTAGCTTTAATTGTAGGCCTTGACTTAGCAGAGATTTTGGTCTAGTTTCACAGCCTCAAGCTGCATTTCTTAGGCTTTTAATAAAATGTCTGCTTAGAGAATTAAATTGTGATTTTCCACTGTACTGTCCATGTGCTCGTAGCTGAAGTTAGTTCTCATCAGAACTGCTTGATAGAAGATGCTGTACTTGCTAATGCAACATTGTTTAATGTAATGTGTATGACACTAACTTTCCCAGGAGAAGACAAAGACCATACTGACTGCAGTATAAGCAGCAACAATATTGTTTTCTGACGAGCCGAGTGACAGGAGTGGGACAAGAGGAGCCAATCGGCGACATGTGAACCATGTACTAGTAGAAATGTAGATTTGAAGTTTTAGTTTCAATGGACAAAGTGTGAACATGCGATCCCCTGACCAATTAGGATGTGGGAAGTAGTTTTAGGAAATCTAACTTAGCCAGACTGCACTGAGAAGACAACACCATTTACCATTTGCCCATTTTCTATCTTGCCATTAAGACCGCCATTATTTCCTTGACCGTTTGAGAAGAGACATGCTTAACTTTACTGCTTAAAGAATTTGCTTTTTCTGAACTTTGATGCTGAACCTGATGCCTTGCTGACCACACTGGTGTCCTGATGACGAAGACTATCTTAGCTTGCCGATCCATTTGAGGAGAGGTATACTATCACTGATGTTGTTTGCTATGTCTATTTGCTTTTGTTTCTAGGTACCAACTGCTATTTTGATAGAGCCATAGTTCGATATTTTCCAAATTTGTGTGACTAAATTGTTTTGCATGAAGCCCAAACATGCTATGCTAATCTCATTTTAGTTAGGGATCCCCCTGATGAGGTTTGCTACATGAAATAACAGCTGATGTCTTTTCTTTGCTGAATGTAATATTATTTGCGCAGTTATTTTTGCTATTAATTTGTACTATAACCTTAGAATGTGTAGTAGCTCAGGCGTTGATTTGATTGCGATTTCGCCGCTATGGTCTGTGACAATTATTGACACCTATTGATTTGCTAATGTTATTGATTGTTATTGATTACTGATCTTTGCATGTACGGGATATATGGTGGGAAAACCTCGAAGCGAGTCAAAACGTTAATCGACCTATTTGCGTCTCCCTTGTACGTTTACTTATTAAGGTCTGACGCGCTAACAGAGAAAAGAAGGCCGCTTTGATTCACTGCTGGAACGAATGGTGCCAAAGGACTTTTGGGAAGATATGTTTCTATTTTTTGCAACAAGGCTTTGCGAAAAATCTAGATTACAGATAAGAGGATGTTGAATGACTTAACAGCTTTGGGCAGAAAGTACAAAAACTTTGGATCTTGCGTGGGTTGTTGTATAATAAAGTGTTAGTGCTTCAAAACTGATACAGGTAAACAATCAGGACATTGGAATTATACAAGATGCTGAGGTTAGTTGGGTTGGAGAAATCTTTGCATAAAACTAGGAGGACAGCAAAATTGAAGTGTGGGGATTTTTTTTATATTGCAATGGAATTGTATCTTTTTGTGTGGGATATATGAATTATTTTTTCCTTTACTGTTTCGTTAATTACTGCACTCATTGATGTTTATATTTATTAGTAAGTTAATGACTGCATTCTGTACCCTTATTTCTAGATATATGTATAGTCTTTTCAATGTGGTGTCTATATATATATTTGTAAAATCAATAAAACCATAAAAAAAAAAAAAAAATACAGAGGTCCAGAGTGTGCAGCTCCATGATAGCTTTTGATCTTCATAGACCTAAGTGGATCCGCCCGACTGCTGGTGGTGGGGGTTAGGGGAGGGGCTCGGAGGGGTTCAAATATGCAACAGGCAGTTGAGTAGCTTTACCATTTTGTGTAGGCCCAGCTGTCAATGATCTTGCAGAATGACTCATCATACACTCCTGGTGAGTGGGCTGTCCAGGCCTTCAATATAGTTGTGTCCATTGCTAAGTTTCTCTTGCGTTATTAGGTCATGGAGAAAGGTCTCAGCCCCTCAGATGGACCCAGGGAGTCTGGGGCCCACATTAGAGGCTCCTGTGCAGAGCTGGATGCCAGTGGACCCTGCAGTTTGAGACAGCTGTGGCATGGCGGAATAGAGGTCAGGAGGCTGCTGGGACTGATACAGAGTAGCGTGTCAGATTGACCCCTGAAACTTTTCCCTCCACTCCATGATGACCGCCCCCATCTCTGACAAGTGCTGTGTGGTAGGCTAGCAACCACAGTAGTATGCCACTGAAAGAGAACAAACACCCAAAAAGGGAAAGACTGCCTTTTTCTTCCCCGCGCTCCAGGATATCCATGGCTGCTCAAGAGGATGAGCTGGCGGTGGACAGGGACAATTCGTGTAGCTCTCACCTAGTAAAAGTCATTCATAATGGCTACACATAAGACACTGAAAAGTGCCTGTTACTATAGTGAAGACAATCTGCTTTTGCTGGAGTCTTGGGGAACATTAAATGGCTCACCCTGAACATAAAGTGGCCAAATTGGACCACTGAATCAGAGAGATGGAGAAGGCAACTAAAAAGCATGAGGCTAGTGCTCAAATCTGACAGAGATTCAAGGAGTTTGCTTACGACAGCACAAACCTTGATACAAAGGTCTAGCAGCTGGAAATTTAAGAAAAGTTCACTTAAATCTGGATTTAGTAGTATAAGCACCTCTTCTGAGGCTATGGACTAAAAGAGAAAAACACTTCTTTCTTAATTCTTTATTGCTTGCAGACACAGAATGGAATGATGAGTTGTGAAAACAATGTGCTACTCATTAAGAATCCTCAAGCTGGGAAGCAAGACTCAGAACCATCACAGCTGAACAGATGGAATCTCGCTATTGAAAATGGTTGGTAACGGCTGCAGCTAGGAACCAAGAGTTGTGGGCTCCCAAATCGAGGATACAGCAAATACAAAAAGCAGTTGCTTACCCTGGGACTTGTTGTCTCGCTTCTCTTCCCTGCAGATCTTAAAATCCAAGATAGAGGAAAACATTCACATCACAAAAAAGGGACAACTCAAGTCACAAGAGAAGGGAGACAGATGGAGAAAGTTACCATCATACAATCAATAGCCTGGTCTAATTACCTAACCATTTTCAATGTGGTGTTTAAGGCCCTGTTGGGACAGAATAGGACCCCAGCATGACACTGGAGTGTGTGCACCCTGCCCTTAGTTCAGTTCATCATGGCAAGTTCTTAGGTTTTTCACTTTCAGTACCCTAGACAATCTGAGTGTGCTTTGAGAACTTCTTGCATCACGGATTTCGCTATAGAGTGGTGCTCATTGGTCTAGAGGTACACACTACGTGCCCCACCATTTTAACCTGGCAAGTCTACAGTCCGTTCACTGGGTCGCTGAGGACTCAGTGGTGACCTGACCAGTCTTTTTGTCCATGTTCTCCTAGGGAAACTATTGTAATGTTTTAATTTGTCTGCCATTTACCTGCATCCAGGTACTTTGCTCTATCCATGTGGGGCATGGAGGGATTGAGAGAGTGTTGGTATAGCATTCACCACATCCACCTCTGACTTAACACCCCACTATGGAAGGACAGCTATATTCACCTAAATGGCTCCAAAAATGAAATACTGATAACCACAGCAAGCAGCCTTGTATTAGAACTTTCAAAGGAACTAGCTCCCCCACCATCAACTCCTAATTAATCAGTGAGATACTCCAGGATTTGTTTTGACACAGACCTTTTTCCATACACCAGATCACTACAATTGTTAAAATGATAACCAATACATTATGATGACCAGAAGAGTCACTCGCTTTTCCAATATAGACATCAAACTGAACTTGCCAGTGAAATTATTCTTTTACAAATTGATTACTTCAATATAGTCTACATAGGAACACTTAAAAAGGAGCTAACAAAACTTCAGAAGATACAAAATCAAGTGACCAAAATCTGCCTCAGCCAAGAGAAATCCAAGCTCATCACACCAGCTCTAAAGAAAACTCTCACTGGCATCCGATGACTCCTCTGCACAATCTTCCAAGTCCTGCCAAGCCAATAATACATAGAAAACATAACCCTACACTCTGAATCGGGCCCAAAGATCAAGCAATGCAAAACTGATTGTCCAACACAGTTTAACACGGAAATCCCAAGGTGGCAGCACAATTAGATCATTTGGTGCATGCATATGGAACTCTCCGAACACAGACCCATCAACCGACTTTGATGACCTTCAGGCGAATGATGAAGACCAGACTCTTCAAAAAGGCTTCTTTCACTTGTTAGTCATCAAGGGACCACCCCCTCCTTCTAACTGGCCCCCTTTTAGGGTTTGCTCTTTGCCAGCCAAAATTGTAAGCACACTTAAGATTCGCTGGAGCCACAACGCACCAGCTGACACCTCCTGAGAATACCTATGAGTGTTATAGCTCTATGATGTGGCAACATGTCACAAGCCAGCAGATCAATAACTTAAATCTAAGTGGTACCTAACTTAGAGGGAGCCCCAGACACCAATGTGAATTGCAGGGCTCCTCGATGATATTCCTGAGACACTTTGAATGGACCAGATTCTAGGGTGTGAAGCAGAAAAGGGAAATGGCCACAGGAGGAACCCAGCAGCACGTGCCCTAGCTGAGATTCCTGGCCTTGAGGCGGTTTTTCACATATAACCTGATCCCGATCGGTGTGAGCCAGCTGCAGATGGTAGAGAGAGGAAGACAACTTACTTTAAATTATGAATTGAGCCACCCTGGAGTTGCATGCGTTTTCCAAGAGAGCATGTGCTTTTAAAATAAAATTAAAAAAGAAAGAAGAGCGGCAAGTTACAATTATAGAGATCGAGGTAGAAATCACAACAGCTCACATGCCTCTCATGTACCTTCTGAAAATGAATGTAGCTACAAACTATATCCAGGTAGAAATATCAGATGGGCAAATGAGACTCAATTTACACAATTAAAATTCAAACTGAAGGGGGCACTGAAAGGAGATTTCAAATGATATATTTTGTGATCATTTAGTTGATGCCTATGATACTTTTTTAGCTGAAGAAAATTGGCCATAATCTTACAACACACCACACGTTGTAACTGAAGGTCTCTTTAGAGAGGAAGTTACAATAGGTGCCTATTCTTCTCTAGTGCCTCAATCACCTAAATACTTCAATGCTGGCAAATAGGCACTACAGATAGTTCCAGCTTTCTATCAAAACATATTCATTTGAGATATCCAGCTTCAGTACCCTTTGAAGCAGAGGCTAGAATGGATATAAAAGCATTCCATATAAGCCACACTATCAAGGCATAATCACGCTATGACTCTCTACAATGAATACCCAGATCTTTCCAGTTTTTAAGCCCAATGGTTCCTGGAGGTTCATTTTGCTTTACGGAAGCCTGAACCTATGCTATAAAACATTTAGTCTAGACTAATCATAGTACAGGACTAATGATACAGCTTATGTGAATTCTGAATACTTGACAGCCTTCACTTTCGGACTTAGACCATATGTGTTCACACGTACAAAAAAGGTTTTTTTTTCAGCAAGCATCACAGAGGTATCACAAAAACATATAACAGCAGTGTCATATGTTGAGGATATATACATAAATAATTATTATTTAGAGGAACACTTGAAACCTGAATATAAGGAAGTCCCTATCTTTACTACTGCTGGGTACATACACTGCATAAATGCAAACCTTCTTAATTTCTTCAATGTTGTCCACAACATGCAGAAGAAGTGAAATCACTATCAGCTGATTACTTCTACCCAGTGGCATTCGGTAAATTTAGGAGGGAGAGAGGTGGGACACGCACACACACACACACACTCACTCATTCATTTATTCATTCATTCACGCACACATGCATCCATTCACAGCACGAATTATCAAATATTGCAAACATACAAGCAAGCACCAAATATTCATTTTAAAAAATACACACACTTACTTTCCGCTCTGCCTCGGAGGTTCCAGGAAAGTTGGGACTGCTGCCTTCCCTCAGCTGAGGCAGAGCGGAAGGTAAGTGTGTGTATTTTTAAAAATTAATGTTTTGTGCGTGTATGTTTGCAATATTTGGTGTGGGGGTAGGGGTGTGTGTGTGTGTGGAGGTGTGTGGAGGTGTGTGTGTGTGTGGGTGTGCCCCCCCCTCCCACCCCCTCCGACCAAAGGTCAGCCAATGAGGGAAGGCAGCAGTCCCAACTTTGTCACAGATGGGATGGGGTCAGTGAGACTTCTGACCCTACCCCACTCTGCGATGAGGTGTCACTGATTGCTTCAACCTGAAGCACCCAGGTCAGAGTCAATGGGTGACGCTTCCCCTCGTCACCGAGGGGAGGGCCTCGAGGCACCTTTGCTGAGCTGATGAGGTCACGCCCATAGGAGCTGCCACCTCTTCAGCCCAGTAAAGTTCAGCTCAGGCAGCCTGGAGCCTACACAAATCGCGCGTGTCTAGCTCCTGGATGCCTGACCTGAAGATGAACAGTGTCTGTCAGGCTGACCTTTGCTCGGCCTGACAGACACTCTTCTTGAGGGGCAAAAGGTGGGGGGCGTGATCCCTCTGCCCCAATGGACAGGCCGAGGCTGCTTCTACCTTCATACAAAAGGACTGGACAACCACGCTGACATACTAAGTAACAAAAAGACACAGATGGTTTTGTATACTTGCACGCTCATTTTAACAGATGCAGCCGGATAATTAGAGTGGTTTTAAGCAGTTCAGGATTTACATAAATTATGTACAATGAAGAGCAAACTATGTCCAAATTATTTCTGTATTCAGCTGGAGAACAGCGCTTTGCACAAGTTAAAACAAATTCTCATTCTAAGGTCAACTAACTTAATAAAAGAAAGATCAACACCGAATGGCAGAGAAAGCAGAATTGTGTTGCAGATACTTACAGAACAAGCTCCTGCCGAAGCCAGTATACCTAATTCTAAGGCATTACATACTAAATGAGTGTAATGGGTTCCAACATAGACAAGTGATGACATACTATTTAAATATTATGTAACATTAGAATAGAGATGGTTCTTCATCAAGAAGCACACCTCTACATTCATAGCACAAAGTACTATTGTTTGATGCCTACCATTGGCCACGCAGATCAATACAAGATATTCAGCTATTTGTGCAGCCATCAACGGTGAATTTGAGCATACAAAGATTGTTTTTTTAATAAGCAAACTTAATTGAGTTTAATAACACGAGAAAGAATCCACTGAGATACATACATTATTATCTTAGCGCTGGAACAGAGGATTGAAGCAGCACAATCATAGTGAAAAACATTGTTCATTAAATCAGTAGCCCATGATATGCCCACCACCCACCTAATACTTTATCTTGTTTTAGGGGGGAATCCTCTTGCCTCGTATATTGGTTTTTCTTCACGTCCAGGCAAATGCCTTCCTCCAGACAGTCAGTGAAAGTGGCACTGGTCACTTCCAATGGCGGGCAATATCTTTCTTGGCCACCAAGCAAAACATTCCTATGACGCTCCCTTCAGAGCTCCAATTTCCTCCAGAAAACTCAGTAGGACAACCCGGGGACCCACATCAATGGAACAGCCCTGCACCTCAAACATTTCATGGCTCACCCCATTCCAAAAGAACTGCAAAGCCAGAAAAGATCAGACTACATGAAAGAAGTAAACAACAGTGAAGGAACGCCATGCACCCTTGGCCTGAGCCACAAGGCCCATCCGCTGTAGCCGTTGGGGAGTGGGGGGTGAGGAGGAGGAGGGAGGGCAAGTATGCTGCATGAAGATAATTAATCGGGAGCATCGCTAGTTGTGAGGAAATCGCCAGTTTTCTCGGAGCCAAGTATACCTCCCCCCGGTCATTATCATCCAACTTGACCACCCAGCCCTTCCGCCACCATCGGAGAGGAAGGAAGCTGTCCGGTTCATTAAACACCAGAGAGAAATAAATCCATGATATGTCTCCCTTGCCCAAGAGCCCCATCAGGAGCTTTTCTTCAAGAAGATTGTTTTCGGGGACCTGGCAATCCATCGGGTGATGAACCCGCAAACAATGGCGCAATTGGAGGTAATGAAAGAAGTGTGTATCGGATAGGTATATTGGTACCGCAGTTCTTGAAAGGACATCAGTGTCCCTCCAGCGCGGGTGTCTCCGAAGTTTAATGATAAGACAGTTACATATATAACCTTTAAAACATTTGACTGCACAGATAGCTGTGATTAATGCATTAATTCTACCCTCACAGAAAGCAGTCCCTAGAGGTGCCACACTAAAAGCACCAGATTATTCATTTTGTGTGCAAGGTAATAATGTAGATTCCAATCATACAAAATCCAATCAAGGTGAAAACGTTACACAGCTTTTGGGATAGACAGGCACTCTCTAGCATCAGTTTGCATTGACTGCATGATCTACATATGCCAACACACTAGCGAGAGGGAACCCACTCAAAAGGCATTTTGGCTGCTAGATCTCTGTTAAAATTTGCAAAATCACAGCTGTAACTTAAGTCACAAATTAAAATTGACACAGAACCTCAGCAATATAAAAATCACCAAACACAGCCGTGTCTCATGGATTTCCAACTAAGTACATTTATTCTCTTGGATGTGATGTGCTTCCTCAAGGTTTAATACAAGAAGTGGGTTATCACTACCTAGCAAATGAGTCTGCCTGATTTAATCAGAACAAGGCTGATCACAGAGGTATGGGATCTTCTCATGCTAGTGTGCAGCACCATGAGTGTTACTAGAGGCCTCTAATTTGTACTTCTGTACAAAATATGTAATTTAATACAAACAAAAAGATTACAATAGTCCAACCACCACCAAAACCTCTCACAAAATCAGCAGTTCACTTTCAAATAGTTTAAGTCAACTATCTCCATTTTCTCTTTCAATAAATCACAAAGACTGGCAGCAGCTGCTTTACGTAGTCACTTAATGTGGGTGTGGCAGCAACATCAAGAAACTGCTTGTGCAGTTGTCAAAGACCTCTTATGCCTACATGCAAAGGATGGGGTGCACACATTTCAATCAGAACAAGGGCCAGGTTTGTTTTGCAGATAAGGGTTAATTACCACAGTGGAAACACAACTCCAATTCTTTCAACTGTTCAAACATGCTTCAAACTGAGTTACTGAGAGATCAAAAGGCATGCTAAAACAGGCACCAACGTCAAAGGCCATAAGTAATGGTACATCATAGTTAAACTACATACATAGCCCCAAGGAGCAGTACACAATCCTAGGTTACTAGACGATGTACCCTAGGAAACCCAGTTTGCATTTCAAAACAGTCATACCTAATCTTCCAGTGGGTGCACAAATTCATAATCAACCACATGTTGTTCTGTTACAGAATATGCAGATGCTAAAAGATGCAAGTATAAAGCACACAAGCACATCCTCCCTCTTGCACACCCACATTGACTACTGTTGCTGGCTAGCTACCATGGGACCTTTTCTAGGACAAATTTCCTGAGAAAGAAGTTTCCAAACCCGCCTATTGACAGCCTGTGTCTTGCCCCCTTTACTGTAAGGATCACAATGAGAGTGTCTCTGGGTTACACAGAACCAGCAAACTGTATCATAGCATGTTGCACAGAGTTTATCCATCATCAATAGGACAGCAATCTCACTGCAAGATGGAGTTTTTTGCGAAAAGCCCCAGTATCAGATCTTGGGATTGACAGACAACACAGGCTGTTACACAGCTTTCGCCCACGTTTCTTCTACACCTCCTTAAATAATGAATATCAATATCTGGATGCAGACAATTACAAAAGGTATGTATTATTTTATTAGGTACAGAAAATGGTTTTTGCATCTTTCAGCTAGCACTAGGGTGGCATATCCTTATCAATGTGAGTGCTGTTCTACTCCAGCTTGGGCTGGTTCACCTTAATTTAAAGCCAAACTCCCATATTTAAAAGCAGCTACCATATTCACTTCAGGCACACACTTGTACAAACATAAGTATGATGAAGTAACTGTGCTCTTTATATGCCTAAAATAATGTAGCGGGTAACCAGCAGAATCAGCTTGCAATCCAAGAATCATTTTTGGTTCTATCTTATATTTTACTCCTCAAATCTCAAAGCTTATACCCACTTGCTATTATGTGCTGAAAGTTCTGAGAAAGATCAACCCACTTCTTCCCTTCGACTCCCAGAAGACGCTAGCCCAGTCCTTGCGATTAAGTAGACTGGACATTGTAACTCTGTTTACACAGTTTTCTTTCCTGTAATTCAGATTTCCAAAATACAAATAGTAAAGAATTCAGCAGCATGACTGATCTTCACTGCACTCAAATCCGCCTCCCTTTTGATCTTTTCTTCATGTCTGCTGCATGTTCATAAAGGCATCTTTTTTAAAGCACTCTGTTTGTGCCACAAAGCCTTATTCCCTTCGAGTTTTGTTTCCTACATGTCACTAATTAGCCTTTTATAAACCCAGGCCTAACCGAGATCCTCTCACTTCTGTATCCTCAGCATCCCCATTTAAAAAAAATCACGCACTGGGGTACGTGCATTTTCCACAGTTACTGCCTCTTTGTTGAACAGTCTATATTTCAGTTTTCAAGGCCTTGAAGAGTTTCTCAAATTTCATAAATCCTTAAAGACCCATCTTTTCAGACAGCTAGTTGTCTTACTGTAATCATGATCTATTTTCTCTGATCATATATATCCTATGTAATCACCTTACTGTAATTGTGTGCTATATAAGCTCCCTAGTATATCACACAACATATTCATCTTCTTTCTTTAATGTATTCATTTAACACGGTTTTGAGGAACTGAATTGAACTATTAATTAACCAATGCAGGAGGTAGTAAATTATGGCAGATTTGAGGGCACAATACTGATTTGTTTGTCCTTGCATATTTTCACCCAAAAAATGTGTGCTTCTTAATGATGAAATGCAACAAACTACTTGTCTAGGCTTCACCTCCATTAAGAATCTGAAAGCATCTTTAGATCCAGCCACAATTAGACACATTTACCCGACTGGAAAATGGGAGGTATTCAATTGCCTCAGAAATTGATGCATTTATTGATAATGTTATATTTTGAATTTGCTAAAGAGAGTTCAGTCAGCTTCCAAACAAAAAACGTATGGCAAGATTTCATTCAACATATGCACTAGTTATAAACTTCATCAAGTGCGGTCTCAAATTAATTCCTTGACTTCAAATTTGGAACACTGACACCTTCAGTAGAAATTCAGCTCTACAAGTTTTTCTCAACAGTCCACAACATCCAACAATTTCTAAGTGACCCAATTATACTGAGATCCAATTACACTACTACTTGGGGCACTTTAAGCAGAAATCCTCTTTTGTGCACCAAAAACAGTTAAATGCAATATAAAAATTGATCATGAAAACATTAAAGTTCATTCAAATTCTTAGACACTGACTTTCACGAGATAACCAAAATAATGTATTCTGTGTCTGAACACGCTTCAAATGAAATTATAAACATTAATGATATAATAGAACAGTAATACCCAAAAGGGCAACCCAACAATCGCCTAGGAGATTGGGTTTAAACTCCCACAAGACACTCCTTTTGGCATCTAAAGAATGCAACCACTGATTTCACAGTAAGAATAACACACAAGGAAAATGTTACTTACACAGTAAGAATTGGTTGTGGCCTGTAGTGCTGTAGATTCACATGCTCTGCACACTCCTGCCATCTCGTGTTGCAAGTTGTTTTTATTTGAAGAAGCATTTTTGAGTCACAGGATCGAGTGACTCCTCCTTTTCGGTGATACTGTGTGTGGGCATCGACTCCTTTGTTAGATCGTTTTCCAGCAGGCGGATGAGAAAAGGAGTGTAGAGGAAGTATAGAGAAAGATGTCCATGGAAAAGTAACTACATATGTACAAGTATGGAAAATGTCACTGTAAAGAAATGGCTCCCTGTTGCAGTTACCCCCCACTTTTTGCCTGATACTGATGCTGACTTGACTGAGAAGTGTGCTGGGACTCTGCTAACCAGGCCCCAGCACCAGTGTTCTTTCACCTAAAATGTACCATTGTTTCCACAATTGGCACACCCTGGCATCCAGATAAGTCCCTTGTAACTGGTACCTCTGGTACCAAGGGCCCTGATGCCAGGGAAGGTCTCTAAGGGCTGCAGCATGTATTATGCCACCCTAGAGACCCCTCACTCAGCACAGACACACTGCTTACAAGCCTGTGTGTGCTAGTGAGAACAAAATGAGTAAGTCGACATGGCACTCCCCTCAGGGTGCCATGCCAGCCTCTCACTGCCTATGCAGTATAGGTAAGACACCCCTCTAGCAGGCCTTACAGCCCCAAGGCAGGGTGCACTATACCATAGGTGAGGGTACCAGTGCATGAGCACTGTACCCCTACAGTGTCTAAGCAAAACCTTAGACATTGTAAGTGCAGGGTAGCCATAAGAGTATATGGTCTGGGAGTCTGTTTTACACGAACTCCACAGCACCATAATGGCTACACTGAAAACTGGGAAGTTTGGTATCAAACTTCTCAGCACAATAAATGCACACTGATGCCAGTGTACATTTTATTGTAAAATACACCACAGAGGGCACCTTAGAGGTGCCCCCTGAAACTTAACCAACTATCTGTGTGGGCTGACTGGTTCCAGCAGCCTGCCACACTAGAGACATGTTGCTGGCCCCATGGGGAGAGTGCCTTTGTCACTCTGAGGCCAGTAACAAAGCCTGCACTGGGTGGAGATGCTAACACCTCCCCCAGGCAGGAGCTGTAACACCTGGCGGTGAGCCTCAAAGGCTCACCCCTTTGTCACAGCCCAGCAGGGCACTCCAGCTTAGTGGAGTTGCCCGCCCCCTCCGGCCACGGCCCCCACTTTTGGCGGCAAGGCTGGAGGGAACAAAGAAAGCAACAAGGAGGAGTCACTGGCCAGTCAGGACAGCCCCTAAGGTGTCCTGAGCTGAGGTGACTCTAACTTTTAGAAATCCTCCATCTTGCAGATGGAGGATTCCCCCAATAGGATTAGGGATGTGACCCCCTCCCCTTGGGAGGAGGCACAAAGAGGGTGTACCCACCCTCAGGGCTAGTAGCCATTGGCTACTAACCCCCCAGACCTAAACACGCCCTTAAATTTAGTATTTAAGGGCTTCCCTGAACCTAAGATTTTAGATTCCTGCAACAACAAGAAGAAGGACTGCCTAGCTGAAAACCCCTGCAGAGGAAGACCAGAAGACAACAACTGCCTTGGCTCCAGAAACTCACCGGCCTGTCTCCTGCCTTCCAAAGAACTCTGCTCCAGCGACGCCTTCCAAAGGGACCAGCGACCTCTGAATCCTCTGAGGACTGCCCTGCTTCGACGACGACAAGAAACTCCCGAGGACAGCGGACCTGCTCCAAAAAGACTGCAACTTTGTTTCAAGAAGCAGCTTTAAAGAACCCTGCAACTCCCCGCAAGAAGCGTGAGACTTGCAACACTGCACCCGGCGACCCCGACTCGGCTGGTGGAGAACCAACACCTCAGGGAGGACCCCCGGACTACTCTACGACTGTGAGTACCAAAACCTGTCCCCCCTGAGCCCCCACAGCGCCGCCTGCAGAGGGAATCCCGAGGCTTCCCCTGACCGCGACTCTCTGAAACCTAAGTCCCGACGCCTGGAAAAGACCCTGAACCCGCAGCCCCCAGGACCTGAAGGACCGGACTTTCACTGCAGAAGTGACCCCCAGGAGTCCCTCTCCCTTGCCCAAGTGGAGGTTTCCCCGAGGAAGCCCCCCCTTGCCTGCCTGCAGCGCTGAAGAGATCCCTTGATCTCTCATTGACTTCCATTACGAACCCGACGCTTGTTCTAACACTGCACCCGGCCGCCCCCGCGCCGCTGAGGGTGAAATTTCTGTGTGGGCTTGTGTCCCCCCCGGTGCCCTACAAAACCCCCCTGGTCTGCCCTCCGAAGACGCGGGTACTTACCTGCTGGCAGACTGGAACCGGGGCACCCACTTCTCTCCATTGAAGCCTATGCGTTTTGGGCACCACTTTGAACTCTGCACCTGACCGGCCCTGAGCTGCTGGTGTGGTAACTTTGGGGTTGCTCTGAACCCCCAACGGTGGGCTACCTTGGACCAAGAACTGAACCCTGTAAGTGTCTTACTTACCTGGTAAAACTAACAAAAACTTACCTCCCCCAGGAACTGTGAAAATTGCACTAAGTGTCCACTTTTAAAATAGCTATTTGTGAATAACTTGAAAAGTATACATGCAATTGAAATGATTCAAAGTTCCTAATGTACGTACCTGCAATACCTTTCAAACAAGATATTACATGTTAAATTTGAACCTGTGGTTCTTAAAATAAACTAAGAAAATATATTTTTCTAAGCAAAACCTATTGGCTGGATTTGTCTCTGAGTGTGTGTACCTCATTTATTGTCTATGTGTATGTACAACAAATGCTTAACACTACTCCTTGGATAAGCCTACTGCTCGACCACACTACCACAAAATAGAGCATTAGTATTATCTATTTTTACCACTATTTTACCTCTAAGGGGAACCCTTGGACTCTGTGCATGCTATTCCTTACTTTGAAATAGCACATACAGAGCCAACTTCCTACAGTCACTTACCCAGGGTACATCTGTTCGTGGCATTAGTCGCTGCAGATTCACATGCTGTGCACATCCCGCCATCTAGTGTTGGGCTCGGAGTGTTACAAGTTGTTTTTCTTCGAAGAAGTCTTTTTGAGTCACGAGATCGAGGAACTCCTCCCATTTCGGCTCCATTGCGCATGGGCGTAGACTCCATCTTAGATTGTTTTCCCCGCAGAGGGTGAGGTAGGAGCTGTGTATTATAGTAATAGTGCCCATGCAATGGAGTGAATACGTATGTACATAATGTAGTTTAAAGTTATATATTTACAAATTTACAAATGTTCAAGATCAACTTCTAAACGGCTACAGGCTCCCGGGGAGGTGGGTGGGCGCATGTGAATCTGCAGCGACTAATGCCACGAACAGATGTACACTGGGTAAGTGACATTTTCCGTTCGATGGCATGTGTAGCTGCAGATACACATGCTGTGCATAGACTAGTAAGCAGTTATCTCCCCAAAAGCGGTGGTTTAGCCTGTAGGAGTTGAAGATGTTTGAAACAATGTTCGTAGTACTGCTTGACCTACTGTGGCTTGTTGTGCTGTTAACACATCCACACAGTAGTGTTTGGTAAATGTATGAGGCGTAGACCATGTAGCTGCCTTACATATTTCGGTCATTGGAATATTTCCTAGAAAGGCCATGGTAGCATCTTTCTTTCTAGTGGAGTGTGCCTTTGGTGTAATAGGCAGTTCTCTTTTTGCTTTAAGATAACAGGTTTGAATGCACTTAACTATCCATCTAGCAATGCCTTGTTTAGAAATTGGATTTCCTGTATGAAGTTTTTGGAAAGCAATAAATAATTGTTTTGTTTTTCGAATTAGTTTTGTTCTGTCAATGTAATACATTAACGCTCTTTTGATGTCTAATGTATGTAGTGCTCTTTCAGCTACAGAATCTGGCTGTGGAAAGAACACTGGTAGTTCTACTGTTTGGTTCAAGTGGAACGGTAATATGACTTTTGGTAAGAATTTAGGATTTGTTCGTAACACTACTTTATGCCTGTGTATCTGAATAAATGGTTCTTGTATGGTAAATGCTTGTATCTCACTTACTCTTCTTAGAGATGTGATAGCAATTAGGAATGCAACCTTCCATGTTAAGTATTGCATTTCACATGAGTGCATAGGTTCGAAGGGTGGACCCATGAGGCGAGTTAAGACAATGTTGAGGTTCCACGAAGGAACTGGTGGTGTTCTTGGTGGTATAATTCTCTTTAGGCCTTCCATAAATGCTTTAATGACTGGTATCCTAAATAATGAAGCTGAGTGTGTAATTTGCAGATAAGCTGAAATTGCTGTAAGATGTATTTTAATGGATGAAAAAGCTAGCTTTGACTTTTGCAAATGTAGTAAGTAGCTTACAATGTCTTTAGCAGATGCGTGTAATGGCTGGATTTGATTATTGTGACAATAATAAACAAATCTTTTCCACTTATTTGCATAGCAATGTCTAGTGGTTGGTTTCCTAGCTTGTTTTATGACCTCCATACATTCCTGTGTAAGGTCTAAGTGTCCGAATTCAAAGATTTCAGGAGCCAAATTGCTAGATTCAGCAATGCTGGATTTGGGTGTCTGATCTGTTGTTTGTGTTGAGTTAACAGATCTGGTTTGTTTGGTAGTTTGACATGAGGCACTACCGAGAGGTCTAGTAGTGTTGTGTACCAAGGTTGTCTTGCTCAAGTTGGTGCTATTAGAATGAGTTTGAGTTTGTTTTGACTCAATTTGTTTACTAGATATGGAAGGAGTGGGAGAGGGGGAAAAGCGTATGCAAATATCCCTGACCAACTCATCCATAACGCATTGCCCTGAGACTGATCTTGTGGGTATCTGGATGCGAAGTTTTGGCATTCTGCGTTTTCTTTTGTTGCAAATAGGTCTATTTGTGGTGTTCCCCATGTTTGGAAGTAAGTGTTTAGTATTTCAGGGTGAATCTCCCATTCGTGGATCTGTTGATGATCCCGAGAAAGATTGTCTGCTAACTGATTCTGAATCCCTAGAATAAACTGTGCTATTAGGCGAATGTGGTTGTGAATCGCCCAATACCATATTTTTTGTGCTAGAAGACACAACTGAGTTGAGTGTGTTCCTCCTTGTTTGTTGAGATAATACATCGTTGTCATGTTGTCTGTTTTGACAAGGATGTGTTTTTGGCTTATTATGGGTTGAAATGCTTTTAGCGCTAGAAATACTGCCAGTAGTTCTAAGTGATTTATGTGAAGTTGTCTTTGCTGAGTGTCCCATTGTCCCTGGATGCTGTGTTGATTGAGATGAGCTCCCCATCCTATCATGGAGGCATCCGTAGTTATTACGTATTGAGGCACTGGGTCTTGGAAAGGCCGCCCTTGGTTTAAGTTTATGTTGCTCCACCATAGAAGCGAGTTGTATGTTTGGCGGCTCTATCAACACTAGATCTAGAAGTTGACCCTGTGCCTGTGACCACTGTGATGCTAGGCACTGTTGTAAGGGCCGCATGTACAATCTGGCGTTTGAGACAATGGCTATGCATGAGGACATCATGCCTAGTAGTTTCATTACCATCTTGACCTATATTCTTTGTTCTGGATACATGACCTGTATTACCTTGTGAAAAGCTTGTACCCTTTGTGGACTTGGAGTGGCAACCCCTTTTGTTGTGTCGATTGTCGCCCCTAAATATTGCTGTGTTTGGCACGGCTGAATGTGCGACTTTGTGTAGTTGATTGAGAAACCTAGTTTGTGGAGTGTCTCGATAACATACTCTGTGTGTTGTGAACACCTTTTTTGCGTGTTGGTTTTGATTAGCCAATCGTCTAGGTATGGGAACATGTGTATTTGTTGTCTTCTGATATGCGCAGCTACCACTGCCAGGCATTTTGTAAAAACTCCTGGCGCAGTTGTTATCCCAAATGGCAACACTTTGAATTGGTAATGTACCCCTTGGAATACAAACCTTAGGTACTTTCTGTGTGAAGGATGTATCGGTATATGGAAGTATGCATCCTTTAGGTCTAGTGTTGTCATGTAGTCTTGCTGTTTGAGCAATGGGATTACGTCCTGTAATGTCACCATGTGAAAGTGATCTGATTTGATGTAGGTGTTTAACGTTCTGAGATCTAATATAGGTCTTAGGGTTTTGTCCTTTTTGGGTATAAGAAAGTACAGAGAGTAAACTCCTGTTTCTTTCTGATGAACTGGTACTAATTCTATTGCTTCTTTTAGAAACAACTCTTGTACTTCCAGTTTTAGAAGGTCTATGTGTTGTTTTGACATATTGTGTGTTTTCGGTGGGACATTTGGAGGGAAATTGAGAAATTCTATGCAATAACCATGCTGGATAATTGCTAATACCCAAGTATCTGTTGTTATTTCCTCCCATTGTTTGTAGAACTTGGTTAGTGTCCCCCCCACAGGTGTTACGTGTTGGTGATTTGTGACGTGTAAGTCACTGTTTGTTTTGTGGAGTTTTGGGACTTTGGAACTTTCCTCTACTTTTTTGGAACTGTCCCCCTCTATATTGTCCCCGAAAACTTCCCCGCTGATATTGGCTCTGATAAGTGGGCCTTGTTTGTGAGGTTGTGGGTTCTGTGCTTTGCCCTCGAAACTGTGTTTTTCAAAATGTGCCTCTGCTCTGTGGGGAGTAGAGTGCGCCCATGGCTTTGGCCGTATCAGTGTCTTTCTTAAGTTTTTCGACAGCAGTGTCCACCTCCGGCTCAAACAACTGCTGTCCGTTAAATGGCATACTCAGCACAGCTTGCTGTATTTCTGGTTTAAATCCTGATGTACACAGCCATGCATGTCTCCTTATTGTCACTGCTGTGTTGACAGTTCTAGCAGCTGTGTCTGCTGCATCCATTGCTGACCGTATCTGATTGTTGGAGATACTCTGTCCTTCTTCTACTACTTGATGTGCTCTCTTCTGGAACTCCTTGGGCAAATGTTCTATAAAGTGTTGCATTTCGTCCCAATGAGCCCTATCGTATCTGGCCAACAAAGCTTGTGAGTTTGCAATACGCCACTGGTTTGCTGCCTGTTCCGCCACCCTTGTCCCTGCTGCGTCGGATTTTCGACTTTCTTTATCTGGAGGTGGTGCATCTCCTGAAGTATGTGAGTTCGCTCTCTTGCGAGCTGCCCCTACTACAACTGAGTCCGGTGTTAGCTGTTGTGTGATGTACACGGGGTCTGTTGGTGGCGGTTTATATTTTTTCTCCACTCTTGGAGTAATGGCCCTTCCTTTTACAGGCTCCTCAAACACTTGTTTGGAGTGTTTTAGCATTCCAGGTAGCATGGGGAGACTCTGGTACTGGCTGTGTGTGGACGACAGTGTATTAAATAGAAAGTCGTCTTCAATGGGCTCTGCATGCAGGCTGACATTATGAAATGTCGCAGCTCTCGACACCACCTGTGCGTAGGCTGTACTATCTTCTGGTGGCGACGACCTAGCTGGATAACAGTCAGGACTATTATCTGACACTGGTGCATCATAAAGATCCCACACGTCTGGGTCATCTTGACTCATCCCTGTATGAGTCGGGGATTGCATCATAGGTGGAGTGGCTACCGGTGATGTTTACTGCGAGCGTTGTGGAGACGGTGGCGGGCTTACTTGTTTAGCCACCTTTGCCTGCGGCTGCTTGTCTTTCTCCTGGAAGGCAAGTTTGCGTTTCATTCTGATAGGAGGGAGAGTGCTGATCTTCCCCGTTTCTTTTTGGATGTGGAGCCTTCTTTGGGTGTAGTCTGGCTCCATTGTCTCCAATTCCTGTCCAAATCTATGTATTTTCATTTGTGAGGACAGTCCTTGTTCCTCTGTGTAGGAACCTGATTTTGGTTCTGAGGCCTGATGTTTCAGTATCAAAACTTTTTTGGCAACTTTTTTCGGTTCCGACAAAACCTTTTTTATTTTCGGCGTCGTTGTCTCTCGGTGCCGACTCATTTCGGTGCCGAACTTGTTCGGAGCCGCTATCTCGGGCCAGAGATTGCTGTGTGGCGGTATCTCGACCGGAGTCGGATGACTTCGACACCAGCGTGCCCTTTTTCGGTGCCGATGTTCGGTCACCTATTTTCTGGGTTAAGCCATGGCCTGTTGGCGGTGGCGTCCCCTGGGCTTTTGTGGCCTTCTCGTGAGTTTTATGTTTCGATGTCTTACTCACGGTTTTCGGCGTTTCTTCGGGATCGAGCTCGTCCGAGTCCGATTCCTGGATGGAGAAGGTTTCTTCTTCCTCCTCGAAACGCCCTTGTCCTGTCGGCGCCGACGCCATCTGCAGTCTTCTTGCTCTTCGGTCTCTTAGTGTCTTCCTGGACCGAAACGCTCGACAGGCTTCACAAGTATCTTCCTTGTGTTCTGGCGACAAACACAAGTTACAGACCAGATGCTGATCTGTATATGGATACTTGTTATGGCATTTTGGGCAGAAGCGGAATGGGGTCCGTTCCATCAGCCTTGAAGAGACACGTGGCCGGGCGGACCAGGCCCTGACGGGGGATCGAAAAAACCCCGAAGGGCCTCCGGAGCTCTTCAAAAGTCGGTGTCGATCTGTTATAACTCACCCGATACCGAACGCAAACAATACCGACGATTTTTCCGAGATTCTAACTAACTTTCCGACCCGAAACCCGGAGCGAAAAGGAACACGTCCGAACCCGATGGCGGGAAAAAAACAATCTAAGATGGAGTCGACGCACATGCGCAATGGAGCCGAAATGGGAGGAGTCCCTCGATCTCGTGACTCGAAAAGACTTCTTCGAAGAAAAACAACCTGTAACACTCCGAGCCCAACACTAGATGGCGGGATGTGCACAGCATGTGTATCTGCAGCTACACATGCCATCGAACATACAAATATAAAGTAACTGGAATGGCCAAAGGCATGCAGGGGGGAGGGAGGGCGCATGTGAATCTACAGCACTACACGCCATGAACAGATGCTTACCAGGTAAGTAACATTTTCTGTTCAATGGCATGTGTGGCTGTAGACACACATGCTCTGCATAGATCGTAAAGCAGTCCCTCCATAAAAGCAGTGGCTAGCCTTTGGGATTTGCAGTTGACTGGAAAAGTGTTTGTAGCGTAGCTTGACCAGCATTCGCTTGCTGACATGCTAGTGCTTCCACACAGTAATGGTTTGTAAATGTATGTGGAATACAACATGTAGATGCCTTACAGATGACCGCTATAGGTATGTTTCCAAGGAAGGCCATAGTGGCCCCTTTTTCCTAGTAGAATGTGCTCTAGGAGTAACAGGTAACTGTCTCTTTGCTTAAGCACAGCAAATTTATATACACCTTACTATCCATCTACCTATGATCTTTTTGGATAATGGACTGCCTTTGTGAGGTAATGCAAAAGCTACAAAGAGTGGTTTCGTTTTCCTAAATTCTTTGGTTCTGTCAATGTAAAATATGAGTGCTCATTTAACATCGTGTGTGGAGAGCTCTTGCTGCAACTGAGTCAGGCTGCAGAAAGAAGACTGGTAGCTCAATGGATTGGTTGGTATGAAATTGGGAAACCATTTTAGGAAGGAACTTCAGGTTTGTGTGAAGGACCACCTTGTCTCTATGAATTTGGAAGCAATGTTCTTCCAAGGTTAGGGCCTGGAGCTCACTAACACTTCTAACTGATGTGATAGAGACTAGGAACGCCGCTTTCCAAGACAGATACTGAAGAGGACAAAAATGAAGTGGCTCAAAAGGAGGGCCCAGGAGCCTGGTAAGCACAATATGGAGGCTCCAGGATAGTGCAGAGGTACTCTGGGTGGAATAACCCTTTTGAAGACTTCAATCAATCAATCAGGAATTTGTAAAGTGCACTACTCACCTGTGAGGGTCTCAAGGCGCTGAGGCGGGGAGGGGAGGAGGAAGGAGGGGCAGAGGGGACAGAGGGGAAAGTGGGGGGAGGAGGTGCTGCTACTGCTCGAACAGCCAGTTTCCTGAAGGTAAGGAGGTCTTTGGTCAGACGCAGGTTGATGGGAAGAGTGTTCCACGTCTTGGTAGCGAGGTGCGAGAATGCACCGTGTACGTACAATTCTTCTGAAACTGGGGGAGAAGAGACTAAAAACTGTGAACCCAAGCCGGATTGGGGTTTGCTAGTCCCAACTCTGCAATCAGAAAAGCTCCTAAATAGGGCTGTATCTGAAGAGGTTGGAGATGGGATTTGACAAAGTTGATAGTGAATCCCAGTGTGTAAAGCAGGTACGCTGTCATCTGAGTGTGATATTGGCACTGTAATAGTGTGCTGGCTTTCACACCAGTCGTCTAGGTAAAGGAACACATTAATGTTTTGAGTTTGAGGAGTGGTAATGAGCTCCAGACAATACCCATGTTGAATAATGGAAAGGACCCATTGGTCCGTGGTGATGTTGACCCATTCTGGATGAACATTTTTAAGTCGTTCTCCGACAGGTGTGGAGTGGACAGGGGAAGATGGAGGCTTTGCAGCGGAGGTAGAGCCTCGGGAGGCAATGCTCTTACCTCTGCCCATGTTGTTATTGCCCCTGTAGTACCCCCCCTAAAGTAACCCCTAAAATAAAAGGGTGCAGGTTGTCTGGGTTGGGAAGTAGACACCTCTGAGGTTGTAGATCTGTAACCACCTCTGAAGGGGGGGGCGACAGAAAGTGCCCCTTTGTGTGGGGGGCTGTAGAGCACCCATGGCTTTTGCAGTGTCTGGTCTTTTTTCAGCTTCTCAATGGTTGAATCCACTTGATGGCCCACTTGTTGGCTGAAAAGATGCTCCTAATCAAAGGGCATGTTAAGAACAGTTTCCGGGACCTCTAGTGTAAACCCAGAGCATCGAAGCCACGCATGCCTCCTCATCAGGACACTGGTATTAATGCTGTATGCAGCTGTATCTGCAGCATCTAGGGCACAGCGTAAGGAGTTATTAGTAAAGGTTTGCACCTCAGCAACAACTTGCTGTCCTCTTCTGCGGCGCTCTTCTGGGAGAAACTGGAGGAGCTTCTCCATTTCATCCCAGTGAGCCCAGTCATACTTGGCTAGTAAGACCTGTGAATTGGCGATACACCACTGGTTAGCTGCCTGTGGAGCCACCCTTTTGCCAGCAGCATCTAACTTTTTAATCTCTTTATCAGGAGGAGGAGAGTCCCCTGTGGCTTGGCTATTGGCAAGATTTTGTGCAGTGGTGGCTACTGAAGAGTCTGGAGGGACATGTGACCTAATGTATACCAGAGCTGAAGGAGTGGGGTTATATATATATTTTTAATCTACTCTAGGGGTGTAACCCTAAAGCAGACGGGCTCTTTGGAAATTTTGTCGGCTTGGCAAAGCATGCCAGGGTGCCTAGGGAGAAACTGGATATCTCTATGGGTAGATGTAAGAATATCCAACAGGAAGTCCTGTTCAATGGGGTCCCTGCACATCTCTACATTGTGGAAGGCAGCTGCCCTTACCACTACCTGCTGGTAGGATTTACTATCCTCTAGTGGGGAGGGGCATACGAGGTACAAATCTGGGTAATTGCTCAATATGGCATCCGGGTCGTATGAGTCCCAAGGATCTGGGTCCTGCTGTGTCCCACCCAAACCTTCCCCAGTATATGCAGGGGATCCCTGAGGTGTAAAATTTCCTGCAGTAGGTGATGCAGCTGAAGGAGGAAGGGAGGGAAGTGGAGGAGAAGCAGCGGGTTAACGAGGTGGAGTAGGTGGATCTGAAGGAGGAGGTGGTGGTGGAGAAGACTTGTGAGGTGTGCTGTTATCCTTATCCTTGGTAACCTTCTTTGGAGTTGGAGAAGTATCAAAAGCCTCTTGGAAGGACAGTTTCCTGTTCAAAAGTACAGGGGGAGAAGTAATAGTGCACCGTGTGCCCTCCTGGATATGGAGGCGATGCTGCAGAGCTTCCATTGTCTCCAAAATGGCTTCCACCGGTGATGGCATAGCTGAAGACTGGCTAAAATCTTTCTGCTCTGATGTTCTTGGTTCTGTGGTTTTCGGTACCAAGGTTTTTTAGTCGGTGCGATGTTGTCAGCACTGAAGTGGAGGTGGTAGTTGGTCGGCTCGGAGCGAAGACTTAGAGCCAAAGTTTGGACTGAGATGCCAATGATGTCTTGGAACGAGGTGTCGGAGGTCAAAGATGTTGTTTTGGTCTTGGCTATTTTCAGAGCCGAGCTGGAGGGCGAGGCAGCCATAACAACTTTTTGGATCAAGCCATGGCCTGATGGCAGTGGTGGTCCGGCGACCTCTGCAAGGGGTTTTCAACAGTCTTAGGGTAGGCAGGTGGGGCCATGGTACTCACAGGTTGCGCGGAAGTCACCTCTTGGATGTGGATATCCGACAGCACTTCAGAGTCCTGAATCAAGAAGGCCTCCTCTTGTTCCGGCTCCTCCTGGGCGTGTTCCTCCCCAAAAACTTCTGGGGTATCATTCGGAGTCTTGTGCGCCATCTTCAACAAACAATTCTTCAGTCCAGAAGGGTCTTCTTCTACCAGAAGGATTTGCAGGCATCGCAGGTAGCTTCCTAGTAATCGGGGAAAGGGCACAAGTTGCACACCAGATGTTGGTTGGTGTGGGGAAATTTTGCGTGGCATTGAGGACAGAAACAAAATGGCGCCCGTTCCATCAGCTCAGCATAATGGTTGGTGCCGCGTGGTAAGGTAGGTCCAAAACGGGCAAGGATGCCCCAGAGGGTGCACCGTCAGTGCCCAAACTGACGAGTGGAGACAAACGAGAAGATGGAAATGTGCAATCGAGAAACAATACCGTTGATAAAGAGAAGAAAGAAAGAAAGATTTCAAAGATTTCTTTGAAGAAAAACAACTTGTAACACTCCAGACCCACCACTAGAAGGCAGGAGTATGCAGAGCATATGTATCTACAGCCACAAATGCCATAGAACAATATATTATTACAGAAAGCGCTCTCCATCTCCGTGCGCGAGGATACCCAGGCTGTGAAGCATGAAACAGCACAGGACCTCAGGGATTTCAGACGAGACATGGAGGAGAAGGGCGACAGGATGTCCACGCTTGAGGACAATGAAATCAGACGGGTGAGGAGACAGAACACTTGCAGCAAGACGCCCTATGCCTGCAAGAGCAACAAGCAGCACTGCAAGCTAACACAGAAGACCTTGAAAACCGCTCACGCAGGAATAACATTTGCATCCATAGAGCAGTGAGTGGGGCCGAGGGCATAGACATTACAGGGTACATGAGGGTGCTCGTCGCCAAATATGGACTTGCTGGCAGATACTGAAATGCAGTTGGGAAGGGAGTATATGGTGGGCCTCGCAAGTGTCGAAGGAGGCCGTCCACCTGACATCCTTGCCTGCGTGCATGATTTCAGATTGTAAAAGAGGGGGCAGGGTGAGGGATGCTGAGCCTGTCCTTTTCTGAGGCCACAAATTAGCGTTATACAAATACTTGTCCATGTTAACCCTCCTGAAATGCAGGGCTTTCTGCCCAGTCACAACATTTCTCAGGAGAAAGGGGATCTCCTACAATTGGGACCATCCATCTCGCCTTATTTTTCCTGGGAACACACTCATCATCAACTCAAAGACCTGAAGGAGGCTTGCAGACTCCTAAACATATTCGATGAGGCAGAGGGGAAGTTGCCATGCAGGCCCTGCTAGAACAAGGAGAGACAGCGCAGCAAATGGAGGAGAATTCCAGCATCACCCAACGGCTTGCGAACAGACCCCAAAACCATTGCATAGGAGCGACATGCTGACACTGACAGCAGTGACCTAGAATGACAAGAGACAAACTAAAGCCATTCCCAGTCCTGTGTCTGGCTTGGACCCCCTGCTAAGTTAGTGGGGCTATATCTGCCTTTTTGGGCATGGGGGCGAATAGCTCTGCTACACACCCTCGGATGCAGACTTGCCAGGATCTCTCACAGCATCACCTCATGGACTTCCTTAGACACTACCAGATCAACAGTGGACTCATTTGTTTCTGGTTTGAGCTTATGGTTGAGGGTTACGTTAGTTATGTACTTACTCAACTGTGGGGCCCACAAGTGTGCATGGGACCCCTTCACACAACTGGCCTGCTAGCTCCAGGGGGCGTCAGAGCCTGGTACAGTCTATGCCACCATAACTGGGCACACACCTAAGATATAGCCTTCCTTTACCCTTCCCCACAATGAGTTGAAGATTGTCACCCTTAGTGTGAAAGGGCTCAATAACACAGTCAAAAGTAAAGCGATTCTGTGTTATCTAAAACATGATGGTGGGGATGTATGCTTGTTGCAGGAGACTCCTTTAACCCCAGACGGCAGTCATAGGCTGAAATAATAAAACTTCCCATACCAGTATTTCTCCTACAACCGTATAAAGAAAGGATCAGTTGCTATAGTCTTCTCCTGCTCCTTTAAAAGGGCAGCGGGCGAAAAGTCGTCAAGCTATGGGGGTGACTGTTAGTGTATCAAGTCCAACTGGGGGATGTGGCCTTCACCCTGGCTTCCATATACAACCCTAACGATAATCAGGAGCAATTTTTAATGCAGGCCATAACTGACATTATGGAATCCTCAGACTGGACGATTTTGATAGGAGAGGACCTTAACCTGGTGCTGAGTAATGCCCTAGTTAGGTCGGGACAGTGCTATGGCCAAGCTGGAGCACTCTCACATGAGGGGGCAATCTGACTACAGGAAGTGGGATTGTGCAAGCTGTGGCGAGTGGCACACCGGCATACTAGGGACTATACCTTAAACTCCTGTGCTCATACCATCTATGCGGGCACTGATTATTTTTTGGGACAGGGGCGGTAGGGGTGAGTGCAGAAGCAGATTAAAAAACAATAGAAATTTAACTCAGGACGCTATCCGATCATGCTACCTTAACTATTGTGCTTCTGGTGGCCCCTATACATCAGAGTATCCATCTTTGACGATTACAGGTGAGCTTGCTCCACTGACCTGACACAGGTCATCATATCATACCGACAATTACTGACATCCTAACTATAAATGATGTAGAAGGTATTTCCATAGCTACCATGGGGACATTCTGAAGGCAGTCATTGGGGGGAGTTTATTTCCGGGTCCACTGCTGACAATTTACTGCGTAAGGAAAAGAAAGGAGAGGTGAAGGGAAGGGTAAGAGAACTGGAGGACATCGGTAAATGGACAAGGGTCTAAGAATGTGGCAGCAACTGAAGATGGTGAAGGCACAGCTATGTAGTTTAGGTTTAGATAGGGCGGAATATGCACTGCTCTGCTTGCAACACTGCTTCTGTGTAGAAGTCTACAAATGCGACAGACTCTTAGATAACAAACGGCAGAGGAGTAGTGGAGACAGGGGATCAGGGAGTGCAGTGGTCGAAATTTCATTTTATTTAAGATTTAAAAAAAAATATGACCCCATCTTCAAGACTGGGTGTTGAGAAATATAAATGGCTGACCCTTTTTAAATACTAATATGGGAGGAAGCATATAGAATTGAGTTCTTAACCAGTGGTCAATGAACTGCAGGGGGTCAGTGAAGCCTATTCAAGGGCCCATGACTGCTTAGAAAATGAATAATATTGATAGCAATAAAGTTTATATAAATAAAGCTGCAAAATGTGAAATTGCAAATGTTAAACATTCTGTAGATGTGAAAGAATCCGAAATTGGAGGTGCAAATTAAGACAGTATTGTCAGATTGATTCATGGGAGCAGTACAAGTGCATCACACAGAATATAGTATGTACGACGAGTGGCCTCAATTGAATGTTGGAAAGCTCCAACATTTTTATTTTCTTATGTTTGTTTGTGAACTTAAGATATTTTATCATTTGTTTGATAAATGCGTATTAGTGCTTTTTATTGTTTTGCAGTTCAAATCATTGGAAATGCCTAGGATGGAGTAATGTCTCAGTGGGAGTCCTAGGATTCCATAAATAATTCGGTGGGCGTACCCAGAATGCAGTAATGATAAAGAGGGGTGGGGGAGGGTGGGGGGGAATCTGAGATACAACCTACTGTTTGGCCATTTTTTGAGCTTTAGATGTAAGTGCACAAAGAAGAAGATTATTTCTAAAAAGTTAAAAGCCTAACATCTAAATTGATTGCCAGAGAATATCCATAGTGGTTGATCAAAAAAACATCACTCAGAAGGGTTTGGTTTATCAACAGTGAAACCCTAGTGAATGACAAAGAAATAAACAAGGAAACCTGTTGAGTATGTGTCACCACATTTGGTACTGACTCCAACAATGTCCAAAAATCATTTTGAAAAAGTGGCACTGATTACACACACTTTCCTCATTAAAACACCTATTATTGCATTCTAAAGGGGTAGGAATATCACAGCCAGGCTAATCAAAGCATATAAGGAACCTGAAAATACACACCTCCCCCCCCCCCCCCCCCAATGCAGGATATGCAACTTCTCACAGGTCACCATAATTATGGAAACTGACTTGCATGGAATACTACATGTACAATTGAATAATGTAATATAACTGGTAAAAAAAAATGGAAAACCAAAAATATAATATATGCATTAAATGTCCATACATTGGAAAAACATCACAGCCTTTCACAGGGCCCTTTGAATGACCCGCTCTGTTCCAGACAGTCCTATCCTGATGACCTAGAATGATTCTTAAGCATAGATTGCTTAAAATGCTAGTTTCTTTTAACTTATTTGTAATACAGGTGATGTATGGTAGTATATTACAGACATTTTGCAGAGAAATGTGCATAGGGTTTTCAGCACCATGCAGTATCCATAAAAAAAGTTCATTTTAGATCAAAAGAGGACCTCACATATGAGAAATGCAAGTGGGTCGCTGAGATTATTTGCAATAATATTTGTGAGCTGCTTTATTACAATATTGAAAACACACATCACTGTCCCTAAATATTAGATGGAAACGTTTAAAATGGGGACCCGTTTACATGTGCACTGTCAGTGATCTGGCCAAAGAGCTGACATTGAATCATAAATTCAAAGTTGTTCTGAACAGAGGCTCTCAAAATACATTTGGTCCAGGGCCCCTAAAATTCTTAAGATGTCCCTGAGTATGACGTCTTATATGGCTACATTTAATCAAGAACTTGTAATGTCCTGAATGTCCCATTGGTAGAACATTACAAAGAACAGAATCACTCAGCTAAGGAAATGAAATGGTTCGTTCTAGAATGGGTGACATTTTCCATGAGAAAGCACAGCGTGGAGCAGGTAGTTGCAATCAAAGAAAGAACATAGATATGGCAAGCAGACCCTGTGGAAAAACGTCTTAAACATTCAGTAGAATGGCACTCATTAGCTGCAAGCTACTTTATTATAGTGTTCCATTATTATCCTCTTCCTTGTATTCTTCTTGATAGACAAGTTGTGGTATGACGTAAAAGAAAAGTGAAAGTGAATAATTTGTCGACATTTCAGTTTCAAAGTCAAACAAGTACCTGTGTTGGAAGAGAAAAGAGGCTAAGGCCGGACCACAAGAAGTGGAAAAGGAGAACAGAGATAAAAGGACTACAGAGAGGGAACCCCACTGAAAAAAACAGAATTGAAGAGGAAGATGTTATAGAAATATAACTTTTTTTTTTTTTTACCGAAATGTCTGCGCCTCTGTACAGGAATCCTGACACCAGCTCTCCTTGCGCCCTAAGAAGAAGAAAACTTGATATAAGTGCTAATGTATGGGCCTTTGGAGCTCTAACCTATAATTCACTTCTCAGATACGATAACCAGACTTATAAACCCAAAACTCTTAAGATACCAAACCTTTCATGAAATCCACTTTCACAATTCTAAGAACTGAACTGATGATCACCCCTGTGTATCTAGTCACAGATAATGGGACAGCCATTACTTCTACTGGGCAGTGCCTTGACAAACTTACATCTCAAAACATTATTCCCACATTTGCCATTCAATACAATTACCTTATCAGATAGCAAAAGGGTTAAATAATTAAGAAGTTATCACTAATTCATTTTACTAGAATTAAATGCATTTAAGTATAACAAAAAAATTCCACAGAATATAATGTAATAAAAAAGTTACCATTAATAAAGTTAGTGTTAGGGTAAGGGTGTAATTGATTGTAATGTGCATAAGACCCCCCAAGCATCTCAAACTTAAGATCCAAAATAAAGTTCAAAGGTTTCCGCTGAATTCTTATTGCAATCTTCAGCACAAATTCAGAGACCTTCTGATAAATCAAGACCCCAATCTAGTGTTAAAAGAAGTTTCCCACTCCTGCAAAGTGAATAGTACAAAATACTTATGTATATATATATATCTATCCCAGTCACCTAAACGGAGCTCCTTGACATACCACATCACAGAGTCAACAGCTGCATCTAGTCAAATCGGCATCATCACATCATAAACCCCAAATACATTCAACATCGAATCCCTAAGAGTAAATCCTGTCTAAATCGTGTACTGGGTCACAGCACTCTCAATCTGTTAACCAACCACGTACTGCACTGCGTACTGGGTGTAACGTACTATGTACACCCCTTATTCATCACTTCGGTTCCCACACCGAACTAAAACACACATATTAGCCCGGAAATTTTTTTTTTGGTGGTGGTGGGAACGATTTGAATGTACTTAGCAGTTGTTTAAGTTTTTCCTGTTTGATTGAAGACCTGACAAAGTCCAAGAAATATTTGCCACAGCATTGAAACTGATGTTGGCTTAATGTGCATTCCGAACTACGTGGGTTCATGATTTATAAGAAGGTCTCTGAATTTGTACTGAAGATTGCAGTAAAAATTCAAAAGAATACTTTGGGCTTTACTTTGGACCTTAAATTTGGGATGCTCAGGGGGGTCTTATGCAGATTGTTTTGAAAAGGTGTTGTTTCAATAAAGTGTTTGGTGGCTCCTTTTTCTTTGTTGAGCAGCATTTTGAATGACTACAATTTGGAACTTTACTATAAAAATATCCAGGTTGTGTATTTTAGTGCCTTGCCACCTAACTCAATCAATGATCTTAAATAATTTAACATGCAACACATTAATAAACTGTATTGATTTGAAATCAAATACAATAAAATAAAAAAAAAAACACCATGATCTAGAGATATGGGTTGTCATTCATATTAGCGTTGCCCATTTTAAATACAATCCACTATATTTGCATTTAAATAATCAAATTAAACATTAGGCATTCTTGACAGGCAGAGTTAGCATTAGGATAAAAATATATATTTCACATTGGCTAGGGACAGCATCAGGGTAAGAACTGCTTAATTCAATGTATTTAACAATGACTGACATACAGATAATGAAATGTTTTTATTGATAAAGAATAATAATAATAATGTAGGAGTTGGGGTAAGGAGGAAGAAAATTCATTTTAATTTAATGTATTTTAAACTAATTATAATACATGAATTACTTGTACTTTGATATTTATCATAGCTGAGGGTGAGAAGTAAGGTGATCAACGTGGCAAGCTGAAAATGGCGCCATAAGAGCTCCCTGTCTGCCAGCCCAGAAACTCATTGATCATGCAAAATATGGTTTATTTGCAAGCCGACAATGGCAGAGGCATTATGGGATCTGCAAGGAACATCAAAATCAAATTTGCACTCGTGCCCACTGGATGATGTTAGATAGGACTCCAAAAAGAATAAGCGCAGGCCACACTAACAGCAAAATGACGCTGGCTATGTTTATGTGAGCTTTGTGTTAATCCCTCCAGGGGAGGTGGGAGACGCACCTGGGGGCATCATGGCTCAGTACTAATATTGCAGGGCTACTACCTTCCTTATCGCATCCTAGCAGATGGGCGCTCCTGAAGAGAGGGTTGATAGAGCATCTGATACTGCCCTGCCTTCCTAAACGCGTCCTGGTCACCGAGCACTCCTGGAGAGAGGAATAAAATACTACAGTGCATCCTTGGATATCCCACTGTACTGAATCGAGTACTGGCCTGGTCAGCGGCTTACACACCGATAACTACATGAAGGGTAAGTCGGTCTGGTGACAGTGCTGCACAGCTGACCCTCACTGAGGACAGAACAGCAAGCCAAATGCGATGGATTTGGGGGATGGAAAGACGTTCTGCTGCTCATGAGGGCAGTAGGGAGTGAGCCTTAATCCTCCTTTCTGTTCTGTTCCAAATCTTGAACATAATATTATATTTTGGTTAGAGAGAGGGGGGAACCTTTCAGCTGAAGCTCATATTTACTGCTTATAGAACTATGTGCACTTGACCTCTGCTAACCACTGGTAAAGTGCCTGTGCTACTCTCCTTTCAACATGGCATGATTAGTGTACACCTGATTGGTTTATTTAATTTAATTTGTCCATATGTCCCTAGTATATGGCACAAATCCTACCCAGGAATGCTAAATTAAATTAAATGCTACTAGAGGGCTGCAGAACTCATCACTGTGCCACTCACTGCAGTTGCACTGTAAAACATATCTCCAGATCTACCTTTGTAGCCTGCCTGTGCACTTTCAAAACTACAAATTCGACCAGTGAAAATAACCCCTTTCACCTGACCAAAACCTTCCTTTTAAAAATTTATAAGTCATCCGAAGCCCTAAGTATGCCTTATTGCCTATAAGGTAGGATGCATGGTAATTAAAATGAGGACAAATGAGCTATTTTCACTTTTGCAAGCGTGGCTGTGTCATAGGAAAACAATGGTATAAAATATTAAATACTAATACAGTAGCTGTGGAATGTGATTAGCAAGAAAACAACTATGATAATGGTTAATAGACATACAATTCAATAGCGAAGTTTGTTTTTTTCCTAAATATTATAGAAAGGAAAATGTTACTTACCGAGTGAGCATCAGCTTTGCGACATGCAGTGCTGCAGATTCACATGCTCTGCATACTTCTGCCATCTAATGTTGGGTCCGGAAGGTTGGAAACTGTTTTTCTTCCAAACGTCTTTAGAGTTACAAGGTGCAGTGACTCTTCATTCTTGGTGATACTGCGCATGGACATCAACTCCATCATTAAAACTGCTTTCCCGCAGGCGGGTGAGAATGGAGTGTAGTTTAATAGAAAAGACAGGGATGTCCATGCAAAGGAGTATATGAATAACGGTGAATATACTGCAATGTCTACCAGTGTCTGGGGAGGATGGTGGGTGCATATGAATCAACAGCACTGTATGCTACAAACAGTTGTTTAGAGGGTAACATTTTCCATTTGATGGCATGTATGGCTGTAGATACACATGCTCTGCATAGACTAAAGCAGAGCCCTCGGGAAAGCAGTGGCTTATCTGTGGGTGGTGCAGTGGTCTGGAAAACGTGTATGTAGTACTGCCTAACATATATTAGTTTGCTGCCGTGCTAAGGCATCCACACAATAATGCATGGTGAAATTATGCGGTGCAGACAATGTAGCTGCCTTACATATGTCATCTATGGGATTATTTACTAAAAAGGCCATGGTTGCTCCTTTTTAACGAGTGGAGTGCGCTCTAGGAGGACCAAGTAAAGGTCTTTATCAAAGCAAATCTGGATATATTTAACAATCAACCTGCCGGATAAAGATAAGGGGTTATCTTTGTGTGGTGGCGAGAAAACAACAAAAAGCTGTTTGGGCTTTTTAAAATTTTTGTTCTGTCTAGCAGAACAAAAGCACCCTTTTAACAATTGAAGTGTGGGGAGCTCTTTCAGCAACAGAATCTGGCTGCAGAAAGAAGACTGGCAATTCAATAAATTGAGGTGGAATTCAGATACCATCTTTGGTACAAATTTAGGGTTGGTGCGAAGAACTACTTTATCTTTGTGTATTTAGAAAAAGGGTTCTTGCAGGGTTAAAGCCTGGAGCTCACTTACATGCCTAAGTGAAGTGATAGCAACTAAAAATGCCACCTCCAAAGGCAAAAACTGAAAGGGGCATAAATGTAGAGGTTCAAATGGTGGGCCCATAAGTCTAGTGAGCACAATATTAAGATTTCAAGAAGGCACAGGAGGTGTTCCTGGCGGAATCACTTTAGATAACTTCCATAAAAAGCATTAATGACTGGAATCTTGAAAAGGAAAGAATGCCGTCTATTCTGAAGGTAAGCAGCTATAGCTGCCAGTGTAGTCTTATGGAAGTGTACGCTAGGTTTGCTTTTTGCAAATGAAGAATATAGGAAGGAAAACCCTGCACCGAGACCTTGGAAGGATCCCCTTGTTTGGATCGACTGTAGCAGACTAAGGCCCACATTAAGAGTTTGGAGGGCGGTGGAGGCCGCCCGCCAAACCCGTACCGCCATCAGGCCGCCTGAACACCGCTGGCCCAATTAGGAGTTCACTGCAGGGCCTGTTTCCACCTGCTGGACCTGCGGTGAATAAGGCCTTAACAATGACGGCAACTCGTATTTGAGCCAATGCCAATGCGGCGGTGCAGCGGGTGCAGCAGCACCCGTCGCGCTTTTCACTGCCCGAAAACGGGAGTGCAGGAGCCCCGGCACTCCCTTTCCGCCAGCCTTTGCATTGGGGGGCTACCGCCATGCCAAGGCTGGCGGAAAGGGGACTCATCATCCCCAGAGCAGCGCTGCCCTGGTGGATTACAACCGCAGAGACCATTAGGCTGTTGCCTGCTGGAAACCTGGCAGTGCTAGCGGTCTGACCGTGGTGCTTTCGCCTCAGTTGTAATGTCATGGTCAAATCGCCACTTTTGCGGCGTTCCAACCGCAACCGTGACCCTGTCGGTCTGGTGACCGCCAGGGTCATAATGAGGGCCAAAGTGTTTCCATTCTGCTGCATAACATGCTCTAGCAGTGTCATGCATAACATGCTCTAGCAGTGGGTCTACATGCTTCCTTAAGAATATCCATGCATTTTTGAGGCAGGTTAAGGTATCCAAACTCTATGACTTCCGGAGCCATATCCCAAGGTTTAACCCCTTCGTTGCCATGGACGTAATGGTTACGTCCATGGCAGCACCCGTGTGGCGCCATGGACATAACCATTACGTCCTGCGACCGGCCCTCGGGGGAAGCGCTAGCGCTCCCCCGAGGGCCACCCCCCACACCCCCCAGGCCAGGGCTGAAAGGGGAATCCCTTCCCCTTCCACCCATGCCCCCCGCGACATCAGCGCGGGAGCGCGCGCTGACAATCAGAGAGCCTCCCCTCGGAAGAGAAATGCTTTGCATTTCTCTTCAGATCACATGGGGGAGGCTGAGAGAGGCTTCAAAGGGAAGGAAAGTTATTTCCTTCCCTTTGAAGTCTCTCTCTGCGTTTTGGCAGCCGGATTGAAAGCAATCCGGCTGTCAAAACGCCCACTAGACACCAGGGATTTTTTTTTTTTTTTTTAAGGAAACTAACATAAGGGAGTGACCCCTTGGGCAAGGGTCGCTCCCAGGGGGGCATTTTTTTTAAGGCCTTTTCTGACCCCCCCCCCCCCGGGGGCAGAAACCTCTAGGCACCAGAGTTAATTTTTTTTTAGTTTGTTTTGTTTACTTTTTTGTGTTAGAGGTGGGGAGTGACCCCTTGGGCAAGGGTCGCTCCCATCCCAGGGGGGGCATTTTTTTAAGGCCTTTTCTGCCCCCCCCGGGGGCAGATCGGCCTATTATTAGGCCAATTTGGCCCGGGGGGGGGGGGGGCAGAAACCTCTAGGCACCAGGGATAATTTTTTTTTTTGTTTAGTTTTTTGTTTTAGAGGTTGGGGAGCAACCCCTTAGGCAAGGGTCGCTCCCCTAGGGGGCAAATTATATTTAGGCCATTGGGCTATTTTTATGAGGCCAATCTGCCCCCAAGGGGGACGGAAACCACTAGACACCTGGGAGTTGGGTTTTTTTCGTGAATTTCACGTAAGGGGAGCTACCCCTTAGGCAAGGGTCGCTCCCCTGGGGGGCAAATTTATTTTATGCCATTTCTGCCACCCAGGGGGGCAGATCAGCCTATTTTAATTAGGCCGATCTGCCCCCAAGGGGGGCAGAAACCACTAGGCACCAGGGATCTTTTTTTTTTGCGCCGTCACGCAAGGGGAGCGACCCCGTAGGCAAGGGTCGCTACCGGGGTGGGGGGTGGGGAAGGGGGGGGGGGGGGGTTGGTGGCCAGATTCATTTTAGGCCATTTCTACCCCCCCCTGGGGGCAGATGGGCCTATTGTTATTAGGCCAATCTGCCCCGGGGGGGCAGAAACCTCTAGGTGCCAGGGCTAAATTTTTTTATGTGTTTTTTTTTTTGTTTTGTTTTTTTTACAGATGGGGAGCGACCCCTTAGGCAAGGGTCGCTCCCCTGAAGTGGCAAATTGTATTTAGGCAATTTCTGCCCGCTTTGGGGGCAGATCGGCCGATTTTAGGTCAATCTGCCCCCAAGAGGGGCAGAAACCACTAGGCACCAGGGTTTTTTTTTTTTTGTTGCGCCGTCACGCAAGGGGAGCGACCTTGTAGGCAAGGGTTGCTCCCCGGGAGGGGTGGGGGGGCTAATTTATTTTAGGCCATTTCTGCCCCCGGGGGCAGATCGGCCTATTGTTATTTGGCGATCTGCCCCCCAGGGGGGGCAGAAACCTCTAGGCTCTAGGGCAAATTAATGTTTTATTTTTTTTAAGAGATGGGGAGCGACCCCTTAGGCAAGGGTCGCTCCCCTGGAGGGGTAAATTGTATTTAGACCATTTCTGCCCCCCTTTGGAGGCAAATCAGCCGATTTTAGGTGAATCTTCCCCCGAAACCACTAGGCACCGGATCTTTTTTTTTTTTTTTTTTGCGCCTTCACGCAAGGGGAGCGACCTTGTAGTCAAGCCTCCCCCCCGGGGGGGGGCGGGGGGAACACATTTATTTTAGGCCATTTCTGCCCCCCCGCGGGCCGGCTGAGCTAGAGGCCAAAATCCACAGGTAGGCCCTTTGCAAAAAACACCTCTGTTTTCTGTGAAAAAATGTGATGTGTCCATGTTGTGTTTTGGGCCATTTCCTTTCGTGGGCGGTAGGCTTACCCACACAAGTGAGGTACCATTTTTATCGGGAGACTTGGGGGAACGCTGGGTGGAAGGAAATTTGTGGCTCCTACCAGATTCCAGAACTTTCTGTCACCGAAATGTGAGGAAAATGTGTTTTTTTAGCCAAATTTTGAGGTTTGCAAAGGTTTCTGGGAAACAGAACCTGGTCAGAGCCCCAGAAGTCACCCCATCTTGGATTCCCCTAGGTCTCTAGTTTTCACAAATGCACAGGTTTGGTAGGTTTCCCTAGGTGCCGGCTGAGCTAGGGGCCAAAATCTACAGGTAGGCACTTTGCAAAAAACACCTCTGTTTTCTGTAAAAAAAAAAAAAAAAACGGATGTGTCCACGTTGGGTTTTGGGCCATTTCCTTTCGTGGGAGCTAGGACTACCCACACAAGTGAAGTATCATTTTTATCGGGAGACTTGGGGGAACATAGAATAGCAAAACAAGTGTTATTGCCCCTTGTCTTTCTCTACATTTTTTCCTTCCAAATATAGGAGAGTGTGTAAAAAAAGACGTCTATTTGAGAAATGCCCTGTAATTCACATACTAGTATGGGCACCCCGGAATTCAGAGATGTGCAAATAACCACTGCTCCTCAACACCTTAACTTGTGCCCATTTTGGAAATACAAAGGTTTTCTTGATAGCTATTTTTTACTCTTTATATTTCAGCAAATAAATTGCTGTATACCTGGTATAGAATGAAAACCCACTGCAGGGTGCAGGTCATTTATCGGCTCTGGGTACCTAGAGTTCTTGATGAACCTACAAGCCCTATATATCCCGCAACCAGAAGAGTCCTGCAGACGTAACGGTATATTGCTTTAAAAAATCTGACATTGCAGGAAAAAGTTAGAGTAAAATGTAGAGACAAATTGCAAATTTTTTCACCTCAATTTCAATATTTTATTTGTCAGTTGTTATTTTCTGTAGGAAACCCTTGTAGGATCTACACAAATTACCCCTTGCTGAATTCAGAAGTTTGTCTACTTTTCAGAAATGTTTTGGTTTCTGGGATCCAGCATTGGTTTCACGCCCATTTCTGTCACTGACTGGAAGGAGGCTGAAAGCACAAAAAAATTCGTAAAAATGGGGTATGTCCCAGGAAAATATCAACATTGTGTTGAAAAATTGGGTTTTCTGATTCAAGTCTGCCTGTTCCTGAAAGCTGGGAAGCTGGTGATTTTAGCACCGCAAACCCTTTGTTGATGCCATTTTCAGGGGAAAAAACACAAGCCTTCTTCTGCAGCCCCTTTTTCCCATTTTTTAAAAAAAAAACGAAATTTTCACTGTATTTTGGCTACATTTCTTGGCCTCCTGCTGGGGAAAGACCCAAAGTCTGGGTACCTCTAGAATCCCTAGGATGTTGGGAAAAAAAAGGACGTAAATTTGGCGTGGGTAGCTTATGTGGACAAAAAGTTATGAGGGCCTAAGCGCAAACTGCCCCAAATAGCCAAAAAAAAGGCTTGGCACCTGAGGGGGAAAAGGCCTGGCAGCGAAGGGGTTAATTCCTTGGGATTTGGGTGCCTGATATGATCTTTGTCCTGAGTGAGAAGGTCCGGGTTGAGGGGAAGCTTATCGCGAGGAACTACTGACAGTTCTAGAAAGGTGGTGAACAATGGTTGCCAGCCCCATGTAAGGGCCACCGGGATCAACGTGAGAGATGTTTGCATGAGCTTCCGAACCAGAAATGGAAGAGAGGACAACGCGGACAAGCATAGGCAAATATCCGTGACCAGTTCATCCATAGGCCATTGCCCTTGGACTGAGGGTGCTGGATGAAGGTGAAATTTGGGCATTTTGTGTTTTTTTTTTGTTGCAAATAGATCAATGTTTGGAAGCCCCCACTTTTGAAAGTAGGGAAGCAGGATCAGAAATTACAGAGAGTATACATCTGTCCCTTGATGGTATATTGGAACAGGTTCTATGGCTCCTTGCTTAAGAAAGTCTGAACTTCCTGTTCTGGAGACTGTTTGAGAGTGTGAGGGGGAATATTTGGAGGTGTGGCAAGGAGCTCCAGACAGTAACCATGTTGGATAATATCCAACAACCCCGACAGGTGTTGAGTAGTCAGGGGGCAGGAGAAGGGAGTCACTGCTTTGTGGCAGTTGGGGAGCCACATGGGGAGGATGTTTTGCCTCTTCATTATTATTTCCCCTATACAAACTCCTATAGAAGCCTAATATGGCAGTATGCTTTCCTCTGGCCTTTGTGATAGAAAGACAAGATGTCTGCAGCCATGGATTTAGAGGCCGGTTTGAATGACGGCCAGCGAAAAGACCCACATGCAGCAGTAATTTGCAGAGCACCCATTGATTTAGCCACATCAGAGTCCTCCTTCATTTTTTCGACTGCCTGGCCGACCTGTGAGCCAAAGAGGTGCTTTTTATTGAAGGGTACATTTAGCATAGTCTGATGTACATCAGGCTTAAAGCCAGATATCAATAGTCACAAATGTGGGCACAAAAGGATGCTTGTGCTTATTCCTCGTGCAGCTGTGTCAGCGGCATCTAGGGCACAGAGGATGGAATTATTATATAAATGCTGCCCCTCACTAACAGTCTCTTGGACCCTCTTTCTGAGCTTCTCTGGGAGTTATAGGAGGAGTTCCTCCATTTTGTCCCAGTGGGCACAGTTATATCTGCCTAACAGCCCTTGTGTGTTTTCTATCCGCCAATGGTTGGCAGCTTGGGCTGAAATCCGTTTACCGGAGGCATCGCTAAGTTTGTTCTGCTTATCGGGTGGTGGAAAATCACTAGAGGCCTGAGAATTAGCGCGCTTTCTAGCATTGGAGACCACCAATGAACCAGGGGGAATTCCTAATAAAAATTGGGTCTGCAGGTAAAGCCTTACACTTCTTTTCTACATGCGGTGTAACGATGCATGGTCTAGCAGGGTCTTTGAAGATATCCTCGGAGTGCCTCATCATCCTCTTCACAATTGGGAGGTACTGTGTAGCCTTGTGAGATGTGGGGAGGACCTCAAAAAGGAAATCACCCTAATTGGGCTCCTTATTTAAGAGCACCTGGTGGTAAGTAGCCGCTCTACTGATACACTCCTAAAAGGAGGTGGTATCATCTGGGGAGATGGTCTGTCAGGGTAGTATCTTGGTCAGTGTGGGAATCCACATCATAAGTTGACCAAGGGTCAGTGTACTGTGACAAAGGGAGGGTGTCATCCCCTGATCCCCTTTAAAAGGTTGGAGGTAACGCTGAAGGGTGATGTCAAGAGGGTCACCCTGTGAATGAGGAGGTGCAGGAGAGGGTGGTCGAGGCAGTGTAGGTGGTGGTGCAGAGGTAGGTAGAGGAGGGTGTGGAGCAGAAGAGTCTTTATCCATCCTGGTATTCTCTGCAGGATGCACAGGCACATCAATATCCTCTCCAAACGAAAGTTGTCTCTTGGAGGGGGTAGTAACAACAGCTTTGACTAGAACATGGCCAGTCTGTGGCTGTATATGAAGCTGTTTCTGCTTGGTGTCTAGATGCTGATTCATCTTATGGAGGATGCGCCTTGGCTCCAAAGATCGTGAAATCCTCGTTTTTTTTCAACGTAGAAGCGATCTTATATTTCAAAGCAGAAACGGTCGGACCCAAGACAGGTTGAGCTGGTCTTTTCAGCGCCAGGGTAGTCAGTGCCAACTGGGAGGCCGAAGCAGTCAGTGCCGGAGTGGGAGTTGGACGGCTTGGTGCCGAGACTAAGTTTAGGCTTTGGTTAGAGTGCAGAGCTCGATGGTGGAGCATCTGAATTAGTCTTTTAGTGCCAACCATGGCCTGATGGCAGTGGTGGCCCAGTAGCTTTTACTTTGGCAGAAGGAGCTGATTTTTAGGCAGGACAGGTGAGCCAATACTCACTGTATGTTGCGCCAGAGGGAGATCTTGCATCTCTAGGACCACGTCCACATCCGAATCCGAGGCCTCAACCGAAAAAGCCTCCTCCTTAGTAGCAAAGACTTCTTGTATTTCTTTTTCTGCCTCTGACATCTTGTTCTCCAAAGATGTCCAGTGTCCCTTCAATCTCCTGTCGCTGCACCTCACCGTGGTGGGCTGTTCGATCCTGTAACGTTTTCTTGGATCAAAAAGTCTGACAAGCCGTGCTGTCCTCCTCTTTATCACCAGGGGACAGACAGAGGTTGCAGACCCAGTGCTGGTCGGTCTGCAGGAATTTTGTGTGGCAGTTGGAACAGAAATGGAAGGTAGTCTGTTCCATTAGGAGTTAATTCTCTCCTTGGTCAAATCGAGAAAATGTCAGTTCGAAAGGCAAGGCCCAGAAGGCCTCTGCCGGTGCGCGTCAATCCAACAGGTGATTGCTTCTCATTCCGAAATGCAAGAAACGGAATATGCACATTCAAAAACAACATCGACTGTGGGGGATGTGTCCTGAATGGAAAGAGTCTGAAAAGGCGGTCTTCGCCTGGGCTTCAGTGAAACACAACTGAACACGACGGCCGAAGAAAACAATCTAACAATGGAGTCTATGCTCATGCGCAGTATCCCCGAAAAGAAGGAGTCACTCAACCTCGTGACTCTAAAGACTTTTCAAAGAGAAACAACTTGCAACCTTCCAGACCAAACACTAGATGGCAGAGCATCTGTATCTACGGCTACACATGCCATCAAACATAACTTTTAGAAACTTACCTTCACCCTGCCTGAAGTCCCTGAAAGCTAAATCTGAATTTTACTCTACCACTTCTGCTAGCCCATACTTAGCATCTGAATAGATGTGAATGAGGTGTGAACTTGCTCCCAGGGGCAAACAACAGGCAAACCTTAAAGAATATGCAGGGCTGTGATGATACTTTTTCACAATAATGTGTCAAGTTTTGCTTAGATGTCACATACTAGTTTAGTGTGGGTGAAGCCTTCAGCCATCTTGAAATTGCCCAATGTGGGTAGGGTTAGCCTGGGAACCCTAACTCTATTGGTTAAGGTGTCCCTAGGATTATTACCATCAGTTAGCTTGTGCCAGGTACAAATGTGGCATCTTCAGGCACCCACTTCAGAACTCTCTTGGAGCTGTGGCAGATCAAGAAGGGACTGAGCCTCCGGTTTGAGATCTGAGAAAAGCCTATAGACGACAGAACCTGCTCTCACTATTATACCCAGGACAAAGAAATAGACTCCAGGGATTATATGGCTGACCTCCTCTTAAAGTTAAAGGGACACAACAAGCTACAAGAGGCCTTTTCCTGCAACAACCCAGCTTTCCAGTGGCGGCTGGACCCTCCGGTTGACCTTTGTCTACCACCCTGTGAATCTCTAAGTGCCTCCCCTGAAGCCTGGGGGACTTTAGAAATGTACTCCTGTGGCGGACTACAGAAGGTGAAATGTTTGATCAGAACAAACCTGGTTAGTGTTTCCGGCCTGCACTCCATTGTGGTCATCGTCAGATTGTGCCTAGAACCTGTTCTACTGTGATCATTGACTATCATTGCCACTTAGTGCTTCCTGGCATTAGTGGTTCCCCTTATTGGATTTTTGTCATTTTGGTGTAATTTTGCTTATTGAAGTTTACACTATTTTTCTAATTCATTTGGGAATTTTATTGTTTGGTATTTCTATTTTATTGGTGTTTTAGTACTGCAAAATACTTTACATATGGTTTCTATGTTAAGCCTATCTGCTATGTGCCACTGCTATTAGGGGATTGAGATCTGGTTAATTTAGTAACTTTGAGGGCGCAACCTGACAAGGATTGTGGTTATAACCTGAGGTGGGTACCTAGCCTCCTCAACTAACAGTTCAATTTCTAACAGCCATAAAGGTGACTGAACAATGTATGGCAATGTTTATCACCTGGTATAGATGACTGGAATATTGAGAGGTGTCCCCTAGGTACTTTTTGTGCACCTCTAAGCACTGGGGTAAGGGTCGGGCTGTTGTGGGGGGGGCGTTGTGCTCTGCCCTTGCCCTGGACTGTGTCACAAGGCATCATCAGAGTGGGGAGTCAATCAAGCTGTTGCTGCGTGATGATACTGGGGTGCACAGGGTGGGGTCCATTGCCGACCCCACCTTGCTGTAGCAAGCTCCAATTAAACAGTGCCATTCTGGCTGAATTGACAGCAGACTGAAGCCATGAAGTCTGCACAGCTAAAGGGTCTGGTAGGAAAGACTCCACTCTGTGGGGTTAGGGCTCCACCAAACCCTTCCACTGAGGAGCAGGGCACTGCACCTGATGTGGACGCTGAAATATTTGGCAAGATACTACCTGGTAGTCCACTCTCTACTCTAGAAAAACTTTAGAAACAAAGATCAATTCAGTTGCCCTAGATGTGGGTCTGCAGAGAGCACATCACAGGAAACTAGTAGAAAAGAGTGCTGGAAACAGAATACTCCCTTTTCATCACATACCCATCAATGTCAGATATGCAAAAAAAGTTTAAGGATCTCACAAGAGTGTGTATATACACTGCAAGAGTTAAAGATGCTGAAGGCTACTCTCGGTGGAACAACATTGGCGAATGGAGGTAATGGAAAAGGCTAGAGGCCCCCCCCTTGCATAATGTTTGGAATAATGGCTGAGGTGACAGTTATTCCAAGTAGCCTCTCCAAATATTTTTCTGTGTAACAAGCACAACTAAACTAACAAAAACCAAAAGCACTGAGTGCAGGTCAGAACCCCATACGGGATAGCCCCTTTCAGGAGCAAGAGCCCTCATACACCCCAAAGGGGTGTCATGCTTCATCATTTGGCAGCTCCACGTTGGGCCAGCACTGCAGTGCCCAATGTCCCCACACCCCCACTGAGGGGCTCCTTGCTGGAGATCTTTTCTGGTTGCTGAGATGAATGGTGAGGTGCAGGAGAGGTGTGCTTCAGTTGGTGACTAGCACACAATTACAAGTGTACTCGCAGGGGACTTCCATCTCAATGGGGAGGGCAAAGGTTTACGTAAATGGACCGCCCTCTGGAGGTACTACTTACAATATGCCTCCTTTCAAATATGACACATACAACAGATGTCTACAAAATACACTGTTATTTATCTGGAATGTTAGGGATGTAGGTTCCCCAGCGAATATGTATAAAGTATACACCTTTTGAAAATGCAGAAAGGTGCATTTTGCGTATCAACAATACATCTTGCACAAAAAGAAGCTGAAAGATTAGAAAATAAACTGTATGGTCAAATATTTGGCACTAGGTTTTCAGGTTATGCTGGGGGACCCTGATTTGGATAGCCCAGTTTTCCTTATATAATCAAATCAAAACACATAGACAACGAGGGTAAATTTACAGTAGCGGGAGGTACTTTAAATGGGAAGCCACGGACTATAGCAACTGTTTAGTCTTGAATATCAAATGGCCGGCTTTCTTTGACTCTTTAAAACCTGATTTATTTGAAATTAGACATATACCTGGGCTTTGAAAAAGAGATTATAATTGTGCACATGACATACAATAAGAGTATCCAATGTAGGATGCTCTTGGTCAAATTCACCACGTGATTGCAACCATGAAAGATGTTCGACATTTAGAAGAAAATACATATATAAGTGTATTCATTCCACTCCTTTGTTCATGACATTCACACAAAAGTGGATATGTGTCTGGGGACTGGGGATATAGAGCAAACGGAGAGTACTTTTGGTTGAATAGACACATATCACATCCCACTGCTATTGACGGCAACAGGGCACTAGATTACTTAAAATAGTCTTTAGAAATGCCAATCTGAAATTAATACAATTTAGGTATTTGCGCCAGATGTACCTGTCCCTTATACGGGGTATCTAAGATATACCCAGAAGTATTAGACTGTTGCCACAGTTGTGAACGAACTAAGGCAGAGCTACATAATTTAAAGTTGAGCTGTTCAGTCATCACACAATTTTGGGGTGAAATAGTACCCCTTCTATTAGAACTCACAAACAAAAATTTGAAGGCCAAACCTGCTGCAAGTTTATTAGGCCATATAAGGTGATCTAAAAAATTCAAAATTACATGTAGGTTCTTGCCTTTTTGTTGGCAAAATGCAGATCATCCATGGAGCAGGAAGCAAGGATGGCTCCAAGAAGTAGGATATGGTGGACAGAACTCAAAAGATGGGCATAGGCCGAGAGGATGGGTATTATGGTGCAGAGAAGGGGCAGGACAGGCTGTTGTGAGCGCTGAATGGTATGCTAAAATGACACTTTTAAAAGCAAAACTCGACCAATATTTTCCTTGAAGAAAGACTCCTCCATATAGCCCTGAGGTCACCCCACTATAAGTTGTTTGTCTATAAATGTGGAAGAAAATGTACTACTGAGAAGCTGGCAAAACACTGCACCCAGGTGACCAGTTGCATGATTTAGTTATACCATATATGGAATATAAATGAGTGAAACAAGTTTGTTATGGATTTGTATCCATGTTCCTTTTGTTTCTATGTTATGAAATTCTCTGACGCATATGCAGGGGATTATAAAGAAAAACATTTTTGTATTATGCTAAGGTTATCAACATGGTTATTGTAGAGGTACAATAATTAAGACAATGAATCCATTGCAAAATGCATGAATACTTCTTATTGATGTGGGAAATAGTTATGATTAAAAAATTACAGAAGAGGTAAACATCCAACTGAGGTGATGGTGTGGAGGTAATGGTAATTTAAATGCTAAAAGTAGACTGACAAGGTGATAGCATACAAAACAAAAGGTTTGAGGTAATGACAGACGATGTCACAGTAGGAGAAGTAGTGGCATTTATCAATAGATAGCTACAAACTATTTTACAAACCTGCATGCAGGAATCTTTACTGGCTTCCTTCATCAGAGCCCACATTCCCTGAGGCCTGGAATCCTGGGTCAACCTCTGCGCATGACTGCTATGAATACACCTTCCCACTCAGTAGATGGCTTGCATCCTACAGGGAGTCCCACCCTTACCTCTGAGTAGTGAGCATTCCATCTTCCCCAAACCATCCTTCCAGAAGACGCGAAGATCATGCCGAGGGCAAAGGTCACTAAGTGACCCCGCAGGAAGGTTACAGGTCTAAGGCAGAGTAGCATTAAGGAGTGAAAACAAAACAACTTAAAAAAGCAACAATATGGAAAGAGAGCAAACAGAGACATGGCAAAGCACCTACTCCTCGGCATAGCTTTGGAAGAGTGACAAGGTGCCCTTTCCAGGTCTGCCTAACCTCAGTTTAAGATGTCTGGAGGACCTCAAGTCATCAATGATTTCAAAGAAAGTACAAACATAAGCACAGAAGGACAGTGGGCTTTTGGTCAGCCCCTTCTGCCTTTGGTTTTCATGTATTTCCATGATTTCTCATTGCTTAAATAGGCTGTCCTTCAACTCATAGTATTGTGTAGATGCTAACATTGCCCCATTTTTGTTCTTATTGTGTTTTGCTGACCTGTAATCTGTTATTGTGAGTCAGTTTGGGATGTATTTACTTTGCAAAAACAAGAACATTTTAATTGCTGATTTATGGCTGTTAGTTTAGGCGGTGTGTGTAGTTTTGATGCCTTTGGCAGTTTTCATGATAACATGTTATATTTATACTGTAAACTAACAAAAGTGTAAATCCATGTGTACACAGGCTTTCGTAAAGATACACTGAAAATACTGTCTCTTTTTCAAAATTACTACTGTGCAATATTTTACTGTTTATGCTCTTTAGGTTCACCACCTACACACAAACTTCCTCTGCTCCTTTTCTCAGAACTCTTCTTTCATTTACAGCTTACCACTATACTGCTCTGCAAAGGGGTTTTACTCTCAGCATCCATATGGTTATATAACAAAGTTTGCTTTATTATGGGACTTTCGTTTTAGGACACATGAAAAGTTGCCAAATTATTACAAAATATTTCCTAAAAAAAAAAAATTGCATGTATTGGCTTTGCAATACTTATATGGTCTACAGCATAACAGACAATGCATCCCTATAATGTATGTTTGCAATACGAATAAACACCAGGCCCTTTTATAGGTGACACCTTTACTTAAAGCCCATGCTGCACTGAAAGGATACCCAGACAGAACTATATTTCCTCTCAGTGGGGTTCCTCCAGGACACTTTCAGTGGAGTTTGGTCCAAGAAAAGCAGCAGGTCATCGGAATCTGTTGGCATCTGTTAATCCAAAAACAAGATTGGATCAGTAAAGCAGGATTAATCCCACACCAACTCAAGTCAAAGATATCAAGGGACACCACACTTACCATGACAGGCTGAGAGAAGCTAACTGCCACCCAGCCTCCCTCCCGACTGATCAACAAACAGCGCAATGACTCTTCATTATCAGCTGGAAGAGAACAGATAAATAACTGTGTGAGTAGCAGAGAAACTACACGCACTCTAATACAGCCAATATAAATGCAAGGTTCTCTTACACATAGGAGTGTAAGATATATATTAATATATACACTCCGACACACAGAAATAGCAGAAGTAGTACAAGTTCTCTCTAACACACACAGTATTGCCGTACCCCTGTTCTGAGCACACTTTTCAGGATTAACTGTAAACTCAGCTCAAGGTCAGCTTTGTTTGTGCAACAGAAAATTCAGAAAATAAATATGTCTCCTTTTTACAGATTGTACATGTAAGACCAAGAAAATAGAAAAAGGGACATAACTCCACACAAAACTATATGTAATAGGATCAGTATATCAAACCTCTGGCGACAGGTACTGCCCAGTATTGCACTCCCTGGCTGAGCCTGCTTGTGCATTGTAATACTAATATAACTGTTCACATAACAGTGTCCAACATCCACTAAGCCTGTGAGAAAGTGGTTTATTAGTTGGGGTGGATAGGTGTCCATCGGCTATCTAGTGAAGTTGAGTTAAAGGTTTCAGTAATTTAAAGCTGAGCTCAAACTGTGGTAGCTATGACACAGAGCAGGCAGGCTCAACTTAGAGGAGACGTCTAAGCATGCAGAAGCACCAACACAATTAAAGACTCAAAAATACAACACATTAAAAAAACAATGTATAAACAGACTAAAACTGAATTACCAAAATACAACAAAATGACACAAATCAATAGGGGAACTGGAGGTATTAATTTTTAAAGACTGACTAGAATATAGTGCCAAAAAGTGCAAAGCCTCAATGGTAGTCAATTGTCGTGGTAGACCAGGATCTAAGCATGATTTTCAGGGTGGCCAAAGTTTCAGTCACACTAAACATGGGCTCTTAGGGATAGGGTGTGTGTGGGAAGTGGCCTATGGTAATCCTAGTGGGCTTCCACATGGAACAGTAAACTCCACTTTTGGGCAGTTCCTGTACCCCCCAAAAAACTCAGAGACAGAAGTCTGGTAGAACAAAGCTGAGCTTTCAGCAACTAGTCAGTGGATAGACACAAACTGATTTGGAGTTTTGCTTTCCTTCTTTGAACTTCCCAAATGTCATGAAAAAAACTCTGCAGACCTGTCAAGCAGGTCTTGACACTCCAGAAAGATCGGACATTGTGATTACACCAAGATGCCCACTGTAATAGAAGCAGATATTGTTGTGGGGAGGGGGGACAAAAGAAGGGTAGAGACCTGGGTGTTAGCAGAAGTGGGAGAACAAATTATAGAGTTAGCTTCTAGGGACTACAGGCAGGGCAAAGGCAACTTTAAAAAAATCAATTTTCCATAATATCTAGAAAGAAATCGGAATTAACCATTGAATTGGATTTTCAATAACAATTAAAAATGTTGTTTTAAATATTTTTCCAGCTATCCCTATTCCCAATATGCAGTATTAGTATTTAATGTTGCATCCCAGTGCTTTCCTATGGAACAGATAACCCTGCTATAGTTAAAATAGCTTTTAGATCTTTTTTCACTGTAGGAACATGATTAATGTTCAACAGTTACATGTCCTACTTTTAAATAACTTGCACCCGGTCTATGGGCAATAAAGCCTATATAGGGGTTAAGAGGTTACTTATAAATATTTAAAAGGAATGTTCAGGCCTGCCAAATGGGTTATTTTGACAGGTTGAATTTGCAGTTGGAACCTGCACAAACAGGCTACTGGTGTCAGGCGTGCAGGCATGTTTACATTGTCGCTGTAGTGGATGGCACAATGAGTGCTGCAGCTCACTTGTGACATTTAACTTACAGGCACTGGGTACACCTCGACTTATAGCATAATTAAATATGCCATGCAGGAGTATACCAAAGGAGGAGCACAAGTACTTTACCACTGGTTAACAGGGGTAAAGTGCACACAGATCTGTAGCCAACAAAAATACGGTTTAGTAAAAAGACAAAAAAAAACTTGAGATGATGCAGCACAAAGGGCAAATTTGCAACAGATACCTTTCACAGTCAGTCCCTAAATTTCCCAAACGTCTGTGCAAAAACCAGAGGAGTACACTAACAAGGCGCCCAGTACTTCAGAGGGAGCACTTAGAGAGTCAGGGTGTCAGGCAGAAGGCAACATGAAAGTTCAGTCCAGTTGCCACTTCACAGCTGGGAGTTTTCATAGGAATGTTATCTTCACCTCTTTGTATGTTCCTGAAGCTACACAGGGGATCAGCCTTAAGATACTTGGAGATCTTTCTGTCTTGGATTTCAAGTGAAAGGGGTCTAATCCTCTCAGGTCCTTGTCACATGTCACGGATGCCAGGTGCAGCTGGTACAATCCTCCTGATATCCTCTCTCAAGACCAAAGGCTTTCTCAGGCGTGTGGAATTTAATAAAATAACTACTTGTCCATGGGACGGGTTGCTTCATAAATCTACTTGTCCTGTAAACAAAATCCACTTGTCCCGTTGGTGCTGTGTAGTGCACCGACGAACCATGGCACCAATCTCATTATATAAAGGCTCTGATAATAACCTCTATGATTATGCCACAGCTCATACTACAGTAGGTTTTGAGTAGAAACAAATTCCTTATTTTTCCACCATAGCACAGATGTACATACTGAGGCTGTAGGGAGCAGTAAGCAATAGTTCCAGGTTTGGAATGACCTTTAGAGTTTGTGCCAAACATAAGAACTTGCACGTTTTGGGTGTTTTATTCAGCTCTTCTCGAATTGTTTTCCTTACTGAGAAAGCTTGGACATTTATTCTTCATGGTTGGGTGAAAAAAAGAAATTGGAGGGAAAGTGGGCTTGTAAATGCTCAATAGATTTTCGCATGAGCTGTTCTAGGCGTACATATTTGATTGAGGTAAAATGTGGTTCACAAATATTTTCTAGGAATACCATTTCCTGGCCTACTTCTGTAAATTGTTGGTGATTTAGGAGTTGTAAATCTGAACTAATGCAAAGACATATACCATGGGTGCACTTTTCTGACTTCCTTTAAGAATAGGGTCCCTAATTCGGTCTGGTATTAACCAATACCTTTTGTTTTTATAATAATTCTGTCTTTTTGTCTATTGGAGGACTTCACTATGAGTAACAGCATTGTGTTCTTTTACAAGGAGCATGTCAGCACACATACTAGTTTTGTTCATTACCAGGAACTACTTTGGCAATATATGCTTTTTGAGACAAAACATTTTTGCTTATGCCAATGTTTGTTATAATAGTGAGGGCCCACAGCTCACACAACAATAAAGTTTCACAAAAACCATGTCAAAACAAGACACTTGTTTATTTTCTTGTTTCCCTTTAATCTTGTTGAAATTGGTTATACCGATTTTTCCATAATGTATATATATATTTTTTTAAATATTAGCATGCACCAACACATTTTACTAAATGAGGCTTCAAAGAAATGGTATTTAAAATTTCACAGCAGCTTAGCAAAATGTTTCTTTTTCCTCATTGCATTTCTTTAACCACTTGGGTGCGGGTCACTACCAGTGTCCGACACCAGGAAGGGGGTTAAAAAAAAATCCTCTGATGCATCGTACCGGAGGAGACACGCAAGATTCTCCCCTTTCAAACAAGGCCTTCCTGAACCGGCGCAGCTGCAATTGAGGGCCATGAAACACCACTAGACACCAGGGATTTCACTTGCGGGGTGCGGTAGGAGGTCGGCTCCCTCAGAAAAACAGGCTGGCCCCCTCAAAGGGGCAATTTTTTTTTTTTAAAGATTGGTTTACCCAGGGGATTGGGGGGGGGGGGGGGGTGGTGGATCCGGGGTTAAACAAAAAATAATGTAAAAAAAAAAAAATGAAAATGACAGGGGATCACACGTGAGCAGGGCGACCCCCTGTGGGGGGCAATCATTTTTTTAATAGTTGTATGGTTTCCCTGGGGGCCACTATGGCCTACACGCCATCACCCAGGCGAAAGGACTCAAACAGGAAAGTTGCATCTATCCTGCACTGGAAGACTAGTCAACCACTTTCCCGGCAGAAAGAGCAGCAGACAGCCTCCAGTCACTTCAGGTGCGCAACTGCAAGTAAGAGACTACGCACCCGCTGAGTGCAGCTGCCTAAACCACATGGAGCCGACTCACTGGAACTCAGTTGCAGCCACTGCAAGCACTGGCGTACATGGCACAGTCAGGAACTCCAAATGCTTCATATTTGTCGGTGAGGGTAAGACTGGTTGGTCTTGAGGGAATTTGTTGCTTAGTAAGTGTTCTAGTGTAGAGCACTACTGATGTTAAGTTAGAGTCTTAGTGATTTTTTCAGACTGACTACTAGCAGGGCATTCCCTGGATGTTATGAGTATTGATGGGGAATAACCACGATTGCTAACACAGGGAGCAAATGTGAAAGGGCACCATCAAAAACAACACAACAGCCCCGACCTCAGGGAAGGACAGTGTAATTGTTTGTGGATGTTGTATTTTTCCTTTGTGTGGATAGTGAATCGCTGGCTGCACAATTAGTTATTGTTATTGCTGTGCATATTTTGAGTTGTGAACCTGTGTTCCCTATCCTGTAACTAAAACCCCACACCACCATTCATCTCTAAGGGAGCTTTGGACTGCTCGGACCATGCATTCCTGACAGTCAAGCACAGAAGGGGTTACTTTGCCGCGTTGCTCAGAGTTCCAAGTGGGTTGGGCCTTGGGACATCAGGAGTAAAAGGCCTCGACCCCTACGGTTGGGCCCAGTAGTCCCCGCATGCCCCATGGCCCTCTGGAAGGGGTTTTTACAATTAGTGGCTGCAGCGGGATGACTAACGCTTACATGTTTGGATACAGGTATGGCATTGGCCATTTCCAATTTGCGCCAGTAGTACATTAAGTCCAGTTTATTCTACACACAAAGGCAACATGTGTAGACAATGGAAAACACAGGGTTGGGAATTGACCTCAATACCATGTCCATAGATCAGATGAACGATTTATGTAGGGACAGAGGGCGGAGGACTCTCAGGAGTAGGGACAGAGGTGCTTCCTAATTGTAGAGAGCAGTGAGTGTGTGTGAGTGTGTGTGTGTGTGTGTATCAGCCACATGCCAAATGTGTCCCTTAATACATTTTTCAGCAAGACACGCCCCACCCTTAGTTTCTAGAATACTTCTGGTGTGTACACCATCTAAAATTTCTGGAGTACAACTGTCACCAGTTCCAGGAGGAAACCCATTGGATAGGTTAGGACTAGCAGAGACCCTGAGCTTTCAGTTGGCACTTCAAAAAGCTATGGCTAAGGAAGGTGAAAACACCAGAGAGTTTGAGATGGAGAAGCTAAGGCTAGCTCATCTGCAACACAAGGTGAGGAGGCAGGAGCGAAATAATGAATGAGCCAGAGAAGAGAAATTACAAGAGAAGGAGGAAGAACAGAGAGAAAGGGAGGAGAAACAGAGAGAGTGGGAGAAGAAATAGAATCAAAAGGAAAGACAACTGGAAAGGGAAAAAGATAGCACTTGAGTAAGAGAAATTTAGGAAGGTAAAAATGGCAACTCCATCTGGGATAAGTAACTCTACATCCAGTTCAGGGCAGGTTTTGGCCAAGACTCCAAAAGATCTTCTACATGTGTATGTGGAAAGTCAGGATATTCTGGAATGGTTTGTGAGCCTTGAGGTCGCTTGTAAGGTGCAGACCTTAAGTGAGGTGTCTAAGGCAGCTGCCTTAATGGGGTGCATGCCACTGGAAGTGGCAGCCATCACTGGGAGAATGACTGAGGCGCACACAAGATAGTCTATAGGCTGAAGCCAGCTCAGTGCCTTCAGAGCTCACTGACAGGAGAGTGCACATTCCTGAGGGAAGGGTATTAGCTCCTCCACCCAGGAAGGGCATTGTTTTACAAACCAGAGAGCCAGGGCTCTCCCCCAGGTTTGTATATTGGCTGTCTGGAAGTGGCAGGCTGGATGGAACCAGTCAGCAACTATGCCAGTTAGGTTAGCTTTTGCAGGGGGCACCTCTAAGGTGGCCCCTGGGCACTTTTGGCGTTAAATCCAATACTGGTGACAGTTTGGTATCAAACAGCTCAGGATGATAAATCCAAACAACCCAGGGTGCAGAGTGGCCATCATGTACCTGGGGAACTCATGTTTGACCAGTGTCCAGTACATGTACTTAAAAAGGCTGCGCTGTTCACTCACTATGTCCCAGGTTTGGTATGCTCTCACATATAGTATAGTGCATCCTGCCTTAGGCCTGTAAGGCCTACCAGAGGGGTGACCTACCCATATCATATGCAGTGTAGGGTGGACAGGGAACACAGGGAGTGTGCCATGTCGAGTTTGCCTTTTTAGTTTTGCCCCAGTACACTCAGCCTGCAATGACAGTGCTGGGTGCATCTGGGTGCAGGGCCCTAGAAGGTGGCACAATCAGTGCTGCTGCCCTCAGGGGCCTACTCATAATATCCTATGGCCTAGGTACTGGGGTACCCATTTACTAGGGTCTTACAGTGATATGTAAGAGTGTATCTAATTGTGGTAAGCATCACAACAGATTTAGGGAAAAAGCTCTGGCCCAGGGAACCTGGTTAGCTGGGGCCCTGGGCACCACAACTTCTAGGACACATGAACATCAGGCAAACAGTGGGTGCTAACCATGCAAAAAGGGCCTCCTCTCACAAGGATGGTCTACTTTATTGTGAACCAGTAAACCCTGAGGAAGGAACTAGCAAGAAGCTAGTGGTTTCATTAGTGCACAGGAAAGTTCTGTTATCACTGGGGATAATAACCCAGGATAGGTTGGACTCTGACTGGCCAGGGACAGAGAGAGGTTCTGTAGAATCTGTCCCTCTTGCCAGATCAGTGATAAGACAACATGAGAGAGAACTAAGACACTGCCAGAGCCTCTACCTGTCTTAGGTGTTCTATTGGAGTGGGGGGGACTAGACAAAGTTGGTCCATTTTATTCCTCCTGACAGTCTGGCAACAAGTATATCTTAGCTGTAGTGGATCACACCACCAGGTACCCTGAAGCTGTACCTCCGAGGAGCATGAGGTGGCAGGGTGGCAAAGGTGGCAGCAAGGGCTGTCCTTTGGATCTTTTTTTGGGTCAGATTCCAAAGGACAGCAATTTCTGAGTGGGGAACCGACTTCATCTCTTCTTACATGAGAGAGATGTGGGAGCAAACTAGGGTGGCTCATCCCTTCTCCACCGCATACCACCCACAAACCAATGTTATGGTTGAGAGGTTTAACAAAACACTGAAGAGCATGGTGGGAACTCTGCCAAAGAACCTTAGGATAAAGTGGGATCATCTCCTACCATGTCTCTTGTTTGCTTATCAAGAGGGTTTAGCCCTTTTGAGCTTCTGTATGTAAGATCGGTGCCGGGTCCACTCAACTTAGAGAAGGGAGGGAAGGAACCCCAGAGTCTCCTGTGATTGGCCTCAGGAAGCTAATGGCAAAATACGCGAGTCAGGCAACGGAAAACCTTCAGGCCAGCCAACAGCTAATGAAGGAATGGTGCGACCAGAAAGCTACACTGACTGGGTATGGGAAGTTCAGGAGATGTTGGTGCTAAAGCCTATTAGTCCATGGGACTTGGAGGACAAATGGTGTGGGTTATACAAGGTAGTTCAGAAGGTTTTTAAGGTAAACTATTTGGTGGACATAGGTGCCCCAAGGGACAACAGGAGGGATTTCCAAGCGAGCATGCTGAAGCTTTACCTCCTGGGAGATTACATAGGGAAAGGTGTTCAGTTAGCCCCTGAGTTAATGCCTGAATAGCACAGAGAATGTAAAGAGGAGTTGAGACAGTTGCCACCCTCTTCTATCTGACTCCATGGTTGACACCTCTCTGTGCGCATTAGAGACACAAGTGGCAGACTGCCACTAAAAGGGAGGGTGTACATATGGTCTGACAGGTTCAGGGATGCATGAATACCGGAGGGTAATTAAGAGATGTTTTAGTTCTTGGTCTAGTCCTGTGGTTCTAGCACCAAAACAAGGGTCTACTGACTTGCAGTTCTGTGTGGGCTACTGAGCACCCAAAGAGGTAACCATACCCATACGGCCATCCAATTCAAAGAGCAGATGAGTTTGTGGATCGTTAGGTTCTGCAAAGTACTTGAGCACCTTGCATCTGACCAATGGAAATTGGAGGATGACTTTGGCACCAAATGCCAAGGCGAAGACTGCATTTTCAATATGAGAGGGACTTCAGTTTAAGGTGATGCCTTTTGGCTTGAAGAATTCTCCTGCCACTTTTCAGCACCTGGTGAACCATGATCTTGCAGGTCTGGAAGAGTTCTGTATGGCTTACCTAAATTACTTTACAGTGTTCAGAAATTCATGGCCGCACGACCTGAGGCACCTGGGACAGTGTTGGGGAGGATACAGAGGCAAAACTGAGCATCAAGGCATAACACCCTTGACCCTTCCCAAAAGCAGGGTCCAAAAGTGTACCCAAGGGAAAACTGAGCATCAAGGCATAACACCCATTAAATAGTAAAGGAGTTGGGGGCATGCAATCAATGAAGGACCAATGTGTACTATAAAAAAATAAGTACAGCTAAGAGTCAGTATAAAACTTGGTAAGCGACACAAATCAGCAGTCTCTGAGTTTGACAGAAGTGATTAACAGTCTTCGAAAGCGTAGATTCAAAATCTGAATCAGGTCCCTCTTGAACCAGGGCACATTAACCTGCTGATCAGTCCGAAATATGTAGAGTCCCAACTTCCTATGAAAGGGTCCGCTGTGTTTTTTTTGTGTTTTTTTTTGGTAAACAGATTTTAGAACATGTGAAAGTACAGTTACAACATAAACTGCCTTGAGTCATTACTGCAAAAATGGCAAAAGCATTATGAACAGGCTGCATATTCAGGCAATGTCAATCACCATGAACCCACTCTAACCCCCCGCCCCATCCCTCCCCACCCTCCAAATGAGTCAGACCTACACAGTGCATAGTGAGAAAACTTCCAAATCTTCTACTCTGGAGGACTGTCTCGGGTGCAACTTCCAGAAGGTCCCTTGTTTAGTGGGTTGACTTGTAGCATGTGTGCCTTCAGAGTTCGAGGAGTGAGTAAAGTGGCTCCTCAACCAGCTCACTACTAGGAAGCAGCTTGTCATGACGAGCCTCTGGATAAGCCCCCGGTGACGATAGCTCCAGGTCTTTCAGGCCATCCACAAGTACTTCCCAGGGAGGAGTCATTTCCACAGTTCCTATTCCACATTGTTCCTCACCCCAGCAGAACTGCCCCCTCATAACTTGCCCATCTCTCAAACTTCCTGCTCTAAGTGGATACTATGGTCTTCCCGGCACCTTCCAATGTTGCATGATTTCATGCATTGCTAACAGGGGTGTGAATCTGTAATCTTTTACTCTACATTTCATTGTCTCCATACAACTCACTCCTTTGAACTTCACCATTTGTATTGCCTATTTAGGAGTCCTAATAAACCTTTGCACAATTCCATTCGATTCTAGGTTGCATAAAGCATGAAAGATGTGCCTCTTTCTCTCAAAACTCTTTCAATTTCTTTAGAGTTTAACGGAACCCCATTATGTCAGTAGATGTTTTAGACATTCTTCACTTGTAAATATGCCTGATAAAAAAAGTAGCACAGTTGAGGTAGTGACATCACTACTAACTACTCTCACCTCTGGACCTCTAGATAGTGCATCTACCAGGACTAACAAAAAATTGTTGGAATTAAAACAAGTCAGAGGGTATACAATGTCCAACGCTATCTCATCCCATACTTCTTCAGGAATTTTGTGTCACACCACCGGTGGATTTCTTAGCTTTTGAGATTTGTCACTCATCTTACACTCAAAGCACTCTTTGACTATTTTCTCAACTTGCATGTCCATTGCTGGCCACCAGTACTTAGTCCTTAGCCTTTCTTTAGTTTTATTTATACCTTGGTGACCCTTGTGAGCTAGGCGTATTAAACAATTCTTTACTCCTTCAGGGAGGCTTAACCTGCTTCCTGCTAATATCAAGTTGAATCTCAAGATAACAATATCTGATTACTGATTTTCTACCAGACAAAACTAAATCTCGTACCTTCAACCATTCCTCATCTTTAGTACTTTCATCCAACCATTCTTGATTGGTGACACACCCATCAGGGACCACACACACACCTTGACTACTACTACTTTCCACCATTCACTCTCCTCCGTTTTTTTCCTCTGAACATCCATCTGTGAATCTAGATAGTTCTCGATTCCCGGCAGATATTTTACAGAAAAGTGAAAATCACACACCACCACTTGCGGATTCTTGTGGAGATACAATCTCCTTGGAAATACTTCTTGCAAAGGTTTGTGATATGATTGTACAGTGAACTGCACTCCCCAAAAGAACTGTAAGTTTTTAATTGGCCAGTACACAGCTAAGGATTATTTTTCAATGGCTGAATAATTGCTTTTTGCTCTCTCAAGAATCTTGATGGGTAAGCTATGGTTACATCCGTACTTTACTGCCTTTGTTTCAAAACAGCTCCTAGGCCTTTCTCACTCGCATCTGTCTCTACCCAACATTCTCGTCCTAGAACAACACTTTTTAAACAATGTGCCAAGTTAAGAAACAAACTGAGATCTATAAATTTCTTTTGCCAGTCATCATTCCAATTAAAGGGAATTCTCTTCCTCAACAGAGTGCACATTGCTGCTGTCGACACATAAAGTTAGGCCTAAATCTGGTGTAAAACTCAGCCATTCCAGAAAAGCTTTCACTTCTTCCTGTTTAAATGGTGAACGTAAAATCAAGTGACTCCCCTGTCCAGCTCTTTCTATAGAGATGTGCATAGAGCTCTGTCAGGTGCCCACTTGATTGTGCCATCTTGGAAATAAGATATGCACAAACCCCTGGGAGCATCTAACTGGCTAGGCCAGTTAGTTGACATCACGGACCCCTTCTGAGAGGTGGGTTACTTCAGAGAGAGTGACCAACTCCCTTTCAGGGTTACTTATGGGCTCTCCTGTGGGTGGGTCCTCAGATGCGTTGAGCAAGACTCTCCAATGAACTCTCTGCAAGACATCTTCTGCTGCTGGCCTCTGGAACCGCTGCTGGTCTGATTTGGAACCGGAATACGTCTGCTTCTGGTGGGAAGGCTCCCACTGCAACATTGTTTTTCCGGACACTGCAAGCACTCTGCAACATTCATGACTGTGCATTCTGCAGGATCACAAGGACTCAGTCTGCAACAGGAAGCACAAACGAATCTCCCTAGCAGTGAAGGAGTCACTCCCGTGCACCTGCAGGCACCCCAAGACAATGTCGACCGCTGGTGGGGTCTGCTGTCCCACAGACATCTGAGGACTCTGCTTCACAGGTGGTGAGTCTGTGGCCTCCTTTGGGTCCTGCTTGTCTTCTAACCAACTAGGCTTGTTGACTCTTCCTCCAGGAGATCTTCAGGCACCAAGAAGCCACAGCCTCCAGTACACTGCAGTCCAAAGAGCAGCCCTGTCCTGCAGCTCCTGCGACATGGGACTTCTGTTTTGTCGTGCTGGTGAGGCCTCCTTGTGATTCCCTGTGCCCATTGTCTGGGGGTCTCTCATGGGGGCTCCACAGACTTATGCTGGCCTTCCTGCGTGCTGAGGACCAGCCCTGACTTCCCCCTCCTGGGTAGTCTCCTTGACTTTGCTGGTACCCAAAACTTTGCAAACAGCTCTTTATCTCCAGCTTGCATTTGCCAGTGCTTGTTGGTGACATGGCTGGTCACTGACCCTCCTGCAATTTGGCGACAGTTGAGGGACAGTTCGTAGGCGACTCCTGGACCCTGCAGCTGGAATTCTTCTTCCAACGACTTGCAGGAACTTCATCTTCAGGAGGGTGGGCATTGCCACCTGCACCACCTCGGTACCTCCAAGGCTGCTAGACTCTGTCCCCTTCCTTTGCTAGTCCTCCACTTCCAGAATACATCCCTTGGTTCCACTGGCCGGGTCCACTGGTCGTGACAGCAGCTGGACAATCCGTGGCATCCACTGACTTCAGAGGGGGTCCCTTCGCCCCTCTGCATAAGGGTCCCCTTGTGTAGGTACTCCATCTTCTGGGTATCCTGGGTGGGGGCACTCTCCAACCTTCCTCTTGTCTGCTGGTTCCCTCAGGGTCTACTGGGAAGGGTTCTGGATTCCACAAACTCTAACCACTACTCTCTGTCTTAGCCTATGGGACAACTGGGTGGATAACTACATTGCACCTGGTCGCTGGGGACACTTACTGAACTTACCTCTGGTGTTTCTATCTGCCCCTAGCTAACTACCTCACTTACCTTGGTTGGGGTCACTATTTCACATTCCACTTTTTTAATATATGGTTTGGCCCACCCATACAGCCCTGTGTATTTGTATGCTATTTCTGATGGTTATTTTGTGTACATATTGTGTGTAGATATATCCAAAGGGAGATATACCTATGCTAGTCTAGTAGTTGTGCTGTAATAAAGTATCCTTTATTTTTGCAACACGTGTGGTTCTTTCTTCTGAGTGAGTTACTGTCTGACTACATGGTATTGCAAAGTGCTTTACATTCCTCCTGGATAAGCTTCAGCTGCTCGCCTCCGCTATCCCTAGAGAGCTTTTGCTATCTGGACACCTATTCACCATCACTAAAGGTTGCCTGGACTCAGCATAGGGTGCCACACCACAGGTGTACACCATAAACGAGCCAGCCTCCTACAAAAAAGAACCAGTACAGCACTCTTTACAGCTTCTCCACAATCTGTCCATAGATAGAACCCTTGTTCCATGACATACTCCTAGCTTAATTATACACAAAACTCTTGAAGTGAAACACAGTATATGTATACATTTCACTTACAATACCACATCAGCCTCATCATCTAAACAAATATTAAACAAAGTGTGGCTTTCCCCTACCAACATTGACATAAAAGCTGCAAAATTCACAGACTCCTACTTAATCCTGGAACCCTTCTTTCTACATAGTGAGATACTTTCTGCACCCCTATCTGAGCGGTAAAAGGCCTGCCACTGGGAGATGTTAATGGAAAGGCTTTGGTACAAGTGATCGCTGAAAAAACACAGATGTGCAGTGTATTCTTCAGCAAATGAGTCTAAGTTGGCAGACCTGACAGGCTATTACCTGGGAAGACTTTAGGAGGCTGAGCCTCTATGTGGTAAGCAAAGCTAGTACAGGGGGTCCAGACAACCAGATGTTGGTTTACAGGGGTAAAAACAAGATCACCTAATGCTTTCCTTTTTAAGGTTCCCTGGTCGAGCAGTTAGGCCAATCTTGGAGAAGTGCAATCAATCTTGCAACACACACACTCAAAGGAATAACTCAAGACCAATTTATAAAATTACTACAGATTTTCATGACATTTTTAAGACCAAGATCATCAAAATTGGCTAAGTATTTTTTGAGATACGAATTTATGAAGTTTAATAAAAATTGTCTTTTGTGTGTAATTACTCACCATAGGAATCAATGGAGAATAACCTTTAAAAATACATATAAAATCACACAGTGGGTTTACTGAGGTCTTCTTTTGCAGGTTGGTCATGTTCGTTAGTGGGCACACTGTGCCAACTGAAAAAATTCAGGTGGCTCCTGGTTCTGACGGGAGCAGCCGGAGAAGGTCTCTGGGGCCCAGTTTATAACTTCCCGTAAAAATTGCCAGTTCTCAAGGTAGATGTGGGAGCTTTAACCGGGGGAAATGGACCCTAATCCCCCATTTAGAGAACAAACTATAATTGAAGGTAAGTTCCCACTTGTGTATCAATGATTTGTAAGCGTCTAAATGCCAAATGTCCAGTGATGTTCCTCAAAGAATTGGAAGAGTACTCCGAAACAAGACTTTATCAACTGTGAAAGCTCCTATGTTGTCTACCTAATAAAGTGCCCAGTAATGCCATTCTGAGTCTTTGTTGAGGCCATGGCGGACTGTATCATAAAGAATGATCAGGCGACTTTCTTCGCAGTCTTAATTTTAAATTGCCACCTCTAGGAAGTGCTTTAAGTCGTTGAAGGTCACAGAAGGTGAATGCGTAGCCTGGAGGTCGTCTGGGGATCTTGAGAGGTTTTCCAGTTGTCCAGCAACTCCTCAGCGGCGATTGTCGAGTCCTGGATCTGAAGTTAGGTGACCAATACCCATGTTATTGGTACGGTTCAGCTGCTAGAGAGTGCAGTGCCACCAAACTTGGCAAACTAGCAGGGTTTGTCCTCGCTGTCTTCGGTGTGAAGTTTCATCTAGCTGCGGTGCCTGGTTCCGGAGTAAGCATCTGGTCAGTTAAGTGGACCTTGCTGGCTTGTTGGTTCCTTGTGGATTTAGAGTGATACCTCCACTCTGGAGGAGTTCTGTGGCAATTTGCGTAGCCTGGAGGTCCTCTGGGGATCTTGAGAGGTTTTCCAGTTGTCCAGCAACTCCTCAGCGGCGATTGTCGAGTCCTTGGTGCGGCAGGCAGGGTTTGCCACATTTTCTTTGTTGCAGCAGGTCCACAGTTCTTGTGCCTTGGATCTTCTTGGTGTGGTCTTCGTCAGTCCATCGAATCTAATTTCTTGGTCTAGGGATGCCCACTAAATAGTGTATTTAGTGGGCATTTTGGGGGTAACCTGGTAGTGACCAATGGGTCACCTACCTTAGGGTGGCTACACCCACTAAGTGATCACTTCCTGTGGACTTGGCTATTTTCCTTCCATCCAAGATGGAGGAAAATCAAATCGAGGGTCCACCTTGCAGGCAACACCTCAGGGGTGGTACATGCCAGGTAGGGACACTCGTTTGTTTGAATTTCCCTTTGTTGCTCCCGCCAAAATCGGGGGTTTGCAATGGGGAAGGCCAACTGCTGCTAGCAGCAGGCCAGGGGGTCGAGTTTCAAAGGTGGTAAGCCCTTTGCAGCTCGTTGCCAGGGCAGTGTACATTCCTGAGGGAGAGGGTGTTGGCACCTCCACCCAGGAATGGCTTTGTTCTGCAACCCAGAGAGAAGGATCTCTCACGCCAAAGTTGTAGACTGGCTGTCTGGTGGTAGCAGGCTGGTTAGAACTAGTAAGCAACCATGCCAGGGAAGTTCGCTTTTGCAGGAGGCGCCTCTATGGTGACCCGGGTACATTTTGTCATAAAACCAAAACTGGTACAAGTTTGGAGTTATTATTCTGAGTTGTTTGATACGAAACAATCCAGGGTTCAGAGTGGCCATCATGTTGCTGTGAAACTCGCACTGACCACTGTCCAGCACATGCATTTAAAAATGGCTGCTCTGTTCACTCTCAATGTCCTACACTTAGCAAGGACACAGTGAGGGCATATTGCTCATGCAGCTATGCCCTCACATATAGTATAGTGCACCCTGCCTTAGGGCTGAAGGCATGCCAGAGGAGTGACTTATGTATACTACAAGCAGTGTGTAGTGGACAGGGCACACTGGCAGTGTACCATGACAAGTTTGTATTTTAGGTTGGCATCAGGACACTCAGCCTGCAATGGCAGTGTTGGGTGCATCTGAGTGCATAACCCTAGAGGGTGGCACAATCAGTGCTGCTGCCATCAGGGGCCTACCCTTAGTACCTCCTGCCCTGGGTACTTAATTACCCATTACTAGGGACTTATGGGGCAGCTAAAGGGGTCTTCAATTGTCCCAATGCATCACAACAGTTGAGGGAAAGAGCTCTGGCCCCGGGAACCTGGTTAGCAGAGGCCCTGGGCACTAACAACTTCTAGGCTACATCATATACCAGGCAGAAAGCGGGCTAACCATGTAAAAAATAGGCAGATTCTCACAAAGACCATGAAGTCACAGTAATCTCCCTACCTTGCATCATTGGGTGGGGTTTAAATTGTACAAATTCAAGGTGGTTAAAGATTAAATGTTCCAGGCTCTTTATGGTGCCAACCAATTTGTACATGGCACCTCTATTAAGAATGTCATGTTTATCCTTTGGATACATAGCTGGGGAGCAGCATAAGATTCTTTGTTTGCAAACAAGGTCTGCTGGCCTCAAGCCCTGCAGAGGTTATATCAAAAGACGCTTGCTGTTGTATCTCAAGTACCATACTCTGAGTCCCTAGGGATTTTATAATCCTTGTTCAGATGGTCACGCTGTCACTCGAGATGTAAATAAGAGGACAGAAAAGTTGAGTTGCCTGTTGATATGTCTTGTCTTTGGGCCTTGTAGCACTGACTAGATTGTTGTCTAATATGCAGTTCTTCATCTTCAGAATAATGATATCATTACCATTCGTGGGAGGGACCAGGATAGGATCTGCCGGCTTTGCAGAATGGAGAGGCCCCGTGAGGTCTAATGGATTGCAAAGCGAGGGTGGTTGATTCTGGCACAGGGCAAGCAAGTTAGTGGATGGGTCTTTAAACAGTGTTGAGAAAATTGGATGATTCAGCTTTATAGTTGGGGACATATTCACTTTATTGGAGGCATCTAAAAGTGTGGCTGTTCCACCCTGGGTGGGGGAATACTGTAATTGAAAAGGGGGTATATCCAGATCAGCCCTAACATGACCGGTCCGTTTTTTTCTCACTTTTCTCTGCAGTTTTCTCTCCCATTTTGAAAGCAACCTTTGGGGTATAAGTGACACGGAGTTCGAAGGCCCCCTGCCGATGAAGGTCTGGTGTCTGCTCGATGCCGGATGATGATGATTCCTAGAGTAAAACAACAATGTTGGTACTTGATGTCCATTTGTTGTTTTCATGCTCATCCATAGCTGGTGATGCAGAAGGTTCCACCTCCCCTGTCCTGTTTTATCCTTGCTATTTGACTTTAAGGGGGAGGTTTCAAATTTAAATATAGTACCTTTGACTTCCTCCAATTTAGTAGCATAAATGGAAGGGGCAGAAGTGTGCAGGTCAAGGGTGGCGACTAGTGGCAGGGTCTGTTTGGACTCTTTGAACCATTTCGTTTAACACCTTTAGTTTATTGTCTATTCCAAAAACAGGGACTGCCAATGCATTTAGCACATCCACCTGAAGCTCTAAGTTGTCGGATTGAAATTTAAGGGCCAAAGATATCAGTTTCATGTTTCATAAGAGACAGTTCCAGAAAGACTACGTCAGCCAGGCACGACTGCTGATGTTGCTGGTATTGACAGATGACCTGTTCCTTTCACTTTCTGCCAATTTCCTCTCCTGTGAGTGGGAACACAGAAGGAATGGAGGATGTAGTCCAGATATTATCATTAGGCTGACAGTTAGAGGATAAATTTAGGAGAGCTTGAATCTGTCAATCAGACGGAAAAGGTGGTTTTACGAGAGACAGCTTTGTGGAGCTTAGTAAATGACTGTAGTCCACCATGTCCTCCTCTTAATGATCCTGCACATACTCAGCTCAAGCGGCTCAAAGGAGCTAAGGATAATCAATTCCATCTCCTGTAAACTAAGGGAGTCAGCTGGCTCATTCACATCTACTGCCACTAGAACGGGGGCCTCGATGAATCCCGCCCCATTACTGACACTGCTGACACTACTGATGAAAGACTGAGCCAGGAAGTTGCTCAAATGAATTTGTGCACCTCCTTCTGCTGGAAGCTGCGTCAACCCCGCCAACTAAGTTTATCAGATGCACTAAATTTTTGGGATTGGCCAGCTCATGGACCGGATGAGAGTGATGGGTGTACAATGGCTTGCGTTGTGATAACCCTCCTATTGAAGAGGCTGGGAATGTTCAGATAAGGGGATAACACTGATGTTAACAGGCTCCATAAAGTTAGTAATTTTTACTTTCTTTGTGATGACCAAAATGTCACTCACTGTTTTCTGTAATGGAGTGTGGCTTGAGGCCCCCAACTCCCACGGCTCTGCTTTGATATTAACTTTACTGTTGCCTTGAGCAAGATGGCCGACCGGTAACAGTGAGCTAGTGCTCTGGCCCCACAGTTTGTAATCCTGCATGATCCTGCTGTCCCTGGCCCCGCAACGGCAAGAACATGTGCAGTGGTAGAGGGGGGCTGAGATGTGCCCCCCCCCCCTGCGGAGAGAGGAGCGATGATTGGAGTCGTACCCGCGACTCCAGTAGAGACAGGAGGAGACAGCGGCAGAGGCATGGCCCGCAAGACAGCCTGTGCGATTCGAGGAGACAGTGAGTGGATGCACCAGCGCTGGGTGGCTCAGCGGATGAGCCCCCCTCGATCCTGGATGAGGCAGCGCGCGGAGACCGGGACACTGGCTGCCCTGAGCAAGGTCGCCTGACACACGGCGCCTGGCCTGCGGAGGAGGAGGAAGCACAGTGAGTGCGGCCTACTGCACCACGGAGAAGCTGCGGCCTGCAGGACCTGCCCCTGTGACGGAGATTGTGGCAGGGGGTTGCGGGGGTTTGGACTTTGCCCTCCCCCCCCACACACTCCCTCGGCTGCTGATACATGTGCGGACGTGGAGGAGACTGTGCTATGGCCCCCCCCGGAGAGAAGAGTGACGATCGGGCCGTAGTCACGGCTCCAAATACAAATCAAAACAAAAAGAAAACAAGAAAAAGAGCGGCAGAGGCCTGGCCTGCGAGTTGGCCGGTGCAATTGGCGGACAGACTGGGTCAGGAAAGCGAGTGGAGGTTCCAGTGTGAAGCTGAGGGGCTCGGCACACTGCAGAGGAGGTAGCAGTGGTGAGAGAGGCCTACCGCAGCGTGAGGGAGCCGCAGACTGCAGGCCAACCTGGGGACTGGACTCTGCCCTCCTCCCACCCCAGTCCCACCCCCTGGTCTGTTTTTACAGTTTGGCAGCAGGGGTTGACACCGGCTGGGGGCGTGGGGGAGTGAGGTGGTGGGGCCACCTACAGCTGGGAAGTTGGCACTCTCGATGGGAGCCGCCGCTGGACTGTGAGCAAAGGAGCACAGCTAGGAACTGCTGAGTAGCTGCTGCGGGTGGAGCTTGGTGGTCCCACAACCTTGCTGCAACTCTTGGTGCTCAGAAGAGTTCCGTCCTGACAGAGCAGGCCGCGGCGGTGGTGCCGACTTGGTGAGTGACACTATTGGGCCTAGTGCCACCTGATCCTGGAAGGTACCCACAAATCCTGGGATACTTACCTGTTGACTAATTATTCATAGTGCAGCTCCCGGGCACACCACGCCACGGCGGACACGAAGGGAAAGGAAAGGGGGACAAAGTGTGCGCAGCAAACTAAGATAGATAGACCAATTCACGACGCAGGAGAAGGGTCAGCGCACTACTGGTGGACTGACAGAAGAAGTGAGTGAGCCTTCTGGGGCCCAGATCCTGGCAGCCATAGTGGCCTCTGGGCAAACCGTATAGAGACAGATTGCAGCGATTGCAACAGACGTCAACTTGTTGAGGACAGATCTGCGTGCTGTGGCCGAGAGGTCTGTGGCCACGGAGAGAGAAATGTGGGCACCATACGAACAGAGCTAGATGACATGAAGGATACTGTGGCTACCGTAGAGGCCATGATGTGAAAGCTGGAAATGAGAGTGGAGGATGCGGAAGGACGGTCCCGAAGAAGTAACCTGAGAGCAGTGGTCTTCCCAGAGGGCGTGGAAGGGACTGCCCCAGAAGCGTTTTTGGAGGACTGGATTTGTAAGGCGCAATCTGAGGCCCCCTTATCAGTTCTGTTTGTGGTAGAGCGGGTGCATAAGGCCATAGCCTCTCACCCACCCCCCCCCCCGAACAATTATTGCTAAGATACTCAACTATAAAGATCGGGACACTATTTTGCAGGAAGTGCGTAAACACGCTGACACCACCTTCGAGAATCATACCATACGATTCTTTCCTGACTATGCAAGACATGTTCAGCTCCAACGACAATCATTCAGCGGCATTAAGCAAAAACTGAAGTCACTGGGCTACACATATATGCTGTTATTCCCCGCTTAGCTGAAAGTTCTGCATGCTGGCCGCTCACATTTTTTCCAAACGCTTCGATGACCCCTTCCACCGGAGGGGGCTGAGGGGATGTCAGGAGGGCTGGTGTCTCTATGGCCACCAGATGAAGGAAAAGTAGACAACAACACCGCGGCAGCTCCAAGGCCAGAGTGATAGTGCGCCCAGATGGCTCTTTGAGTTTGGAGCAATGGCGGCAGGAGAGAAAGAGGAGTCCGGGATGCTGGTGGAGACAGTTACCTCTGTGACGTCCTCGCGCACGGGGTCGCTGCAGGGAGAAGAGGGCTCAGCCTTAGATTTGGACGAAAGCTTCACCTGAAGGGGATGTACACATGTGGAGTCATTTGGGACAGATGGAGTGCGCCTCGAAGCACCTGACAGACTGTTGTGCATAACAGACAATGCGTGAGGATTAAAAACAGGAAAAGAAGAGATGTAATTGGAAAAAAGTACATGCTGATCTGTTGATGTGGTGTTGGGCTGGTCTATCACTGCCTCCCCCCTCATCCCCAGCCCCCCAGTATGCGGAGGCAAATGGCAGTATTCGCCCCCACTCCTTTTTGCTTCTTGGCTCCTCTCTCGTTTGGAGTGAACAAGGGGCACAGGGCAGCAACAACAAGAGGGGGCTAGCACTACAAGGAGGAATACCCCTTGACTAGCTTTTTTGGTTCTTCTTTGTTTGTTTTTCTATTGCTTCTTCTTTTGTCTCTTTCTCGGCATATTGGCTGTTATCTGTGGGGAGTGTGAGTGCGAATCGAGTATTGATGGGGGTAGACTTGATGCACGCTATGCTAAGACACAGGAGTTTCTACGGTGTTGCTTGCTGCCGAGGTGTAGGCGGCAGGGAAGTGCAGATGCACACGTGGAGTGGGGAGACACAAGTTGTTTAAAGGTGTTTACCTGGGGAGGAATGGGTGTTAAGGGGGATTGTTCATTGTTGCATAGGAGTTTCTTGTCAAAGCTGTGGTGGATCAGTTGCACTGACACTATGAACGATGCCACATTGTGCAAAGTGAGAACGATGTACATGCAGGCCAGTGGGATGGGTGGGCGGGGCATCGAGGTGGGGTGGATTGGCGGAAGGAGACTGCTATGGTTGTGAACTGAAATAGATCCCAATGAGTGATTTAGTGCACTTTCTAACATGCAATGTGAGGGGTCTGAACTCATTTGTAAAATGGCACCCAGTCCACTCATACCTCAGACGAGTCGGTGTACACATTGATTTCCTACAGGAGATGAATTTGATGGACCCAGATATGCAAAAACTACAGAGAAAGTGGATGGGCCAGTTTTACTCCTTAACGTATTCTTACACAATGGGTGGTATCGATATGGGTGACTCCTGGGGTACTGCTCTAGCTGAGGGGCCAAGTGGCAGATGTGGCGGGTAGATATGTCCTCCTGCGTGCGAATCTAGATGGGCGTGAATGTTGTATATTAAATATGTATGCCCCGAATGAAGATGATTATTAGGTTTTTAGGGCCCCGGAAGAGGAATTGCAACCCTATGTTGAGATGCCTATTCTGTGGGCCGGTGATTTTAATTGCGTGCTGTGCTAGATGGCACATTAGATAGATGTTTGCCGCAACAGGGCACTAAACCCCACATGACTACTAGACTCCAGGAAATCATGACGAGGCTGCACTTGGTGGATGTCTGGAAGAAACTTCACTTTAGGTCTAAAGCGTGCTCACGTTATACACCGCTCATAAAGCATTTAGTAGGCTGGACTGTATCCTGTTAACTAATGATGCTCACTGACTGTGCGGCGGACAGCGTATCAGGTGCAATTTCGGTCAGCTCGCGCCCCATTGGTGCTGGAGTGTGAGGCTACCACCCCTAAACCGGCTGTCCACCTGTGGCATCTGGGCCCTGTGATGCTCGGGACCCCAACTATAGGGTAGATGTACTGGCTGCACTACAGGGCTACATCAGAGAGATCTGAAACATGGCCCGGGCCTGCGGATTGGAATGGGAGGCCTTAAAAGTTAGTTGTGAGGGGAGTGAGCATTGCGAAAGTGTATGGTATACGGAGGAAGCTGGAAGAGGAGCTCACAGAGCAGAAGGGGGCACTGGAGCTGCTGCAGAGTTGAGGAGATGGTGCTGTGAATGCACCGGGGCTCCTGGAGGTGCATAGGCGGGTAGAGGTCATGGTCAACAGATTGGACAATCTGGTGTGCAGGCATTATAGACAGCGGCTGCATCTGGAGGGCGACCGGTTGGGGCACATGTTAGCGTGGTTACTAAAGCGGGAGAGGCCTCGGCCGGTGATTGTATCCCTTTGTGGGCCAGCTGTAGAAATGATAGAGGGACAGCAACGGGTCAACTCTCTGTTACGTGACCACTTGAAGGGTGTATATGCCTCACCACCTTGTGCGGATGGCACCTTGATAGATGGGTTCTTGATGGGCCTCAAGCTTCCAATGCTGACGGAGGCGCAGGCAAGGGGAACTGGAGGGAGGCATACCATTGGAAGAGTTGCAGGAGGCGCTGCAGGATATGCCCAGGGATAAAGCTCCCTGGCCCGATGGTCTTTCGGTTGAATTCTTTCAGATATACTCAACCACACTTCTTCATAGGCTATTAGAGACACTGGGCGAGGCACACAGGAGGGGGGCATTGCCTGTACGTATGAGAGAGGCATCAACAGTTATGATACCAAAACAGGGGAGGGACCCGACTGACCCCAGTTCCTATCGACCACTGTCAATGTTAAATGTTGATGTCAAATTGCTTGCTAAAGTACTGGTGTTGTGATTGCGACAAGTGATTACGCACTTGGTGCATGAAGACTAGTGCAGATTCATGCCAGATTTGGGGGACGCATATGAATTTGCAGAGACTTTCCCACGTGATGCAGGAAACTAGAAGCTCTGAGTTGCAATGCTGTACTGGTGGCCTTGGACATCGAAAAGGCGTTCCACACTCTGTCATGGGAGTACTTATGGGAGGTGATGCGCCGAATGGGGATTGGACAGAGCTTCCTGTCATGGGTCCGTCTGTTGAATGTGGCGCTGCGAGAGAGGGTTTTGCACCGGGATAGTGGTATCTGACCCCTTAATTATAGAGCGAGGTACAAGGCAGGGTTGCCCGATGTCCCCGCTACTCTTCGCGTTATCGATAGAGCCGTTGGAGGTACAACTTCGGGAGGGGCTCCAAGCTTAGGGGATAAAGGTGGGGACCAGGGTGCATACTATTTCATTGTATGCAGATGATGCTTTGGTGTATGTAATGGATCCGGAGTGCTCGGTCCCTCTCCTGTTAAGTCTTATGGATGATTTTGGAGCGGTTTCGGGCCTCTGTGTTAACAGATGCAAGAGTGTGCTCTACTACCCAATGGCATCCCTGGTTGATTTGGAGGGGACGGAGCTCCCACAGGTGGGTCTTACATGGGAGACAGAGGCATTTCAATATCTAGGCATACGAGTGACTCACTCCCCTTGGCGACAGTATAGTTTGAACATGGGCAGAGTGATGGATGGACTCCACTTCCCTGTCCAATTTTGGACCACACTCCCATTGTCAGTTATGGGTCAGGTCGCCCTTAGTAAAATGGTATTCCTCCGTCGATGCCTTTATGTTATGCAGAACTCTTTCTGTGACCTCCCGCTGACATTGTTCCGCCAGGTAGACAGGCAGTTGGTGTCCCTGATCTGGGCAGGTAAGAGGAGTAGGGTCCCCGCCTTGAGGTACTGAAGCTGGTGGACGGTGGATTTAGTGTGTCGGATCTTTATTTATATTACATGGCCGGTCTGTTGCAATATACAGCCCTCTAGACGATGGGCCTAACTGGGAGAAAACCCTGCTGGACGGGACAGTATTAATAGCGGAGCTCCTGACACTCCTTCTGAGTGGTGCTGAGCTCCTCATGGGCGCTCCGTTCATGGTCTCGTAGGAGGCTCAGATATGGGAGCGAGCGGTCACATGGGTGGTCCGGCGACTGCCTGATGCACGGCTCGGGAGATATGGACCTTCTTCCTGGAGGAACCCTCAGAGTCTCACTTACTGCAGGTATTGTTGGATCCGGGCTCAGCTCAGGGGGCTTCTCTCACGGGTGTATGCTGCCCTAAAAAGGGACAGACATGTAGTTATCTCGGGGGTGTGCACTTTGGGATGCTGATCTAGAGCTACCATTGGAGGATGGGGACTGGGCCAGGGCACGTGCGTTAGTGCAGGAAGGATCCACTAATGCCAGATTTAAACTGGCACAGTTTTACTATTTGCATAGGAAGTATCTGACGCCACAGCGATTGCATAGAATATTTCTGGCACAAATTGACAGCTGCTGCCGCTGTGATGCTTCTCCTGCCACTTTTGCCAATGTTACTTGGCTATGTGCGTCCCTGCAGTCGTTTTGGTGTGACATAGTGAGAGTGCTGAGAGGTGTCACCATAGTTAACATAGACATGACGATGCAACACTGTTTGTTGGGATTGCTCCTTCTCCCCAAAAAAGGGTGGAAAATGACCTATTGGTTTGCACAGCTGGGGTTGATACTTGCGAAGCCCCCCATTGCTATTCATTGGGCTAGCCAAACTCCTATGTTCTATGAAAAATGGATGGCTGATCTGGTGGAATGGGCTACCGCTGATGAGTATAGACCCCGAAAGGTTCGGAAGGATGAGAATGCTGAGCGAGATCTGGAAGTTTGGAGCTCTATGATTGAGCGTTTTGGAGGTTATCCTGAGGAGGAGGCTAAGGATGAGCAAACAACTGGGAGCTTGTGTGACTGATGACCAGGAACAGCGGGCAGGTGCTGTAGCGCAAAGCTCTGAGTGAATGGCGCTCTCGGGGAGGATGCCTGAAGGAGGGTGGCGGGCAGAGGGGGTAGAGTGTGAGGAGTGGTGACGATTGTGGACCTTCGGAGCTCAGTTTAGTGGCTATTTGGGGACCCTGGTGGGAAGAGGGGAACAGTTTTACGATATAGAGGGACTTGAATGGGATGGGCCTGGTACACATGGCCCTGTTCGATCACCTCCCTGCCTGTGTGGCGATGAGGCGACAGTTGGGGGAGATGCCGGAGGTTGAGATGCGGACATCCTGGTGCTCTCCTCTCTCTCTCTCCACTCCCGATATTTTATGTGCTCTCGCACTCGCTGATGACGTCTAGATTGATGATGAATTAAAAACACTGGCGATTGCACTGGACGAAATGTGGTTCTATGGAGGTGCACCGCTAATCTGCCATGCTGTTGGTATTGTTTATTGTGCTATGCAATGCTGTTGTATTGCTTGTTGAAAACACCAAATAAATAAATCTTAATATATATATATATATTGTTGCCTTTATTTTATGTGTGCCTCCACAATTTTGTCTCCCAGTGGGGTTGACTGCCCCATTTTATTGCTTTCCCAATAGCACTCCAGCCACCCCCACCATTACGCCCTGGTGGGAGCTTAGTTAAATTTTCAATAGGCCATGCAGAGGGAGGCTACTGTCCACTATCAGTTCACTTTTCCGTTTAAACTGAACAATGAGCAGTGTAAAACTAGACGCTGCTAAGTGCTAGTGGACCAATCTTTATTAGGCTGGGCAGACCCCCAGCAAGCCAAGCCTCTGCAGACCCTTGAGTAACCCAGTGAGTCAGCAGATCTGTAGGTCAATTAGTCAGTCAATGCAAAACTCATAGACCTGTATCTGAATGCTGGGGTGTTGGGAGCTAGTAAGTGTGTCAGGAGCACCAGAGACTGAAGCAACCAGAAGTCGGTACAGGAGCTTTTCGGGGGCCCTTGGCGGCAAGTCGCACTAGCGGCCACCTTCTCCCTGCCACACATCAACACTTAAACAGGGGGCTCTGACACCACCCTCCAACGGTGGGCTACCAATTACCCAGTTGGGCTGCAAACCAGTCCTGGGAGGGCATGAGAGCAGTCAGCCACTTCTGAAGCTCTCTTCACACTTAAGAACGCTGGAGGGGCATAAGGGATCACTCCCATGCCTATGTTCACCTCCAATAAGCCCCCTTCACAGCAGCTCTCCTCTTGGGCTGCGCAGGTCCACTCCCCTGGAGCACCTCATCTCCGACTGGAGCCTCATTCTCAGCTGCACTCACAATCTGATGCGCGAGCGCTCAAACTAAGCGTTTTTCGGCCGTTCCCCCACCGCAACTCACCTCTGGCTTGGCTCATCCTCCTTCACAGCAAATGCGATGCACCAGCAGTAGAGTTTCGAGTTTTCAACAGCAACTCTGTGCTGTCTGCTCCTCCCTGCACATGACGTCCAGGCAAGGCTACAGCTTTCACTCGCTCCGCAATCTGTGCACATGTCAAAATGCAAAAGACAGAGCTCTCAAGTTTTCCAGTGAGTAGCTCATCACGATCAGGCTTAAAGTGAATGAAGTAGAGTATGGGGGTCTGGTAACTGTATGAGCTACTGGTAACAATGCGTTAGTTACTTAGCCTTCGGTCGTTTCGATGATTTTCACTGATCAGAAGTAGCTCTACTACTGAAAAGGTCAGAGACTCTGTTCTACACCATAAAATATGGCCTTTGAGGAGTATTACATATGCTAATTAAGGGTCAGAAGAGATACCCTGGGCACTGGACAGCAGTGCCCCAGTGTACATAGTCTAAATACCAGGAACACAAATCAGCAAAACATGGAGGCCACCAGACAAAAAGGTGCATTTTCTCACAAGGTTCAAGCTAAAAAAAGGGCTACGAGGGCAGTTCCATATTTTTATTTGGCTGACGTGTCAACTCACAGCTAGTGGCTGCTTAAATATACTAGAATGTCTTTGCGAAAAGAGCATTAAAAGTAAGATAATGTGCCCTGGCAATGGAACCGCTGGCGCATTTAGTCAAGAGCAACCCATTGTTTAAGGGATGGAGATGGCGTAGTGACCATGAAGATCGCATAGCTCTTTATGCGGTCACTGTCCTCCTCTAATTAGCCAACCACTATTTTCTACTTGGCAATTAGTCATGAGCAACCTTTTGTTCAAGTCATGGCAGTGGAGTAGTGACCATGAAGATCGCATAGCTCTTTATGCAGACAATGTCCTCCTCTACTTTGCCAACCAGCAGACAGTGGCCCACGTAGCCTAAATCTACTGAGATGCTTCGAAGAGGCCTCTGGTCTACGGATGAACCTGCTAATATCGGTGCTAGTGCCTTTGTCCTTATCTCAAGCCTGCTTTGATTGGCAAGCTACGGTACCCACTAGGCAACTAAACTTTCAATATCTGGGAATCTGGATGGCGCTCCTGCCGACCTGGCCCCTAAATATGAAGCCGTTAACAAAGCCTGCAACTCTAGACAATGTTGAAATGGCGCTCCTTTCCCCTGAATGTGCTAGGTCCCATGGCTCTTTTTAAAATGATGGTACTCCTGAGGTTTTTATATATTTTTCATTTCCACTGCCACGCTTCTGGCTCCATGCTTTTGATAATACTATCATAAGTTTCTTCTGGCAGGGCAATAGACATCGTATAGCATTGAGATATTGCCAAAGAGGCCCATATGACGGGGGGTTGGGCATGACAAATCTCTACCTATATTACTTGGCGACCCAATTACTGCCCATAAAGGACTGGTTTACATGGGGATGGTTGGATTCAACGTATGAATTAGAACTTAGCAAGCTGATCTTTTCTCAAATACTCAACATACTCTATGGTTTGTCGATTCCCCAGGACCTTGCCCCTGGGACGAGGATGGTGTTCTTGGCCTGGAGAGTGGCCTTGCGACACACTCTGTGGACGGCTGTCCTGACTCAGTAGACTTACCTGTGGGGGGGCACCTGGCTGCGTGAGTCTGCAGCCCTGCGGGGATTCACGCAACGGGATGGGTTCCTTTCAAGAGCTGCAAGCAACTTATCACCTTTCGCACACACAAATTTATAAATATCTCCAGCTTCGCCATGCCCTAAAGGTACATGTTACTGACCCTAATCCACGGCTGGAACATAGCCCACTGTAGGATAAACAATTGATGGGGGTGATGGGTAAAGGAGGAGTGTTCCCAACTTTATAAAATGCTGATCAACAATGAGCTGGGGGATCCGGACCACATTAGAATGAGGTGGGAACGATGGTTGGGCCCGCTGGAGGAAGAAGATTTCCGGGATGCCTTGATGGCTCAGAGGACTGTTACTATGTCATCACACCTAAGACTTATATAAGTATATTACTTGTATGGGGTATATCTTTCCCCCACCAGGCTACACCGAGCCAGGATTCTCCCAAACCTCACCTGCCCTAAAGGCCAAACTGCCCCTGCAGACTTCTACCACATGATATGGGCATGCCCACCTATACAGCACTACTGGGTCACGTTACTGCAGGAACTTACTAAGATTCTGAGATGGGATGTCCCATTGTCTCCAATGACAGTGCTTCTGGGGGTCATGGAATGTATGGGGAGCACGAGAATGGAGCACACCTTTCTGAGTACTGCCCTTCTGGTGGCCAAAAGAGACCTTGCACAGAGTGGAAAATGACTACTCCCGACCCTCCTGCATTGTAGGGGGGGATGTGGACTGATGTGCGCGTCAGGTGAAACCAGTTTACTAAGGGGCTGTCCACGCAAGTATGCCAAGGTGTGGGGGAAATGGTTGGGCAACATATTATAAAGTTTGAAAGGGGAAGCTCAGCTGCCATCATTTTCACATGTATATGACTTTGCTCAATATGATTGTTGGAATCTTACTGTGGTATATCCAAGTGTTGATGCTTAAAGACTGTCTTCAGTTAGGTGTGTCATTGTCACTCTTCTGTATTGTTCCAAAAATCAATAAAAATTGTTTATAAAAAATAAAAAAAACTAAGATCATGAAAATTCGACTCTGGGCTGAACCCTGTGACATTTGCCAACAGCTCAGTGAATACCTGCAGGCCTTTCAGTTTAAATAGCAAGAAAACCAATCGTGTCAAATTAGTGTATTCATTATTTTATGCCTTTTTTAATACCTAATTTCAATTCCTTCATCTTTCTATTTGTGTTTTTTTAAAAAGGACTTTCAGTTTATTTCACACGCATTTCAACAAAAAAGACTATACATGGCTATTCATCATGAAGGAGGAGATAAGTAGTTTAATTCTCCCGTAGCACACATGTAGCTTGTTGTTATTGTCTGTAATGGAAAATGTCACTGGAAAATCAGTGGGGAAGCAAAAAAAAAATAAGCTTAATTGACAGGTACATCAAAAAAGGGAACCTTCTTAAAGTTAACAACCTCTACAGCAATCATGAGAAAACAGTTCCTAAAAGATTTCCAAAGCTCATCTGTCGACCAGAAACAGACACAAAGGTTTGGTAATACAATACTCAGTGGAGCTAATTACGTGTGAGGAAGAGCCACATCAAATAGATAGGAAGATATGGTAAAGATCCTTAGAAGAGGATGGACAGACCTCACACATCTCACTAGGGCAAGCTATAAGACATGTCCAGAAAACTTACTAAGATGTTACGCTTGCCAGGAGGAGGTAATTTCCTCCAAGTATCTAGAAGTTGAATTCTGCAACAGTTTGCCTGATAAGTACTGGAAAACTGCTCTCCTAAGTGTAGGAGGCTGGCCCTCTATGTAGTGTACAAAATCGAGTACACTATGCAGAGTGTCCACCTAATGCTCCAATTTTTAAGGTAGCTGGTCCAGCAGTTAGGCTAATCCAGGAGATGTGCTAAGCATTTGCTATACTCACAAATCCAATCATGCAGCACACACACTCAATGAATAACTCGAGACCAGGATTTATAAAAATACTTCAGACTTTTACATTTTAAGACCAAGAGCTTTAGAATACGTCAGTACTTTTCAAGTTATGATTTTTAAAGTTTTAGTAAAGTTAGACTTTCTGTGCGTAATTACGCACCAATGGAATCAGTGCACAGTCACCTTTAAAAATGCAGTAAAAATCACACAGTTGAGTTACCAGTCTCTTCTCTTGCAGGGGGGACAGAGTGGTCGGTGGGCACAATGTGCCAGCTGGAGAGTCTCGGGCGGCTCCCAGTTCTGGCGGGAGCAGCGTTGGAGAGGTTCTTGGCACAGGCACAGGGCCACCTGGAGGGCCATTTGGAGAAGGAGCTGGTTTGCAGATTCAAAGAAGGTGCCTTGGGGTCCCCCTTGGGCTGCTGAGGTCGCAAGGGGTTGGGGACCCGGGGCACACAGCGGATCCTGCGATGCAAGGCCCAGGGCGGCCAGATGCAGGGCCGTTTGGAGGTCTTGGATGCTGTGCGCAACGGAGTCCACTGGAGCTGGAGGGGAGTCTCTTTGGGGGCGACTTCCAGGACAACGGGGGCACTCTGGTTGGAGGTCCAGGGTGTTCCTGAAGTCCCTCGACTGGGGCTTCCCGCTGATCCTTTTTCAACTCTGGGGAAGCTGGTTTTTGGCTGGTCCGGTGTCAGCTGACCAGTACCCAGCATATTGGCGTAACACGGGCACTAGATGTAGGAGGCTGGACTGGCTTGTAGTGAGTACCAAGGGGTACTTGCACCTTGTACCAGGCCCAGTTATCCCTTATTAGTGTATAGGGTGTCTAGCAGTTTAGGCTGATAGATAATGGTAGCTTAGCAGAGCAGCTTAGGCTGAACTAGGAGACGTGTGAAGCTACTACAGTACCACTTAGTGTCATATGCACAATATCATAAGAAAACACAATACACAGTTATACTAAAAATAAAGGTACTTTATTTTTATGACAATATGCCAAAGTATCTTAGAGTGTACCCTCAGTGAGAGGATAGGAAATATACACAAGATATATATACACAATAGCAAAAATATGCAGTATAGTCTTAGAAAACAGTGCAAACAATGTATAGTTACAATAGGATGCAATGGGGAAACATAGGGATAGGGGCAACACAAACCATATACTCCAAAAGTGGAATGCGAACCACGAATGGACCCCAAACCTATGTGACCTTGTAGAGGGTCGCTGGGACTATTAGAAAATAGTGAGAGTTAGAAAAATAACCCTCCCAAGACCCTGAAAAGTGAGTGCAAAGTGCACTAAAGTTCCCCTAAGGACAAAGTAGTCGTGTTAGGGGAATAATGCAGGAAAGACACAAACCAGCAATGCAACAACTGTGGATTTCCAATCTAGGGTACCTGTGGAACAAGGGGACCAAGTCCAAAAGTCACAAGCAAGTTGGAGATTGGCAGATGCCCAGGAAATGCCAGCTGCGGGTGCAAAGAAGCTTCGACTGGACAGAAGAAGCTGAGGTTTCTGCAGGAACGAAAAGGGCTAGAGACTTCCCCTTTGGTGGACGGATCCCTCTCGCCGTGGAGAGTCGTGCAGAAGTGTTTTCCCGCCGAAAGAACGCCAACAAGCCTTGCTAGCTGCAAATCGTGCGTTTGGCGTTTTTGGACGCTGCTGGGGCCCAGGAGGGACCAGGAGGTCGCAAATTGGACCTGAAGAGAGAGGGGACGTCGAGCAAGACAAAGAGCCCTCACTGAAGCAGGTAGCACCCGGAGAAGTGCCAGAAACAGGCACTAAGAGGATGCGTGAAACGGTGCTCACCGAAGTTGCACAAAGGAGTCCCACGTCGCCGGAGACCAACTTAGAAAGTCGTGCAATGCAGGTTAGAGTGCCGTGGACCCAGGCTTGGCTGTGCACAAAGGATTTCCGCCGGAAGTGCACAGGGGCCGGAGTAGCTGCAAAGTCGCGGTTCCCAGCAATGCAGCTCAGCGAGGTGAGGCAAGGACTTACCTCCACCAAACTTGGACTGAAGAGTCACTGGACTGTGGGGGTCACTTGGACAGAGTCGCTGGATTCGAGGGACCTCGCTCGTCGTGCTGAGAGGAGACCCAAGGGACCGGTAATGCAGCTTTTTGGTGCCTGCGGTTGCAGGGGGAAGATTCCGTCGACCCACGGGAGATTTCTTCGGAGCTTCTGGTGCAGAGAGGAGGCAGGCTACCCCCACAGCATGCACAAGCAGGAAAACAGTCGAGAAGGCGGCAGGATCAGCGTTACAGAGTTGCAGTAGTCGTCTTTGCTACTATGTTGCAGGTTTGCAGGCTTCCAGCGCGGTCAGCAGTCGATTCCTTATCAGAAGGTGAAGAGGGAGATGCAGAGGAACTCGGATGAGCTCTTGCATTCGTTATCTGAAGTTTCCCCAGAGACAGAGACCCTAAATAGCCAGAAAAGAGGGTTTGGCTACCTAGGAGAGAGGGTAGGCTACTAACACCTGAAGGAGCCTATCAGAAGGAGTCTCTGACGTCACCTGGTGGCACTGGCCACTCAGAGCAGTCCAGTGTGCCAGCAGCACCTCTGTTTCCAAGATGGCAGAGGTCTGGAGCACACTGGAGGAGCTCTGGACACCTCCCAGGGGAGGTGCAGGTCAGGGGAGTGGTCACTCCCCTTTCCTTTGTCCAGTTTCGCGCCAGAGCAGGGCTAAGGGGTCCCTGAACCGGTGTAGACTGGCTTATGCAGAATTGGGCACCTCTGTGCCCAACAAAGCATTTCCAGAGGCTGGGGGAGGCTACTCCTCCCCTGCCTTCACACCATTTTCCAAAGGGAGAGGGTGTCACACCCTCTCTCAGAGGAAGTTCTTTGTTCTGCCATCCTGGGCCAGGCCTGGCTGGACCCCAGGAGGACAGATGCCTGTCTGAGGGGTTGGCAGCAGCAGCAGCTGCAGTGAAACCCCAGGAAGGGCAGTTTGGCAGTACCAGGGTCTGTGCTACAGACCACTGGGATCATGGGATTGTGCCAACTATGCCAGGATGGCATAGAGGGGGCAATTCCATGATCATAGACATGTTACATGGCCATTTTCGGAGTTACCATTGTGAAGCTACATATAGGTAGTGACCTATATGTAGTGCACGCGTGTAATGGTGTCCCCGCACTCACAAAGTTCAGTGAATTGGCTCTGAACAATGTGGGGGCACCTTGGCTAGTGCCAGGGTGCCCACACACTAAGTAACTTTGCACCTAACCTTTACCAGGTAAAGGTTAGACATATAGGTGACTTATAAGTTACTTAAGTGCAGTGTAAAATGGCTGTGAAATAACGTGGACGTTATTTCACTCAGGCTGCAGTGGCAGGCCTGTGTAAGAATTGTCAGAGCTCCCTATGGGTGGCAAAAGAAATGCTGCAGCCCATAGGGATCTCCTGGAACCCCAATACCCTGGGTACCTCAGTACCATATACTAGGGAATTATAAGGGTGTTCCAGTAAGCCAATGTAAATTGGTAAAGATTGTCACTAGCCTGTTAGTGACAATTTGGAAAGAAATGAGAGAGCATAACCACTGAGGTTCTGATTAGCAGAGCCTCAGTGAGACAGTTAGTCACTACACAGGAAACACATTCAGGCACACTTATGAGCACTGGGGCCCTGGGTTACCAGGGTCCCAGTGACACATACAACTAAAACAACATATATACAGTGAAAAATGGGGGTAACATGCCAGGCAAGATGGTACTTTCCTACACAACCCCCCCCTCAAACGAAGGACAATAAGACTAGCCATGACCTGATGAGTCTTCATTGTCTAAGTGGAAATATCTGTAGAGTCCATCTGCATTGGAGTGGCTACTCCCAGGTCTATGTTCCACTGTATAGTCCATTCCCTGTAGGGATATGGACCACCTCAACAATTTAGGATTTTCACCTTTCATTTGTTTTAGCCAAAGTAGAGGTTTGTGGTCTGTCTGAACAATGAAGTGAGTGCCAAACAGGTATGGCCTCAACTTCTTCAGAGCCCAGACCACAGCAAAGGCCTCCCTCTTAATGGCAGACCAACGCTTTTCTCTAGGGGTCAACCTCCTACTAATAAAAGCAACAGGTTGATCGTGGCCCTCAGAATTAAGTTGTGATAGGACTGCCCCTACTCCTAATTCAGATGCATCAGTTTGGACATAGAATTTTTTAGAGTAACAAGGGCTTTTCAGGACAGGTGCAGAGCACATGGCCTGCTTCAGCTCCTCAAAAGCTTTCTGACAGTTTGCTGTCCATAATACCTTTTTAGGCATTTTCTTGGATGTGAGGTCATTAAGAGGGGCTGCAATGGAGCCATAGTTCTTAATGAACCTCCTGTAATACCCAGTGAGGCCTAGGAAGGCTCTCACCTGAGTCTGAGTGGTAGGGGGAACCCAATCAATAAATGTTTGGATTTTACCCTGAAGTGGTGCAATCTGTTCCCCACCAACAAGGTGTCCCAGATAAACCACCTTACCCTGCCCTATCTGGCACTTTGAAGCCTTGATAGTGAGGCCTGCCTTTTGCAGGGCCTCCAAAACTTTCCATAGGTGGACCAGGTGATCATCCCAGCTGGAGCTAAAGACAGCTATATCTTCCAAATATGCTGCACTGAAAGCTTCCAGCCCTTGCAGGACTGTGTTCACCAACCTTTGAAAAGTGGCAGGTGCATTTTTCAAACCAAAAGGCATTACAGTAAACTGGTAATGTCCTCCAATGGTAGAAAATGCAGTCTTAGGTTTAGCATCGTCTGATAATTTGATCTGCCAATACCCTGCAGTCAAATCAAAAGTGCTTAGATACTTGGCAGATGCCAGTGTATCTATAAGCTCATCTGCCCTGGGTATAGGGTGAGCATCAGTTTTGGTTACCAAGTTGAGACCTCTATAGTCTACACAAAACCGCATTTCCTTCTTTCCATCTTTAGAATTGGGTTTTGGTACCAGTACCACAGGAGAAGCCCATGGACTGTCAGAGTGCTCAACCACTCCTAGTTCCAACATTTTCTGAACTTCTTGCTTTATGCAGTCCCTGACATGGTCAGGCTGCCTATAGATCTTACTTTTGACAGGTAAACTGTCTCCAGTATCTATAGTGTGCTCACACCAAGAAGTGGTACCTGGCACAGTAGAGAAGAGTTCAGAGAATTGATCTAGGAGATTTATGCAATTATCTTTCTGCTCAGCAGTAAGACAATCAGCCAAAACTACACCTTCCACAAGAGCATCTTGTTCTGTGGAAGAGAAGAGATCAGGTAGAGGATCACTGTCTTCTTCCTGTCCCTCATCAGTTGCCATGAGCAGGGTGAGATCAGCCCTGTCATAGTAGGGTTTCAGGCGGTTGACATGGAGCACCCTAAGGGGACTCCTGGCAGTGCCTAAGTCAACCAAGTAGGTGACTTCACCCTTCTTTTCAACATTTGTGTGGGGTCCACTCCATTTATCTTGGAGTGCTCTTGGGGCCACAGGCTCCAAGACCCACACTTTCTGCCCTGGTTGGTACTGAACCAAAACAGCCTTCTGATCATGCCATTGCTTCTGGAGCTCTTGGCTGGCCTGAAGGTTTTTACTGGCCTTTTTCATGTACTCAGCCATCCTTGATCTGAGGCCAAGTACATAATCCACAATATCCTGCTTAGGAGCTTTTAAAGGTTGTTCCCAACCCTCCTTTACAAGTGTGAGTGGACCCCTAACAGGGTGTCCAAAAAGAAGTTCAAAGGGGCTGAAGCCCACTCCTTTCTGGGGTACCTCCCTGTAGGCAAAAAGGAGGCATGGTAGAAGGATATCCCATCTCCTGCGGAGTTTTTCAGGGAGACCCATAATCATGCCTTTGAGAGTTTTATTAAATCTCTCCACCAGTCCATTTGTTTGTGGATGATAGGGTGTTGTGAACTTGTACGTTACACCACACTCCTTCCACATGGCCTTTAAGTAGGCAGACATGAAATTGCTTCCTCTGTCTGATACTACTTCCTTTGGGAAGCCCACCCTTGAAAATATTCCTAGGAGGGCCTTTGCCACTGCAGGAGCTGTAGTGGTCCTTAAAGGAATTGCTTCAGGATATCTTGTGGCATGGTCCACTACCACCAAGATAAACCTATTGCCTGAAGCAGTAGGAGGGTCAAGGGGGCCAACTATGTCAACCCCTCCCCTTTCAAAGGGAACCCCAACCACAGGCAGTGGGATAAGGGGTGCCTTTGGGGTGCCACCTGTCTTGCCACTGGCTTGACAGGTTTCACAGGACTTACAAAATTCCTTTGTGTCCTCAGACATCCTAGGCCAATGAAACAGGGGAACAAGCCTGTCCCAAGTTTTCATTTGTCCTAGGTGCCCAGCTAAGGGAATGTCATGTGCCAGTGTTAGGAGGAACTTTCTGTACTCCTGAGGAATCACTAATCTCCTGGCAGCTCCAGGTTTAGGATCCCTATGCTCAGTGTACAAGAGGTTGTCCTCCCAGTAAACTCTGTGAGAGTCACTGACATCCCCATTAGCCTGTTTGACAGCTTGCTGTCTGAGACCCTCTAATGTGGGACAGGTTTGCTGTGCCACACTCAGCTCCTCTCTGGCAGGCCCCCCTTCACCCAAAAGCTCAGCAGTGTCTGCTTCCAGCTCCTCTGGTGTAGGTTCTGCACAGGGAGGGAATTCTTCTTCCTCAGAAGTAGAATCCACTGTAGAGGGAGGGATAGTAGGAAGTGGTTTGCTTCTACTAGCCCTAGCTTTAGGGAGCACTTGGTCCATTGTTCCAGGATCCAAGCTTCCCTGTCCTTTTTGCTTTTTGGCCTGAGCCCTTGTCAAAGCAAAAATATGCCCTGGAATGCCCAGCATTGCTGCATGGGCCTCCAACTCCACATCTGACCAAGATGATGTCTCCAAATCATTCCCTAATAGACAGTCTACAGGTAAATCTGAAGCTACCACAACTTTCTTTGGACCAGTTACCCCCCCCCCAGTTGAGATTTACAACAGCCATGGGGTGGCTTTGTGTTATGTTGTGAGCATCGGTTACTTGGTACTGGTGTCCAAGTATGTGTTGTTCAGGGTGCACCAGTTTCTCAATCACCATTGTGACACTGGCACCTGTGTCCCTGTAGGCCTGGACCTCAACACCATTTATTAGGGTTAGTTGCTTGTACTTCTCCAAGTTATGGGGGCAAGCAACCAAAGTGGCTAAATCAATAGCCCCTTCAGAGACTAAAGTAGCCTCTGTGGTCTCCCTAATCAGACCAACCCCAACTAAGTTACCAATAGTGAGCCCAGCTACTCCCTTGGATTGGCTATTAGTAGGTTTGCTTCCACCACCACTGCTATTAGTAGGGACACTAGGTGTAGCAGTAGGGGTTGTAGTGGTAGGAGCAGTGGTGCCTTTCTTTGGACAACTGGGATCTGTTGTCCAATGGCCTTTTATTTTATATAAATAACACCATGGTTTCTTTTCCTTGTTCTGATTAAAGGAGGATTTGGACCCACCACCCCCACCAGAGTGTTTTTGTGGGCCTGATGAAGACTCATTTTTAGATTTGTCCCCACCCTTGTCAGAAGACTTACCATCCTTCTTTTTGTTGCCATCTTTGTCACCCCCTGTATGAACTTTTCTGTTCACTCTTGTTCTGACCCATTTGTCTGCCTTCTTTCCCAATTCTTGGGGAGAGGTCAGATCAGAGTCCACCAAGTACTGGTGCAACAAATCAGACACACAATTATTAAGAATATGCTCTCTCAGGATCAAGTTATACAGGCTGTCATAATCAGTAACTTTACTGCCATGTAACCACCCCTCCAAGGCCTTCACTGCCTGGTCAATGAAATCAACCCAGTCTTGTGAAGACTCCTTTTTGGTCTCTCTGAACTTTATCCTGTACTGTTCAGTGGTTAAGCCATAACCATCCAGGAGTGCATTCTTAAGAACTTGGAAATTATTGGCATCATTTTCTTTCACAGTAAGGAGCCTATCCCTACCTTTTCCACTAAATGATAGCCATAGGATAGCAGCCCACTGCCTTTGAGGGACATCCTGTACAACACAGGCCCTCTCAAGTGCAGCAAACCACTTGTTAATGTCATCCCCCTCCTTATAAGGGGGAACTATCTTGTGCAGATTCCTGGAATCATGCTCTTTTGCAGGATGACTATGGGGAATACTGCTGCTGCCACCATGGGTATCTAAACCCAACTTCTGTCTTTCCTTCTCTAATTCAAAAGACTGTCTATCCAAATCCAGCTGTTGCTTTTTGAGCTTCAGTCTGGTTTGTTCCACCCTCAACTTATTGAGTTCCCTCTCTAACATTCTGTCATCAGGGTTGGTGGGAGGGACATTTCTAGAAACAGAGCTATGATGGGAATGAACAGAAGGAGACCTGTCCCTTACAGAAGCCACCCTAACAACTTGGTTTACAGAAACATTACTACCAGTATGGTGAGAATAAATGCTTTTGCTATGATGTGAGACAACACTATTTATATGGTGTGGCTCATCATCATTACCATCTATGCTAGATTGTCTAGTAATGGGCAGGCTAGGAAGTTTATTTCCTGAATCTTTTCCTGGGGGAGTCTCTGAATCAGATTGAGAACTATTAGGTACTTTTTCAACAGATGAGGCACCTATGGCCTTATCCTGTTCTCTAAGCATGTTAAGTAACAGTTCCAAGGAAGGATTCTTCCCTACACTCAAACCTCTCTCTATACAGAGACTCCTTGCTCTTTTCCAGCTAAGGTTGTCATATGCAAGTTTGGACAGATCAACATTTTGGCCTGTGCCAGACATTTTTTTAGAGAGAGTTAAAGTGATAGAAAAAGAGAAAAAAGTTTTCAGAACTTTTTGGAAAGACAGAAAAAAACTTTTTAAACTTTTAAGAACTTTTTGAAAGTTTAGAAGTACTTTTCAGCACTTAGAAAAGAGTGAAAAGAGAAAATGCAAAACTTTTTGGCTATGTGTATATACACTGACCTTGTTTTGTATATTTTTCTCTTATGAAAAGTACAATGACAAGAGTGGTAAGTAGTCTCAAGCACTTATCCCACCACTGCACAACCAATGTAGGAGGCTGGACTGGCTTGTAGTGAGTACCAAGGGGTACTTGCACCTTGTACCAGGCCCAGTTATCCCTTATTAGTGTATAGGGTGTCTAGCAGCTTAGGCTGATAGATAATGGTAGCTTAGCAGAGCAGCTTAGGCTGAACTAGGAGACGTGTGAAGCTACTACAGTACCACTTAGTGTCATATGCACAATATCATAAGAAAACACAATACACAGTTATACTAAAAATAAAGGTACTTTATTTTTATGACAATATGCCAAAGTATCTTAGAGTGTACCCTCAGTGAGAGGATAGGAAATATACACAAGATATATATACACAATAGCAAAAATATGCAGTATAGTCTTAGAAAACAGTGCAAACAATGTATAGTTACAATAGGATGCAATGGGGAAACATAGGGATAGGGGCAACACAAACCATATACTCCAAAAGTGGAATGCGAACCACGAATGGACCCCAAACCTATGTGACCTTGTAGAGGGTCGCTGGGACTATTAGAAAATAGTGAGAGTTAGAAAAATAACCCTCCCCAAGACCCTGAAAAGTGAGTGCAAAGTGCACTAAAGTTCCCCTAAGGACAAAGTAGTCGTGTTAGAGGAATAATGCAGGAAAGACACAAACCAGCAATGCAACAACTGTGGATTTCCAATCTAGGGTACCTGTGGAACAAGGGGACCAAGTTCAAAAGTCACAAGCAAGTCGGAGATGGGCAGATGCCCAGGAAATGCCAGCTGCGGGTGCAAAGAAGCTTCGACTGGACAGAAGAAGCTGAGGTTTCTGCAGGAACGAAAAGGGCTAGAGACTTCCCCTTTGGTGGACGGATCCCTCTCGCCGTGGAGAGTCGTGCAGAAGTGTTTTCCCGCCGAAAGAACGCCAACAAGCCTTGCTAGCTGCAAATCGTGCGTTTGGCGTTTTTGGACGCTGCTGGGGCCCAGGAGGTCGCAAATTGGACCTGAAGAGAGAGGGGACGTCGAGCAAGACAAAGAGCCCTCACTGAAGCAGGTAGCACCCGGAGAAGTGCCAGAAACAGGCACTAAGAGGATGCGTGAAACGGTGCTCACCGAAGTTGCACAAAGGAGTCCCACGTCGCCGGAGACCAACTTAGAAAGTCGCGCAATGCAGGTTTAGAGTGCCGTGGACCCAGGCTTGGCTGTGCACAAAGGATTTCCGCCGGAAGTGCACAGGGGCCGGAGTAGCTGCAAAGTCGCGGTTCCCAGCAATGCAGCTCAGCGAGGTGAGGCAAGGACTTACCTCCACCAAACTTGGACTGAAGAGTCACTGGACTGTGGGGGTCACTTGGACAGAGTCGCTGGATTCGAGGGACCTCGCTCGTCGTGCTGAGAGGAGACCCAAGGGACCGGTAATGCAGCTTTTTGGTGCCTGCGGTTGCAGGGGGAAGATTCCGTCGACCCACGGGAGATTTCTTCGGAGCTTCTGGTGCAGAGAGGAGGCAGGCTACCCCCACAGCATGCACAAGCAGGAAAACAGTCGAGAAGGCGGCAGGATCAGCGTTACAGAGTTGCAGTAGTCGTCTTTGCTACTATGTTGCAGGTTTGCAGGCTTCCAGCGCGGTCAGCAGTCGATTCCTTATCAGAAGGTGAAGAGGGAGATGCAGAGGAACTCGGATGAGCTCTTGCATTCGTTATCTGAAGTTTCCCCAGAGACAGAGACCCTAAATAGCCAGAAAAGAGGGTTTGGCTACCTAGGAGAGAGGATAGGCTACTAACACCTGAAGGAGCCTATCAGAAGGAGTCTCTGACGTCACCTGGTGGCACTGGCCACTCAGAGCAGTCCAGTGTGCCAGCAGCACCTCTGTTTCCAAGATGGCAGAGGTCTGGAGCACACTGGAGGAGCTCTGGACACCTCCGAGGGGAGGTGCAGGTCAGGGGAGTGGTCACTCCCCTTTCCTTTGTCCAGTTTCGCGCCAGAGCAGGGCTAAGGGGTCCCTGAACCGGTGTAGACTGGCTTATGCAGAATTGGGCACCTCTGTGCCCAACAAAGCATTTCCAGAGGCTGGGGGAGGCTACTCCTCCCCTGCCTTCACACCATTTTCCAAAGGGAGAGGGTGTCACACCCTCTTCTCAGAGGAAGTTCTTTGTTCTGCCATCCTGGGCCAGGCCTGGCTGGACCCCAGGAGGGCAGATGCCTGTCTGAGGGGTTGGCAGCAGCAGCAGCTGCAGTGAAACCCCAGGAAGGGCAGTTTGGCAGTACCAGGGTCTGTGTTACAGACCACTGGGATCATGGGATTGTGCCAACTATGCCAGGATGGCATAGAGGGGGCAATTCCATGATCATAGACATGTTACATGGCCATTTTCGGAGTTACCATTGTGAAGCTACATATAGGTAGTGACCTATATGTAGTGCACGCGTGTAATGGTGTCCCCGCACTCACAAAGTTCAGTGAATTGGCTCTGAACAATGTGGGGGCACCTTGGCTAGTGCCAGGGTGCCCACACACTAAGTAACTTTGCACCTAACCTTTACCAGGTAAAGGTTAGACATATAGGTGACTTATAAGTTACTTAAGTGCAGTGTAAAATGGCTGTGAAATAACGTGGACGTTATTTCACTCAGGCTGCAGTGGCAGGCCTGTGTAAGAATTGTCAGAGCTCCCTATGGGTGGCAAAAGAAATGCTGCAGCCCATAGGGATCTCCTGGAACCCCAATACCCTGGGTACCTCAGTACCATATACTAGGGAATTATAAGGGTGTTCCAGTAAGCCAATGTAAATTGGTAAAGATGGTCACTAGCCTGTTAGTGACAATTTGGAAAGAAATGAGAGAGCATAACCACTGAGGTTCTGATTAGCAGAGCCTCAGTGAGACAGTTAGTCACTACACAGGTAACACATTCAGGCACACTTATGAGCACTGGGGCCCTGGGTTACCAGGGTCCCAGTGACACATACAACTAAAACAACATATATACAGTGAAAAATGGGGGTAACATGCCAGGCAAGATGGTACTTTCCTACACTAGAGGGCGCAGTGCCACCAAACCTGGCACAGTTGTGGGTCACGTCCAGGCAGCCGTCGGTGTGGCGTCAGGTCTGGTTGCGACATTCGGTTGCGGGGATATTGGCTGGTTAGTGAAGTGACCCTGACTGAATTGTTGGTCCTTTGCAGGCTTCTTGTCTTTCTTGAGTGGTGCCTCCACTCAAGAGGGAGATTTAGGCTATTTGCGAAGCCTGGTGGTCCTATGAGGCTTATGAGGTTGGTCCAGTGGTCAGCTACTCCGCAGTGGCGATTGTTGGGACTCTGGTGCAGAAAGCAGGGGTCTTGGAACCTCTTCTGGTGCAGCAGGACCTCTGTTCTCGTCCTGTCGGGTTCTTTGGTGCTGTCTTCTTTCTTCCTGTTCAATCTAATTTCTTGGTCTAGTGGATCCCACTAAATACTGAATTTAGTAGGCATTTTAGGGGGGACCTGGTGGTGTCCAAAGGGACACGTACCCTTGGGTGTCTACACCCACTACAGTGGCCACTTCCTGTGGGAAGGGTCACTTCCCTAAACCTCATTGGGTATTTTCCTCCATTCCAACATGGAGAAAAATAAAATAGAGGGTCCACTTCGCATGCAAGCTCTTACGGCTCTTACGCCAAAGGTTGAGGTAGGCAAGGGGGGGGAAGCCATTTGCTGCTAGCAGCAGGCCTGGGTGCTCGAGTTTCAGGAGCTCTAGCCCTATAAAAGCTCACCGCCAGGGTGTTGCACATTCCTGATGGAGGGGGTGCTAGCTCCTCCACCCAGGAAGGGCACTGTTCCCAAACCAAAGAGCCTGGGCTCTCCCCCAAGGTTTGTGGATTGGCTGTCTGGAGGTGGCAGGCTGGATGCAACCAGTCAGCAACCATGCCAGTTAGGTTAGCTTTTGCAGAGGGCACCGGCAAGGTGACCCCTGGGTACATTTGGGGATAGATCTAGTACCGGTACCAGTCTGGATTTATCATTCTGAGTTGTTTGATACTAAACAACCTAGGGTGCAGAGTAGCCACCATGTAACTGGGAAACCCGTGTTTGACCAGTGTCCAGTACCAGTACGTGCATCTGAAAATGGCTGCTCTGTTCACTAACTATGTATTTGGTTTGACAAGGACACAGTGGGGGCATATTTCTCATGCAGCTATGCCCTCACACACATTATGGTGCACCCTGCCTTACGGCTGGAAGGCCTGCCAGAGGGGTGACTTACCCATAATATATGCAGGGTGGGGTGGGCAGGGCACACAGAGAGTGTGTCCTGTCGAGTTTGTCCTTTTAGGTTTGAAAGGCATATGTTCAGAGAAATAATTTATTCCAGGGTGGCAGAGGATGGTAGTATCCCCTTCCCTGGTGGAGGACAAGGACCACTCACAGTTTCACACCTTCTGCCCATTAGCAACCATACCTTACGCTCCAATGCAAGGCAAACAGACATCATTTGAATCCAAGTAACGCCTTGTGAACACAAGTGTGAGGGGGAAAGTTGAGAGAGTTATTGCACAAATGAAGGAAAATAATGGTGGATGCTTGGGTGCTTCAGACCATTATTTGTTTCCAAAGCGAACATTAGGGCACTCTAGAACAAAGAGTTCAACCCACACCCATCTTCACTAGCAAACTTGTTGCTAGTAGACCAAGATGTAAGGCCCTGCTTATCAAAGGAGCGAATACATCAACTTCAATACTCAACAGCAAGAATTCCACTCATCTGAGGAATGCTAGTGCATGGAAATTGGGTCCGGATCTATTTTAAGAAATACTGAAGTGAGGTTCCCTCCCGCCTGGATTACCAGGTTCACAGTTTCATTAGATGGTGTCCGGACCCCTTGGCAGAAGCGATGGGCGCATTCCTACAGGACTGGAGTCAGGAGCTCAGGTATAACTTCCCTTTGTTCTCAATGATCACAAGTCTGATAGTGCTGGTGAGGAGACAAAGAGCGGAGATGTTGTTGCTGATACTGTTTGAGAATGCAAAAAGGTTTCCAGTTTGTTTGGAACTTTCTATGGACTATCCAATCCTACTTCCCTGGACTCAAAACTTTCTGAGGGATGTTCACGGCAACTCAAATCAAATGGTGCAGGAAGGAACCTGTACATTGACAGATTGGAGAATTACAGGGGATGCCGGGATGCCTCAGGCTTATTGCAGCAGCCTTCTAGTCTCCTATGGAGAGCATGGGCTTGTTCTACCGCCAAAAATTAAAGCTCAGCTTGTAGTCAAGTTGGAATCTGGGACAGGTTTTGACCCTGTGGGCAGATGTAGTTTGTATACTATATTGAATTTTCTATCAGAGTTGGTGGTGGTAGTAGTTCTGGCCTATCATACAATTAATGCCTGCAGATCAGCCATTTCAGTGGGCCATTTTAGTTTCAAAGATATTCTGGCAGGGGAACACTTGCTAGTATTCAGGCTTTTGACTGACGTCTGGCTGCCTATGCTCCCCATTAGTCAAACAGTCACAAACTGCAGGACATAAATGTAGTACTTTGACTACTAGACTCATGGCAGGATAACCAGTTTTTTGTTTCACAAAAAAGTTAACACATTTGTTAAGCCTCATTTTCTGTAGAAGGGTGTCAGATGTGACAGCATTTGATATCTCTCTCAGGATATTTACTCTGGAGGGGTTTTCGTCTATGGTTTCCAGAAGCACCCATTCCCACACAAGGGTGGTGCAGTACCCAGCTTTGCCTTAACACCTAAGTTGTGTGTGGTGAGACTTATCAGACTTCATGAATCTATGACTGATGAAATAAGACCTCCAGGTATGTCACAATTTCTTATAGCAATAATGAAATTGTTTAAACCAGTCTCACTCCCTACCATTGCTTGATGGCTTCGGAGGGTAATGTAGGAAGTAGGTAGTGATAAGTCTATTTTCAGGGCACATTTCACAAGAGGGGCCATGACCTCAAGGATTTCTCTTTGGGTAGCTGCTTGGAAGACATCCTCAATGCGATTTATTGGTAATCGGATTCTACCTTCAAGAAGTTTTATTTCAAACCTTTGATGGGGGTGGCAGCCCTAGTGGTAAGTAAACCGTAAAACTTGCAAAAACATTGAGCCTTCAGTCCTGACACAGAATATAAATATTCACAAAGTAAAGTTTCCTTTCTCTTTAGAACATGGATGAGAGGATTATCCCATCCAGGAAAGAACAGCAATACATATGTCCTGCCCAGAAGATCTTGCGATTGTGAAGAGGATGGTTGTAAGAACATGATAACATGCTTATCTTTATACATAGTTCATAGAAATTGAGTTGCATTCTATTGAATGTTCAAATTGTATGGAGAGGTAATGACACAGATGGTTAGGTTTTCCTTATTTTCTCATAGTGACAGAAGAAAACCAGAGAATGGATTAGCAGTGGTTAAAATCTGCACGAAGAAAGAGGGAGTGCCTTTACTTTGAGGATTGTCTTGAAGGGAATGATGGATCTCCGTGTCCTAAACAGTATTAATTCTTACCTTGACAATAGCTGGAAAAAGTTATATTATGTTTTTATTTCAATATTTTACCTGGGTCGGGGGGGGGGGGCTGTAACACTTTTATTCACATTTTCTTTACTGAGTTGTAACAGGACATAGCAATATACTGCTTCATCAATAAATAGCAAGACCATTAGCAGCATACAATTGAATGCTATTGAGACAAAGAGCTTCCAGAATGTATTGACATCTGCTGTTGTGATCAAAAGTTCCAGTGATAACACTGACAACAAAGTGGCTTAATCAGTACCGAACAATGAACCTCTCCTACTCCCAGAAAACCCCTGTATACTATAAACTATTAGTGAGATGAGAATGGGTTAACCCGACCCAAGGGAACCCCCCCTCAAAGGTCTCAAGCAGGTTCATGCCCTTCAGCAATTTGGTATGGTATTTTATTTAGAAAACATGAAGTGCCCATGTTCGTGTGGGGCAAGCCATGAGCAGAAGGACAATGGAGAAGTTCACAAGAGGGCCCCAGATATATTCAAGGTTTTTGAAGTTATCCAGGTCTATGTCAGCCATTCTTTCCATTGTCCAGGCTTGCCACAATAGGGCATGTCATTGTGTGATCGAAGGAGGCGTTTTCTTCCAGAAGGCTGCCAATGTTGTCTTGGCCGCCCCTAGGCATAGCACATGATTGAGTGGTCGCCTAAGGATTGGCGTTTAAGAGGTTTGTCACACAATCGGTGTAGAGGGGATCGAGTAACCCAGTTTATCTTTAAGTTATGCTAATATTTCTGACCAGAACAGGTGAATTATAGGACAGTCCCACCATTTTTGAGTTTAGTAGAGAGGAGGTACCAGCCATCAACGATTTGTAGTGGGCGTCTCTCACCTCCATAGAGTTATTAAACCTTGGCATGTCATGCTATAATTTCCACCATTGGTCCTCGGAGACCTTATCCCCCACCAAAGTGGAAAAGAAGTCTATGTGCTGTGGTCGAATCTTTGGGGATGTATCAATTAAAAGGATATAAAGAAATGGCAACCTTAGCCCCCCCTTTGTATGTGTACCAGTTTTTCAATAGGGGAGAGTTCTCTTGTGGCAACGTCTGGGTGGAGGACCCATTGTTTCGATTGTGTATAGTCATACTTCCCAGTGGGGAGGCCAAAGTGTTGTTGGCAGTTTTCAAAGGTAAGAATATCCCACTCATGAAGTAATTCCGAAATGGTGAAGCACCCACCATCCCTCCAGGGGTCGAAAGGGCCTGGATTAAGCGCCGGGTCAAAGGCCAGATGAAAATGGACTGGGGTGAACGAGGAGGGGATCGCAGTCCAGGCTGAGGAATGATTCACAGCATCCCAAGCTTTAAGGGTTGTTTTTGTAGATGTGCTGATGTATGCATTGGGGTGGGGGGGTCAGGTCTGCTTTAGGTTTCCATAGCAAGTCCCATATATATCTACCCACCACCGTCCGGTGCAAATGGAGCCAGTGTTTATCTGATTCCCTCAGAGACCATTCAGAGATCACCCTTCACTCTGCTGCTTTGCAATAAGAGGGGACGTCTAGAAGAACCAACCCTTCCGCCTCTCTTGGCAAGCGCAATACTTTATAAGGCATAAGTATATTCTGGCACTGCAATTTTGGCAGATAAAGGTGGTCACCAGAGAAGAGAGTTTTGTAAAGATTCTGCGGTCTACTTCAATTGGAAGGCCCTGGAACAGGTAGTCTTACCACAGTTTCTATGTCATTTTAATTGCTTGGAGGCAGCCCAACTGTGATAAGTACACAGGTGCCCATCTTTTAAGGTCTACTTTGAGCTGCTGAAGTGACGGGGGTAGTTGATTCTCTACAGGTCAGATAGCTTAAGGGTGATTTTAATCCCTAAGTATGTGAGTTCTTTTTTGGCCCATTGGTAAGGGGTACTGCTCCCCAGCGTCTCCATCTCCGAGGGAGGAGAGTCAAGTTCAGAATGAAGGATTTATGAAGAATAATACAGTAGCCCCTACTTTTTCAAAAAGGACTAATTTGATTTGTAAGGCCAGTAGAGAGGTCACGAGCGAAGTCAGGGAGAGCAGCACATCATATGCGAATAGTGACATTTTGTGGTTAATGAGTCCAAAGGGAAGGCCATGAATATCTTTCTCCTCTCTCACCTTAGCTGCCAGCGGCTCTATACTGAGGGCAAAAAGGAGCAGTGAGAAAGGGCACCTTTTACAAGTTCATCGCTCTAATTTAAAGAGGTCGGAGCCCACACCATTTACTATTACTCACAAAAGCAGATGTGCATAATTGGCCTAGACTGTGATAATAAATTATTGTCACATTCCAAATTTGCAGTGTGAGAGAAAAAGGAAGGGCTAATCCAGAGTCAGAAGGACTGCTGGTAGGCTTTTTCTTATGGCCCTTTCGACCAGATGGTTCACCCTCCTCAGATTATCATGTGTTTGTCTCCCCTTAAAGAACCGGACTGATCTGGGTGGATTAGATCCGGCATAATGTCTTGACACCAGAATCTTGGTGTATATAATTTAGCATCCAAGTTTAGTAAGGCGATGGGCCTATATGAATAACATTGGGGTGGATCCATCCCTGGCTTTGGCACAACTGAAGTGAGAGCTCCTCAAGAGGTAGCTATGTGATTAAGCAGTTTAGTGTGGTAGCGTACCAAGTCAGAGTTAAAAGTTTTATAAAATTGGGCCGTGAAGTCATCAGGCCCGGATGATTTATTACGTTTTAGGGGAAAGATGGCAGCCTGGACCTCATTCTCCCTGATCGGACGGCCCAGGATCTCAATTTGGTCCTCAGTCACTTACGGACAGTTATATCATTTAAGTATTTTTGTTGGTCGGTTGTCCTACATGGCTCAGTTGCATACATTTGATGAAGTCTTGGAAGGCCGCAGCTTTGTCAGCATCTGATGTTGACACTCTCCCTCTCTCTAGATGGATGTGACCAATGCATTTCTTCTAATGTTTGATTAGTGAGCCAAGCGGGGTCCCACTTTATCCCCCTGATCATATTTCACAATTTTGAGACATAGCAGAGTGAATCCCACCCTATTTGTATAAATTGCATTTAGCTTGCACTTCAGTGTGGTGACTTTTCGTTGCAGAAGTAGGGAGGGGCTGTCTTTGTGGGCCCACTCTGCAGTTCCTTATATAGTGTTAACCTATCTCATGTTTTTGTTTGGTTAAAGTAGCCAGGAGTGAATTGCATTCCCCCCTCCTTAGAGCAGCTTTAAATGCATCCCATGTATTAGATAAGTCAGTATTCCGGGGGCTGTTCACACTAAAGATGTCCCTGATGGCTTCACGCAGTTCATCTCAAAAGAGACATCTCTTATAACCACCTATGATATTTAGGTGTAGGGGGGAGTCTACTACAATGTCAAAGTGACACGCGCGTGGTCTGAGAGGGCTACGAGATGGATTTCGGAAAGTAGTATAGGACTGGCTCACGAAAATATGATCAATGCGTGAGTATGTGTGGTGCGAGTGGGAGAAGAAGGTATAGTTGCGAGCCTCTGGATGGGTGGTCGTCAAAGTATCTATAAGGGCTGTGGAGCAAAATGTTTGTTTCAGGGCTTTAAGAAAGTTCCTGGTGACAGTGCGATGCGGATGGGTGCTGTCTAGATCTGGGTGCCATATCAGGTTAAAGTCTGCCATCAAGATTATCGCCCCCTTAGCGAATTCACCCAAAAGAGGGAGACAAGATCGAAGAAAGGCAGCCTGGGCATTATTGGGAGCATAGACTGTAGCTATACTACAGGTTTGATCTGCTATGTTCCCTTTCACCAACAATATTCTCCCTTCTTTATCCAATTTATAGCCAGTCATTTGGAATTTAAGTGACAAATGAAAAAGAAGGGCTACCCCATTATGCTTTGTGAGGACAGAGGATTTATTTATCGAGGGATATGCTTTACAGTGTATTCTATGGTCCTCATTTCTTTTGAGGTGTGTCTCTTGCAAAGCTATTATATCAAGCCTTCTATCTAGAATGTATTTCCACAGTTTGTGGCACTTGGTGGGAGAGTTCAGTCCCTTAACGTTCCATGTTAACATTGTCAACACCATGATGATAGTTTACGTGTACATTTGAGAAATGGCTTCAGTTGTAAGACCCCACTCCCTGCCGTCCGACCATTGCCCTTCTTCTACAGACAGATAGGTGATCGTCTGTGAGTCTTGGGTCTCCACCCCACAACACAAATCAAAAAGCACCACTCACTCAAACAGAAAAAACAAACAAGAACAATGAGAACTTATTTCCCAAACTATGATATAAGCCAGTTTTAGCTCCCATTGGTGCACATGTACAGGTCACACCGCGTATGGCATTCTATCAACATGCAGCTGAAAATGAGGCAAAGTAGCAGTAATAGACATCACATTCAGAAGATAGGGTACCCTTTTCTCAAGGGACCACCGGCCACTTTCAAGTACAGCTTGCAGGGATTAGGAGTGAACATAGAGCATCATCTCACAAGGGGAGTCACTGAATCGGTGAGCTAAACAGTTCAAAGCATATCTCAATCTGAGTCTTGAATAGGCAGATGTGCGGCTGTTAAGGCGGGGATTGCGAGTCTGTCTTAGCCCAGCACTCTCCTTGTCGTTTCAATGATCTCTGTGCTAGCCATTGAGCTATTTCTGCTCCTGACATCAAACTTGAAGGTGATCTCTCTTGGGCCTCTCATCATCTCTGCCATCCAGGGATAGTAGGCCCAACAGCATCGTCACTTCCGTAAAGTAGTTTGTAAATCAAATGTGAGGCTAAAAGGATAGGTCCACCTGTATTCAATGTGGTCTTGATTCATCTGTTCGGTAACTGGGTGAAATTGGAGTCGTCGGGCCAAGGTGGACAGTGCTGTCTTGAAACAGAAAGCATGTCGCCCCTTGGAAGGAGACAGAGTCCTTTTTCCTTGCAGCTCGCACAATTGCTTCCTTCACCTTAAAGGAGTGTAGCTTGGTGAGGACATCCCAGGGTCGTTTACCCTCACTAGATCTGGGTGTGCTCACTCGGTAAACACATTTGATTTGGACTTTGGCCTGGTTATCTCCAAGACGCTCAGAGAACAAGCCCACCACAAATGCTTTTAAGTCAGGGCTCTCTACTCCTTACTCCAGATTCTGTAAGCGAATGTTACCCCGTCTGGAACAGTTGTCTAAGTCTTTGCATTTTAAGAGTGTGACTTACAGCTGGTCCTGAAGTTGTGCAGAGGAACCTTCCAGTCATTCCACTCATTGCTCTAGGAATTGGCATTGAGTTTCCAAGTCCAGGGTGCGTACACCTACTGAGTCCACATCATATTGTAGTGTCAAGAGCTGTGTGTTAAGAATGTCTAGGGAGTGGGACAGGTCCGCTTTCAATCCCTCTCTCAGTCTTGTAGTGAGGCCAAGAGGTCTTCCTTGGTTAGCGCCATGGCACCAGCTCCCAGAATGGGAGGGAACACTTCTCTAGTTGCTGTTGGTTGGAAGTAACTGAATACTCTGTTCTGCCGAGTCTTTTTCAGAGGCATGTAAGCTGTGGCTGGAGGCCAAGGCGAGCGGTCTGGGGCCAAGAGTGGGTAAGGATTGAAGGATTAGAATAGCGCAGGGTATGTGGTGGTCTGCAAGAGTGTGCCGTCTTCCCTCCTGCCCCACTGGTCACAATGCATGTAGAATCCAACAAACTGGACTGTCAAGTCCCCTGTCGCTTCTATATTGAACCGGATTGCAGGGGAGCTTAGGTGGTTCACCTCCACTCACCCATGTTGGTTGGCCATGCACCCTGCTGTTACACTTTTACAACAAAAGTACACATTTACGATTTGGTTGTTGAACCGTGTTGGAAGCACAAAAAAGGGGGAAGGGCAGAGGTGTATGGAAACAACCAGAGAATTCCAAGCACACTTTCTTTCATCTTCCCACTCTTCAAACAAAAGTGAGCATGTTGTTCTAAAAACAATGATGCAAATACAGTGTTATTAAAGGGAAATTTAAAAGTATGGGGATATGTCAGAGAGGAAGAAAAAGCAGTGGATTACTGTAAGGATTGCTTTGGGGTAACACTAAACCTGTGCCTGCCATCCAAGTGGCAGCCTTTAATAAACCAGCAGTAACACAGGCAGAAAAGATGCTCTCACCTTTTCCAAGTATGCTCTATTTTGTTAGACATCTGAAATCAGTTATTTCCAGTGCTCAAAGCTACAAACCAGTGGCAGTAAACTTTATAATTGTTACATTATTTACAACTACTGATACATTAGTCTGTAAATTGCCTGTCAAAGACTTAATTCCTGTTGCCAGGATGAAATCTATGTTCCGTGCCAAAGATTCTTCACCAGTGAAACCATCCAATCAACAGCAAATACTGCCTCTGACTAAAATGATGGACTCTTGTAAGATGTTCTTCTCCCCCTTCTTTCTATCTTAAAATATTTTCAAAGATAATTGCGAAAAAATTCCAAGGAGAATTTCAAAAACATTTAAAAGATTCCATGTGTCACGCTTCCTTTCTAGACCTGTGAGCACCTTTATTGCTGTGAAGTACAATGCAATTTTATTTTATTGCAAAGCAGAATGCGTTGTCCTTCCATTATTTGTCTTTCAAAGAGGGAAACTAATAAACGGTTGATCTGTAACGCTGATCCATCTGGTTTTAAAATAATTTTTATTCCCCATATAATTTCCGATATTTTGTCCTTTTATTAAAAGGTAAAAAAACAAAAAGGTCACTTTGCCTTGACATAGGCACTGTTCTGGCAATTGAAGGTAGGTTTGTTTCCTCTCCTGAAACAACATGCTGGGGTCAGAGACACTGAAGGACTAATTCACAAAAATAAGAGAAATCTGCACCACAACAAGTACTCCTCTGAAGTTCTACCCATGACCATATGAAGGACTAGCCACAAGCTCAATTGCTCATGCAGATATGCCTCCGGAAAATAATTCCCTCTTCTCCCCCTCTAAAGGCAAAGCCTCTTCCCTTAATTTCCAACTAACTTGAGGTGATTCCCTGCCCATGCTCACCCTGGAAATAGTTTTGCTCATGCCCGTGACAAAAGTAAACCTCTGATCTTTACCAGAGCTGGAACAGTTCGGAAAAATGTTTGGCAGTACCCACCAATTTGTGACTTTGTGGATGTGCCAAAACATTCAGAGGCCTTCCTGCCTGTGGGCTGCCCATGGAATAGGATTTATACAAGCATCATATTACAAGATTGAGTTATATTATGGATGTGTACATCTTTTTCCAAATGCAAAGCCAAGGTATTCCCCCTACTTAAATGACTAAAAAAAGTCCATATTAGACAAAGGAGGAGCTTTACAGATACATGAACTGTGGCTGTTAATATGTAAACCGTGAAGTCTTACCTCTGCCCAGGAGCCAGCGATGATAGAACCAGGCACTTTGGTCATTGGGGTCCGTGAAAAAGGCATTCTGCACCATTTCAAGTTCTTTGTAGGTGAGTGGAGTTTCAATGGGCGAGAAAAGGGGTAGAAAAGAAGCAGTAAGTCCAAGATTAAACTGCCAATTCAAGTATTAACAGCAAATCTCTGCCTCCAACAAGTTTTTACTTCCCCATGTTTCCACCTTCATTCAGTGTATCTAACACTGCACAAACAAATGTGCTTAGTACCCACTCCCAGATGTCTGCCTGACTTAAACATTCCCAAGCAAGATTTCCAATTTGGCTTCCAAGTGCCTAGTGGCAGCATACCGGAGCAGGTGGGGTAGGGGTACCTCTTTATACAAAAACTGTTACTGAATAAATACACAAGCAGTATGCTATGAAAATTAAGCAGCATCGAAAACAGCATTGTTGCACTCCTCTAATAAGCTCCAAACAGATAAGACTGAAATACGCATTAGAAGTTGTACTTAAATGTGCTTTCATGTGACCTACAATGACTAAAATGTATTTGTATATGGACTACTAAGCCACAGAATGAACACAAATGTAATGTGGCAGACAAACGTCTAAATACATAATTACCTAGTCAATAATGCTAATGTAAGACCAGAAAGACTGAAAGGCATGCAAGAGCCCAGCATTGCAACTGAAAGTGATTAAAGGTGGTTGGAGTGCTTCCAGGTGAGACACGTCACCAAGATCTCTTCTTTGATCACAGACCCAGTCATTCTCACTTTTTGAAGTCTTTATTTGTGACCTCTGCCACATACTTTGACCCTCACCTTTCAGCAGTATCTCCTCTGTGACTCGTCCCTGACGCTGAGGGTCAGGGTAGATCTGAGGGAGTAATTTGCTGCGGTAATGCCAGGAAGAGTAGTTGGAGAAGTTCTTAGTGATGAGGCTGTGAGTGAATTCAAGCTCCTCCTTTGCCAGGACATGAGAATGACTCACAACAAATCTTCGGTAGTCCCAGCAATGGACTAAGAGAAACAGGACAGCGTTAATAAAGCACTATGTATACCAGTGCAGTAATTCCCATTCCTTTGTGTCCTTACACCACCTTAATACTCCACAGGCAACCTTTATTTTCCTCCACTATCTTCAGTCTTCCCTGAAAATAGCCATATGACAACATCTCAAGCTACTGAGGTCCTACACCCTCAAGCCACTCTGATCTGTGTAGTTGAACATGCACTTCAATCCTTAGAATACTCTCAGCCCCTCTTTCAGCTCAACTAACTTGGTCCAGGCATAGCCTTGCTCAATCAAACCGACCCATGACCCCCTGATTACTTTACACATTCCCTAACTCCCTTGCAGCACTTTTCATTGACTCACAGTTCCTCTCATCTGTGTCTAGGAATTTGTTACAGAGCTGCAGTTCACGACCCCAGTCTGGCTCAGGGGTCCGTTCCATCACCCAGGTGCGGTGGTGCCATGTGCCATAAGACTTGGGGTTGACTCGCAGACATGACTCCAGGAACTGCAACTCCCCTTTATACAATAAAATCAGCTCCTCTTTGGACCTATTGAAGGAGACAAATGCAAAAAACACAACTCGTTTACTTTTTACAACAACAAATATATCAACAAGTCAACAGCTTCTTAAAGACAAGGACCTGTGTTAAATAGAACTCAACCTTCACTCCAGAAAGCCTGTAACAAAACAAAACTCCTAAGCTTAAAAGTATTTATTTCATCAACATTAGAAGAATGAAAGTCAGACTAGGATTCTGACCTAAGATGCAAAGTTTGCACCTGTAGGTCAGTTGAAGCAACGTAGATCTGGTGAGCAACTATGGCAGCCTAAATGCATGTTCATTGCTTCTTCGATTGACTGAGGGTTAGTGTCACTGTACGACTTTTCTTCCACTGTCAGTCTGCATAGTGCATACTCAATCACCTTTCAATTGAACTAAAATGATTACAGGAGACTCAGAATGCGCATACAAAGCAGGTTTAAGCCTCAACATTAGCAGTTAACGTCAGATTAATAGACAGATTTTCTAGTCTGTAATATCTTATACTGGGAGCAGAAATGAAGACTTAGAGAACATTGTTAGACAGAGGCCTTGGCAGTCTACAAAGAACCGCAAGTCAGTAGACGCTTGCTTTGGTCCTATCACCAAGGGACTAAACCAAGGACTAAAAGATCTCTTCATAAGCCCCAAGTCCAACATTTTGGCAGCTTCCAGATGTATAAAAAGTAAATAAGATGTCCATGCAAATGTATATACATATGTACAAATAAGTACTACAACGACTACAGGCTCCCGGGGAGGATGGAGGGCACATGTGAATCTGCAGCACCATATGCCACAAACAGATGTACACTGGGTAGGTGAAAGTTTCCGTTCAATGGCATGTGTAGCTGCAGATACACATGCTGTGCATAGAATAAAAAGCAGTTCTACTCCCAAGTAGGCAGTAGTTAGCCCATAGGAGTTGAAGTAGTTTGAAATAGTGTTTTTAGCACTGCTTGTCCAACATTGGCTTGTTGTTTAGATAACACATCCACACAGTAATGCTTCTTGAATGTATGTGGTGTCGACCATGTGGCTGCTTTGCATATATCTGCCATTGGTATATTTCCTCAGACTGCCATGGAGGCACCCTTTTTCCTAGAGGAATGTGCTTTTGGAGTTATTAATAGGTGCCTTTTTGCTTTGAGGTAGCATGTTTGAATACATTTTACAATTCATCTAGCTAATCCTTGTTTTGAAAAGGGATTACCTTTATGAGGTTGTTGGAAAGCAACAAAAAGTTGTTTAGTTTTCATAAAGTCCAGTGTTCTGTCTACATGATACATTTGAGCTCTTTTGAGATCAACAGTGTGGAGAGCTCTTTCAGCAGGAGAGTCTGGTTGTTAAAAGAAGACTGTCAATCCCACTGACTGATTAATGTGAAAAGGTGAAACCACTTTAGGCAAAGATTTTGGATTTGTTCTAAGTACTGCTTTGTGTTTGTGTACCTGGAAGAAAGGTACTTCTAGAGTAAATGCCTGAATTTCACTTACTCTTCTCAAGGAAGTAATTGCTACCAAGAAAGCAACCTTCCGTGTTAGAAACTGAACAGCACAAGAGTGCATGGTTTCGAATGGGGGACCCATAAGTCTTTTGAGTAGAATATTAAGATCCCATGCAGGAGCTGGTGGAATTCTGGGTAGAATAATGCGTTTAAGTCCTTCCATAAATGCTTTTATGACAGGAACTCTAAACAGAGAGATATGTTGTGTATTTTGTAGGTAGGCTGATATGGCTGTTAGATGAATCTTAATAGAGGAATAGGCAAGATTTGCTTTTTGTAAATAAAGCAAAAAACACACAATATCTCGTACTGATGCTTTCAGTGGATCTATATTTTTAGGTTGACAGTAGTATACAAACGGTTTCATTTATTTGCATAGCACTGTCTGCTTGTTGGTTTACGTGCTTGTTTGAGAACGCCCATACATTCTAATGGAAGCTGTAGGTATCCAAATTCTATGACTTCAGGCGCCAAATCATCAAGTTGAGCACACTGGGATTGGGATGCCTGATTTGACCGCTTTTTTGAGTTAACAGGTCTGGTGTGTTTGGAAGCTTGTGATGTGTTGTGAGAGACACTGTTGCAGGGGTCTCATGTTTAGCCTCGCATTTGGTACTATCGCTGTGCATGATTCCATCATTCCCAATAGTTTCATGACAAAGCTTACTGTGTAAGTTTGATTCATCTGCATTTGTGATATGAGGTAGTGAAAGGCTTGTATCCGTTGTGGATTTGGGTAGGCTAATACTGATTCAGAATTGCACCTAGGTAAGGTTGAATTTTTTTCTGGCGGAAGAGGATATTTCTGGTAAATGATTGTGAACCCTCATGTGTGTACTGTGTATGTTGTTGGCATTTTAAAATGGTGCTAGATTTTCTTAACCAATCGTCTAGATAAGAGAAGATATGTATGAGTTCTCTTCTGTGGTATGCTGCTACTACAGCTAGACATTTTGTGAACACTCTTGGTGCTGTTGTTACTCCAAAGGGTAGCACCTTGAATTGGTACTACTTACCTGATATTACGAACCTTAAATACTTGTGGTGAGCTGGATGTATGGGAATGTGAAAGTAAACGTCTTTTAGATCTAGCGCTGTCATGTAATCTTGTTTTGTAGTAGGGGAATGACATCCTTTAGAGTGGCCAGGGGAAAATGTTCTGACAGGATAGGGAAAATGTCACTTACCCAGTGTACATCTGTTCGTGGCATTAGTCGCTGCAGATTCACATGCTGTGCATAGTCCGCCGTCTGGTGTTGGGTCGGAGTGTTACAAGTTGTTTTTCTTCGAAGAAGTCTTTTCGAGTCACGAGACTGAGGGACTCCTCCTCCTTTGTTTCCATTGCGCATGGGCGTCGACTCCATCTTAGATTGTTTTCCCCGCAGAGGGTGAGGTAGGAGTTGTGTATGTTAGTAATAGTGCCCATGCAATGGAATGAATAAGTATGTACAAAATAAAGGTTAAGGTAATATATTTACAAATGTACAAATGTTTGAGATTACTTCCAAACGGCTACAGGCTCCCGGGGAGGCGGGTGGGCGCATGTGAATCTGCAGCGACTAATGCCACGAACAGATGTACACTGGGTAAGTGACATTTTCCGTTCGGTGGCATGTGTAGCTGCAGATACACATGCTGTGCATAGACTAGTAAGCAGTTATCTCCCCAAAAGCGGTGGTTCAGCCTGTAGGAGTGGAAGTAGTTTGAAATAAAGTTCTTAGTACAGCTTGACCTACTGTGGCTTGTTGTGCAGATAGCACGTCTACACAGTAGTGCTTAGTAAATGTGTGAGGCGTAGACCATGTTGCTGCCTTACATATTTCGTTCATTGGAATATTTCCTAGGAAGGCCATGGTAGCGCCTTTCTTTCTGGTTGAGTGTGCCTTTGGTGTAATAGGCAGCTCTCTCTTTGCTTTAAGGTAGCAGGTTTGGATGCACTTAACTATCCATCTGGCTATACCTTGTTTTGATATTGGGTTTCCTGTATGAGGTTTTTGAAATGCAATAAATAGTTGTTTTGTTTTTCTAATTAGTTTTGTTCTGTCAATTTAGTACATTAGTGCTCTTTTGATGTCTAATGTATGTAGTGCCCTTTCAGCTATTGAGTCTGGCTGTGGAAAGAACACTGGTAGTTCTACTGTTTGATTTAAGTGGAACGGTGAGATAACTTTTGGTAAGAATTTTGGATTGGTTCTTAGAACTACCTTATTTTTGTGTATTTGAATAAATGGTTCCTGTATAGTAAACGCCTGAATTTCACTTACTCTTCTTAGAGATGTAATGGCAATGAGAAATGCAACTTTCCACGTTAGGTATTGTATTTCGCAAGAATGCATGGGTTCGAAAGGTGGACCCATGAGTCTTGTTAAGACAATGTTGAGGTTCCATGAAGGAACAGGTGGTGTTCTTGGTGGTATAATTCTCTTTAGGCCTTCCATAAATGCTTTAATGACAGGTATTCTAAACAGTGAAGTTGAATGAGTAATCTGCAGGTATGCAGATATTGCTGCGAGATGTATCTTTATGGAAGAGAAGGCCAGATTTGATTTCTGCAAATGTAGTAAGTATCCTACTACATCCGTTGGAGATGCATGTAATGGTTGAACTTGATTATTATGGCAGTAGCAAACAAATCTTTTCCATTTACTTGCATAGCAGTGTCTAGTGGATGGCCTTCTAGCTTGTTTTATGACCTCCATACATTCTTGTGTGAGGTTTAAGTGTCCAAATTCTAGGATTTCAGGAGCCAAATTGCTAGATTCAGCGATGCTGGGTTTGGATGCCTGATCTGTTGTTTGTGCTGTGTTAATAGATCTGGTCTGTTGGGTAGTTTGACATGAGGCACTACTGACAGGTCTAGTAGTGTTGTATACCAAGGTTGTCTTGCCCATGTAGGTGCTATTAGTATGAGTTTGAGTTTGTTTTGACTCAATTTGTTTACTAGATATGGAAGAAGAGGGAGAGGGGGAAAAGCGTACGCAAATATCCCTGACCAATTCATCCATAGAGCATTGCCTTGAGACTGCTGGTGTGGGTACCTGGATGCAAAGTTTTGGCATTTTGCGTTCTCTTTTGTTGCAAATAGGTCTATTTGAGGTGTTCCCCAAATTTGGAAGTAAGAGTTTAGAATTTGGGGGTGAATCTCCCATTCGTGTACTTGTTGGTGATCCCGAGAGAGATTGTCTGCTAGCTGATTCTGGATGCCTGGAATAAACTGTGCTATTAGGCGAATGTGGTTGTGAATTGCCCACTGCCATATCCTTTGTGCTAGGAGACACAGCTGTGTCGAGTGTGTTCCCCCCTGTTTGTTTAGATAATACATTGTTGTCAAGTTGTCTGTTTTGACAAGAATGTATTTGTGGATTATGATGGGTTGAAATGCTTTCAACGCTAGGAATACTGCTAACAATTTGAGGTGATTTATATGAAACCTTCTTTGATGTACGTCCCATTGTCCTTGGATGCTGTGTTGATTGAGGTGTGCTCCCCACCCTGTCATGGAAGCATCTGTAGTTATCACGTATTGTGGCTCTGGGTCTTGGAAAGGCCGCCCTTTGTTTAAATTTATACTGTTCCACCACAGAAGCGAGATGTATGTTTGGCGGTCTATTAACACCAGATCTAGAAGGTGACCCTGTGCATGTGACCATTGTGATGCTAGGCACTGTTGTAAGGGCCTCATGTGCAATCTTGCGTTTGGGACAATGGCTATGCATGAGGACATCATGCCTAGGAGTTTTAACACCATCTTTGCATGTATTTTTTGTGTTGGATACATGGCTTGTATGACTTTGTAAAAATGTTGAACCCTTTGTGGACTTGGAGTGGCTATCCCTTTTGTTGTGTTGATTGTCGCTCCCAAGTATTGCTGTGTTTGGCACGGCAGAATGTGTGACTTTGTATAGTTGATGGAGAACCCTAGTTTGTAGAGGGTTTGTTTGACATAATCTGTGTGGTGTGAACACCTTGTTAGGGAGTTGGTCTTGATTAGCCAATCGTCTAGGTAGGGGAACACGTGTATTTGCTGCCTTCTGATATGTGCAGCTACTACTGCTAGACATTTTGTAAAGACTCTTGGTGCGGTTGTTATACCGAACGGCAACACTTTGAATTGGTAATGTATTCCCTTGAATACGAACCTTAGGTATTTCCTGTGCGAGGGATGTATCGGTATGTGGAAATACGCGTCTTTTAGGTCTAAGGTTGTCATGTCTTGCTGTCTCAACAGTGGTAATACGTCTTGTAGCGTGACCATGTGAAAGTGTTCCGATTTGATGTAGGTGTTTAGTATTCTGAGATCTAAGATTGGTCTCAGTCTTTTGTCTTTTTTTGGTATTAGAAAGTACAGTGAGTAAACTCCTGTGTTTCTTTGTGGACCTGGTACGAATTCTATTACGTCTTTTTGTAGTAATGCTTGAACTTCCAGATCTAGCAGGTCTAAATGCTGTTTTGACATATTCTGTGTTTTTGGTGGGACGTTTGGAGGGAGTTGGAGAAATTCTATGCAATAACCATGCCGGATAATTGCTAAGACCCAAGTGTCTGTTGTTATCTCCTCCCAAAATTTGTAGAACTGGCTTAGTCTTCCCCCCACTGGTGTTGTGTGAAGGGGTTGAGTGACTTGTGAGTCATTGTTTGGTTGGCGGGGTTTTGGGACCCTGAAATTTTCCCCGGTTTCTAGGGAATTGTCCCCCTCTGTATTGGCCCCGAAAGCCTCCCCTTTGGTACTGTCCCTGGTAGGTAGACGGTGTTGTTTGTGAGGTACTAGCTTGTGTGGTTTGACCTCGAAACCCCCCTCTGAAGGTTGTTTTGCGAAACGTGCCAAAAGTGCCTCTGCCCTGCGGGGAATAGAGTGCGCCCATGGCCTTAGCTGTGTCAGTATCTTTTTTCAATTTTTCAATTGCCGTGTCCACTTCGGGTCCAAACAATTGTTGTTCATTGAACGGCATATTGAGCACTGCCTGTTGTATCTCAGGTTTGAAGCCGGATGTGCGCAACCATGCAAGCCTCCTTATGGTTACCGCAGTATTTATTGTTCTTGCAGCTGTATCCGCTGCATCCATAGAGGAACGTATTTGGTTGTTGGAGATATTTTGTCCCTCCTCAACCACTGGGTAGATGCTCGATGAGATGCTGCATCTCGTCCCAATGGGCTCTGTCATATTGCGCTAGGAGCGCCTGCGAGTTAGCGATGCGCCACTGGTTTGCAGCTTGTACTGCAACCCTTTTCCCAGCTGCGTCGAACTTGCGGCTCTCCTTGTCTGGAGGTGGTGCGTCGCCTGATGTGTGCGAGTTGGCTCTTTTACGAGCTGCTCCTACGACAACTGAATCTGGTGGCAGTTGTGATGTGATAAAAGCAGGGTCCGTGGGCGGGGCTTTATATTTCTTCTCCACCCTTGGAGTTATTGCTCAGCTTTTGACAGGTTCTTTAAAGATCTGTTTAGCGTGCCTTAGCATTCCCGGTAGCATAGGAAGGCTTTGATAATTGCTATGGGTGGAGGAGAGGGTGTTGAAAAGGAAGTCATCCTCGACAGGCTCTGAGTGTAACGACACGTTATGGAACTCTGCTGCCCTAGCTACCACCTGTGCATACGCTGTACTGTCTTCAGGTGGTGAGGGCTTAGTAGGGTACGACTCAGGGCTATTGTCTGATACTGGGGCGTCATAGAGATCCCACGCATCCTGGTCATCTTGGCTCATAGTGGTATGAGCTGGTGAATGTGACGGAGTCTGTGCCGGTGATGTATGAGTTACCGGTGGTGGAGAGGGTGGTGGAGTTACCTTCTTTACCACTTTTGCTTGTGGTGTCTTTTCTTGTGGTTGGAAATCGAGTTTCCTTTTCCTCCTGATTGGGGGAAGAGTGCTGATCTTCCCTGTACCACTTTGTATGAAGATCCGCTTTTGGGTGTGGTCTACATCTGTGGTTTGTAAATCTTCCTCAAACCTGTGTTTGCGCATTTGGGAGGACAGTGATTGTTCCTCTGAGTACGAACTGGCTGTCGGTTCGGTTGCTGGTCGTTTAGGCACCGAAACCGTGTCTTTTGTTGTTTTCGGCTCCGCCGAGAATTTCCTCTTTTTCGGTGTCGAACTTTCTCGGCGTCGACCATCTTCGGTGCCGCTGTCTCTGTGCCGAGCAGCCTCGGTGGTGCTGTCTCGGTGCCGACCCTTTTCTGCAGCACTTTCTCGGTCCTGAGATTGCTGCGTGCCTGTGTCTCGGGCCGAGTCAGACGACCTCGGCACCAGTTCGCCTTTTTTCGGTGCCGATGGACAGTCACCTACTTTATGGGTTGAGCCATGGCCTGTTGGCAGTGGCGTACCCTGGGCTTTGTCTGTTTTCCCGTGTGGTGCTTGCTTCGACGTCTTACTCACGGTTTCTTCGACGTCGAATTCTTCTGAGTCCGATTCATGGATGGAGAAGGCTTCTTCTTCTTCTCCCTGTTCCTCGAACCCTCGTTGTCCTGTCGGCGTGGACGCCATCTGCAACCGTCTAGCTCTTCGGTCACGGAGCGTTTTTCTCAATCGAAACGCTCGACAGGCCTCACACGTTTCTTCCTTGTGCTCGGGTGACAGGCACAAGTTACAGACCAAATGTTGGTCTGTATAGGGATATTTACTGTGGCATTTAGGACAGAATCGGAACGGGGTCCGTTCCATCAGTGTCGATGTTGCACGCGGTCGGGCCGACCAGGCCCCGACGGGGGATCGAAATTACCCCGAAGGGCTACCGGAGCTCTTCAGGATTCGGTGTCGATTCTAATCTAACCCGATACCGAACGAAACAATACCGACGTAGTTTTCCGAAGTTATGACTATCTTTCCGTCCCGAAACACGGAGCGAAAAGGAACACGTCCGAACCCGATGGCGGAAAAAAAACAATCTAAGATGGAGTCGACGCCCATGCGCAATGGAAACAAAGGAGGAGGAGTCCCTCGGTCTCGTGACTCGAAAAGACTTCTTCGAAGAAAAACAACTTGTAACACTCCGACCCAACACCAGACGGCGGACTATGCACAGCATGTGTATCTGCAGCTACACATGCCACCGAACATATATTTACAGGTCTGAGATCGAGAATGGGTCTGAGAGTACCATCCTTCTTTAGTATAAGGAAGTATAGGGATTATACTACTGTCCCTTGCTGTGAGAAGGGAACTAGTTCTATTGCCCCCTTGAGTAATAGAGATTGTACCTCTTGTTTTAGTAGAATAGTGTGTCTGTGAGAACGAGGTGGAATATTTAGTGGAACAGAAATGAGCTCTAGGCAATAACCATTGCGGATAATTGAGAGTACCCATTGATCTGTTGTGATGTTTTGCCAGTGTGAATGGAGTTGTTGCAGTCTTCCTCCCACAGGAGACATATGGGATTGTGGGATGTTTGGGAAGTCATTGTTTAGTGGGTGGAAGCACCCTTTAAGGCTGCAAAGTTTTCTGTGGCCCTGAAATTGTGTCCTCTGTAAGAGCCTCTAAATGACCCCCTTGGGTAGTACTGCTGTCCTTGCTTTGGATGGGAGGTGGAAGCCTCTGCAGTCAGGATTTTAAAACCTCCCCTAAATTGCGGTTTCCGAAAGGAACCCCAAAATGGTGTAGTATAAAGGGTTCCCATGGCTTTTGCTGTCTGAGGTTTTTTTTTAGTTTCTCAATGGTTGTGTCCACCTCTGGTCCGAAATGTTGCTGTTTGTTAAACAGCATATTAAGGACCAACTGTTGTATTTCTGGTTTAAAACCTGAGGACCTCAACCATGCATGTTGTCTAACTGTGATGCTGGTATTAATTCCTCTAGCTGCAGTGTCCGCTGCATCTACAGCATACCTAATCTGATTATTTGTTATGGCCTGACACTCTTCCACAATTTGCTGTGCCCGCTTTTGGTGTTCCTTGGGAAGGGATTACAAGAATTCTGGCATTACATCCCAATGTGCCCTGTCGTATCTTGCTAACAGGACCTGGGAATTGGCAATAAGCCATTGGTTGGCCTCTTGTGTTGCCACCCTTTTTCCAGCAGCATCTAACTTTTTGCTTTCTTTGTCAGGGGGTGGGGTATCCCCAGAAGACTGACTATTGGCACGCTTCCTGGCTGCACTGACCACAATAGAATCTGGTGGTATTTGTTGCGTGGTGTAAATTGGGTCTGTTGGTGCACGCATATATTTCTCAAGCCTTGGTGTTAGAACCCTAGTTCTGGTTCTTTAAATATTTCTTCTGCATGCTTAAGCATACCAGGAAGCATTGGTAAACACTGGTATTGCTTATGAGTTGAAGATAGTGTATTAAAAAGGAAATCCTCTTCTAAAGGTTCTGCATGCATTTGTACCCCATGGTATGCAGCTGCCCTAGATATTACTTGGTTATAAGCTGTAATATCCTCTGGTGGGGATGGTCTAGTAGGGTAGAGATCCGGATCATTAGATGGAATAGGATCCGAATCATACATGTTCTATGGGACTACATTGTAACTGGAATCACCCCTTTGATCTTCTTGTGAAGAAGTGTGAGAGTGTGATGGTGAGTGTGGTGGAGTGAGAGATTGTGGTAAAAAAGAAAGTTGCAGTGAATGTGGTGGAGAAAGCCAAAGGGGTTTCAGCTTTTCCTTCTGTTTGAACATTTTTGCCGGTGGTGGGGCAGTATCAAGAGTCTCCAGAAACGCTAACTTTCTTTTAGTCTGTGGAGGTGGAGAAGTAAAGTAAAGTCTCTTTCTGGATTTGGATTCTTCTCTGCCTGCTGTTCATAACCTCTGAAATAGGTTGAACGTCCAATTCCTCCATTTGCTGTTCAGAGGTATGTTTCGTGCCCTTAGAGGAATGGTCTGTCAATTTTCTGGGCACCTGTCTCATTCAAGCAGAAAGCCCTGACTCCTCTGTATAAGATGATGTTTTCAGCTCCGAAGTCGGACTGAGATGTTTCGGCTCCAAAGCATAGCGCACTCTTTTCGGATCCGATGATGTTGAGCGTTGGCTCGGTTCGGATGTTGTGGCTTGTAGTTTTCAGCTTGCCCCGACACTGAAACAGGCGTGATAACCTGATGGAGTGTTTTGGCCCTTTTCGGCGCCGAACCCAAGGATCGGTCGACGATTAATCTTTTTTCGGGTGGAACCATGGCTTGACAGCAGTGATGCACCCAAGGCCTTGCCTGATTTTTTAAAAAGTGGTAATGTGGCTGGTGTACTCACGTACTGTACCGCTGCTATTGGCTGGCTGTTGTCGTCTGAACCCTGTTCTGAGTCGGAGTCTGGGATTGAAACTGACGTTTGTGCCTGCTCCTCTTCGAGGGTGTCGGTGGTGCACTCCGTGTGCTTGGACGCCATCTCCATTCTTGGTGCCCTTCGATCGCATAATGTTTTCTTCGATCGAAAAGACCGACACACCTCACAGCTTTCTTCACGATGTTCCGGAGAAAGACAGATTACAGGGCAAGTGCTGGTCGGTATAAGGATATTTTGCGTGGTACCGAGGACAGAATCAGAATGGAGTTCGGTCCATCAGACTATGACGCAGTAGCCCGAACAGGCCCAAGGAGGATGTGAGCGCCCGAAAGGGCGTTTCCTTGACCCCGACGGTACTATCGGATTGAGTGCAGAAGAAACCGCGTTAGAAACAATACTGACGGTATGAGAAAAGTTTAAGAGACTATAGAGTTTCCAAATCGAAAGTCCCAGAGTGAGAGGGAGCACGTCCAAACCAGACGGTGGAAAGAAAACAATCTAACAAAGGAGTCGATGCCCATGCGCACTATCACCGAGAGGCGGAGTCACTCGATCCCGTGACTCGAACAATAGACTTACACTTGTAACACTCCGAGCCCAACACTAGATGGTGAGATATGAACAGCATGTGTATCCGCAGCTGCATGTGCCATCGAACATATATCCTCAAGGTATGTAGATGTGGGGATAAGAATAGGAAATCTGTACTTACCTAATTACACTTACCTTCTCGATATTTGGTCTTTGATATTTGTGACAATATTCTGGCCACACAATATTTTTGTTTCTGATAGTCTATCAGTGATCCACGCCTCCTGGCCTTCCTGATAAACAGCCAGCATATCTTTCTGGTCATACCATTCACTCATCATTTATTTATTTATCAGCTCTTGGCTAGCCCGAAGGTCTTCCTTTGCCTGACTCATGTATCACACCGTCAACTTCCTGAGGCCACTCACATAGTACACCACATCCCACTGTGGAGAATCTGAAGTTCCTTTGCACCCTTCTCTGACTAAGGTGATTAGATCCTGCATCCGGTGTCCATACTGAAATTTAAAGGGACTGAACCCTACTCCTTTATGTGGAATCTCTTGGTAGACAAACAAGAGGCACGACAGGAGAAGATCCCACTTACTCATGAGGTTCTCTAGCAGAGTTGCCATTATACTGTTAAGTATTCTTTTCCACCAAACCATTGGTTTGTGGGTGGTATGCCATGGAAAAGTGGTACGTCACCCCAGCTTGCTCCGCCATCTCTCTCATGTAAGAAGAGATAAAGTTGCTTTCACTGTCTGAAATACTGTCCTTGGATATTTGACCCTAGAAAAGAAAATCGCTAGGAGAGCTCTTCCTACCTTTGCAGTCATGCTCCTCAGAGGTACAGCTTCAGAGTATGTGGTGGCATGATCCATCACAACCAAGATATACTTGTTGACTGATTGTGAAGGCGGCAGACTCAAGTGGGCGAACTGTTTACTCGCATAAATGGAACACTTACAACTGGTAGAGTCAATAACGGTGTCTTAGATAGTTACAGCACAAAGATGCCACCTCATTCCCAGGAGTTGAAAATTCCTAACTTTACTCAAAATAATCACCATCAATGTTACATCTCTTTCCACAACGCGTTTCGACAGCTGTCTTCTTCATATGGAATGCAAAAAATGGATAAGTCCTTGGATTTTACTTTCCTATACCCATTTGAAAGGCATTCTGGGAGTCGTAGTACAGTCTCTTTCCATTAAGGTAGGATGCTGGTCATAACATAACAATTTTATCGTGATCATCCTATTCTTTCCTCTGGTATACCTCCCTCATAATGCATAATTCATGAAAGTCTATACCATTGTGATTATTCACAGCATTTCAGTTTTTATTTAATTAGCTTAGTGCTTGCATTATAGAAGGTTTTAAGTCTAGGTCATTTCCAGCACACCTGATTTTAAACAACCACTCCCAGTCTCAGCTTTCACATGGGTGATTCATTTATTCTTTCCAGTTAATGTCTTACCAGGCTCCCGGGCCCCGTCCACTGAATCAAGCTCCAGTTACAGGGCTGAATCGACTTCTCAGGTGATTTATAGGCAAAGCAGCTCCAAAATGAAAACCAGCTCTCCTAACTTCGATAATTGTCAATAAAGCGCTTAAGAAAGTTCATACTATTTCCAGTCTTTACACCACGCAAGGCTAAGAAGCCTCTTGAAACCTTCCTAGATTGTAATCTTTAGTCCTGATGCCGGGCACGTTGCCATCATAAATTTTTCAAAATAAAAGGTGGTCATGTGTAGCAGCGCACTCTAACTGCTGGTGCAGGTGGCAGAGTTAACCACAAACTCCCAAATATTAGTCACTGTACAAAGATGCCACCTCACTCCCAGGAGTTGAAAATTCCTAACTTTATTCAAAATAATCACCATCCAGGTTTAGATAGTTCTATACATAACTGGAATTCCTTCAAAGGCTTCAGCAAGAGACATAATTAAGCTTCAAAGAAACCTAAACTTGAAACAATTAAGTCTAACAAAATATTAGATAATAAATATTTGGCACTGTAGGAGCCCTTGGGCACTATATTGGTGGCAAGTAAACCCATGATACATGGAGAGGCGAGGTGCTATCTCTATCATAAAGAAAGCATGATATTGTAGAAGTAAAGACACGCATCCTCGACAAGACCAGGTTGGCCGGAGCAGTCACTGAGACACTCACCCGCCAGCTGGACATAAACAAGATCAAACTACGGAAAATACTTTCATGCGAGGCACCCTGGTGTTGGAGGGAGACTGTAAGAGCAGGCCTCTTTTTGCATGGTTAACCTCCCCCCCCTTTTGCCTGATATTGATGTGTCCTAGAAGTTGTAGTGCCCTGGGTCCCTGCTAACCAGGATCCCTGGGCCAGAGCTCTTTCCCTAAATCTGTTTTGATGCTTGGCACAATTAGATACACTCTTACATATCATGTAGCCACCCAAGGGTATGTGTCCCATTAGACACTACCATGTTCCCTCAACAACATCCGCTCCCACACTTGAATGCAGCCGAATGGAAAGCCCTAGAGGAACCAATTATAGAAGATAAAATTCACACCTCCATTAGAGACCTGAACATCCTGAACATCGAACACCACGTTTAGAGACCAACTGGTTCCCCACTTACTTCGACTATACACTGAGGACATCGACAAGGGATCCTTCCCCACAGACTTAACCTCAGTGATTAGCGCTGTCATTCTTAAGACCAACCAGCCCTCGTGCGACCGTGCCCCTATCACCCCCATCTCCCTCACCATATTTATTAAGGACATTAAAATATAAGCAAACATTTTAGGCACACTCCTTGCCGACTTTGAAAAGGTCTTTGATACTGTCTGCTGGGACTGGGACCCCTTTCACCATTGCTTTTCGCGATGCACAAATTGTATGATGATAGCGCTGGTCGAGCGCCTTCGAGAACAGTTCGAGGAGGCCTCGGGCTTGCGCCTTAATAAAATAAAGTCTCTTCTTGTTCTTCTGTGAGGTGATACCGCATCGATAGACTGGAGGTCGAACATCTCTCTCAGTCGACTCTGCTTCTAATGTATAGGCATACATGCGGCGCACATGCCAGAGTTGCCCGAGCCCTTAACTTGACACCCCTTCTCAAGAGCACTAAAACTAGCCTGACTGTGTGGTGCGACCTATCCCTGAATCTCCTTGGTAGAGTTGTGCTAATAAAAATGATGATACTCCCCCGTTTTCAGTATATACACACTATAGAACTTCCCCCTCTAAGTTCCTAATACCTGGTTCATGGAAATAGCATCCTGCTTCACACCTTCCTCTGCCCCCCCCCCCCCCCCCCCTCGAATAGCCCAAATGCATGTTGCCACTCCGTTTATGAAGGAGGAATTGGGGCAGTGGACACCCGCCTATACTACTGGGAGTCCCACCTTAGTCTCATTAACGATTGGTTGATGGAGTGCTGGAATTACCCTGCATACCAACTGGAATTTAGGGCCTGAGGTTAAAAGGAGTAATGCAATATCTGTACGGGTCTCCGCTTCCCTCTACACTACCTGAGGTGGCCAAGGTGAGCCCTTAGATTCACAGGTTGGCAGAGGTGCCTAACGGGGCAAACTCCCCTATGAAGAGACAGATGGATAGAACATCTAGACTGACTTGAGGCATTCCACCGATGGGATCTCATTGGCATTTCTACTTTGGTGGAAGTCTGGCGCAGATCCATTATGTGTTCCTTCGCCGAACTTTAGGCATAATTTATTTTATCTACCACCCAATTCCACCAATACCTATGGGTGGGTCAGGCTGTTGCCTCTCATAATGCTGAATTGCAGGACCTTCCAGACTTTAATTCCCTTGAAGCCACGTGATGCTTGGGAGACTAGGTGAAAGGAGAGTTTCCTAACTATATTGGGCACTGGTCAGGATCCTTAGATTTGCTGAGTCTATGGTGGGAGGGCTGGATTGGGGAAATGGACGAGGTAGAAATGAGAGGCCTGCATGGCCACCAAAGAGCTGAGATATTGGTCCGTTTGCGGATGATTCAGTTGAACTATCTTCACCAAACCTAAATAACTCCCCAGAGGCTGGGCCGTACACAAATCATTACAGATTCAAGATGTCCCTTTTGCCAATCCTGAGAAGCTGATTTCTTTCATATGGTATGGTTGGGTCCACAAATCACATTATACTGGTCCCGGATTCATGCTACCCTGTCCGTGGTCCTGGATACCGGTGTACAATTAACCCCTACGGTGGAAATATTAGGGGTGCTGGATGGACTGGGTTGGCCTCTGGGAGACAGGGCTTTAAATGGACTACTGACTGATTGTCAATAGAGACATGGCCCTTGCTTGGAAATAACCTGCCCCACCTACAATGAAGCACTGGCATGGTGGGATGGATTGATGCGCTAAACTGGAGGAACTGATATACATCGCCAGGGGGTACCCTGCAAAGTTCTCCTAGATTTGGGGTAGAAGGTGGGACTATTATGGACTATCTTCCACTCTGGATTCCTTGGCGAGTCTTGTAATCTAAACTTTTGGGGGTAAGGCGAGGGGGCAGAAATGCCTGGCTTAAAACTTTATTATTTGTGTTTTTCGCTTCTTTTTGTTGGTTCTTAGAAATCCAATAAAATCTTTTTATAAAAATAAAAAAAAATTGGAACATGGCTATTAACCTTCAGAAGTGGAGAAATTGTTGGCAAATTATCTGAAAGTCAAAATTCAATATCTGTTATCAATGAAGAAAGTAATACCAGATTTGCTACTTCGGATTTGTTTTTATTTGTAAACTTTTACTAAAACATTATAAAATGATTCAAGAATTCATTTAGAAGATATTATTTGTATTTGCTGTTTGGTAAGCATACGTACACCAAAGTTTCTTGGTGTTTAGAGGTTGCTAGAACAGAAGAGAATTAAAAATAAAAGGATGGTATATAGCTTACAGATTAAAAAGGTAGTTTTTTAAATGTCTGCAAAAGATGGTCATGGCAGAACAAACACATAGCTCATAAGGGAGTTTGTTCAGTCCCTACCAGCACACAAGAGAAGGCCATGTCTCTAAATGATAGGTCTAAGTTTTAGGAGTATCTAGAAAAAAAATAGTTCTAGGGAAAAGAGGGCTCTAACTTCAATGCAGCTACTGAATTTAATAACTACATTTCCTCTGCTTCAAGAATATCTTACCAACAGGTTGAGCGTATCTCTTTACAAAGGAATATTACCTTGGATGAAAGCAAAAAGGCTACTTTTAAGCTAAAATACAGAAAGGTTCCTCAACCAGATGGTATTCCATTAGAATTTTACTCAGCTTTTGCTAACTGGATAGCTCCATTATTACTTGAATTAATTTTACTTGGCTTTTATTTCTAAAAGGATGTCTATCGGTTATTTTACAGAAGCTATGAACTGTTTTGGCTTTTATCTCTCAAAGGATACCTACTGGTTCTTTTACAGAAACTATGAATTGTCCACTTGCCAAACCAGATGGCAATTTAACAAACTGCAAGGCTTTTAGTATGCTTTTTGTAATTTACTGAGCCATCACAACACTCTCATAATTATTTTAAAGTGCTATTCTTACAAGAGTAACCACTACAAACGTCAGTGGTCTTACACTTAA